>NW_027202826.1:19064506-20264506 GCF_024711535.1 Dipodomys merriami
CATTGCTATTAATCTGATAGAATATCTAGTGCTCACCACCTACACATATCCTATCTGTGTGTTTGTGTGTGTGTTACAGTAGTCTTTTTCCCTAACCATATGGCTATGAGGACCACATTTAAGGGAGAAGGAAAAAGGTAGAAAATAACTTAGAATTCAGTCTATTAAAAATACAAAAGGCAGATGGACCTAAACAGGGGAATCACTCACCTGACCACAAATAGAGCAGCAATGGATTATATCAGTATAAGTCAATGAGAAAACAGAAGACTCACAAAGAAATGTCAACAATGGATAGGTATTTTAACTCCAGATGAACATTAGTTGGTTTAAGGCACTGGTGGCCCATGTACATTAAGCACCTCCTTGGTCTTTCCATCTTCCATGTTCTTATATCTATGTATGTATAGTAATACACATCTGTCTTCTCACTCTGTGTCTAAATGTGTCATGCAAATGACTGACTTCTAGAGTTAATTCTGCCTTTCTCTCTATATATGCATGATTATTTCTACAGTATGACTGAATGTTCTTAAATAACACAGCTAATGTATATTATCCAAAATAGTCATTCAGGACATGGATGACCACATGAAGGAATGGCTTGGGTATAGCATGTGGCAAATAGCAGAAGATTTCTTGAGTCTAGTTACTGCAGCAGAACAACTTGGCTTCAATATAATGCCTTAGTTTAGAAGCTTAAAAATAAAAACAGTTAAATCATATATTTCCAATGGACCTTTAAAAGATTAAACTTTGTTCGTGGAAAGTTCTAAGGTACAGACAATTTTGACTAGAAAGATAAAAAGCCTCAAGAGGAAGATGCTGTACTTTCCACAGTATAATATAAGTAATCCAATGAACGAATCAGACTCTCTGTACTGCATTCTTCATTGACCTGGTTCTGACAGTAGCAGTAACAAAGTAAACATGTCTGCGGTTACTTCACCAACCTGCACAATGTTCGGTCTGTTCCACTGTGTGGTTTAGAACTCAGACATCCACATTAGCTTAATCAGAGGATACATATTGGCAATTATGTTTCACCTAAATCTCTAAGTTTAAAAAATACCAGCCAAAAAAATTTGAGAAATATTGCACACAGATATCTTATTATTTAGATTTATAAAAGTAGGCCCATGCCTTAACATAGTTGTAGATCAAATAGCAACGAATGTATGTATTTCATATATACTTATACTTAAAGTTACTGCTACTGTACTGTTAATAGCCTTGTAAGGACGAATTGTGACTTGGAATCTCTGAAACTTTTCTAAAACCTCAACAGTTTTTCACCAGCACACACACACACACACACACACACACACACACACCCTGTACTGTTAGGCTATAGGTATATGCTTTAAATTATTTAAAATATTATTTCTTATTATCATTAAGTAGTTGTATAAAGGGTTTTAATTCAACATGTCAATTTATGAATACCATGCATCTTGATTAACATCACCTTGATTAACATCATCATTCTTGTCCCCATGTACATTCTTAAGCAATAAAGAAAAAAAGGTGTTTGTAGAAAACACTTATAAAGGGACAGTTTGTGAAGGTTGATTTGAAATATGGGAGTAGCTGTTGTAAGCATTGTTTTTCATATTGCTAGAACTCAAGCAGCTAAAGCCATGCTGGCTTTAGGAAAAAGTGTAGAAAACAGCTTTCAGGTTGACAGAAGAAAGGTATTATCTTTAAAGGAAAATGGGTACATCGCAGCTGAAGGCTGGTGGCTCACACCTGTAATACTAGCTCTTCAGTAGGCTGAGATCTGAAGGTTGTGGTTCAAAGCCAGCCTGGGCAGAAAAGTCTCCATGAGACTCTTAACTTTTTTAATCACTAGAAAACTGGAAGTGGTAGAGTGCTAGCCTTGAGAAAAAGAGCTCAGAGACAGCGCCCAGGCCCCGAGTTCAAGCTTCATGACTGACAAAACAAACAAACAAAAAACAAATCAGGGTTGTAGTTTTTTGCTATGGAAAAAGAAGGGAGCCAAAATGATTTTACTTCTAACTTCTCTAGTTCTTTTTGGGTTTTTTTTTTTTTGAGGTATCTGTGGTAAACTTGAACAAAGGTGGATGGGCAAAAAACTGAAGCAATGCTGAGAGGACTAGAACACTGTGCATTAGAGATTTGATATAATTTATTTCTGCCATGGACTTAGTTTTTAGGCTGGTTAGGTTAAATTGTGTCATATTGCAGATGTGTATTTTTAACTGGTTGCTTCTATCAATCCTTGTTAGTTCTGAAGAGTTTCTCCATTTCCAGAGATGCTAGTGTGAGAGAAAAAATCTACTGACAAGCACCTAGTACACTGCACCCTGTAGGCACTCAGTAAACACTTGTTTCCTAACCGTCTGCCTGTAAGTGTCTAAAGGAGCATAGGCAATCAACTCAATGCCTTAAAAATGACAGTTGAGGAAATCTGACAAGCATTTCCCTAAGGCCTTGTTAAATGCCTAACTGATGTCTGGGGACTGGAACATCTTGTGACACACACAAAACAAGTCATATGTCAGTCATTTGCCAACACCTGTACCTATATGGGAAAGACTGAACACAAGTCACATTGATGTCTAAGCACCAGAGACCAATATGAAGATTAGACAAAAGTAACACAGAGAAGGAAGTAATTTATAGCTGCAAGCTGGATGTTGGAAGGGCTGAACAGACAATTGGATTGGATGTTGAAAATTGAGGGGCAAATGAACATGGAAGTAGTTAGAATTGAAGAGTTAATTGCTTGCTCACTCGCTCTTAGGAGTGGAGTGTCTATGGAGAAAGGGAGGGAAGCTAAAAGGATCAGAGCATGCGAAAATACAATGTCTGTAGCCCCATCAGAAGTACGGACATGTTACTACTTTGCTTGAAGTTCTACAATTAAAGTAGAAGTGAAATTTAATGTGAATGTTAAAATTAGAGGGAATTGAGATTTTATAAACAGTGACAGAAACAATAAACTTGACTGCATAAATCCTTAATCTTTTACATAAAAATAAAGGTTAAATAAAAAATATTTTCAGACACAGTACTAAATTTTTAACATATAAAATACCTCTAAAAATAATAATGAAACCACTAATCAGTGACATTGTAATGAGCTAACAATCTGAAGAGGTGATTCTCAAAGTAGGAAATGCATGCAACTAATAACCTTTCTAAAACATAGTACTTTCTTTAAAAAAAAAAAAAGTTAAGGAATCAGGAAAATACAAAGTAGAACATTCTCACCTGCTAATTATCAAAAGAAAATTAAAGTAAAACTTAAAAGACTAATCATACTCCTTAATACTGGGGAAAAAAGATGAATAGATATTTTTGGTGGGCTGTGTGTGTGTGTGTATGCACGTGCACACACATGTGAGAGTGTAAAGGTAACTAAATTCCTCACGCTTGTCATATAGCAGATCATATAAGTCTTCCTCTGATCTGCCTATGACCCAGGCCCTTCCAAGTTATTGTTCCAGTAAGCTGATCTGCACAGTTCTCCCAAGGTGCCATGGTTTGTCCTACACCTGTGCTTTGGGTAATCCAGACCAGAACAGTTCTGAAATTTACTCACATTGAAAAATTCTATTAAAGACTCAGGCTCAGTATCTCTCTTTTAAGAAAAAAAAAACTAACAAAGGGATTATAAGCACAAGCCACTAGTGCCCAGATCCTTCTACATTTTGAAATCATAATCATTGTAATAGCAATTATTATTAGTATTTAAAAATAATAGCCATATGGGCTGGGAAGGTGGCTCAGTGGTAGAGTGCTTGCCTTGCATGCTTGAGGCCCTGGGTTCGATTCCTCAGCACCACATAAGCAGAAAAAAAAAATCCAGAAGTGGCGCTGTGGCTCAAGTGGTAGAGCGCTAGCCTTGAGCTGAAGAGCTGAGGGACAGCGCCCAGGCCCAGAGTTCAGGCCCCACGACAGGACCCAAAATAATAATAATAATAATAATAATAATAATAATAATAATAATAATAATAATAGCCATATAAGCAAATTTCCTCATTCATGGATATATGCTGCAAATGGCTCCATTTTATCCTACAGATATACCACAATTTATGTCAGAAATCCCTTCTATTATGTAAAATATATGAGAGTCTATTTGTTTCTTTCCCCCCCCTCTCTCTTTCATGAAGCCATGTAAAATATCAGTGGCTACAAGTTTCTCTTTTCTGTTTTTCTTTGTAGTACTGGATAGTAACACTGTGTATGAGAATACTTGAATACCAAAAATGGATGTCTAGTGTTGATGATCATAGTATAAATCTTATCACCAGCTTTGTTCTAACCACTAATATTTACTTACTGAATTGGCATAGAAGACTTTCCTATGTAAAGCTACAATTGATTATTTAGAATAAAACTGAACTATTGGAGCAAAGAAGAAAAATTCTAACAAGGGTCCCATCATTCACTGACTTCCATCTCCTCAGCAAACTCTCCTACCCTTCCACTGCTTCTCGTACTGTGTGCTATGTTTTATTAATTTCTTTACACAGCTGTCTCCTGTTAAGTACATTACCGCTTGCTTGAGCAGAGGGACCTGTTTTCATCATCTCTGCATCTCAAGTTTCTCCCACAGAGCATACAAGCAAGAAATGATTTGCTGATATGAGGTGAAACTTTTAAGGCTTCTTTGAAGTTCTTCAGTATATAAAACAAAAGTGTAACTTTGAATCAATTATACACATACAATGTACCCACACACAGGTGTGCACACATATACACATTTTCTCCATTGGTGCCTAGTTTAGAACTTCTGTTAAACTAGAGGTTTTATATGAGCAATTTCTAGCCAAGCATTTGAAATTAGAAAATTTCTATTATTTAATTACTGAGTATTCACAAAAGTAAACCATCAAAGCTCAAGAAGCTTAATGGTTTAATTTCTTTCACTCTGGAGCTTTCATTATGGAAGCATGTTATAAACAAATGTAATAGCTAACTAAATTGGGCTGCAATAAAAACCCAATACTTAATGCCCTACTTTGCTTCCCCCTAGCAACATTGCAATAACTGTGGGTTGCCTAGTTCACCAGTCTGGCCTCTTGGTTTAACCAATGACTTCAGACTATTCTAAATGGGCTGGATCAGGTTGAAGCTTGATCAGTTAGGTCATTCAGGAAGTTGACTGAGATGGAGTTAGAAAGGCAGGAGGTTTATGGAAAGATGACGTTTTGAGGAGAAGGGAGGATGATCAACAAGGGCCCAGGTACAATGCGGATCTGACAGATTCTTGGCCAACCCAATTAAAAGCTCTGCAACAAAGAAGGCCCATTAGAGGACTTTGATGTTCATCAAAAGTAGATGGGCCACAATGCGTGGCAAATAATGTTGAGACTTTCTGGGAACAACATGGTCTCAGCTGATGCCAAGATGGATTCAAAAGTCAAACCCAGCTGGAGGCTGTTCAGTTGATACCACACTTACAGTTGAAGGCCAAGTTCTTTGCATGAAAGGTCAGATAAGATGATATTAAGCGAAATGAACCAAGATAAGGACAAAAGTGGTTTTTTTTTCTTGCTTGCTATTGTTTCTAACGTACGTGGGGTTTTTTGTTGTTGTTGTTGCTTTGTATGTTCCTCCCCCATGGTATAACCCCTGTTTTCACTGTATTGATGTTGGTATAATTTGGGGAGGGGAAGGGAAAAAACAAATTGTTTAAATAGGGATACAGGTTGACCCATTGCAACAATGAGATGTATAAGATGCTATGTCGAAAAACGAACTTTACAATTTAGGTGGGAGGGGGGTCGAGGGGGGGAGTGTAGTTGTGGAGATGGGAGGGAAAGGATGGTAGGGGAAAAACAAAGGAGGAGGCAACAGTGCTTGATAAGAAATGTACTCATTACCTTGCTCGTGTAACTGTAACCCCTCTGTACAGTATTTTCACAATAAAAAACTTATTTAAAAAAGAAAAAGAAAAAAGAAAGAAACCTAGTCAGGTGCCCCTTTAGGCTGTAACTGGGAATGCGGCTGACGCTGGAGTTACTTCTTTTCTTTTGCTCTTCCAAAAGAATAAATAAAATTTGCCATAAACATGGCTCATGAGTGAAGGGATAAGATATACCTGTATATATACGAGGTGTAACTGTTGTATAATAGTCCACATATGAATACAAGATGAATATTGGCCTGATGGTACTAATATTGTTTACACAGGATTTAATCCCAGAAGCAATATGAGTGTCTTTTTCTTCAGTCTGGCCAATGAGGGAAGAGAAAACAAGTGCAGATGCTTGCAAAACAAAGATGAGAATTATTCCCAAAGAAGTATTTATTTTAACTTCCATTATTATTAATTGTATTGAGCTCCTCTTCCTATGATTTGACTGTCTGAAAGAGATGCTATCTAAATGGACTGGTAAAATAAACTACAATTTTGGCTCAGAGTCAATGTAACTGATTTTTTTTAAGTAATAGAATTACCTGAAACAAGGAAAGATAACCTTGGTACAGTTCCAAAGGAAAGCAGTTGAGTGTATACAATACGTTACTTTTGGTGCAAGAAAGGTGCAAAAAAATTAAAATGTATATTACATTTGTGCAATCAACACTAAATGAAAGCCACGTGAAGCTAATGAACTGTTTTTCATAGTGAGTGAGCTGTGAACCAGGAAGGCATGAGAAGTGTGCAGAGAGGATATCATCTTGAAGATGTTGGCAATTTCAGAAATGAGAATTACTGTCAAGGTTTCATGCTCATTTCTGCTATTTATACTCTTGAAGCTCTCCTTTATATAGTGAAACAAATCATCTCTTCTGTATCCCAGTTTGCTTTGAGGATATCACAGTTTAAAAAATATGAGAGGGGCTGGGAAGGTGGCTCAGTGGTAGAGTGCTTGCCTTGCATGCCTGAGGCCCAGGGTTCGATTCCTCAGCACCACATAAGCAAAAAGAAAAAAGCCGGAAGTGGCGCTGTGGCTCAAGTGGTAGAGTGCTAGCCTTGAGCTGAAGAGCTGAGGGACAGCACCCAGGCCCAGAGTTCAGGCCCCACGACTGGACCCTCCCCCGCAAAAAAAAAAATGAGAGTTTTTTATATTTTGAAAAAAGTTGTTTTTCCATGAAATTGAAATTTAAATCTCCAGTTTGTTATTTATCTTTCTCTTTGTTTAAGGACTGTTTCCCACACAGATTATTTCTACTTTTATGGAGTTAGATTTAGATTGTCAATCTTTTTTTTTCAGAGCTGAGGATCGAACTCAGGGCCTTTCGCTTTTCGGGCAAATACTCTGAGCTAAATCCCTAATCCCTGTCAATATTTTGTTTTATGGATTTTCAGGTCCTAGGTTAATTGGTTTAACCTATCCTAAGGTTAAAATATAATTTTCCTAGATTTTTCTCTATTTTATCATTTCTTTTTAATTTTATTTACTTTTTAGGTTTTGTATTCATTCCTTATATGAACTATTTATATAAATATGGATTACTTCTTTTTTAAATGGCATTTATTAAAATGTATTATAGTCCCTGGATTTAAAATGGTGCCTTCATCAAAAGGAATCCAAATTAAACAGACATTTCTCAAAACAAGAAGTACAAACAGATTATAAGTACAATGAAGAAATGTTCAACATCTTGATCATAAAGGAAACGCAAATCAAAATCACACTGAGATTCTATCCCACCCTAGTTATAATGCCAATTATCAAGAAAACAAGCAACATCAAATGTGGGAAAGGATGTTAGTGGGAATGTATATTAGTTCAGTCACTATGGAAATCAGAATGGAGTTCCTTAAGAAAGAAACTAGGACAACCGTATGAGACTGCTCTATCAACCTTGAGCATATATCTAAAGGAATGTAAGTCCACATATAAGAAATATATCTGAACATCCATGTTTATACCAGCACTATTCACAATAGCCATGATACAAACCCATCTTAAAAGTCTAACAACAATTACTGAATAAAGAAAATGTGGTACATGTATACAGTGGACAATTATTCAGTTATAAAGAATAATATGAGGTCATTTTAGGAGAACAGATGGAACTAGGGGTTATGTTAAGTGAGTTAAGCCAAGGTCAGGAAGATAAATATGACATGTTTTCACTCATATGAGGAATTTAGACTTAAAGAAAGAGGAAAAGGAGAAGGATGAGGAAGGGGAAAAGAAGAAGGGGAATGATTCTAAAAGAGGAAGGGACTCTTTACAGAGAGAACCAGTGGGTGGGAAGAGGGAAAGATGTAGAAAATTCAAATGAGTGCTCACCCTTTTGGAATGTTTAGTCAGCTGCCTCAATGCATTGAGCAACAGTAGCTGCATGCCTAATACGTTAAGGCATTTTGTTAAGTTCTAGTTGTGTAAAGAAGTATAAAAACCTCCCCATAACATCAAAGATTTTTAAAACATACTAAGAGACAAGCATACCAACAATTACCAAAATAAAAATTGGTCCTGGCATCCTGGCTCACATTGGTAATCCTGGCTACCTGAGACGCAGCACACAACTTGAGATCAGCCCAGGTAAGACGTTCATGAAATACTCATCATAACCAATAAAACTTTGGGCATGGCAGAATATGTCTCTTATCCCAGCCACGTGGGATATGTAATTGGAGGGTCATGGTTCAGACTGGCTGTAGGAAAGGGGAAGGAGAAAGATCCTATTTTTTTAAAAAGGGGGAGGGGGTGAGGGTGGAGATCAAAGGGGCTGAATTTGTAAGCAAGTGGTAAAGCACTTGGCTAGCAAGCACAAGGCCCTGAGTTCAAATACTACTACCACAATAAAAAAGACAGAAATAGAGAAGTAACACATGCTGTGACTGTCCTCAAGGTTCATGCATGTGGTCAACGATGTATTTCAGAATTTCCTTTTTAAGGCTGCATGTAGATACCATATTTCGTCACCCATCTGTCTATGGACATTTGGCTTTGTCTCCACATCTAGCAATTTTGAATAATTCCACAATCTTAAGATCCCAATTTAATTCTTTTAGATAAATGTCAAGGAGTAAGATTACTGGATCATATAGTAGTTTTGGTTGTTTTTTAATTTTTTTGTTTTTGTTTTTGGCCACTCCAGGGGCTTGAACTCAAGGCCTGGGTGCTGTCTTGAGCTTTTCTGCTCAAGGCTAACACTACCACTTCAGCCATAGTGCCACTTCTGGTTTTCTGGTGGTTCCTTGAGATAATACTCTTATGGCCTTTCCTGCCCAGGCTGGCTTTGAATCATAATCCTCAGCTCTCAGACTCCTAAGTAGCTGGGGTTAGAGGCATGAGACACGCACCTGGCTACATTTTTAATTTTTTAAGGAATTTCTCTACAAACATATACTACATAATTCCACTTAGGTGACATATCAAAAATAGTCAGACTCAGAGATTCAAGAAGTAGAATGTTAGTTACCAAGGGTTGGTGGGAGCTATTAATCAATAGGTAAAGAGTGCTAGTCAATCAAGATGAAGGAAGCCCCATCAATCTGTTGCATAACATTCCAATTATAACAATAGTGAAAGACCTACTTAAAATCTGATGAACATGGAAGCTATGTTAGTTCATCTTATGAAAAAATAGAGAAACATCATTGTAGAATTATGAGCAAAATGCTGTGATGTTTAAAAAGGGGGCTACATTAGCCATCTTTAACAAGAAAGGTCTCACAGGGAACCCCAAAACAGGCTGAGAGTATTCCTATAGCCTCCCATTCCTAGGAAGAAGAGGCACAGGAGAAGAAAAGAAAGAGAGTTCCCAGGACCAGGGAGGAGCCTGTGAGGCTGAGCCTCCAATTCCTTCAGGAGAGAGAAGGAAACCTAAAAATTAAAAATTATGAATACTATTTTACGCTACTTTAAAAGTTTTAAGTTTCATTTGGAAAATGGAAAATCGGCAATGATGCTGAAAGGGATAACATGGCAGGATACGGTTGCTCCCTAAAAATATATGACATGGATATTGAATATGAAAGATGGACCAGAGAAAGGGGAGTCCAATGAGGAAGAGAGGAGTAAGAGACTATTTAAATAAGTAAAACAGAGAGAGAGAGAGAAAGAGACAGAGAGACAGAGAGAGAGAGAGAGAGAGAGAGAGAGAGAGAGAGAGAGAGAGAGAGAGAGAGAGAGAAAGAAACAGGCTTGTGAGAAGAGATAGAATAGGTTGAAGATAAGACTTTTGAAGTAAAAGGAAGTGATGGAGCCAGGAATTGGTGGCGTATTCCTATAATCCTAGCTACTTAGGAGGCTGAGATCCACAGATCAAGGTTTGAAGCCAGCTCAGACAGAAAAGTTCTTGAGACTCTTATCTCCAAATGACCTGCAGGACATTGGAGTAAAGCTGTGGATCAAGTGGTCGAACACCAGCCTTAAGTGCAAAAGACTAGAGAAAGCTCCAAAGCTCTGAGTTCAAGCTCCAACACCAACACCAAAAAATAAAAATTACAAAAAAGTAAGAAAGAATGAGGTAGTCTGAGGATATAGTGGTAGCTCAGAGGAAGTAGAGCAATTACCTTTTATGAATGAGGTACTGAGTTTGACCTTCAGCATTGGAAAAAAAATGTTGACTGGAAATTACATAGTACTCTTCTGACTACCTTGCTTCATGATTTGATAAATTTGTTGTATTCAAAAACTTGAAATGTAGGACGCCATTAAGTGTCTGTTTATATTTTTGGAATATTTGTATTAATAAAAGCAGGTTTTAAAAACCTAAAATAAAAGAAAATGTGAACTATGATCATCAATTCTATTCTGCTAAAGTGGAAAGGGCATTTAAAAATACAACAGCTACTATAAAAGCATGGCTAGTAACTATGATCTCTCTGAAGTAAATACATAGGCAGTCCTTTTGTATGGGCCAATGGATGACTTGATTAAAGTGTGAAATAATTCCCTAGGATGTGGTTTAAAGGATAATTCCCATTTGACAGCCCGTTAGATAAGATAATACAGGCGTTACTAACAATTTCTTCAGGCATTTACAGTCCTAATGAAGAGCTAGTGTAAGGGTTATCATGTCAAATATCTGACCACCTAGTGCAATCTAGAGCCTCCGTCTGGTTCAGTCAAAAGGTCTGACAGGTAGCTACAGCAGGTTATTAAGCTTGGTGTTGATCTCACGTACAATATCGGAGATGTAACTTGGCTGGGCAGTTTGTCAAGATGAATTGTTTTCTGAGATAGCAGATGGTTTGAAAATCACCTGCTGTGGCGGACCAAACTGACTTCGAATGTCAATTCTCTGTTCCTGAAGCAGTGTGAGAAAGGCACACGTGGGAAATTAACTCTCTTGAAAACAATTCATGGCTTCTTCAGAGCTCAAACCAGTAAGGGGCATGAAAGGGAAGAGAGAGCAGTGGGAAGTTCCTAATTAACTCCGATATACTTCAAGTGAATTTCCTTAACTCAACATTATTGCACATAGAAGGGGAGTTGATTTATGCATGTCAAGGCTTCATTTTATAATTTTGCTCCCAAACAATGAGATAATCAAACCGCAGAAGGGTTATATTAACTAAGGATTTGGGTTACAATGCTTCCAACTAAAGTATCAGGTAACTGAGCCTACCATCAGTTTATCCAGCGCGGGATGAAAATAACTAATTTGGACCTTTTGAGTAAGCTCAGCCAAGTTCAAAGCCTTATAAAAATGTCGTAAATATTGCATGCACTCCATTGCAATCTGAGAGTAGAGGGCTGTTTACAATGATTTCAGATTTCGATTTGGCTGTTATTATTATTATAGTTTTTCAAATGTTTCCCCTGACATTCTTCCTGTGTAAATGAATAGGTCCCAGGGACACTCTGGTAAATGAGATGAACTAATGTAAAATATTAAATAATTCATGTCCTTGGGAGCCACGGAGACTTTGCTCATGATTTTAGAGAAAGCAAAACAGTGTTATGATGGAGAGAAAAACAGCCTCTTTGAAGCTAAATGTGTTCTCAGAAAGATAAAAGAAGCATCTTGATGAATAGAACAAGCACTCCTTTTAAGAGAGTAAGACTTGACTTGATTTGGGGTTTTGTTGGGGAGGGGAGTCAGTGAATAAATGAGAGTTCATTTTACTACCTTTGTCATCATTGCAAATGAAACTAGACTGAAAGGAGGTCACTTGGGATTGCAGATGGGAGTCATGGACAGAGAAGGGACAATGGATTAAGAGGTGGTAGGAAATAATAAGGGTCTGGGATATATGTGTTCCACCCATATCAGGATCTGACCTGAAGCTAGTTGTAGAACCTCTCAGGACCACGATTTTCTTGACTGCAAAGTAATTAAACCACCAGCTCCACCGGGCTATGATGAACATTAAATGAGATGATGTGTATCATCAGAATAAAACATCTGGTACAGAGAAGGGACATACAATTTGTAAATTAGCTGAGTGTCCTGTTCAAGAAAGGATGTGCTTTTGGATACTTTGGATAGAGATGCTATCGACATTTCCTGAGGAGCCCCTCAACACCTGGAAGGCAATAGACTTACAAGATTGGGATAGATCCTGGTTTGAAATTCAGGACATGTTCTCATTACCTTGCTCATGCAACTGTAACCCCTCTGTCCAGTAATCTTACAATAAAAAAATAAAAAAAAGTTCCAACTCTGCCACGTACCAATAATGTGACAGTTCTTCATCAAACTTTATATAGCCTCTGTTTCCTCCTTGACACAGAAGATGGCAGATAAACCAAAAGCACTCACCATCACAGAACTGCCCTTGCTCCCAACCCCACTGAATCATCTTCCCGCCCCTTCCCCCTGAGCAAATGTACTTTGTGGTTGTAGAGAAGAGAGCCTGAGTGCAAGGCCACATCTCGCACAGGTCACACAGATGATACTAAGACCTTGACACTCCTCAGTCAAAATCGTATCCATCTGCCACCCTGCCTCCTTCCCGCCTGTTTCCAGCTGCCCTGCCTGGCTTCACTCCTTCTGCTTCATATTTAAAGAGACCCTAGTTGTCAGGGGGTACACCATTTCACCTTCAGCTGTGCTGAAGGACATTTGGCTGACCTTCCCAGCCTGTCCTCCCAAATAAAACCTGTTGGTCTGTTGAATTCAGCTTTCTGCTCTTCACCTTTTCTTACAAATATCCTAAGGATAGTTAAAATACTTACGTTATCAGAGAGTAGCAAGGATTACATGATGTAACCTAGATTAAGAACTTAATGGGGTCCTAAGCACAAGGCAAAGACTGTAAATGCTACCTCTGATTATCTATCAATTAGTTTCCCATTAGCCACAGGCATGAATATTTCATCAGTGATAAGGAACATAGACAATGATTTCTCTCTCCAGCACAGGAAATCCCTATGAAAATGGGACAAAAATTATGTGGTGCTTTTCACTGAAAGGCTGTTTATACATGGTGTGTTCCAAAAGCAATTATTTTAAGCAAATGTCTGAGAAATTGCAATGGCTGTTACAGAGACAGTCTTTAAAACATCCATGGTTCTTTCACCAGTGGCCCACACCCGTAATTCTAGCTACCTAGGAGACTGAGATGCGGAGGGTCATAACTTAGGCCAGCCCAGGAAGAAAAGGGGTTCTTTTGTACATTTTTCATTGTAAAAAATGCTGTACAGAGGGGTTACAGTTACATGAGCAATGTAATGAGTACATTTCCTATCGAGCATTGTTGCCTCCTCCTTTGTTTTCCCTTACCATCCCTTCCCTCCCACCTCCACAACTTACCCCCCCACACACACACACTGCTGAAATTGTAAAGTTCATTTTCAACAGTGTTTTGTACATCTCATTGTTACAATGGGTCAGCCTGTATTCTTATTTAATCATTTTGTTTTTTCCCTCCCCTTCCCTGAATTAGAGAAATGTATATACAAGATGCAGGGCACTGACATCAAATACAGTGAAAATAGGGAGAAACATACAAAGTAACAAAAAATCACATGGAACATTATAAATACGTTAGAAACAATAGCAAGAAAGAAAAAAGGTATTTGTGTCCCTATCTTGGGATTCATTTCACTTAACATCATCTCATCTGGTCATATGTATATAGCTTTTGGCCTTTTTTGCTTGTCCTACACTTGTACTAGTTATTGCAAATAAGGGAAACCATGGAACCTATGTTTCTTTGGGCCTGGCTTACTTCACTTAATATAATTCTTCCCAAGTCTTTCCATTTCCTAACAAATGGGAGATGCCCCCTTTCTGAACTACTAACTGAGTGAAGTGTGTGTGTACCTATCTTCATCTCAGCTAATTGGGAGGCTGAGGTTGGGAGGATTGTGGTAAAAGTCTGAAGACACCATCTCAATAGAAGGTGGACCTGGTGGTGAGCACATGTAATCCCAGATATAAAGAGAAGCATAAAACAAGGAAGGTCATAGTACCAGGACCAAAAATTAAAGGACTACAGAAGACCACCAATGAGAAGTTGTAAATCAGAGAAATTGACTAGAAGAAATGATGACAACATTTGAAGCCAGATGTGAATCAAAGAATGTTGTAGTATGGGGAAATATTCAAACAAACACAGTCAATTCAGGGCATCAATGACCATTTAATCCAGCCTGAGTTTGGAGGTGACCTGTGGGGTTAAGCAGGGACTTGAGGTTGTGAGGGAGATTATAAAAGGATGTAACTGAAGAGGTTCTGCAGAGATTGGACATGAAAGTGGTTCCGAAGCCAGGCTGTAACATCGAGCTTTTCTACAGTTCATGAGAACTTATGGAAGGATTTAAGCAGGAGGCCAACAATTTCCAAAGGGATCAGTAAGTCAGTTGGAGGGGTTACTGTTGAGATATCTAATAATTCACAATCTTACACGCATACAGTGATTTTGGAACTTGTGCCTTGTGACTTGACTGAAGGAAAAGGGAAATAAGGCCATGCTACAGTAAGCTGGGGGACAAATGAGAAGTTAAGATGATGGTGGTGCTTTAACCTTCAAGAAGCGTGTCCAGGAGCAAAGTATGAGAAATAGGGCAACAAACAGAGACTATTAGCAGATAGAAGAGGCTGCACGCCAAGAAACACCAAAGCCACAAAGCTGACACCAGACAGAAGATGAACCTTACACATAAAAGTAAACCAACCAGATCAGATTTTTAAAAAATACATTTTATTATCTTCAAGTAGTTTTATAAAGGAGTTGCCATTCAACAGAATAGGTTACAAATGCAATGCATCTTATTAAAGTTCTCACACTTTCTCCATTTCCCTTAGTTAACTTTTAACTCTGAAAACGTGAAAAAAAAATTATGCTGGAAATCCTAAATAAAGAATATTGAAAAAACCCTGAATTAGTGATATCTGATTTATTGAGGTTTTATGATACGCCCCAATCGAAGGCAGATGGATGCTTGATTATTATGCAATGCTTGATGATTCTTTTACTTGAATGAACTCAAAGCAGAGCCACACCTACTAAGAAACTGTCTATCCCCGAAGTCTATGGTTTTGGTTAACGGGATGTGAGCCTATTATATCTGGATTTGTAATATATCAACTCAGTTGGTTTCATGCTCCAAAACAGTGCATTTTAGCACAGTTTTAACACATAAAAATCATCCAGAATCGATTTATCAAATAAAATAAGGGCATCTTTAATACTATTTACCTGCCTAAAGCCGACATGCATATGCTTCTTTATATATTTCTGCACAGTTTGAGGACATTGTGAAAATGTTGGCCACATGAATCTTCCCACTCAGCACACTAACCATATGATCTTGTGGGAGGCTATTAAAGGTGTATCTGCTGGCCACTCAGGGGCAGGAGGATGACTAGAATCTATACCAATTATTTCTATCCCTCACTTCTCCGGTGTGAACAGATAAATCTGTTGAGAAAGCACAAGGCAATCATCACTGAAAGCATCGCCATAGAAACCAAGTAGAACCATCAGTAAATCAGGGGAAAGAAAAACATCCTCTAGTGTATCATTATGGGTGCAGATAGCTCAGGGTTCATAAACTGCTGTACGTGTTGATTCAGATGCATCTGTGTGAATACATGAGGTGATATTTAAAAAGGAAAACAATCAAATGATACCTCTGTCGTAACACAGAGGACTTGCCTATTTGAAATGTGGATGATTTTTTATCTGCCAATTCAAATGGCAATGCAAGTTCACTACTAATAGAGAGCAATGCGAGGTGGGCTGACTCAATCACATACACAGATCCCACATTGGGATACTTTGTTCTCAGCAACAACTGAGTGTGAGAGCTTTTACACCACCATAAACACAGAACTTTACATAAATAAGCAGGAATCTCAGGCTGGTACGTAATTTTGGAAGATTTGGAAAAAAATTGTGTAAAGGTATAGACGCATCAGTGATTGCAACACATTGTATATAACTACACTTATAATCATATGTTTCCAACTACTTTTAAGAAGTTTGATGAGAAATCCATCAGAAAGGAAATAATGATTATCATGTCATCACTCTGATAACATAGACTTATGCATACTAATTCTGTATCCAGAGTGCATAAGTCACAGCAAAGGACACACCTGTCTGTGCATTTAACCCTGAAAAAATTCATATTCCCTGAGCTCCCTTGTCCTGGAAGATAGCTGCTAATCACTGTGTGTGTGTGTGTGTGTGAGTGTTATATAAATCTCTAATCCCTTTTTTTGTGTGTGATATAAATCTCTCCTTTGCAAAAAGACAAAGATTTTTGGGTCCTTTTAGTAGAGGTACATTTTCTTGGCTCAAACCCCTGAGAACTTCAATTTAGTAAGTAATCCTTTCTTCTCCACTTGTAAAGGAAGAGCCAAGGTTTGAACGATGACAGGCAGGCAATATGATCCAGCATAGTCAGATCCAAATGCCCATGCTCACAGCCCACTTTGTAGCATAACTCAGTATTGGTCCTCCTTCATTCACTAGAAAGAAGTAGTTTCCAAAAGGCATTGGTAGGAAACAGAAGCTTTACTAACAACTGAGGAGAGATGAATGGAGATATTATAACTTAGATAGCAAAAATCCATTAAAGTCACAATTAGATAGCTTTTTCTTTGAATCCGCCCCACCAGGTACGGTGGTTATCTAGCTTGCTTTCTTCCTTGCCTTTCTCCTTCCCTAAGCTTCTTCCTAACCCCATCCCTGATCCCCAGCATTTATCTAACACTGCACTGCTCGGTAGTAATCACTAGCCACTTGTGCCTACTGCAATTTCGGTTAATTACATGAAGTTCAATTATCCTAGGCACACTCACCACTTTTCAAGTGCTCAGTAATCACACTGGATAGCGGACCACAGGGAGCACAGATAACTCATATCCTTATGGGAAGAGACTCCAAGGCCTAAGTGGAGGGTGACATGTGACACTCAAGGCAGAGACTGAAGTTCTATCATTGCAAGGGAAGGAAAGGTAAAGACTGTTGGAAAAGCAACTAACGCCAGTGTGAGTAATGAGTGTGATGGAGTGTGCAACACTCGGGGAGAATAGAACAGACATAATAGGTCACTTAGCTACTCCCATTTATACTTTGTTAGTACTGACATCAATGCTTCTTAACATCAACTTTTTCCCCTGCACCCACCCTTACCTTCTCCTCTTATGCACACATGCATGCACGCGCTCATGTGCACACACATATTCTCTTTTCTACACAAACCACGGAAGGTCAGTACTGTATACATCAACCTGAGGTCTGAATATTTTAAGGAATATTATACTTTGGCTGTGACAATGGTTGTCTTGGAAGATAATATAAGCTTCTTAATGGTCATAGAAGAACATGATCAATAGGAAAGAAGCTCAAGGAAAGAAACAGACTAGAGAAGTTCAAGTTGCTCTTTCGCAAGTGATGAGCCACACCTTCTGCGTTACTCTTCAGGAGAATGAGCTCCAGACTTTTCAGGTATTGCCAGTGTTTTGTAGGAAAACTCCCAGAAATTCAGGATCATATACAGATTGTACATTATATAATATATCCTAAAGAAAAATAAGTAGAAAAGGTTGAATAAATGCCAAATCTTAAAGTAGCACTGCTGGCAATGCTGGGTCATGCCTATAATCCTAGATCCTCAGGAGGAGATTATCAGGAGGATCTTGGTTCCAGGTCAGATCACAAGGAAAGAGAAAAAAATGTTTGTGAAACCCCATCTTGAAAAAATAAACAACAACAATAACAACAAAAACCCGCTGCATGTGGTGATGTGCAACTATAACAGGAAGTATAAATAAGAGAACCATAATTCAAGCCAGTCAAGACCCTATCTCAAAAATGAGAGCAAAAAAGGACTGGGGGTATGGTGCACGTGGTAAAATGACCAAAAAAAAACCCTTACATTTAGACACCCATACTGCCAGAAAAATAGTAAATAATAAAATGAGTGTTGTGATTTTTGTGTTTATACTTTTATATTTGGAGACAGTAGCCAGAGCCATTTTCTCACATATCAGGGATAAGAACTCAGAGTAGTTAAAGAAGGGACAAAAATGAGAAACAGCTCATGGAGCCTCTTCCTACTTATCTCTACCTATAAATTATTTTTCCACAAGCTTAGAAGCTTAGAAGTTTCATCATCACAGAACTAGTCTGTAATGCTCTCTCTCTCTCTCTCTCTCTCTCTCTCTCTCTCTCTCTCTCTCTCTCTCTCTCTCTCTCTCTCTCACTCACACACACACACACACACACACACACACACACACATCTCTGTCTTTCTTCCACTAGTATGTCACAAGTCAGGTACAGAAAATGCTTTTTAATTATCACTACTTTCCTGGAATTTTGATATTGCCCTGTTAAAAGAATGAATGAACCATTTTTTCCTCCTGGCATTAATTAGTAGAATTATTAACTATCAAAATCATCTCTATTGCCTTCTATAGTAACTGTACCCATTTAGTTGAAGCTTTAAGACTTCCAGCTCAGTGGGATGCTGGTGGTTCATAGCTGTACATAGAAGGCTGAGATCTAAGGATCGAGGTTTGAAGCCAGGCTAGACAAATTGAAGAGAGTATTATCTTCAATTAACAAGCAAAAAAAGAAAGCCTGAAGTAGAGATATGGCTCAGGGCTCTAGCCCTGACTGAAAAAAGCTAAAAGAGAGCAAGAGGCTCACAACTGAAGCCTCAGAACTGACACATACTGTACACAAAAATGACTTCTAGTTCCAATGGACATTCGATGCTTATGAAAACATACCCCGTCTTGTTAAGTTAGGAGAACCACAAGCTCCAAAGAACCACTGTCAATAGCGAAGTCACTGCCAAACCCAGAAACAGCTTCTCGGAGGCCTCGTAAGTTGGCCACTGTTTTCTCATGAGTTTCACAATTCTGCACAAAATTTTGCCTCCTGGTTTGATAGTGTAAGATTTCCATCTGCTTCCACTTTGGGGGAAGTTTGAAAAATATAGGGGGTAACCAAGGTTTTTTTTTCTGGGTGAATTTTTTTATTTTTGTGACAGTGCCATCTGGAATTAAAAGAAAAAAAACAAAGACAAAAGCTATAAAGGCAGCTTGGTAAACCATCTGCTACTGAATGCCTGAAGCTATTCTTTTCTATACATATTGTCAGGGGTGGGGGTCCACAGGAGATTACAATTTCAGGTTTTCACATCATAGCAGATGAAACCCAATAACAAGTTTCTGCCATGTGTTTGAAACTTTAAACAAAATGTATGCTCTTCAAGGGGTTGTTCCATTCAATCTATCAATGTATGAGTGCAGTGCATCTGAATCAACATCAACCCTTCCCAGCTCTCCTGACCTCACCCATCCCCTAGAGTTACCTGTTTCCATATTTATATTTGCAGAAAACAACAATTGCATTTTGAGATAAACACACGAAGTTGGAAATGCAGAGTGGCATTTGCATCCTGTCTCGGCAGGAAGGAGATAAGGATTCTTTGACATGGAAACTTTCCACTTTTAGTAAGAGAGGACTGAGAGAAGGCAGACGACACTATCGGTTTCATGGGGTTCCATTAATTGTTGAAAGCAAAGGAACGTAACCTCTCAGGCTCCCATTGTTCTGCGGCTTTGGCCCAGGAGAACCTCCTTGTCTCCTTCCGTGTGACTCATCATCATGGACGCCCAGTTTCCTATCCTGGTTTCCTCCCAGAAGTTAGGATCTGTCATAGGAAGAGAGTTCAAACCTCCCAGCATTGCTTTCCAAGCCTTTTGAACACACCCCTCCTGGAGCATTTGTCTTTTTCTTTAAATTGTTGGATTCCTTGACCCATCTGGACTCCAGGCTACGTGTGTAAGCATGCACGTTTCAGACCCGAGCTAA
The DNA here is from genome assembly GCF_024711535.1 of Dipodomys merriami. Lineage (NCBI taxonomy): Eukaryota > Metazoa > Chordata > Mammalia > Rodentia > Heteromyidae > Dipodomys > Dipodomys merriami. The sequence goes on from NW_027202826.1 coordinate 19,084,680, forward strand.
GGGAGCCATAGTCGCTTCCTGCTTTCAAAAGCTCCTAAGGCTGTGGGGATTTAAAGAGAAGGTGTGGACAAGTCTCAGGCTGCATGCCTTTTTCTTTTGTTTCTTCTTTTGTTTCTTACTACTTTGTTAAAAAAAAAAAAAAAGACTTCTAGATTACTGAAAGTCTAATCTCCCTTCTGACTTTAGCATTACCAAAGGGCCATTGCATTTGGAAATAAAGAGCCCATTTGGTGCATGTCAACATTCTAGCAGCTTAATTCTTCAGGCATGTCTATCAAGTGAGAGCAAAAGGCTATGGACAAACTGGGCTCTGGTGGCTCATGCCTGTAATCCCAACTACTCAGGAGGCTGAGAGCTAAGGATCACTGTTGGAAGCCAGCCTGGGCAGAAACATCCCTGTGAGAATCTTATCTTCAATTAACTACTTTGGAAAACTGGAAGTGGCACTGTGGTTCAACTAGTAAAGTGCTAGTCTTAAGTACAAAGAGGCTCAGGGACAGCACCAGGCTCTGAGTTCAAGCCTCACAACTGATAGGGAAAAAAAAGTAACAGATACAATTGTAAAACATGCCAAGACACAAATACCACTCCTATAGAAGCATCTGGAAGCATAGGACATCATTGATGCATATTTATGGTATTATTAGAGCTTATCAGCTGTTTTTAGTCGTAACTCCTGGGATCTACATGATTCTCTTTCTTAGGAAAAAGGAAAAGATTACCAAATCACATTTTTGAATGATAACTAGTGTTATAAAGTCGATGACAGACATCTAGTTATCGAAATGAGACAAAAAATAAAACACCAATGCATTACTAGTTGGCTCCTTGAATCTGCCCAAGAATCTAGAAGACACTACATCATCTTTTCAGTGACACTCCAAAAAGATCATTGCACCCACCAACACGTTAAGCAAGAAAATGTCCAGTGAGATTTTCATATATGCTACGAGCACCATGTGAGACAAGACTAAATACAATAAAAATTCCAAAAAGCTTAAATGGAAGAAGCATTAAGTAAAATTCTCATTGACTTGTTTTGTTTTGTTTTGTTTTTTAAGAATATTTTACACTGAGCAGCACCTTCAATCCAAGACATTCCGTTCTCACTGAAGCGTGGTAGAACTTTCTAGCACCGTGAGAGCTGAAAGACTCCCCAAAGCATAGCTTAAGAAGCTTGATGGGAAATCCACAATCTTCGTATCCTCCTGCTGGCCTCTGCCTAGCTCTAGACCATATCTAATTCCATTAGGCAAAGGCTGAAAGAGATTGCGGCCCCTTTGCTCAGAATGAGTCACCAAATATTGTTTCCTCCAGGTCAGCCAAGGCAGCATGGCTCCAGCTTCTTTCCTAGGCAGGGTGTTCTGTTTCCTTCCATCTGTGATGGGTTATCTCCAAGTCACCGCATAGTTTTTCTCCTTGATCATCCTCAAAACCACACTCAGTCCCAGTGCATCTCACATTCATACACCAACAGCTTTTAGTTTGTTCTGATTTTTAATGCCCAGTGTGGCCTATTCCTGATGATCCTCTTTCCCTCGCTTCTCTCCCCTAGACAGCTCCCACTCTTTTACTTCCTGGCTTAGTATCTTTCAAGTTGGGGTACTTTTGTCCCTCAGAATATAGTTGGCATTAAGTGTGGTTGCGTATGCCTGTAATCCCAGCTACTCAGGAGTAGGAAAAACGTAGTTCTCAGCTAGCCTGGATAAAAAGTTAGCAAGACTCCATCTCATTAAATAATGTGAGCATGCTGGAAAGAACATGAGACTTTAATTGGAGAAGTTGGGGAGGGAGACAGGGGGAACAATATCTTTTTTAAAATTCACTTGTTATTACCTGATTCTGAGGGGAAATGCTACCAGAATCCAGTGGGCAAAGCCCAGAGCTGAAGATGAACATCTTCCAATGTACAGACCTGTTCTCCACAGCAGAGAATTAACCAGCATAAAAACGTCAAACATAGCCGGGCACTGGTGGCTCACACCTGTAATCCTAGCTACTCAGGAGGCTGAAATCTGAGAATTACGGTTCAAAGCCAGCCCAGACAAGAAAGTCGGTGAGACTCTTATTTCCAATAAACCACCAGAAAACCAGAAGTGGCACTGTGGCTCAAGTGGTAGAGCACTAGCCTTGAGCTGAAGAGCTGAGGGACAGAGCCTAGAATTCAAGCCCCACGACTGATAGGAAAAAAAAAAATGTCAAACATGCTGTAGTTTGAAGCTCTTTTGGTTCTTCCCATCCGAATTCTTCACACCTTACTTTAGCCCCTGAAACCTTTCTTAACTCTCCTTCTTGCTGTGGAAACAGAGTCAGCAATCCCTACTCTTTCCCTTTGGATCGCTTGATAATAATAGTCATTCTTTCACTTTACGATGTGGTACCAAATTTGCCTTTGTCTACATCCTTTTCCTCACCAGATACTAAGCTCTTGGTGAGCAGGGGTGAGAAAGGTTTCTCGCTCATCCATCCAAGTATATGTAAAAGGTTTGAATGATTGAATAAAAAGAAACATTTTTGTTTTATGCCTTTGTTTTTCTGCCAGTGATCTGGCAGCAGTAGGGACGTTATATTTCACTGATCCACAATTGAAATCTTTGTGCATGGAATAAGTGATGCAGTGATCATCTTCTTGCGGCCACTGTGTGCTAGCTCTCCAGCCGTGCTGGTTGCTCTTGATGATGGCCCTTCAATAGTGGTAACAGTGCACTTCATGTGGACTCCACCCTTCTTTGACTGCTAGTCATCTGAATTGAAACACCTTGTCCAGTTCACAGAATAGTCACTGAAGACAAACTTGTCTGGTTCAAAACTGTGATCTACTCCCTCCCTCCTGTGTGAATTTTTTGAGGAGATCACTTGAACTTCTCATGGCTCTTGTTTTCTGTCTGAGAAATGGCAAAGATCCTAACAGGAAACAAAAAGATTCGTTAGGAAGGTTAACTGAATTAGCATTTGTAAAATGCATAGGACCGTGGCTAGCATCTAGGAAACGACTGTTAAGCAGACTTGGAAAGTGTATCTAGGGTCAGTCCTCCATTGCTGATCAGGATTGCATCCAACTTGGTAACTACATCTCATTCTAAAATGTCACCCTGGTTCAATGCAATCCCCAGGAGAAATGGATGGAACCATTTTATAAGACAAGGATATTCAGGATTAAGTGACTGTGTATCTTGGTCAAACCACAATTACCTTCCAGAACTCACTGGATTTTTCTTTAAGCAGATGATAGAGCATCTTCTAATACTGGCACAAATAGAACCACTGAGCATCTCTGGGTGCCACTGATGCTACAGTCTCATTTTTCTACTTCAAACAGTGGCATTTTAATCAGTCTGCCCCTAGCAACTAATGTTCTTTAAATTAGCATTAAAAATGCATTCTTCTTTGGTTTATCCTTCCTGAATCGAGCTAATTAACTATCAGCTGAGAGCCCTTTAAATTATAACCCGAACATGTTACATTTTTTTCTAATTTATAATGGCTCATCCTGGCAAATTGAAAACCCAAAAAGGAGTGAATTAATTCGTGTTAATTAAAGAGAACAGCGTGGAGCAGATGCCTGGTCAATCTTGGAAAACCATTGTTGGAACGCAGTTGTTGCTTTGCAGCATACAGGTCTGGTCCAAGGCTCTGTGTTGGTAACTTCAAGAAGGAGAAGAAGCAGAGCAAGGGGTGCAAGCAGCACTGAAGAGATGCTACACTTCATCTTACATATCTGTTGCCCATCTAGGATTATCTGTCCTCTGTTGTAAGAAACCACTGACGAAATTAGTCCCTGTAATTTCCAGTTTTCCCCCTAGAATTTCCCCCCTTTTTTGCTTTTAATCATTCACTATTTCCTATACCATCAAGGTTTTATCTGTGTAGCTGCTGAGGGAAATAGGGAAGGCATCCCCAATGTAATTACAGTCCAGAGGGGTGTTGTCTTGTAAAGTTCCATCAGTGATGCAAACACCCCATTTCTTACTGCCCAGTGGAATTGTCATGTGTGGCTAGGAAACTGAAATGTGGCTCATATGATTGAGCCACTGAATTTTTAATTTTACTGAATTGAATTCATATTGGTTCATGGGGCTTCCAGTTACTATATTAGATATTGCATGTTTAGGAAGTGAGGGAAACTGCATGGCTTGTCTCTGAGGCTATTTGCATTTTCCTCTAATGTTTCTGAATAAAAATGAAGGTTTAAAAAACCCTACTTATTTTATTCACAATTTTTAAAGCAACTATGAATAAGTGAAGAGCGTTCAAGTACAATCATATTGGGAGTCATCTCCCAAAATACATAATTACAAAGGGTTTTGTTTTGTTGAGTTTGTGGTTTTCTAATTCAGTTCAAGAGCTCAGTGATATTTTCCAAGGAAGGTATAAATTACATAAGACTGGGTACATTGACTCTCTTTTTATTTTCTATTTTCCTTTCTCTTTCTTTCTTTCTCTTTCTTTCTTTCCTTCTTTCTTTCCTTCTTTCTTTCTTTCTTTCTTTTTTATGTATATTATTGTAAAGATACTGTACAGAGAGGTTACAGTTCTATGAGCAAGATAATGAGTATATCTCCTATTGAGCATTGTTACCTCCTCCTTTGTTTGTCCCCTACCATCCCTTCCCTCCCCACTTCCCAATTCCTCCCTCCCACCTCAAGTTGTAAAGTTCATTTTCAACATAGTGTCTTGTACATCTCATTGTTACAATGGGTCAACCTGTATCCTTGTTTCAGCATTTTGTTATTTCCCTTCCCATTCTTAAAAAATTTATATACAAGATGCAAGGCATCAAATACAGTGACAACAGGGGTTATGCCATGGGGGAAGAACATACAAAAGAAACAAAAATCACATAGTACATTGAAAACAACAGTGACAAAGATAAAAGCTCTTGTGTCCCTATCTTAGGGCTCATTTCGTTAGCATCATCATCTTATATGGTCATGTACATAGATTTTGACTTTTTCTGCTTTTCTGGTAAGATTATCCTAGACATATACTAGTTACTGTGAATAAGAGAAACCATGGGAGCTATGTTTCTTTGGGTCTGGCTTACTTGGGAACCCTACTGCATTGTTAGTGGGAGTGTAAACTTGTTCAACCACTTTGGGAAGCAGTATGGAGGTTCCTCAAAAGACTACACATAGAGATCCATATGACTTTGTGGCATTTATCCAAACGATCACAAACAAGGTCATATACCAGCACAACTATGTTTATCGCAGCATTATTCACCATAGATATATACACATATATGTTCATATATATACATATATATGATGAAATTCAATGCCTCCATCAGGAAGAACGACATTGCCCTATTTTTTAGGAAATGGAAAGATTTGGAAAAAAATCCCTCCCTCCCTTCCTTCCTCCCTCCTTCCCTCCCTCCCTCCCTCCCTCCCTCCCTTCCTCCCTTCCTCCCTTCCTTCCTTCCTTCCTTCCTTCCTTCCTTCCTTCCTTCCTTCCTTCCTTCCTTCCTTCCTTCTGTCATGTGGTTTGAACTCTGTCTGGGAGCTGTCACTGAGGTCTTCAGCTCAAGGTGAGCACTCTATCACTTGAGCCATACTGCCACTTCTGGTGGTTTATTGGAGAGTAAGAGTCTCACAGACTTTCCTGCCTGGGCTGGCTTTGAACCATGATCCTCAGATCTCAGTCACCTGAGTAGCTAGGATTACAGGCATGAGCTACCAGGGCCCAGCTACATTGACTGTCTTTTCAAGTTACTTTGTGCTCCTTGAAGCTAGAGTTACTGCCTTACCAATGACAATGTCGCCCTCTATGTCAGAATGATTCAGGGAGGATGTTTCATGAACTAGATGAGAAAGGCTAAAAACTATTGCAGATGGATCATTTTGGATAGTTTACTTTCACAGCTAATTGAGATCCATGTTTTTAGGCACTTTTTTTTTTAACATTCTCGTTTGATATTAGAGTAGAATGGTTTTCCCAAGACACTGCCTGGGTATCTGATTTCTCAGCTACTTTACTGAAAAATAAGTTCAAATTTTGAATGTTGAGGATGATATTACCATAGATATTTTTCAGGGGCTAACTGGTCCAAAGCAGAATCCTCCCACCTGTTGCTACCTTAGAGTGTCTGCCCCAGTGAAAAATTGGCTCACATTCATTTCCAACTCATCTTGGACAATTGCTGTGCTTGCAAATATAGGTCTCAGTTCTCTTTGTCTAGACACATAGAACTGTGTTAAGGGCATCTATAACACAAGGGTCATTTGGAAATGAGTAGGTACCTAAAGAATTGACAAATTCTATCAGGAAGTTTTTGTCACTTTCTTCCTTTGACACAGCTGTGTTTTTAACAGGTGAGATCCTGGAATCACTGTTCTGGATAGGTGACTCATTAATGACTTCCAATTAGAATGGCATCTGATGATCACCTCTCATTAGTTGCATTCGTTTTCATGATGTGAATGTCTCCTCATTAGTAGTGACTTCTCTTACCCTTTAACTATTTTTTTCCATGTGACAATTCTTCCTGCTTGAAATGAGGCATGGGTTTTTTTTAATAAAAATGTTTTATGATATTAAAAATGTTTGAAAATGGTATCAATAAACCTCCCAAGTCCAGTTTAAATATGCCATATGACAGTTTCTAAAAGCATTTTTCTCCATCTTGACAAATTATATTATTCATTGCAACAATTAATGAACTTTAATCCATCAGACAGCATACGTAACATCATTTTTAAGTGATTTGGGAAAAACGTTGGTCAGTGTCTCAGAACTCTGATGAAATTTGAATTAGATCACATTGACTATCATCTATGATAGACCTCAATATTTATTCATAAAATTCAAATTTAGACCATGTTTGGGGAAAAAGCTTTTATTATCTCTACATCAAATTTTTGTTTGCTATTTTTACAATGAATAAAGATAAGTACTTCATGCCTAAAGAGAAAACAGGGTTTTTTTGTCTTTGTTATTGTTTTGTTTTTGTCTTGTTTGTTCATTTATCTTTGTTGGTTCATTTGTTGTTTTCTCTTTGGGAGGGTTGCTGTGGAAAATGAACTATACAACTTGTGCTTGGGAACAATGGGAGAAAGCAAGGTCAGGGGTGACATTGTTCAAAAAAAATGTATTCATTACCTGACTTATGTAACTGTAAGTGCTCTGTACAGCACCTTTATAATAACACTTTAAAAAAAGAGAGAAATTAAACTAGGTAGGGGGCCCAGAAAATACACTCTAATCCATCTTACAAGCAACACTTGAGCCAAGCAATGATGATTCACATCTGTAATCTAGCTACACAGAATGCTGAGATCTGAGAATTGTGGTTCAAAGCCAACCTAGGTAGGAGAGTCCATGAGACTCTTATCTTCAACTAACCACCAGAAAGCTGGAAGTAGAGCTGTGGATACTAGCCTTGAGTGAAAAAAATAAAGGACAATGCCCAGGTCATGAGTACAAGCCCCAGTAACAACACACACACACACACACACACACACACACACACACACACACACACACACACACACACACACACACACACACACACATCAAAAACAAATAAACAAAAGCACTGGATAACAATATTTCCAGATGCTCTTGAAGACAAAAATATATTTTGAAAATGTCACATATTATAACCCCTTCTTAGATGTTCATAGTTAACTTTACATTATTAAATACTAACAATCCTACTTCAATCCATGCTTACAAATTTATTAACCATGGAATCCTTTCCTGTGCGCAGTGAGTGATGTGACCTAGCACGTACTCTTATCATCACTGAGATACCCGTAGACACTTGCTCTTAGCCAATTACTAGGCCCATAATATATTTTCTTCTCTTTACATAGTTTACACTTAGGTATCACCAAATCATCTACAGCTGTCTAGATAAATGCAGTTGTGACTTAAGGACCATATTGTATTTTGCCACTGTCTCCTTTACTGCCCTGGGGAAACCAAGCGCACCCTGGAAGCTTTGGGAACAGTAAATGCTAAACTGGAAAACTCCACAGCGGATGAGAAGAGATTAAAAAATAACCTCAGTTGGATTAAGCTTTTCCCATCTCTCCAAGATTTGGTTCTGGCAGCTTATCAGCAATTGGATGTTCATAATAACTGGATATCCATCCATAAGGAGAAGATAAACTAGACTCTCTTCTCTCATCTACAAAAATCAATTCCAGATGGATCGAAGACCTTTAATGTAAGTCCTGGAACTTTGAAATTACTATAGAAAACCAAAGAGAAAACATTTGAAGATGGAGGCATAGACAAGTATTTTCTGAAAAAAAACTCCAATAGCTCAGGAAATAAGAGCAGGAATTGACAAATAAAGTTACATTTAATTTAAAAAGCTTTTGCTCACCAAAGGAAAGAGGTACCAGAATGAAGTGAGTGGGAAAATCTTTGTAAGTTGTTCATTGGACAAAGGATCATTGTACAGAATACACAAAGAGCTACAAAAATTAAACACCAAAAGAACAAATAACTCTATTTTAATTAATGAGCAAATGAATTGAGTAGATGGTTCTCAGAATAAGTACCGATGACTAATAAATACATAAAGGAAAGTTCAACACCTTTAGTTATAAAGGAAATACAAATCAAAGCAACAGAGATTTTATCTCACCTCAATTAGAATGGCCATCATTAATAACAAAGACTGGCCAGGATGTGGGGAAAAGAAGCCCCCACATATAGCTGGTGAGAATGTAAATTAGTGTACCACTATGAAAAATTAGTATGGAGGTTGTCAAAAACAAAAATAGATCAACTTTTATCTATGACCCTGTTATATAGCTTTGGGGCATGCATCCTAAGTAATATAAATCAGCATTTAAAAGAAATGCCTGTGCATCATGTTTATTGCAGTCCAATTCATAGTAGTCAAACTATGGAATCAGCTGAAGTGCAAAAATGCTGGCTTACATCCACCCCTTAGCATTTCTGTCTATACGCCAAGCCATTATCCCAAATTCCTTTTGCTTTTGCTATTTTCATCAGAGTTCATGAGGTTTCATCAAAGTGCATTGTGTATAAGTAGTCTACAGGCTTGATGAAGATGGAAATTTAATTTTTTATTTTTCCTGAAAAATAAAACTAGCTTGTCTTGCTTGGTTCCTGGACATTGATGAAAATAATATGCTTTAAAAACTATTGTGTGTGTATCTGTCTGTCTGTTTCTCTGTCTCTCAGTTCCAAATGGGAATTCCAGTCCCTCTGTTGAATATAAAAGGAAAAAAATGATCTTTCATCATGGACTAAAGAAGAAAAAATTGAGGCTATGTGTGAAGATATAAAACAGCTTCTATTCCTGACTAGGAATCACGATTCTAAATAAAGAAAACTTAACATCAGTTTACACTTAGGTTTGGTATTGACCTTTTTCTAAAACCATAATATGAGCAAAATCAACATGCAATAATTTCTCAGTTGACTGAACCACATTTCTGTGAACCTTCCAAACCGCCCTAATCTTTAATCCCTGAACTTTTTTTTTTTTTTTTTTGTCTCAGAATTCTGGAAAATCTGAATCAGTGACATAAATTTAGATCAAACTGAAAACAAAGAATAAGAGCTTATTTTCTGCTTAAGTAGTAAAGTACTTCCTTGATTTGTTCAACTCTTCTGTAGAAACATTGAATTTTTAATCTCCAAGTGTTTATTTATCCCTTCACTGAAGAATTGCTGAGTGCTGATATCCACTGTGGGGTAACGCCCAGGGACACAAAGAAAACAATCAATCCATATTCTCTAAAAGAAATCATGATCTGTGTTCTTAATATAGCAACATTAGTCATTGGTCACTAAATTAGCCAAATTAAATAATAGTAAGCTTCTCATTGCTCAGTAGAATTGTCTGATTCAAGCAATCAATTAGGTACTTGCATTGAGAGGTTATCCTGTTAAATAGTGCAGGTACAGAAAAACAGGTGCTTCTAGTCAGAAATGTGAACATGGGCCAAAGCTCAGATACTTACTTAGCATGTGTGTTTTGGAACTTCCAGGGGACTATCAATATTACTATTACTGAACCTGGTCACAAAAGATGGCATGAAATAAGGGTATGTGTTTTATAAGGGATCCAAACTTGAAGGGGTTTAAATATTGTTTACATGATTAACTCCATTAGTTTTTTTTCAGAGTTGTAATTTCAGTCTCTTATGCCACCAAATGCCTTCTTTCTTAGTACAATTAAACACAGCCAATATTGAAGTACTGCTCAAGATTCTGTTGATGCTGTCATTGATCTAATATTGGAATAAGGAAATGCATTCATCAAGGCACCTAAAAAAGGCTTTGTTCTACTTATAGCATTCCTTTGCCTGCGAAGGAGCTGACATCATGCAACTGACTTGAATTCATTTCTAAATTTAAATGTAGATAACACTTTATCCTTTGTGATTAAAAAAAGACAAATAGCTTATTTTGTTTCCATCACAAATAAAACATCTTTACAATAAAAAAAATGAAAACTACAAAATATTACAAGGCACTTCATGAATAATTTCTCTTTTCCCTTCTCTTTCTCTTCCCTTCTTTCCCCCTTTCCTTTTCTTCTCTCCTTTTATAACTGTTGCATTTCAAATAAGAGGAAAATCTAGCAAGGAGAGTTTCCTTAAGAAATTTGTCTTCATCCTATCTAATTTATCACCATCTAATAGTATACTAATTGCCAGGGAAATTAATACAAAATAGTAACAATTAGAGTCCCCTACTGCAGTGGGAGACTCACAGAGTTCATTTCTACCTATAAAGCATTGTAACTTAGCACTTGCCTTTGAGAATGTTATCATTAATGTGCATAATACCTTGAAATGTAAAGTATTTACTCACCAGTGTCTTTACTCAGCTTTTGTCCCATTGAGTATTATTGATCAATTGGATCTTCAAGCTGTCTATAAAAGTAATAACCATAGATCCAAAATTCAGAGAGACAAGAGGACTGTGACCCACCACGAAATTATGCATCGCTTTATGCTTGGTTACTTCCTGTTTAGAAATGCGGCCACAGAGCAGTGGTCCTGTGCCCCAGTGAAAAACAGTGGGCCCCTAGCCATTAGAAAGAATGAAATTAGGTCATTTTCAGGGAAATGGACAGACCTAGAACAAATCATGTTAAAGTGAAGTAAGCCAAACTCAGAAAGATAAATGGTGTATTTTTTTTCTGATATGTGGAAACTAGATCGGAAATACACTGGGATAGGATAAATTATACAGGATTCTAGATACTCACAATGACACCAAAAGAGAATACTCTTAGGGGACAAACACAAAGGCACAATTCCTATATGCCTCTTTATACAAAAATGTAATATACATAGTTATACAGATCTATGTATATGTGTGTATATATATATATATATATATATATATATATGCTCTAAGATATGGAAACAAGAGATTTCTATTCTTTAAGTTTTGTTGATGATTCCATCTTGTTTTTCCTTATGTACAGTTTATTTGCATGTATATCTTTGGGAGGGTTGGGAAAGGGCACAGAACTTCAGGGAAAGAAGGTGGAAAAGTGCAGCAGTAAAGTTCACTGGACACTGAGGAAAGTGGACTATACAACCCATGTGGGGAGATGGAGAGAGAGACTGGAAGAGAATGAGAGAACAGAAGACACTGTACAAAAGGAAATGTACTCATTACCTGACTCATGTCCTTGTAATCCCTCTGTACATCATCTTTACAACAGCAATAAAGTAAGGCAAAATAAAAACATGGTGGGACCCATGGACCCACTGGCTAGTTGGCATTCTGATTTTCTACCTTGAGACTATGGGCAAGTTGTCTTGTTTCCCTTCCCTGGAACGATGTAAATAATCAATTTGGAACGCTGGGGAAAAAACATTTTTGAGATACTTTTGTCTTCACTAACTTCAACATCACCATGACCACTGTCAGTATCTTCTGTTGTTGAATTAAATAATAATTAAATATCCTATCAACCTGGAGCCTGAATAAACTATTAATTGACCTTTGCTTATGACATGTGAAACACACGGTAGCTTTAGATGAGGAAATGAGAATAAGATAAAGTCTAGAGTAAGGCCAGGGAGGATTTGTGATAGCGTAGAGCAATAGTGGACCAAAAAAAAAATAGTTCTGCATCAAATCCAGTATTCATACATAAGTGTTCAACATACGAAGGGTCATTGCTATTCTGAGTGGATGAGGTTTGAACAGGATAAAGAGAAAGACAATCTATGGCCAAGCCTACTCAGGTATCTGAAGACACATGGATTTTGTTTCAGTAGTGTGAATGGCTGAGGGTGAGAAAAGGACTGATGAGTGGGAGAACAGCATAACTGGCAGAGAGAATCGGGACTCATTTAGCTGAAGTTGTCCTGTATTGTCATTGGATGTGCTATACTTTCACTTCTTAAAAATCTCTGCTTTGATTTGTCAGTCTACAAAGTTCTACAAATTAGGTCTTGCCTTTGCTCTTGACTTGTTCCTATTTGGAGTTGTCACTTCTTGGTTCCAGTTATCCTTTGGTTGGTTTCTTATTTATGCACCCTATCTTCTTTCTAACACCTATCTCTGACCCTTTAAAACACTACTCATGTGTCAGACCCTAGACTTTCAGGCTCTGGCTAAGCCAACTATCCCATCCACATGTCCAGCAGCCTCTGCTCATGTTTACAAATCCTCCTCCCCAAGAATGACATACAAAAGTAAAACTATATCAGAACTCAACTTGTTACAAGAACTTTTCCTTTGATGAAGTTGGCTAGATTGTTTTCAAATTTGTGTTAAATTTAACAAAGATAAATGCTGGCAGGTTCTCTGTGCATTTCCCATGTTCATTATTTGTATTCAAAGCAAAAATTAGATCAAAGACCTTGAAGTAAAAGCAGACACCCTGAAACATTATAGGAAGGAATAGGAGAAACTCTAGGGCTCCTTGGCACAGCCCGAAATTTTCTTAATAAAGACCCAGAAACACGACAAATCAAACAAAGTTGGACAAATGGTATTGCATTAAATTGAAGAGCTTCTGCATGGCAAAGGACATAGTAGCAAGATCAATAGAAAGCCCAGGGATTGGGAGAAGATCTTCACTAGCCATACAACAGACAAGGGTCTCATATCTAAACTATACCTGGAATTCAAAAAATTAAATCCCCCAACAACAAATCCTCAAAGAAACACCCCTCCTCATTAATAAGTGGGCTAAAGACTTAAAGAAAGACTTCTCTGAAGAGGAAATAAGAATGGCCAATAGAATAAATGAAGATGTAAAATTGATGCGCCATAGGATAGTGAATCTCTAAAAGTTGCTATGGGCACACACCTCTCATGACCTAAAGCTCAAGGAATATAAGATAGCCAACGATTCCACAGCAATTGCAGGTTGAGGGAAATAAGATGCCCTAGGCTTAAGCAAGTCTTTCCACTAACATCTTGTTCTGTTTTGTTTCTTTTCTTTTTCCTCGGAGGGTAATTTTCTCCCCATTTACTCTATCTCTGCCATTCTCAGCTGTCATCTTCCAAGCTTTTGAATTTGTGATAGATTCCAGGCGGCACAAGATGAAACTTGGGAGTTCTGTTTGCCTTCACCAGGGAGATAGCTGGCATCCCTTTTGGCCTTTTAGGACTTTGCTCCTTCTCCCGTCTCCTGGATGCTTATCAATCCCATTAGCTCTCTGGATAGGCCTCTCAAGGCTCTCAGATGTAGGAAAGCATAACTCACTCCTAACTGATGTTTGTTTGTATTTTCCAGTTTTAGAAACTTCACATCTGGCTTTTCTTTTGACTGTTTAGGTTGGATAAACAGTATTATGAGAGCAAGATCTGGAAGGAACTTCATGTATCATCCTTCCGTGCAGGTCCTCTGCTGATTGGCAAACAGAGCCCACTTGCTTTGGAGTCCACAGCAAGTGGCTGAGCTGGGTCACCAAGGGTTCAATGGCTTCCAGACAGATCAATTCTCAGTCTCGCTAGCTGTCTGCCAATGTGATTGCATTCTCAGGAAATATACAGTCTCCAGCTAACTCTTTTGAGCTTGTATATCTATGCATGTCCTCATTTCATGGCCATCTATTTCCAAGGATATTTAATCTACCTGCCAATGTATTGGGAGGTCTATAACTAAGCATAATACCACCATTTCTTGTGGATATAGTACAAGAAAAATGTTGGCTTGGTTGATTGATTGTGTGTGTGTGTGTGCTTGTGTGCTAGCGCGTGCTAGACCTGGACCTTGAACTCCAGGCCTGTGTTGCTGTACCTGAGCTTTTCTGCTCAATGCTAGCACTCTATCACTTGAGCCTCACTCAGCTCCACTTCTGGTTATTTGGAGTCTCATGGACTCTCATACCCAAGCTGGCTTTGAACCACAATCCTCAGATCTCAGAATCCTGAGTAGCTGTGAACTGTGTAAACTTTTCTCCCTGATGACTTGAATACTATCTTAGGTTCAAAGAAGATGAGCTTGCCAGACTTGTGTGCAAGAAATTCAATACAGAAGGGTCCAGGAAAAAACTGTAAACAAAGGAGAGACGCAGGGAAAGAGGGGAAGAAAAGGCCACAATTTCAGGCAGTCTGGGGTCCTTTCGCTAGGGCAGCTCCAGTACCTAAATTATTCATCAACAGTTGTTCCCTCTTGAAGGAAAATTGTTGAGACTTTATAACCTTTCTCACCTGTCCTTGCTAATGGAGATCCTTGAGGCCATTGAGCCTCCAGGAACACCTGTGGGCTGTACGTGCAAGTGTGCTGGTACCAGTAGACTGAGGGCAGAGCTCCAAAATGAAGGATGGGTAGCAGGCCCCAGAGAAAGGTGCTGAATACAGGAGATGAGCATGTATAAGCAGAGGACTTGGTGGAGAACTGCTCCAAGTTTGTTACATTATATGTCCTAAGGACACAAATATGATCCATCACTGAAGTCTTTTATCAAAAACCAGGAACCACATCATTTTATGAATGTGTGTGTGTATATATATATATATATATGTATCACATATGTGTGTACACATATACATGTGTCCTAGACTTACATACATATTGCATTTGCTTAAAAATGTGTTTGTATTCATGGAGCATTACTTTCATCCATGATCATAATTTCTTATAACTAAAAAAAAATCAGTTGAAGATTGTCTTTGTAAATTACTTTGAATTATTTTCCTTAGCTTACTCTCTCTAAATTCCAGCAATTTATTCGAAGGCTGGGATAATCTTACTAGAACACAACAGAACTTTTATTTTGTACAATTTCTGATTTACCAGATACAAAATGACCAACTTTTCCTGACATCAAGCAAGGAGCACTAGAGGCTTGCTTGTAGCTTTCTACTTCTTGTGGTTTAGTTAAAATGTTTTCTCCAAAATAAAATAAAAGGTTGGGCAGAACTGGATCAGATGTTACATATTGAAAAATCAAATCATTGGGGTGCCCTTCACCACTATTATATCTTCATGTTTTTCTCTTTTAATTTTCTCTACAGTTTGTTTCCTCAAGATAATCAACAATGACAATAAAATACATTCAAGGGGGGACAAATCACTTACGCTGCATTTTAGAGTCATTATTTCCAACCTAAGTTTTCAGATCCTCAGGGTATCTAAGTAATATCAAAAGCAAAAAGCCATGTGAAAAAATCACACATTTATTTGGGTTATATATGTGAATTAACTAAAAAAGTAGGTTCATTTTATCTGAACATTACATGAACCCAGTTGGGCTTTAGTGGCTCACACCTGTACTCCTAGCTACTCAGGAGGCTGAGATCTGAGGATCATTGTTCAAAGCCAGCCCTGGAATGAAAGTCGTAAGACTCTTATCTCCAATTAATTACCAGAAAACTGGAAGTGGCGCTATGGCTCAAAGTGCTAGAGAGCTAGCCTTGAGCACAAAGAAACTCAGAGACAGTGCCCAGGCCCAGGGTTCAAGTCACATGCCTTCCCCCTCCCTCTCCCAAATTACATGAATCCAGGATAACAACACTTATATACACTGATCACAAGTTCTGTTGACAATTATATCTATTTGATAAAAGATCAGAATATGCTAATAAACAGTTGCTAATGAGGTAAATAAATTTTGTTAAGAAAAAGCTCTATGTGTGAAACGTAATAAAGGAGTCATTCTCTGGTGAACAAGGCTGGGAACACCTCCACCTGTCTCCCACCTTTTTACCTGTCTTCTCCCTCCTCTAGAGTGGTTTATCTGTGCTATTATGATGTAATCACGAATACTGATCTCTAGATGTAAATTTTAAGCCTGCAGACTTATTACAGAGCAGCTAACTAAATCTCCTTATTCATGGCTACCACATACCATTTTGACTTTGCTTATTTACTTGTTAGGATGGTGCCAGGCTGCTGGGTGGACAGGAGCCACACTGGTGTCTGCAGTACTTACTGAGCCTGTGCTTTGTACCAACTAACAAATGGTACCACCACAGCAGCCTTGTTGATCTCATTAAAACAAACACATCTGACTGGATATTCTTCCCTTTGGATCTGAAATGCTGGCCTTCAGCCTAGGAAGAAACACTCTCAGTGTCCAAGCCATATCTAATTATCAGCAATTAGTTATGTAATTTTCAAACCATCTCAAACTTGGTTTCAAGATGCCAAGTGATCATTGTGCTGTTTAAAATCTACGTACAAACACACAGAGACATCTATGTATAGTTAAGAAATTACTTAGCTGGAGCACTTATTCAGATACAGGAAAAAACACATTCATACATGGTTGAGGAAATTGATCTGCCCAGGCATTTTTCAGGGTAAGACTTTGCAACATGGGTCAGGACAAAAAAGGTGACCTTTTTTGATCCTGGGTTTCTTTAAACAAGCTCTGTACACTACTAGGATCCAATGTTTGGCTTTTTATAAACCAAATAAATGTATCCTTTTAGGTTCCAAAATGAACCTAACTCTTTTACCAAGTATTTGTGGTATGTGTTTATTTTTATGTGTTTATTAAATCTAAATACCATCACGTATGTGTGTGTATCTCTGTGTGTGTGTGTGAGAGAGAGAGAGAGAGAGACACAGAGAGAGAGACAGAGAGAGAGACAGAGAGAGAGAGAGAGAGAGAGAGAGAGAGAGAGAGAGAGAGAGAGAGAGAGAGAGAGAGAGAGAGAGAGAGAGAGAGAATGTTAACACTGGGACTTCAACTAAGAACTTACATTCTGTAATGTAAGTTTTTCACTCAGGGCTAGCATTCTACTGCTTGAGCCACAATTCCACCTCCAGCTTTTTGGTGGTCCAAAGAGTCTTACTGACTTTTCTACATGGGATGGCTTTGAAATGTAGTTGTCAGATCTCATACTCTTGAGTAGCTAGGATTACAGGCATGAGCCACCAACACGTGGCTCTTTATGTATTTTTAATAAATGGATATAAGGAATCTAGGCCTAAAATTATCCACCTTACCTTCTATGCCTTCAAGAAACTTGTACAGTTCCTATAGTAATAAAATGTGGATAATACAAGATAGTCAAGCATATACCTTTTCAGTGTTTTATTTTTCAAATGTTTTCCCACTTTTTCATTTGCAAGATTCTGTTCCAGAACTGAAAAATATCAAACTTAGTACTAAGTTTGATTATCTAAAACTTAACTTTTCTTCTTTGATTGAGAAGATAAATTTTATTTTTATTGGTTGTTATTCTATCTGCTAGTGGAGTATTTTCACCTTTTAACTCCTTTCTGACTGGTAGAAATAAGCTCATTCAGATAACAATCACAGTCACTGAAATTCTCTTTTTTCCCCATAGCCTACTCCAACCCAAAGATGCACACACACACACACACACACACACACACACACACACACACACACACACACATGCATGCATGCACACACACAGAGCTAGAGAAGAAATCTAATTCTCTCTTTGATACATTTATTTTTTTATTGCTCTTGCAAACACAGGACCCAAGTCAAATTCTTTTGTGTTGGTGCTAGAGGAAGACTTAGGTAGGAAATAAAGAAGGTAATATATTTGAGGCAATAATCTGGAATCATGTAGGAAAGAAAGATAACTAATAACTTACCATGTGTCATGCCCTGAGCTGTCTCCCTAATAGCTGTAAAAAATAAGTCATAGAACTAGGAATCATTATCTACTTAGGGAAGTAATATAATAGTTAGATAATACTTCAGTGATATTAGATACTATTTCAGAATTCAAAGATTCAATGATTTTCAGTAGTCAAGGAAAGTTTCATGAAGATGAAGTTGTTGAATTCAGTCTTCATGTAAAATAATTTAGATGCAGAGAAGATAAAAGAAAGCCATTGTCATCAAAGGACACAGCATAAGCCATGCCTACAGAAGAGAAGATAGAGAAGACAAGGCTAGGAAGACCTGAACCAATAGAAGCAGAGCAAACGTATGGTATAAATGTACTCTCTTCAGACAGCAGGGTGGTATGTGCTGTGTCTGCCTGCTTACCATCTCAGTTGGAACTAGTGTACCCTACAGATTTAAATATTTTCCCCAGATGTTCTTTGATGAACATGCCAAGTTCAGAATGATCTGCTGATCTGCTATTTTCAACTCTTTTCTTTACTCAAAGGACAAGGACCATCCTTGAGACTCATATATAGTAACTTATATGCCTTTTATGCCAGCAGTGGGAAAACTCAGTTTCATATTGCTAAAGCTCAACTTCAACGTGCTCATAGATTCATGCTTCGTTCGCTGAGAACATGACTTTAACATCTATTTCCACCTCACAGTGATCGTTCCTCATCCCCCAAAGTGAGGAAGCAGTGTTTGCATTTTTACAGCTGATCAAGGGACAAGATAGCATTTATTCTGTATTAATCTCTCTTCTGTGGGCTTGAAGAAAGCCATCCCACCTGAAAGGTTGATGTTAATGCTTATGATGGGGCCATCTGACATTTGCTCTCTAATCTCTGCCATTTCTGTTTCCATTTTGATGTTTTTGGCTCACACACAATGCTAGATCTTTCTCATGGCACTCTGCTTGGCAAGAGAGTCTATTCTCACCTGGAAATGGCAACACTGAATGGTGAGGGACTGAATCAAAGGAAGCGATTCATGCAAAACCTGCCTCTGGGAATCAGGGCTGCTTCCTGAAGGAATTTTGCATAGAAGGGAATTCAGCTGGGTTGTGTGATCATTTTGCATGCCACAAAGGGGGACCAAGGGGGAGCTAATTCAGCTAATTCAACATGCACAAAAGCATATGATCCAAGATTGGACACCACTAAAAGTGATTCTATAGATTCCAGTTCCAGATTACTGGTGAAACCTAACAAACTCATCACCTGGTTGTGATAAGCAGCATTTGCCTTTGCTGCTTTTGCAACAGTGTTTAAAAACAAGTGTACTCATTACCTTACTTATATAACTGTAACCTCCCTGCTCATCACCTTTTCAATAACGATTAAAAACAATAAACTGCAAAGATGTCATTTATTTCTCCTCTCAACAAGGGCTATTGTCTTATAAATGGTTTTAGCTTTATAGTCTTAGGAATGATGCCTGGATTGTGACCAAGGTACCAATCAAGTGGTATGAAAAAGATATTGTTCATCACTTGAATGGAAAAGGAAACAAAAAGTAGAAATTCTTCCTCTGTAAGGTAGATAATAGCAGGGGACCGAATACGGTCAAGGTAGCAAAGAAAAAGAAAGAAAAGAAATGTAGCAGAATTATTGCTTCATAAGTACTTATTATTCTTATGGTCAACAACAAATGTGAAACTGCGAAAATACTTTATTGGGATTTATTTGAGTTAGAAGCGAGAAGAAGGATAATACACACTTGTTTAATATGAATAAGCTTGAAGATTAGATCTCCACTTCATTATTGGACCCTTTCTTCATATTTCTCTGCCTGTCCTTGCCCTGAGCAGCTGATACCTGGAACTGTTTAAGGTTCTTGCTTCGTGTTTCTGGTGAGTTTGGCGGTGGAAGACTGGAGAACAGAGAAGCTGGAATCTTTCTTCTCTTCCCTGTTAGAAGTTACTACTTTGGCTGTAGTCCTAGGCTTTCATACACATGACTGGCTAGGGTCCTTTCCCAGGTGGAGATTTTCATTTGCTCTGAACATTCAGAGCTTTTTGTGTTCTATGTTCTCTACATCCTTGCTTCCTTCTTCATAACAAGTTGGTAATATGTAAGTTCATCTGTTTGGGGGGAGGGTAAGAGGAATACAGAAGGGGTGGGACAAAGGGGGAGTTAATGCAGCAGTGATACTCACAGGACACTATGTTAAAAATGAGCTATACAATTGTGGGGGATGGGAAAATCCGGGGGGGGGGGGAGGGAAGAGAAGAGGTGACATTGTTTAAAAAGAAATGCACTCATTACTCGACCTATGTAACCATGACTCCTCTGTACAGCATCATTACAATAAAAATAAATTAAATAAATTAAAAACTTCCAACTAGTACTAGTTACTGAGTACTTGGCCATCATTGATGTGCTCAAAACCCTGAAAGGAGTGTTCCCCTTGCAGTCTCTATATTTGAAGAATCTAGTGCAAATTCTTTCTCCTGAAAGAAGCTTGATTGATAAGACATCAGAGAGTGCTAGAGTCTGAGACATCTTTGGAAAGAGAGCACAATGTCTCCATTTTAGAAACAAAGGAACTCGGGTTCTCAGACGTAAGCTGACTGGCCTCAATGTCAAGATAAGCCATTCTGAAACCCAAACAACCTGTCCTTCTACTCTTGATATAGCTCTCTGTGGAATGGCAGACCAGTTCCAATGCTAGTTACTAAAATAAAAGAAGAATAAGCAGCAATGTGTACATTAGATCACCATGCAAAGTTTATATAAACCAAGCTTGTATTTGATACATACAGACAGGGCTTTTGATGTATACATTAAATCAGATAGAAGGCTACTCATGAGGACAAAGCAGAGGTTTGGTTATTGTATGATTTTTGCTGTGTTGATTCTACCTTTCCACATCCTCAGTTCTCTGCTCCAAGCATAATACAATAGACCTGTGGAATCTGTGAGTATGTGGTTCCAGGAGACCACCAGTGAAGAAAAACCACACATGCTCAGAACTCATAGAGTTCAGTTCTCTAAAATGACTCCAATTTACCTCCACAATAATTATAGTAGGTCTAAGCATCATAACCATAACTTTTATGGTGGAAGCAATATTTCTATGACACACACACAATACTACTGTACACATCAATGCTGTTTACCAAAAGCTAGATCTCATTTCATGCTCTTTATCTCAAATACTGCAGATGCTTGATTCAGTTTTCCCACATCACCAAAGTGTTGCTAAAGACACAATGCCTTTCAGTACATCTAAAATGTTTATCACTTAAATTAAGCACATGAAGTCTTGCCTGACTTCGGGACACCATTTTCTTTTTGGGAGGTGGATTTTCACAGAATAAGTGAATGTAAACACTTAGAAGATCATACAGTGACCAAAACACAACTACAAAAACAAGGAATTGACAGGCAGCTTACCTGCCTCAATTGAACTGCACAATACATACACAAAAATCTTTTGCTTTGACATTTCTTTTTATTTTTTTATGTTTTGATTCTTACTGTTTTACCCCTTCTTGGTAAGACCAAGTGTTACAAATCTGTAAATAAGACTGCATTAATATTCTTGGACATAATAAATCATACAGGACTCTAGACTCTCACACAGTGAGACCAAAAGAGGTTATTCTTAGGAGAGGATCACAAAGGCTCAATAGCTATGTGCATATGATCATATGAAAGGATGTTTATTGAAATGAACTCCAAGAAATGGAAACAAGAAATTTTATGCTATTTTGCTTCTGTTTATTTGTTTGTTTTCTCCTTTATTTTGGTACCTTTTGTCTTATATGTATGTATATGTTTTGGGGAGAGCACAGAAATGGTGAGACAAAGGGTAAACAAATGTAAATGTAGAAGTGATGTTGAAAATGAACTATACAACTTGTGGGGGAAGAGGAGTGTGAAGGAAAATTGGGAGAAAACAAGGGAAGAGGTGAAACTGTTCAAAAAGAAATATATTCATTACCTGATGTAAGGTCCGCTCCTGGCTGGCTAGCAGACTCCACCCTCCTCGCAGCAAAGTCTCCACCCAGTACCTGCGTTACCTAGGCAACTGGGACACAGGGAAGAGGTCACATCTGCATCCGCTGAGGTCACATCTGAATTTGATGTGGCCACACCTTTCTCCGCCCATACCCTACATAAGGCCTAGCGCAGGCCCAGACACGCTCTCGCTGCTCTTTTCTAGCTCTCTCTGCTCTCTCTGCTCTTTTCTAGCTCTTTTCTCTCTCTTTCCTCTCTCTCTTTCCTCTCTCTTTCCCAGCTCTCTTTCCCAGGCCTTTCCCAGCCACGTGGAGTGCCAGCCTTGCCTGGTCCCAGCAGGTCTACTGAATAAACCTACCCCTTACCTGAATACCACGTGAGTGCTGCTGTTCTTACTCGGCTACCTCTCTCTCTGCTCTTGTCTAGCTCTTCTCAAGCTCTTTTCTCTCTCTTTCCTCTCTCTCTTTCCCAGCTCTCTCTCTTTCCTAGGCCTTTCCCAGCCACGTGGAGTGCCAACCTTGCCTGGTCCCAGCAGGTCTACTGAATAAACCTACCCCTTACCTGAATACCACGTGCAGTGCTGCTGTTCTTACTCGGCTACCTCTTTTTAAAAACCTAACACCTGACTTACGTAACTGTAACTCCTCTGTACATCACCTTTACAATAAAATAAAATAAAAGCTCTACTAACATTAAAAATGTTTTAACTGGCTCAAATATCTAAATTATTATAACTTATCTTAAAATATCTTTAAGAAAAATAGCTTAAAATTGGGGGAGTGGAGGGGAGTATAGTTGTGGAGATGGGAGGGAAGGGATGGGAGGGGAAAAACAAAGGAGGAGACAACAATGCTTGATAAGAAATGTACTCATTACCTTGCTCATGTAACTGTAACCCCTCTGTACAGCATTTTTACAATAAGAAACTTATTTTTTTAAAAAAAGAAATATAGCTTAAAGTCTAGTGATATGCCCTGTGAGTGAAAGACAGAAGAAATGGCCAATAGACACATGAAGAAATGCTCAATTCTCTGGCCATAAAGGAAATTCAAATCAAAACAACACTGAGATTCCACCTCACCCCAATTAGAATGGCTATAATCAAGAACTATAATAACAACACATGCTGGAGGGGATGTGGGCAGAAGGGAACTCTACTGCATTGTTGGTGGGAGTGTGAACTTGTTCAACCACTCTGGAAAGCAGTATGGAGGTTCCTCAAAAAACTCCACATAGATCTCCCCCGTGACCAGCAATCCCATTCCTAGGCATTTACCCAAATGATCACAAACAAGGCCATACTAATGTACCAGCACAACTATGTTTATTGCAGCATTGTTCACCACAGCTAAGATATGGAACCAACCCAGATGCCCCTTAGTAGATGAGTGAATCAAGAAAATATGGTATATATCACTTTTATATATAATATATATTTGTATATATAATATATATATTTGTATATATATACATATTTATATATATACAAATATATATATAAATGTGATATATACCATATTTTCTTGATCCATATATATTTGTATATATATATAATGTATATATATATATATATATATATATATATATAATGGAATTCTATGCTTCCATCAGGAAGAATGACACCTCCCCATTTGTTTGGAAATGGAAAGACTTGGAAAAATAATATTAAGTGAAGTGAGCCAGACCCAAAGAAATATAGGTCTCATGGTTTCCCTTATTTGCAATAATTAGTGTACATCTAGGATAATCTTTATTTATTTTATTTTATTTTTTTTGGTCAGTCATGGGCTTGAACTCTGGGCTTGGGCCCTGTCCCTGTGCTCTTCAGCTCAAGGTGAGTGCTTTACCTCTTGAGCCACAACACCACTTCTGGTTTTCTAGCGGTTTATTGGAGATAAGAGTCTCACAGACTTTCCTGCTCAGGCTGGCTTTGAACTGCAATCCTCAGATCTCAGCCTTCTGAGTAGCTAGGATTACAGGCGTGAGCCACCAACACCTGGCTTTAGTATAATCTTATCAGATGAGCAGAAAAGCTCAAAAGCTCTATACATATGAGCATATAAGATGATGCTAAATGAAATGAACCCCAAGATATGGACACAAGAAGTTTTTCTTTGTTTTTTTTTAATGGACTATGTGATTTTTTTGTTTCTTTATTATGTTCTTCCCCCTATGGTATATCCCCTGTTGTCACTCTATTTGATTTTGGTCCCCTGCATCTTGTATATACGTTTATCAATTTGGGGAGAGGAAGGGGAATAACAAAATGCTGAAACAAGGACACAGGATGACCCATTGCAACAATGATACTCACAATACACTATGTTGAAAATGAACTTTACAACTTCAGATGGGGGGCGGGAAGGGGATAGAGGAAAGCAAAGGAGGGGGTAACAATGCTTGGTAAGAAATGTACTCATTACCTTACTCATGTAACTGTAACCCCTCTGTACAGCATCTTTACAATAAAATAAAATAAAAATTTAAAAAGATAGAGGGGTAGAGAGGAAGTACATTCCTTCACATTGACTCACACATGATCAGGAGGCAGCTAAGGGCTGAGCTCCAGTTCCAGCCTCCTTACTGACCCTCATCTCACCACTGGCGGTCAGTTTGCACATCTCTAAACAAGGGAGGATACAGACACATCCTTACACTCTCCTCATCCACGAGTCAATAATTGAGAAAACCAAACCAAGCCAGCAAATCCAATTTGGTTACAAGTAATCATGCAGAAGGTTATTTCAAATACCAAAATACATCACCTTATTTTATATCAAATTTCTTTTACAAAACCAACTATGAGAAGTAAAATACATTTGAGTGCAATAACATTAGGACTTATTTTCCAGAATACAAAATGATAAAGGGTTTTGTTTCCCTGTTTTTTTCTAATTCAGATCAATAACAGTTAATATTTCTCAAGTAGTTCGCTTACATTTGGCAACAGAATTTAAATATTTCTCTCAAGCTCAAGGCCAAAACTAAATACTTAAACTGATACATTGAAAGGCAATTCCTTTGTACAACTACATAAAGATTAAAAGAACAAATACCTGGCGTGACACTGATCAAGATAAATTGACATGTTGCATTGAAATTAGTTACACAAAGAGTTGTATAAATAAAAATACAGGGGCTGGGAAGGTGGCTCGGTGGTAGAGCGCTTACCTTGCATGCATGAGGCCCCCTGGGTTCGATTTCTCAGCACCACGTAAGCAAAAAGAAAAAAGCCGGAAGTGGCACTATGGCTCAAGCAGTAGAGCGCTAGCCTTGAGCTGAAGAGCTGAGGGACAGTGCCCAGGCCCAGAGTTCAGGCCCCACGGGAACCCCCCCCAAAAAATGCAAAATTAATGAATTGAACAATAGATGTACAAAATATTAACTTCTAGAAAAAGACTGGATCAGATCCCACTTCTGGAAAAAGACTGGATCAGATCCCAGTTCTTGAGCAATAATCCTATCAACCTCATAATGAAAAGAGCCACAAATATTGATGATTTTCACTGAAGACCACAATAATTGAGGTATAAATGAATTATTTTACACAGTTTTGCTCTATACTTAACTCATTAAATCACTGAGAAATATTGGGCCCACACAAAATCTTTCCAATGTTTATTCTGAAGAAAAACAAGCAAGAGATTGGGGCAAAAGACAGGAAAAATAGAAAAAAAGGAGAGAGAAGGAAAAAATAGGTATAAATAAAAAAAAGTCAAGAGAAAAGCATGAAGGTAGGAAAAAGTCAATTAAAACTGAATGATTCTAGAATAGTAATCATCAAATAAATCCAGGTATTAATCATCATAAGGATCCAGACAGCATTAGGGTATTTAAAGAAGCCAGCTTCACTTAGAAGATTCCAGAAATACTAGAATTCTTAGAAGAGTTTTTTTTCTATTTATTTTTTCTTAGTCAAACAATAGCAGCAGAAATTATTACTGAGCAGCTGACTAATTTGCAAAGCCATTTCACTGACCTCCTTGGGCACACACATTATTGTAATTTTCACTTTACCAACACCACACATACAGCCCTGAGACATTTAATGAGAATCTGCTCTATGGTGAGCCATCTAGTGAGAGGATGAAGCATGAAGATGAGTAGTAGAAATGGAAGGGAGGGGGTTAAAAATAAATTGAGGGCATTGAAAATGAACCCAAGAAACGCATCCAAGGAAGAGCAAGCCTGAACCCCTAGATTTTACAAAGTGTCACAGGAGTTCACATTTTGCACCTTGAAGGACATTCTAGATGATTTTTAAAGGCGAGACATGATCAGAACAAGTAGCCAGAGACGGTGAGCGTTGAAACAGGTTTTTTCCAGGACTAGTTAGGAAACCAGATTATGGTAAACAGTTTGTGCCAACACTCATCTGAGTGAGCTCTAGGAGCCATGTGTTGCAGAAGATTTCAACCTGTGGCCTTGGGCACTGCCAGGAGCAGCAGATGGCATTTACTGGGCATGGCTTCCATTAGCATGGGACACCTGCTCACAAGAACCAGCCTGGCAGGGTTCACTGTACATCCCTGTTACTTCAGCTAGTGTGGGCAGACCACGAAGCCCCCAAGGCAGAAAAGTATTCTGTGAGAGGTTTCCCTACATGGAAGGCGTAGAATCCCTAGTGTACATTATCGAGTCTGCTCTTGTTCTATCTCTACTTTTCCTGAAAGAAGTACCCTGCATTTTTTTTTTGGATCTATAAAGTCCCCATTTTTAGGTATTCGAAGGAAACTATTCTTTTCTAAGGTGGGGGAGGGTGATTCCGATTCTTTCAGGGGAAAAAGAAAACTTTTTCGCCCCCTGGGAAGAAGTGCGATTTCCCTTGACAAACATCCAGAAAGCCAATTACTGCACGGTAATTTTAAAAGTTGAAAAACTAAGCATGATTTTATGGGTCCTTTAACCTCGGGGCCTCCTGGATGGGTTCTCACGGAACTGTGCCAGGGGCCGATGAGACGAGTGTTGCCTGGAGTTTCCCACAGGGAAAATCTCTTGCGAACATTTCCCCCTGAATGATGTTCATAATTGCGCGTGGGCGGGGCTGGCAGTGTACGTGGAAGTGGGATCTTCTTGATCTAGCTCTCCTCTACCCAGAGGCTCCTGCTCAAGCCTAGCCTGAGGCTGGCAAAGCCCAGGGCTGTCAGAGAATCACACTGTCTCCACCCACATTGGTTACCTCCCGCTTCCCCCTACACACACACACACACACACACACACACACACACTCACTCACACAGACACACACACACACACACACTCACACACACACACACACACACGCTGCTGGCCCAAGAAAGGTTCTCTACCTACAACTATGGATCACAGAGAACATTCTGTCGCTGCGTTTTCATGGGTGAGACTTGTAAAATTCTTTGTTCACCTTACAAAAGAACCTATCTGAAAAAGAGCAAATAGGTGTCCAGCTAACATCATTATTATATTCTGGCTGTTTTCCTCAAATGACAAGACGTTGAAAGAGAAAAAACTAAAATAATAAAATAAAAAGAGTGTTCTCTCAACCACAACACTGTGTGATAAATATTTATGAATCTGCAAACTAAGGTAGAAGCAAATGTGTGCTATATATATATAGAGAGAGAGGCATATAGATATATATAGAGAGAGACAGCTATATCTATCTATCTATCTATCTATCCATCTATTTTTCAGGTAGAAAACACATTGTCACAATGTTACACAAGTGTTTTCTGAGACTTCTCAGTAAAGCTATCACCTGGGCATTTTTACAATCGCTGAAAATATAGAATCTTAAATAAGCATCCATATTTTAGTAACATCCCCTGGTGATTTAAATATACATGGAAGTTTGAGAAACCATATTCTAAGAGACCTTCATATCTTTGGGACTATGTGGGGAAAAAAAAAGAAGGATCTGAAATGAGAAGATAGGCTCAGGTGCAGGGTGTGGATGGCTAAGTATAATACAGGGGCAGGTCCCCATCTTGGGGAGAAAGCGAAGCAGACCGAAGACAAAAGACTATGAAGTCAAGTGAATTGGAACCAGTCACAGCGCCACTCCTCTGACTGCTGATAGACAGCAATGAAATCGTTACCAATTGATATAACACGCACAACTTAATCTAATGTCACAGCATGCATATCTAGGGCTCTTAGTGTGAGCCTGGAGGATTTTTAGCACCCTAAAAACATTAACTTGTGCAATTCTCAAAGCAAGCCTAGGTGGAGATGCTTGAATGAGCCCCATTTTATAGAGGGGTAAGGAGGACAGGGAATTTAGTCATTTGTCTATGCCCACAAAGTCAAGAAAGAGCAAAACTGGAATTCAAACTCCCAGAAGTCCATTAAATTTAGGTCTCAAAAGATAAAGTTTGCTTCTTCTAAAGGGCAGAAAATTGAAATTTGAATCTAGGCATTCCCAGTGCTACAGGTTTTTAAAGTCCTGTGTTCTATTTCTAAAAATAGGTACTGCATTTTTTTTTCTTTCTACATCACCATGCATACATGTTTATTATAAGATAAAAAGAATTCTTTGATTTGCTTTCCACAAGGTAAAAATGGATGGTTTCTATTCTAGCTTCATGTGACTTATCACAGCTCTCGAGTGGGGGATCCTGGATGAGAAACACAGATTAAAATTTTCCCAAGGATCAGCCATAGCCAATTATAGCCACTCAGCCAAGTCCCCGGCCAATAATACATAACACCCTTAGGCTGTCCTGGGTGGTGCACAAGATTGCCAAGCCACAACTTCTATTCAAAATCCTAAGATGATAATCATAAGTAAGAAACCATAGTTAAATCATAATTAATTTAGAAGACTCATTGCAGTCTAGTAGAGCTGATTCTAGCATAAAGTTTATAAAAGAAATTCACAGCTGAGAGATCATTTTCATTGTAACTTTACACTTCTATTACTTCTACAAATCCTGTTTAATTCTTACTGTTTTCAAAGACAAAAGGCAAACCTGGTGCTGGTGGCTCATGCCTGTAATCCTAGCTACTCAGAAGGCTGAGATCTGAGGATCGCGGTTCAAAGCCAGACTAGGCAGGCAAGTCCATGAGACTCTTATCTCCAATTAACCACCAGAAAACCGGAAGTGGCACTGTGGCTCAAGTGGTAGAGCACTAGCCTTGTGCTGAAGAGTTCAGAGACAGTGACCAGGCCCAGAGTTCAAGACCCATGACCGACCAAAAAAAAAATCTCAAAGCCAAAAGGCAAGTTTGCACAGTATGATGCCATCTATTTGGATAACATTTTAGCTATCATTTAATCCAGTTATTAACAATTATT
Organism: Dipodomys merriami; assembly: GCF_024711535.1. NCBI lineage: Eukaryota > Metazoa > Chordata > Mammalia > Rodentia > Heteromyidae > Dipodomys > Dipodomys merriami. The sequence continues at coordinate 19,113,935 of NW_027202826.1, forward strand.
CCAATATTTGATCTATATGTGAGATATGTGCACAAAAAATATTGATTTTGCCAAAGACTTGTGAAGACCTTCTGCATAGCTTTTCTTCCCAAGTAGAAAAATGTGTATAACCCCCTTCACGTTTTCTTCTTGTAAATACAGGCATTACATAAAACAGTTTGGTTTGGTACTAGGTGCCATATATCCAAGTATTAAGCCCAGATAAGTATATTAAAATGTCTTAGTCAATATCACAGAAAAAGAAATTGAAGGCATTCTAAGAACAAGATGGGTTGATAAATTCATTTCTGTAACATTTAATCTTTTGATCATATATATATATATGTTATATATATATATATATATATATATATATATATATATATATATATGCACATATGTGAGTTAAAGTAAAACTTAAAATCTCCCCAGTAAAATGTGGCTAGCATCTCCAGTAAGGTGTAGCTTGCACCAGGGAGAAGATGCTAAGTTAAGTAGCTATGAGAATGGAAGTATAAGGAAAGTCCCTTTTTTTGCTCAAAAATCCTGGAACTTTATCCTGCTGGTTAGAGCATGGATAGAGTTTAATCAAGCTCATCACGTGACTGATTACATCACTTCCTGGTTTTAGCTTCTTGCTTGTTTGAAAACTGATCAAAGAATGTTTATAAAGCTATAAGCACATTGTCTCTGGTATTTACTCCATAAATATTTCTTACATGGCTATGAAATTTTGTCCTCCCATTTCTCAATACTGAAATGCACAAACCCTTAATATAATTTATTAGTTCAGTCATTTGGGTTAACTGAGGGGGCAATTAGAAAAGAAGACAGTTCATCATTTTGTGCTCCAAAATTTTGAATAATTCTTAGCAAATTTCCAAACACCAACAATATAAAAACTTCCACAATCTCCTGGGGTAGGTCATGTTCCTGGAAAATATATGTTAAAGAATTGACTAAATATGCTTATATGCATATCCCTAGATCTCTGTCTGCAAAATATTAGTGTAAGCCCCTCCCACCTTCTGATACACAAAACCCCTCCCCCATCATTAAATGCTGCTAAGGATTCCTTAGAAAAGAATCATCAGTATTCAAATGTTTTTTTCTTTCAGGTGATTGTTTCTAACACATTTATAAGATTATTTCTTTGTTGCTTTGTATGTCCTTCCTCCATGGTATAACCCCTGCTTTCACTGTATTTGAGGTTGGTATAATTTGTGGAGGGGAAGGGAAAAAACAAATCATTTAAATAAGGATACAGGTGGATCCATTGCAACAATGAGATGTACAAGTCGTTATGTGGAAAAACGAACTTTACAACTTTGGTGGGGGGGGGAGGAGAATTGGGTGGGAGGGTGAAGAGAGGATGGGAAGGGATGGGAAGGGGAAACAAAGGAGGAGGCTACAATGCTTGATAAGAAATGGACTCATTATTTTGCCCATGTAATTGAAACCCCTCTGTACAGTATTTTCACAATAAAAAATAAAAGAAAAAATTAAAAAAGAAAAGAATCATCAGAAAGACTTAATGTTCTGTTATAACTAAATTTTAGGTGACCTGTAATCCTTACTAAGCAAATAAACAACTGTCTTAAAATTTAGGGTTCAATGGCATCTAACCCTCAAGTAAAAATAAAATATTAGTCCATGAGCAGCTCAAGCAGGGAGAAAAATCTTTCTTGGTTTCATATCTATTGGTCTTGATCTACCTATTGTATAAGCTATTAACATATAGATATTGTAGAAATAGAAGTAGGTATTGATTATGTAGATACAGATTTATCCACTAGAGATAGATAGATGAGACAGATGGACAGATATAACAGATGCTGAATAAACTTGACATCTGAGGCAGATAAACTTGGTCTTGGTCTTAAAGAGAAAAACATCATTGGATTAATGGTATTATAGATCATAAAATTACTTTAGTATAAGGGTACATTTTAAAAAAGGACACAATTCACTCAACTACAAATCTTCTTTAGTTTCTTTGTTATTATTAATGTTCTCTTTGGTACTTTACATTCAATAAAGTAAATTCTAGCAAATATTATCATGTGACAAAAAAAATGTATCTTCAAGAGAGGTTATTGCTTTTTATATAAATCAACCCCAGCACAGGCACAAAGGTGAAAACAATGAATCAAATACATGTACACTGTGTAATCCAGTTCATGGGCATTTTAGTTTGTTTTCTTATTTAAAAATTTTACTTCTAAACCAAATTTCCATAACTCATTTCTAAGATGACTAGCTGATATCTATATCTAGTTATCAATCGATCGATCTGTCTATCTGTCTGTCTGTCTATCTATCTATCTATCTGTGTTTGAAGTAACTTATTGAAATGTCAATTTACTACTTCAGTTATGTTTTTGATAACATAGTTCATGTTGGATCACTTAATTAGTAAAAGCAGTGGGGTCCTCAACTATAAAACATCATTATTTCTGGCAAATAAAGTAATAAAACAAAGGGTCATGCCTCTCAATGATTGTTTATCACTTGGTAATTACAGAGTCCTTGCAACCATTCTCTATATTTCAAGAACTTCTATTTTTTTTCCCTTAGGATCCAGCAGTTCTTTGTTTTAATTTATTTTCCTCTTAAATGCCTCCTGCTATTTAGGCAATAATTCTTTCTAAATCAATTGTTAGAGGCAGTTAATGACTGGTTGGTTAATTAATAGCTCAAAGCAAAGCTGAGGGTGTTCTCTGCTCTAACAAACCACCAGACTCTAACTGGGACATTATTGCTATTGTACCCTATAATCAGTGGCTGCTCACAGCCTCTCTGCCATACATTATTTTATTTTAACTACAAGGATAAATTAAATTGGAAATTGATAACATCAGTCACTACAAAGTCAATCATATATACTTTAAAATTATTTCCATATTAAGTTGATCTTTATTCCTCTAGGATGTGCCAGGATACAGGTAATAGGTTATCAGCTTGTACTGGTTAGTAAGTTCATTTAATCATAGAGCGCTTGGTCTATATGCAAAAGCTTCATGGTGTTCTGAATTTTTGCTTTTCCAAAATTGTACCTTTAAACTCTGCACTGCTGACAGCAAAAGGCAAAAAATGTGCTGCACATTTTCTGCCTGATAAATATATGGTTTAGTTAGCAACATCAGCTATGCTTTTTGTACAGCTAATAGAGGGGGCATATGCTTAATAATTAGTGCAAGGAGCTAAACATCGAGAATCTACAGTTCTATTCCTAGCACCTTCTGCCTTGTTTCATGTGATCACAGTAAGTAATTTAGAAATGTTGTGCTCTGTGGGCTTATAATTCTAACAACTAACCAAAATTAAAGAGAAGACCAGTATTCTTCAAGGAAAGAAAGAAGGAAGGAAGGAAAGAAAGAAGGAAAGGCAGGCAGGAAGGCAGGAAGGCAGGAAGGCAGGAAGGCAGGCAGGCAGGCAGGCAGGCAGGCAGGCAGGAAGGAAGGAAGGAAGAAGGAAGGAAGGAAGGAAGGAAGGAAGGAAGGAAGGAAGGAAGGAAGGAAGGAAGGAAGGAAGGAGGGATGGGAAAGGAGGAGGGAGGGAAGTTACAGATGCTATAATGCCTTCTAAAACTATGTTTGGGAACATGTTTCAGTAAAATGAATGCCAGGAAGCTATTATGTAGTTCACACTTCCAAGTCCTCCTTTCAGCCAGCTCCTTGAGATGGTATTAGCAAGGTGCTAGTGGTGATCATTTATATGTCTGTGTTGACCAGACATTGAGATCCTTGAGGTTAAATAATACTATGTGGAGTTGAGAAGGAAATATTAGTCAGTATTTTTCCAGCTGGATTTCAGAATCAGCTATTGCTAGGTACAACTTGAGATCTCATCGTGGAATAATAAATCTCAAATCCCAGTTTCAGATATTTGCTGACACCACCATGCCTAGGGATTTCAGAGGTAGAGAAGGAGTGAGGGAAATGTTGATGGAGTGAAAAGAAAAGGAAGGAAAAGTACAGCCATTCGTGGATAGGGACGCCTCTGGAGGAATGAAAGAGGTGGAAGACGTGTAAACAATGGAGTAGAAACAGACAAGTCTAAGATATTATCAAATGTACAGACAGTGAGAGTCAAGTCTACATGGCAGACTTTCTCTTGTAAAAACTACGAGTCATGCTTTGGGCTGAGTCACCAAGGCATCAAAACCCGGTGTTTGTGTTCCTTCTTCTCTGACAGGATTTCAAGCTTAGTTAGAGACTGATTTTTTTAAATAAAGTTTAATCACTGAAGTTCCAATCCAGGTATCTTTTATTGTTTGGTGATTTCGAAAAATCCCATAGTTCAATGAAAACGTCCCAGAATGACAGGATAGACAAAACATGTCCATTAAGATAATATTAAGATAATACATTTCAAGCAAGCTTCCTATCTACATAGATGATTGACAACTTAAAAAATTAAAATATGCACAGAGGTAACTTTTTGGATAAACTAGATTCTCTAAGTGAATTGCCTTCCCATAGGACAATCCATAATGATATAAGCTTGGAAATATATTATCTTCATCAGATAGATAATATATACTCTTTATTCATTTGAACAGCCTTCTCAGATGTAGGGAGAGTAGATTTATATAAATGTTGAGAAGTTGCTTTCTTTCTTTTTCAATACTACTGGTATTACTAAAAAAATAATTTTGCTTTGTGAGTATATAATGTAACTGTTCCTGAATTGTATTTCATTTAATGCCAACAATAAATCTGCCAAATTCATGTTACTATTTAACTAATTTTTCTTTTTTTTTTCCTTTTCTTCATTTTAATGTTGCTGGTACCAAGGTTTAAACTTAGGCCTCATAATTGCTTGGCTTCCTTGTTCAGCTGGCACCCTATCACCTGAGTCATACCTCCAGACAGGCTCTTTGCTGGCTATTTTGAGATAGAGTCTCACAGGCATTTTTGTACAAGCTGGCCTCAGACTGAGGTCCTCCAGATCTCAGTCTCCTGAGTAGCTGGGACAGGTATAAGCCACTAGCATCAGGTTTATTATATCCATTTCATTGCGCTATCACAGTGTGATATTAAGTTGTTCAGCCAGGCTAGCCAACTGGTGATTAACAGGACCAGAATTCAAGACTAGATCCATTTAATTCCAATTTTATGCGCAAATACCTCAAATCTCACATCCATCTCTAAATCAGTGTGTGTTACTTGTAATAATACACAATCATCTTTTTCATCTCTCAAGCTCCACCCTAGGACCATGTTTGCTTTATGTATTCCCCAATTTTATATGTAAACATACAATTATCCTGATCAATAGAAATAGAAGGTATAAGCCATTCTTGCTTTCTGTAGTCTCTTGTTTAAGAATCATGTGGCTGACCTGAAAAGTTTTCTTCACCTTAATGCTCATCTTAATGATTGAACCCATAATTTCATGCTCAGAACATACAACCAAGAACAAGGGAATGGGTCAGGTTTATTTTACAATAGCATTTATTAAAGCTCCATAATGAGTGAATATGTCTTATCACCTTTACAGAGATATTCAGCTGGAGAAAGATGAAATAGTTCAGTTGAGATACTCACACATGAGAACAACACAGTAATGTGAGGGTCAGCAGCAATATTAGGTCCTGATAGATGATTTTCACAATAATTATGTGATAGGTCTTGAATTCATGTTTCTATTATGGGGCAACTTAGCCTGATTACATAACTTAGCTATTGTGAACAGTATGGCAATAAATATGAGAGTTGAGGCATCTCTATTGTATGCAAATTTGATCCCTGTGAGTGTATAGCCAGGAGTGATATCACTGAATCATGCAGTGGCTCTATTTTTTAACTTTCTACAGAAGTTCAATACTGATTTCTATGGTGTCTACACTAATTTACATGCCTACCAACAATGCATAAGGGTTTCTCCTCATTCTTCCTCTCCTGTTCCACTGTCCTCATCCTCACTTGAGTTGGTTGTTGTTTATTTTCTTGAGGGCAGCCTTCTAACCATGATGAGATAAAAATCTCAATGTAGCGCCTGGCGCTGGTGGCTCCCACCTGTAATCCTAGCTACTCAGGAGGCTGAGATCTGAGGATTGTGATTCAAAGCCAGCGTAGGCAGGAAAATCAGTGAGATTCTAATCTCACCCAGAAAACTGGAAGTGGAACAGTGGCTCAAGTGGTAGAGTGCTAGCCTTGAGCTGAAGAGTGACGGACAGCGCGTAGGCCCAGAGTTCAAGCCCATGACCGATTAAAACAAAAACAAAAACACCTCAATGTAGCATTTGATTTACATTTCTCTAATGTCTAAGGATGTTGCACTTTTTCTGTATTTATTAGCCATTTGAACTTCTGAAAATAAAGGATTTCATTTCCTATTGACTTGAGTAGCATTTGAAAGGAGAATCCTTTTTACTTCCTAATAATAATATTTCCTAACAAAAAATAGATGTTCTGAGAATTAAAGCAGGTATCATCAGGAAAAGAAAATTCTGATACATTTGTCAAAGCAATGTCCTACTTATATCTACTGCAAAGCTTGTTTATTAAATTGAATTTGTTTCATGCCTTCCACCTAGAATTCTCTGGTTATTTTAAGACAGGTTGTCATCTAAGGCTGTCACTGTTTTTAATTAGCTGTGGATTGAATAGCTAAGCATAATCTGCGAGTCCACCATCACCTTGAGGTAGATCACAAAGTAACAAAGCAATATTTTATTTAATTAGGCTACACTTTCCTTTATATAGGAATGTAAGACAGAATAAGTCATGCATAATAAATTTGTTTTTCACACACAACTTAACCAATGTATGTAGCTTTTAAATCACACAAGTTATTCACACATTTGCCAAATACTCAAAATACTGCAGCAGTGAAAACGAATAATAATAAAAATCACTTTCACACATTTTCATTTTCTGTGAAAATAGTTCTACTTCCCCTTCCGTTTACTCTATTGTTCATTAGAAAAGATTTCATTTCCACAAAACTGTATCCAAAGCAATATATTTTCTATATTTTTATATTGTAGTTTTAGCAAATCATAATCCAAGATGATGGTGTTGAAAAAATAAATGGATTAACTAGGGAATTACACCTCGATTGCAAGTTTGTGATTTGTACAATAGAAGTTTAAGCCTATAATCTGCCTTCAGGAAACAGAGAAAGAGAGTGAAGGAAGAAAAGACATAAGAGGAAGGAAGGAAGGAAGGAAGGAAGGAAGGAAGGAAGGAAGGAAGGAAGGAAGGAAGGAAGGAAGGAAGGAAGGAAGGTCAGATTCCGTTCGAGGGTGAAAGAATCATAATAGGAGGATATGATTGAAAGAGTGGATTGATTGGAATAGTGGATTGATTACTGGAATAATGGATTGACTCATCCACTAGCTGGAATAGTGAATTGCTTAGCCTGAAGTTTGGTCTGGAGAGTTTAAAGAGCCAATATGAATAAGACATCAAATGGGAGGAATACAGCCTTTGTGGCTAAATACAGCCTATATTTACACTTGGCTAAAAGCAAGTGTAGGAAGAAAAAAAGGGATGTAAAGCTTCAGGTAAATTACTTGGTTCCATCTTCTCAATTAGGTGAGAGAAACAACAGCCACTTTTTTTTTTCCTGGTCCTGAGACTTGAACTCTGGGCCTGGGTACCATCCCTGAGCTCCTTTGCTCAAAGCTATCACACTACCATGTGAGCCACAGTGCCACTTCTGGCTTTTCTGTCATTTAATTGGAAATAAGAGTCTCACAAACTTTCCTGACTGGGCTGGCTTTGAACACCATCCACAGAAGGGGCATTCAGAAGTTCCACAAATTGAACTGTAGTCGGCATAAAGATACTAAGTGGGAGATCAGTCTCTTACCTCTCCTAGTCACTTTCGATTTGTCATAATATGGAAAGGACCATAATTGGTTAACATGCCTGGTTGTCTAATTACATTCCTCTCTTCTCTGTCTTGGAGGCAATCTGTGATAAGAACCTCAGTACAGTCCTGTCTACCATTTGCTGACCATAGAACAAGAACACAAAGGCCAGATTATCTTAAATATATTAATCAAGTTTAGAAATATTTGTTAAACTCATGGTGCCTGACTGTAATCCCAGATTCATGAGAGCGATAGGTAGGAAGATTGAAATACAAGGCACCCCAGGCAAAGAATGAAAAAATGAACTAAAACAAAAAAGGTTAAGGGGTGTGATTCAAGTGGTAAAGCAAGTGTAGCATTCCAGAATTTATTAAGTGAAATATCTTCCATTTTCCTCACCTAAACATCCACTTGGAATTTTGGCAAGAAGGGAAAACAAGCTTGGGATCTGTGTCTTGGGCTGTAAAGCTCACAGAAAGTTATTTTCTAAATCTGCTCCAATTTGCCAGCTTGGTTCCAAGACTTACCCATCCCAACTGAACAAAATATGCCCTATTTTGGAAAGGAAGGAAGGTGGTATATAAATGATTAGAAATCCATCCAAAATAGATTCAACACTTAAAAGAGTAATTTTTATTTGTCTGAAAATATAATTATAAGCTTCAGCTAGTGCCTAAAAGTAACCCGGTAAGTATGAATGGGCAGGGCTTAACAAGGTTTGATCTTGACAGACAGACAGACAGACAGACAGACAGACAGACAGACAGACAGTTCCTTGGCACTTGCTATTTACCAACTGCCACATGTACTCACTGCTGCAGTCTTGTATGGGTGACTACAGGGAAATGTTTCTCCTCAAAAAATATCTATATGAAAAGTTGAGCATGCAAGAATTTTACTAGTTTGATTTAAAGTGTTTTCCATTGCTTTATTTATTCTGCAACTCATCTACTTTTGGCCTTAAATCTACATGGATAAAAATGATACACATTTGCTTTCAAGAATTGTCTGATATTATTTGTTAAATATTTGATTAAATATCCCATTGGATGATAGATTACAGTGAATAATTTGAAAATTGCCTCAACATTTTCTCTTGAAAAACCAAAATAGTGCCTGCAAGGATTCCATGAAATTAAAACACAATCAACTTGGTAGGGAGGGATAGTGGGAGTAAATAAGGGAGAGGGTAACAACGTTCAACAAGAATTGTACTCATTTCCTTACTTATGTAACTGTAGCCCCTCTGTACCTCACCCTTACAATGAAAGGAAAAGAATTTGTTTTTCTTAGCATCATCTTGTATGGTCATATGTAAAATAACTTTTGAGCTTTTCTGCTTATCTGATAAGATTATCCTAGACATTATATTATTTATTGAAAATAAGGGAGACCATGGGACTTGTATTTCTTTGGGTCTGACATTTCATTTAATATGATGCTAAGCCAAATGAACCCCAAGATATGGACACAAGAGATTTTTCTATGTTGTTTTTAATGTACTATGTGATTTTGTTTTGTTTCTTGTATATGTTCTTCCTCCTATGGTATATCCCCTGTTGTCACTGTATTTGATTTTGGTAGCATATACACCTATCTAATTTGGGGAGGGAGAGGGGAATATCAAAATGCTGAAACAAGGACACAGGATGACCCGTTGCAACAATGATACTCACAAGACACTATGTTGGAAATGAACTTCACAACTTAGGAGGGGGGGGTGGAGGGAAGTGATAATAGGAGAAAAACAAAGAAGTGGGTAACAGTGCTAGACAAAAAATGTACTCATTACCTTAGTCATGTAACGGCACAGCATTTTTACAATAAAATAAAAATGTTTATAAAAGAAAAAGAATTCTGCTAAAATTTCGTGTAGGAAATACAAGTTTCAAGAAAGCCAATTACTGTGTTCAGATAAATTATTAAACCCATTTCCCTTCTACATAGCTCATTTGTATTAAGTGTTTACTATATGATCATTATGGTTATTTCCTCATAAAAACTCAAGAACACAGCATCAGAAGTCTTTAACTCTCCTCCAAGGAGAGAGCCTAGCAGTTTGGAGGACTCTCCCAGCTCTCTAAACATTGCTTCCTCAGTAGAACTAGGTCTAATTCTATGTTCTTTGCAATGTGTGACTCCATGTTGGTGCTCAATAAATGTAAGTACCAATAATAACTATGGTGGTAATCAGAAGTTCTTTTCATATAAACTAGTTTGTCCCAACCTTGTTTTTATCCTGTGTCTCCTAGTAATTGTCTGGCATTTTCCCTGCTGTTCTTGTCTTTTTTAATTACATCCTACTGACATGAGTCTTAAAGCATCTTAAAGGCAATGGAAGAAAGCCTTAATGCTTTCTATACAAAAGGAGCAGCAGGGTGTAGGTGCCTAGCAGTCAGTGTAATAAACTCAAAAGGAATAATCAGGGTCTTGTTTCCTTTCCTTATAAATGCAAAAGAAGAGCATGGGGAAGACTGAGAGTACATGGAAGAGACTGAGCTCATTTAAGTTTATTTATGAAAGCAAAGGTATCATTTCTTACAACTTTGTTTCATTGAAAAGGATACTTGTCTTATATCAATTCACAGCCACAATACAAGGCATTAGCTTAGGTGCCAGGATGCGTCTATATGTGATTTATTGACATGTTTTGAGAATCTCTTTAGCTGGAAACACATCTGTGGCCTAGTGGGAAAAAAATGTCTAGCCCCTCTACAGCTTGAAGTTTATGCCTCCGGTTCTTGAGCTTTCTACATCTCCTTGGATTTTAGAGCTCAGGTAGATCTAAGAAAATTGAGGCTATGTTAACTGTTAAAGCCACGTGTTAGTCAGATTTTGCATTTCTGGTATAAAATGTCTGATATAAACAAATTAAGAAGGAAAGTGAACAATGATGCAATTTAGGAGCTGGTAAGGATGCAAAATCTAATTTTGGACATGTTTACATGAGTTGTGTTTGTATGAGTCATAAGATGGAAATAAAACTGTGTAAGACTGTTGTCAACTTTTAAATAAACATTTTAAAACAATATTTCTACTATTGTAAGTATGAAAAGACAGTGAATTAATGCCATTCAGTGCACTCTCAAATCATGAAATACATCTGTACCTATTAATAAGTTTTATATCTGGAATCCTATCGCCTTTTTTTAGTACTGGCGTTTGCCCTTAAAGAGTTGCACTTGGTACTCTACCACTTGAGCCAAACCTCTATCAATTTTTTCTTTAGTTATTTGTCAAATAGGGATTTTTGTATTCCTGGGCTATCCTGGACTTTTGGTCCTTCTATTTATGTATCCCAGATTGCTATGATGACAGGCTTTTGTCTGGGTGGGATGAAATGTTGTGTACTTTTTGCCCAGATTAGTCTCAAACCATTATCTTCCTGAATCAACTCCTACCAAGTAACTAGAATTACAGACCCTAGCCACTGTATCTGTCTATTAAGTAGATAGGCAGATGGATAGACAGACAGACAGACAGACAGACAGACAAATCGACAGATCGATGGCACTCTTATTCAGCTTTCTTGCTCATAGTACTCTACCTCCAATCTGGCATTTTGCTAGTTAATTGGAAATACGGAGTTTTATATACTTCTCCACTCAGTCTGGCTTTGAACTGAGACGCTGCTCAGACCTCAGCCTCTTGAGTAGCTAGGGTTACAGACCTGAGCCACCAGTGCCCGGATAAGATCTAAAGTTTTTCCTTCTTGTATTTTTTCTCAGCTACTTACCATACCAGCCAGCCACCTGAAGTATACTCAAAGACAGCAGGCAAGCCTAGCAAAATCTGCAGAAGTTTTATCAAACCACCAAACCAGATTGGAAATAATATGTAGCTGTCCTAAATCCAGGTAAAATTAACTTTAAAGGAACTAATTTCCATTTAATGCAACCTACGTGCCAAGCCTTGCTTTATAGCATCCCACAGATGAAGAGGGAGAGGCTTAGAGAAAGTCGGTATCCCTTGACTAGCCAGGAGGCAGATTTGAGATTCACACACCTATCGGCTTCCTCCGTTGCTTTCCTCATCGCTCTTCAAGATGGGGAAGCATCTAGCAGCATCTGGATCCTCCTTGTTTTCTAATGTGCTCTGATGAGTTCATGCCCACCTGGAGTATCCTCCTCCTCCTCTGACAATTTGATGAGCAGAAAACCCCAGTCCTGTTCTTTAGTTCCCCAGGTGCATTTGCACATTCCTGAGTTCTGTACTCAATATTCAACATATGACTGTTCCATATTTCCAGTGCATGTTTCCCATCTAGCCCACTCAGTGCAGAGTCCACTTAAGGCGATGTCAGAGCACTGGGCTTAGATTAATTTGCTTAATATCTTGGAGGACAAGGATTTTTTTCCATTTACTTTAAACAGTTGATTTTGCTAGGATTAATGATTCCTGATGACCTGACTAATGGGGCTAGAACTTGCCTTAACCAGAAATAACTATTTAAATATTTTAGAACTATGTATTCATAGGATAAATATAATTTATCTGATTATTTATTATATAGCATATATTATATTTTAATCTAATAAATAATAGATGTGTTAATATGTAAATACTAAAGAATTGCCCATACAATTATAATATCAATTAATGACATTACTATTATGTCACCATTTCAAAACTTTCCTATTTACTGTCAATTGAAAATAGTGAACATGTATGTGTATTTTCCTATTATTTCAGAAAGGTAAAGTGAGGACCTGAAACATAGAACAAATTCCAGTGGCATGGAATTAATTGATAGTTCTCATCTTTGTGGAAAATAATCAACACTTACGACAAATATAATAATCCACCCAGTGAAACTCACTTAAGCATATTAGCAAAATACTTTGCTTTCAATAATGAATTTTAAAAGTCAGACACAGAGAGCAGAAAAATATTTTGTCATAGGTAAAAAGCTATTAATTCTTCTCTGAAGCATAAGTCAACAGTATCAGTTTAAAAGCTCAAGATACTTCTTGACAAGTTTGGGATTTTTTTTCCAAATTGGCAATTATACATGAATGAATCTGCATTATTGACACACAGAGGACAAGAAATATTTATATAAATGCACACAGGCCTAACACATTCTATCTCACTGACATGCAATAATTTATTCATTTCTTTCTTCAACAATAGTGCCCAAATTCCAAGATTTACCCTTAAAGAAGCTTATGATAAAAATACAATATATACAATATATATTATATATACTGTATATATTGTATTGTATAATAAAAATAAAAATATGATTACCACAGAACTGAATGTGTAGTTTTGAGAGAAGCAGAGAACTCAAAAGAAAGATCGCTGTGATCTGTCTAGATCAGAAATTAGCAAACTATAAGACCCATGGGCCAAAGCTAGTTTCCATAGGCTTGTGCAGATAAATTTTATAGGAAATATCCACACTCAACCATGTTTTAAAATTTTTTTCTGTGGTATGGTACACAGGTTCTGTGGCAAAATTGAGTATTGCAAGAGAGATTTATTTAGGCCACAGGGTGTAATATTAGCTATGTGGCCCTGTCAAGATTAAGTTTGCTAACTAGTGGCTTGTAGCTATTGGGGATTTATTTTGTGGGAGTAGAAGAAAAGAGCCACAGCTACTGGGAAGAAAATAGAAAGGATTGTATTCAGGAGAGTGAGGCAAGGAACACAGAAAAAGCAGAAACACAGAAAAAGCAGAAGCACAGATTGTGACTGGGAATATTGAAGATATAGTAAACGTTCTATCAAATAGGAGACTAATGTGGAAAACAGAAAACATACAAACTTGAAAAGGTAAGATGATCCAATTAAAGGATATGTTATATCAGGTTAATTAATTTGACTTCTTAGTAGACCACTAAAAGTATAACCCAATTAAACCTCAATGCCCAAGTAGCACAATTTTCAAATATATTTTCAAAGATATCCCAGGAGCAAGCAAAACAAATTTAAAAAGCTAAAACTAAGCTGGGAGCCAGTGACTCACACCTGTAATCCTAGCTACTCAAGAGGCTGAGATCTGAGGATCGTGGTTCAAAGCCAGGCCGGGCAAGAAAGTTCATGACACTCTTATATCCAATTAACCACCAGAAAACTGGAAGTGGTGCTGTGGCTCAAGTGGTAGAGTGCTAGCCTTGAGCTGAAAAGCTGAGGGACAGCGCCCAGGCTCAGAGTTCAAGACAAGATCCACAACCAACAAAAAGAAAAAGAAAAAAGAAAAAAAAAAAAACTAAAACTAAAGGAATTCTCTTCCTGGAAGTGGCGCTGTGGCTCAAGCAGTAGAGCGCTCGCCTTGAGCTGAAGAGCTGAGGGTTTGTGCCCAAGCCCAGAGTTCAAGTCCCACAACCGACCAAAAAAAAAAAAAAAAAAAAAAAAAAAAGGAATTCTATTCCTTTGTGTTTATGTTCAAGAAAATCAACAGGTCTGAAAATGTCTTTTCCTTTCTTCTTCAATTTTCTTCGATCCCTACCCTAAGGTATTATCTTCTCTCCCCTCCTTATCACTCCTCCCTCTTTAATTTTCTGTCCCCCTCCATCAATTATTTCTGTATACAATCATAGAGTCCTAGTGAAGTAGGTTCTGTTACATTGGGGGCTAACCACCTTTGTTAATGACATTCAACACTCTAGCAATCTTACAAAGCCTATAGGCCCTAATTCAGAACAGTGTTTCTTTTTTTTAAAAAAAAATTTATTGTAAAGCTGCTGTACATAGTTACATAAGTCAGGTAAAGAGTACATTTCTTTTTGAACAATGTCACCCCCTCCTTCATTTTCAAAACAAGATTTCTAACTTCCTAAAATAAACTATATAAGACTACAAAGAAAGTAAAATATATTGATGGACATCTAGCTATCAAAACGTTAAAAAAATCATTGATATACTCCATAACAATATCTAGAGAGGAGATTAGTTATATTATAGTAGCAAAGTTATTATTAGAATAAATGATCAATTTTTATCAATATACATAACAAAAATATGATATAAAATATGTATGATTTCTTTTTTTTTAATTTAATTTTATTTTATTTGTGAACATACTGTACAGAGGAGTTACAATTACATGGGCATATGTGTGATTTCTGCTGGGAAAAAAGGACCTGGGATGATCAATATCATTATGATTTGATATTACTCTTGTCCATAATTGAAAATGCTTTATTTTAGTTAGAGTTCAATGAAACAATTATAAAGTTCTCACCATCCCAGTTACATCTAAATTAAAATCTCTTTATTTAGACATTGAAGAAGGAAGAGAAGCTAAATAAACAAAAATCATTCTCCCAAATAGAAGAAAAAAGACCTAGAAGTCTTAGAGTAGGATAACTGTTTTTAGGAAAGATGTAAATTGATGATAATGGGGCCTTATGAAGATTAATCTGACTGCAACATACAAAATTCACTGGTAAAAGGAGAAGTAACTAAATTAGTAAAAAAAGGAAAAAGTAAGATTTGCACTAGTCACTGGTTACAACATAAGTAAGCTGTTTTGTGATAGATTTGGAAGTAACTCACAGATATTTCTTGAATTTAGAAAGTATTTTATTTGATTTCTTGGCATCCTTAAACTAAGAGTAGGTGATGATTAGGCAAATGCTTGCAAAGAATATTGACTATTTTTGTCCCACAGAATAGTTTACTCCCACACCTTATAAGTCACATACACAGTCAGATGCATAAACAACCAGAGAAACTAGTAAAATTTCTAGAAATCTAGTGCACTGAAATTATTTAACGAAGTTTCCTGAAAATTCTCCCACAATTCAGAGATTTCAAATGTCAGTTTATGTGTATGTCACAGAATAAACATTAGAGTTAGGAATTAAATGATCATTCTGTCATTTGTGAACTGTGCAGTTTCAGGAAAATCCCTTGAAAGCCAGTGCTTTTCTTTTTTTTTCAGTGAAAACATACCAATGATATTTATCCCATAGAGCTATGAAGAGGATAAACACTCTATATATACAAAAGTACCAATCATGGTATTGAATACATTGTAGGTGCTCAATAATATATGTTGATTATACTTTTAAAATATGAATGTGAATGAATGTACTAGACCCACAAATTAAGATGCTGTAGTTGAAATCATTTTCACATGGAAGGTCTCCTGTGTTGACCTTTTCCACTTGAATAAATCATTTGTGTGCTATCCTTAAAAGCAAGTTCTAATTTGACTCCTCATCAGATTTCCTTAATCCTAAGATAAGATGAGGCTCTCATACTTTAAGTTTTCACAGTATTACAAAGTTGAGTATCTAAATAGGGTCTTTAGAAAGAATTTTGTTTGTGTTGTATACTCCTTTTCTATTGCCTGGGTACAAAATCATTATACTCTCCTCAGCACAAGGTTCCCCAGCACCAGCCAGCAGTACTTCTGAAGTGGAGTAATCGCTGTGAATTTAGAGCACCATGTTATGAAATGTGGTTTCTTGTTCTCTTGATAAGAAAAGCAATGGATAAAATGAGGAACTCAAATCCCCTGGAATAGTTGGCAATTCAGCACAGAAGGAGACGGGGAAGGACTGGTGGGAGTTTAATTTACCATAGAATTCACCTGATGATGCAAGGAGATATGAAAAGGAAAATGAAGAGGGAGAATATGAGGAGAGAGGGGAGGAAGAGGGGAGAGGAAAGAAGAGAAGAACATGGGAAGGGAGAGGAAGTAGGAGAAGGGGAAGGGGAAAGGGAAGACAGCTTTCATCCTTGTTTTCTTGGAAACGAAGCTATGTACTCCTGGGCCAGCATGTTAAAAAGATAGACACATTCAGCCTTTACCCAGTGGACATGTGTTTTAACAAGTTAATCCTTTTTACAAAATTATATCTGTATTTTGTTTTGACAGAAAAATATTGCACATTCCCTTAACTGGGGTGGAGCATGTTGTGAGTACATCTTGTATTTATGTTAGTTTCTCTGTACCTTGCTTCAGTCTCACTGTGTCTTTTTACTTCCCAGATTTAATAAGTCAGCTTAATAATAACAGCTTCCCGTTGTCTATCATTTCAAGACAAAAATTACACAACTGACAGTATAAGTCAAGATGAAAAATTATGATGATTTTTCTTCGCTTCTCCTGGACATCAACCTGAGAAACCTGCAAGCCCAGAGCTGGTCATTAATGTGACCTTTCTCTCAAAAACAAAATCAAACAGAACAAAAATCAGCAAATTCTGTTCTCTTACTATACATGTTTCCAGGTATAGTAGCAACTGCATACCTGTAATCCCAGATACTTAAGAGATAGAGATAGGAGAATCATGGTAGGAGGCCAACTGGGAAAAGTAGACATACTCTCAAAAACAAACTAAAAGCAAAAGGCCCAGAGTGTGCGGCTCAAGTGGTAAATATGCACCTAGCAAGCTTGGGGCCTGGAGCTCAGTACGTACTCTCTGTCTCTGTCTCTGTCTGTCTGTCTGTCTGTCTGTCTGTCTGTCTGTCTCTCTCTCTCTCTCTCTCTCTCTCTCTCTTTTCTCTCTCTCTCTCTCTCTCTCTCTCTCTCTCTCTCTCACACACACACACACACACACACACACACACACACACACATACACACACACGTTGCTCTTTTGTAAGACCTTATAGCCAGCGTTAGTGCTTTTCTGCATGCCCCGCTCTTGCATTTTTAAGAGGCTCCTCGTGTTCTGTCTGTAGCCCACACACTGACATAGAAACAACACTATTTTTTTCTGCTCCCTGAGGTTTGCATAATTGCGAGAGCTGTGTGGGAGCTGTGTAACCACGCTGCCACAGGATGAAAGGCAAAAGCAATTTTGTAATTCTGCTACCATTTAGAAGAACGGTATTGTAAATTTACAGAAACAGCACCTCAGAGAATCTGTAGGTCAAAGTTTGCCAATTCAAATGCACTTTGAGTTCAGGTGGGGGAAATGATTATATAATATGGTTATATGTTAAGAAGGTAGAATAGTGGGACCTCTGGAGAACTGATGACAATCGCTGAGATTAATTAAACACTGTGCCATTCGAACAAGAAACTGTCAACCAGCCTGATTCCACCCACAGTGCAGGCCAGTTTGGTGAAAGAACCCTTCAGGACCTCCCAGGGAGCCACACAGAGGCAGGTAGCACTGGAGACACATTATTGTAAGGTTTAACATTATTGTAAGGTTTATTAGCGGGTCCATATCTCCCCCAGAGAGGGAGCACAAGGCATCTGACCCCATTCCAGGTGCATGTAGGTCTTGGGGGAAGTGAGGGATGAAGGGAGGTAAAACTCCTTCAGCTTGGGTCTGGGTGGAGAGAGGGAGTGGCCAGCTGTAGGGCAGGAACTCCAGGGCAGGGAGGAGCTCAGGGCTGGGTGGAGCTAAGGACCAAAGGTGGAGATAGTACTTACATTCCCCACTTTGTTGTTCCTTCTGAAGCTACTTCCTGCTGCAAAGGGGAGAAGCATTCAGAGGTCTCTGATTTGTTGCTCGGCTGGGTACTGTCCAAGAAGCATTTGCTTGACGGTTGATAAAGGTCCTCATCTTTTCCATGATAGTAGTTATCAGAGCCAACAGGTGTCATGGGCTCTTTGACTACTTCCTGCTGGCCTGGGGGCGTCGAGGAGTCCCTGGAGCTGGGGTCTTTAGGGTCTGGGTCTGGGTTGGACAAGGCAGGACAGTGTAAGTGAAGTCTCTAGGTGTCTGTAGTAACAGGATGGCCTGGATTTGTTCCCAGGTGGTGTCCTAGTTGGGGGAAGAGAGGCTGTAATCCTGTTAAAAGAAAATTTTGGAAAGGTCAGACAAAAAGCTGACAAGGTGACAGGTCGGTTAACATGAATGACATAAGAGAACACACATTGGTCCAGGGCCAGAAAAGTTCCATTTGGAGCATGAGCCCAGTTGTGGCCCATTACTGGGTAGGAAGAATTTCTGGACTCTCACTCTCTCTTGGCCTCCCTAAACTGCCTGCCTGCCAGGTAAATGGCTGGGCTTAGCTTCAGGTAACCTCTCCCTTCTTCCAACGAAAGGTACCGGGTGGGATACATTTTGCTCCCAGATTCTTCAACAAACGGTATTTGATAGATGACTATACCTACTTGCAAACAAGCCCTGGAAAAATGTTATTCGTGAAACATTCCGTATATTTGAAGCAGAGAAGATTAGCATGGTCCTTGTGCAAAGATGACACACAAGTCCAGCTAACCTAATTTGTTTAAAAGTTTGTCTTAGTAAGATTGGCGAAAATAACTCTTGCCACTAAACATTCAGGAAAATATAAGCGAGTATTCATTCTCCACTCTTTAAGATCTTTGTGCACAAGAATGTTACGTGTATATAAACTCATTAAGAAACTCTCAAGATTATTGTATTGTTTTAAAGAGGAACTTTATTCTGCCTGCTAAAAGGTCTTTAACCAGTCTGTGAGAGATTTTGCACGTAAACAGCAGGAGGTGTGGCAATGCATACGACACTGGCCTTGCTCCAGCACACATGACCAAAGCCTGCTGATTCAGGGTGAAGAGCACAAACAAGACAGTTCAGATCCACTGGTGAATTTAATTCTATGTAATTTGTACTTCAGACACTGACTTATAACCCTTATGTTTTTAGCATTTTCAAATAAAAATAACAAAAAATGCAGAAAAAAAACAGATTTTGATTCCACAGGTCGCAAATACCATCTGTCTCATGTATCTATAGATCCCTTGCTACTTATTCACATAGCAAGTACAAGGATTAGACAACTAGAATTAGGGAATAGTTGGCTATGCATGTAGGAATTTGAACCAGACTGGGTTCATAGCTTAAGTCCCTACTAGTCATGTGGATAGAGAAACTTATCCAGTCTTTAATTTTCTCATTTGTAAAAGAATGGTAAAGCTGTACACCTGTGGCTCATGCCTGTCATCCTAGCTACTCAAAAGGCTGAGATCTAAGGATCACAGTTCAAAGCCAACCCAGGCAGGAAAGTCCTTAACACTCTTATCTCCAATTAAATTTCAGAAAAAGCCTGAAGTAGAGCAGTGATTCAGGTGGGAGAGTGCTAGTCTTGAACAAAATGAAACTTAAGGTTAGTGCCCAAGCCCTGAGTTCAAGCCCAAGGACTGGCAATAAATGAATAAATAAGATGGACTGTTCACTCATTTGTAACAAACACTTATTAAGCATCCATTCCATGGTAACAAATGCTATCAGTGCTAGTGATATAGCAAGTATCACTAGCAAGTAAAAATATCTAAACTCATGGAGCTTATTATGGTTTAGAGACTTTGGAAGAAAAATAAATGAGATACTTTGTTAGTACTACTAATTTCTCATACAGGAAGTAGCAGGTACAGTTACTCAGAATATTTCTAAGCTCAAATGATAGAACAACTTCAGTGAATTAACAAATACACCATGGAGAAAATGTGATATGGTTGTAGAGTTCTCTGTGACAGAATGTTTAGAGAATTGAACTGGACATTTCAATGCATTTACAGGAGTTATCACAGAACCCAAACCATGGTGAACATGAACAATGGTGGTTAGTGTAGCTGCTACTGTTGTTGACAGTGTTGAAGGTGTTGCATTTCTCTGCATGGTGTGAGCAAGTTCAATCTGCCTAATTTTGACAATACTAGTGGCTTGGAAAAGAGAACTAATACTTCACCGGAAATGATCACTCATTGGTCTCTCCCTTGAAGCCATCTGTGGTGTTGTTCCTGGCTTGTAGCCACCTTTTGAACCTCCTCGTGTCACAAGAAAATGTTGAAGTTTTTCTTGAAAATGTCAGTGTAAGTTATGTGTCTGTAAAAAAAAAAAAAAAATCATGTTTCCTAAAGCAAATGTGGCAGAATGTCTTGTGTGAAGCATTGGGTGCTGGCACACAAAGGAGGGGCAGGGTCCAGGAAATGTGTTCCCAAGACTCCAGAAACACTATTTATTGGCACTTTTGTTTAGATCGAATGTGGTTAAATCTGAATAACACCAGAGCCTTAATATCAGGTAATTACTGCCTTTCAGATCAAGGTCCCTAAGGTAAATGGTCTTGACTTTGAACCACACAGTAGAAGCAAGTTGAATTTGTTTTATACCTACAGGAACTAAACGCAGAGGTAGGGCTAAACACTCCACAGAGAGCTGGTGATTAGCTCGCTTTCCTGAAGGCCTTTGTACCAAATGTCCCAGGCCATGATAAGATATGAAGAAGCTCTGTAGAAATTAACCTGCCTAAATATATTTCTGAGCTTAAATGCTGAGGTTTTCAAAAAGTCTCTTTTAAATTATCCTTTCTTAAAAAATATTTTTATTATGTTTAGGTAGTTGTACAAAGGATTGGCCATTCAACAAAGCAGTTTATGCATACAATGAGTCTTGATTAATGTCATCTTTTTCAACATTCTCATTCATCCCTTCCAATCCACCCCTTCCCTCACTTTTCTTAAATTTTATATAAATTCTCCCCTCTCTTTTGAATTATCTAAAGATTTTTACAGAATCTATTCCCCCTCTGACATATATTTGGAAAAGATATTTGGAAAAAAATCTCTATCTTACTAATGAAAGATATGAAGATATTCTTTTGTGTGTGTGTGTGTCGGTCATGGGCTTGAACTCTGGGCCTGGGCACTGTCCCTCAGCACTTCAGCTCAAGGCTAGTGCTTCTACTGCTTGAGCCACAGTGCCACTTCCGGTTTTTTAGTGGTTTATTGGAGGTAAGAGTCTCATGGACTTTCCTGCCTGGGCTGGTTTTGAACCACAATCCTCACATCTCAGCCTCCTGAGTAGTTAGGATTACAGGCATGAGCCACTGGCACCAGCTGAAGATATTCTTATATAACTCTGTAGCCGGCAAGTTGGCCAGTATGCTTGTGGTTCATTATCATTATGAACACATCAGCTTTAGAGATTGGTTCGCAAGCGAGTGTGAGGACCTTCCATGTCATCACAGACTTTCTGAGTTTTCAAGGCTCTGTATTCTTTTCTTGGGCTAAAGAGCATCCCAGGAGGGTGTCCTAATGGTATCCTTATGGGATAAGTCCAATGGATGGAGCAGAGGCTAACAATTCTAAGGGTCTTGAGGGTCACTGGTCAAGTTTCTGTCTGATGAAAAAAGGAAAGAGAGAACTAAAGGGGAAGCTAACATCAGCTAGGCTCTTGGACATAGCCAAACTGTAGTTGCTGAAATGACATCTGGACTGTCTGCAAAGGATGATTCAGCTCAACAAACCTGCTGGATGCTCCTTCCTGATCAGCTGACCCTTTCCCAGCTAGTGATTCTATACCATTACTGCTCTGTGGTTGCAGTTTTGTTACCACCTGGAAGCCTGCAGAAGTGCACAATCTTTCAGACTTCCTGAATGAACATTTGTATTTTAATTCAATTCCCAAGATATCAGGAAGCATGTTAGAGTCTGAGAAGCATGTTCATCTATACCACACTGGGGACAGAGGGGATTGTGAACCTGTCAATGATCCCACCTATATAAGCCTCCCAACAAGATCTCAGTCTCTCTGCCTGCGTGTGAAGGTACCTAGTAACTAGAACCCAGGGTCTCTTTCTCTGGGAACCACCATCCTATATATAGTCTCCTGCTTACACACCTCACCCCCATCTTCTTTTTGCAAACAAGAGGGATGGGTTTTATTTTATTTTTCACTCTAATCTTGGTGATCTCTAATTTCTTTCTACTATAATTCCAAACATGTTCTTCAGCCTTACTTAGGTTCACTAGGACGTTAATGTTTTTCAAACTAGAGAGCTTGAAACATAAGGAATCTAGCTCTGGTTTCAACATGGGCTCAGCCTTGAGCTTAAGAAATTAAGTAGAATGACCTGTCTACTAGAAATAAAATAAAAGAAGTAAACATCAGGGTAGTATAGGAAGGGAAGACTATAGGTTATATAACATACATTATGTAAAATATATAAACATATTAATATATTATAATATATAACATACATAAATATAAATATTTATATGAATACATATATTGGTTAAATATCATCTATATTGTATATATGTTCAATATTCCATTGGACTAAATATAAGGTAAGTATTTGAAGCTTCTTCCTGTTTCCTGCTGCTCCTCTTCCTCCTCCTTTTATCCTTATTGCTGGGGAGTTGAACCCAGGAAGTTGAACCTAGCATATAGCTCAGCCACCACCAAGCTACAGCCCAGCTTATATTGCATGTTCTTAATAGGTTTCACTTCACTAGTTTGAGTATATCTATTCCAAGACAATAAGATCTGTGTCTACTTTCTATCAGAATATTTCTGGATAATCATGATTGACTGAAAAAAACCTCAAGCTTTGAGTTTTCTCAACTAGAGGATGAACTTGCATCCTTAGCCTCTAAGCATATATAGTGGCTCATGGTCAGTGAGGAGAAATCTGATGCCCAACTTTATTACCTAGCGGATGTGAAGCTCTCAACATGTTTCTTAACCTTCTTCAATCTTCTTCCACTTCTTATAATTGAGTATAACAGTAAGATTAGGCCCAATCAGAGCATTTTTATGAGGATTAAATGAGAACATCCATGCAATTGTTAGTGTTGTCTGCGTCATAGGAGATGCCTAATAAAGATGAGTTTCTATTCTTTATGTAAATGACTGTCCATAGAGTGCTGGTACTCATTTGTACAACTGGAAATCTATGAAAGAATTCACTCTAGAATCCCAGTATTATATACAATTATAGACATTTAGATGGCTCCATTATCATAATACTGATATGCTTAATAATGCTTGAGCAGAAACTATGACATTCTCCTACTATGAGACATATTCCTTGTGACCTTTATTTATACTTTCATTTTTATCTTTCACCGAATCACTTTTGTCCTTTTTATTTTGGAGCACAAAGAGGAAATGGAAAGTCAGTCTCTCACTGAGATGTGAGTAGAGATTTGGAATGGAGGGGCATGCATAAGGAAAAGATGACACTACAGTAAGACTTGGCCCATTGATACTCACAGCGTATCATCCTCACACACTTTCCTCTTCTGTGACAACCCAAGAACTGTGTGTTAAGGAGGAAAGAACTTTGCATAAGATGGAAGGAGTCTGGGTTATTTATTTCCTTCTAGAAAACAGCTGCCCAGAGAATAGGAAAAATCATGTCAGTGAAACTTCAGTCCATCCCTGTCCTGTTTCTGACATGTACTCACTACACTAGCTAATCTGACTCTAATGAATTCACTTCAGAAGTTAGCCAGTTTAATCTAAGGATACACAGCCTAGAATTGAGAAGCAGAAATTCTATTTAGGCCCTAGAAATTCATGTTTCCATTTCACTAATATATACCTTATTAACCAAGCTTCACTGTAAAAAAAAAAAAAGCCTCAGTTTTAGCTACCTACCAAGTTGTACACATAGTAAAACTTAAAAGAGAATGAGTGTGATATTCAGAGGCACCTGATCTGAACTACTTTATGAAGCAAGTGTATGAATCAGGCCCTTCACAAGCCCAGAGAAAGCTCCCTCCTCCCCACCCCCAGGCTGTCATCAGATGCTCACAGGCAGAGGCAATTTATGAAGAAAACAATTTTGCCTGCAGAAGTCACCATTGATTTTCTGAAATCGGTTGGCAGTTTTACTTCTCTCTCCATGGGGTATTGAACCAGTGCCTTGTATGTTTGCAGGCTCTAATGAGGTTGGAAATGGTCTTATGAACTGCCTGTGAAGCTCTCACACCTCTAATTGAGTAGCAAGCTTGAGACTGAGCAGAGACCAGGAAATACTCTCACAGTACGCGCTTATAGTGGCCGCTGCTGGCTCAGAGGGTCACGGGACGTTCTTACCACAGCCTTAAATAATTAGGGCAGATCTAATTCCATTTGGCTGAATGGTAAATGTATACAAGCAGAAACACAACAGCTCTGTTACCAACAAACACTTTCATGGCACCTTATAGATAATGAAATATTTTCAAAGGTGTTGTCCCAGAATCCTTGGAACAGAAGGCATGAGATGGTGTCCGTGTCATCAATTAGATACTAAGACAATAAGAATCAGTGAAGTTCAGTGACTTCATAAGAATGAATTAAAACAAGGTATAAACATTGGCCTCTTAACTCCAAAAATTTGTCATAAACGATGGAAACTCTCCCTGTGCCTTATTCTTCAAAGGCCTTACAAGCTTACAACAAATAACAGGGGAGGAGGGGGAGGAATTAATGGAAGGTGAGTGCTGGTGGTGGCTCACTGCTATAATCATAGCTATTCAAGAGGCTGAGAAGCTGAGGATCCAGGTACAAAGCCAGCAGGCAGGAAAGACTGCGAGACTCTTCTCTCCAATAACCAGATGTAGATATATATGTATGTAGTTCAAGGGGTAGAATGTCAACCTTGAGTGCAAAAGCTAAGAGACATTACCAAGGCCCTAAGTTCAAGTATCAGCACACACATACACACACCCTGAATAAATAAATCAATAATCAACTATGGCATTCTTTCTGTGTTGGAAACACATAAACAAAACAATTACAGCCTGTGAGTGCAAGTCTGTGCAGATATCATCGCAATTTTCCTTCTAGTGCCTGAGGAGCACAGGTACCCCCTGCCTCTCACAGACTGGGATCCATAGCTTCAAAATCAGGAAGTAGAAGAGCTTTGAGCTTTTCCCTTTGGCTTGGGATGCAACCTGACTAAAACCAAATAAAATAATGTTGGTGGCGGGCAAGATCTTTTTCTCCCTACTCAGTAACTCTCTCCCAAGACATCCCTGGGGGTTATTTGCACATATGAAGGGAAGCATCGAGTTTGTTATCTGCAAAAAAAAAAAAAAATCATTATCACCAGTTCTGTCTGCTCAGAGCTGAACTGTAAATCTGTCTTCCCACCTCACCACAGTATATGGTTAAAAAAACATCTCAAGATGGGCTAAAAATACCTGAGCCAACTTCAGTGCTTCTGTGAAAAGATGGATCAGGCCAGCGACATACAGGGGAAGACAGTGCCAGCATTATACTCAAAGTCACATCCTGATGAGTTAATTGCCCTAATTGAGCATTAAGAGCAGTGGAGAAGGGGAAGTGAATGCATGAAGCTTTACTTTTTTCACATGTAAAATAAAATGGCAAATGGAGATTTCACATCTTCTGAAAACTTCTGCAAAGATAACTTGAGAGAAGAAAAAAAGAACTGCTCAGATTTGCAGAGGATGATGTCTCATGAATAAAAAATAATCCCATTTCATCTGTTTTAAAAGGGAAGAAAAGGACTATTTAGAAAAATTCTGTATCCTTCCCACTCAGCACAGGTTAGTGAAAAGCTAAGCAACCCTGGAGTCAGGAAGTCATGAATTTTCTTTTTATTCCCTAAATGATATTTGATTGCATTTATCTTCAATATCCTATTAATAAGGCTCCCATCAGAGACTTTGATGAAAGATAAATAAACTGTATTTTTAATATCTATTCTATTGTTATTGTAGAGGGGTTACAATGCAGAGGGGTTACAATTACAAGAGTCAGGATATTGAGTACATTTCTTTTTGAACCATGTCTTCCCTTCCCTCCCTTTCTCTTAGTTTTTCCCTCACACCCCCACCCACATGACATACAGTTCATTTTCCACATAGTGTCTAGTAAGAACTCACAAGTCATGAATTTTCAATCCCTTTTGTCACTCTTACTGGATACAGAGTGATGGCTAAGTCTATTAACTTCTCAATCTTGGTTTGCAAATATGTGATATTGAGCAAAGTAAGTGAGGCTCAGAGAGACAAATAAAGCATGTTTTGTCTCACATCTGCAAGATAGAACCAAAGTATAAATATATATGTAAACATACAGGATCATAGGCATATATACTAATCATGGTATCTGAAGTATGGGATGTACAAGAGAAGATTCCAATTTTGTAACTCATTTGAACAGCTAAATTCAAGTTTAACAAAATATACCAGGAAGCTGAGACAAGTATTTTTGAGGGGGAAGGTCACATGATGGGGAGGAGACAATTGGAGAAAGATTGGGTGGGCAAATGCAGTCATAATAGTCTATGTACATGGGTGAAAATGGATCTAGGCAACTTAAGGGGTTGTGTGAGGTTAGGAACGATGAGGGAGAATAATGAAAGGGGTGGTAGTGATCAAGATGCCCTATATTTACAAACTCATGTGTTGAATTGGAACCCTTCTGTTCAACTACTTAAGGATAATTTTGTGTGTGTGTGTGTGTGTGTGTGTGTGTGTGTGTGTGTGTGTGTGTGTGTGTGTGTGTGTGTGTGTGTGTGTGTGTGTGTGTGTGTGTGACACACGCTGGGCCTGGGCCTGGGCACTGTCCCTGAACTTTTTCTGCTCAGAGCTAGTGTTCTACCACTTGAACTATACCTTCACTTCCAGCTTTTTTTGTGGTAGTTCATTGGAGATTAGAGTCTCACAGACTTTCCTGCCAGGGCTGGCCTTGAACCATGATCCTCAGACCTTGGAGCCCCGAGTAATTGGGATTACAGACATGAGCTACCAGAGGCCAGATACTTAAGGATAGTGATATATATATATATATATATATATATATATATATACATATACATATACACATACATATACATATACATATATATGTATATATATGTACGTGTATATATACATATATACGTACATATATATACATATGTATATATGTAATGTTGAGAGAATAACACCTGTTACTCTTTGGCTGTTCAAAAATTAAATGCTGCACACATAGAACCTAAAGTCCTATTTAGTAAATAATAGGTGTTTAGTAGATGTTACTGCATTGGATAGAATCAAGAAACAGAACATAGAAAGATACCCGAATATAAGCTAGAAAGGTTGTATTGAATCTGGCCAAAAAGTCAGTGTCCAGGTCAAGCCGAAAGTAACAGAGCAAGACTGAGGTGGGGGGCGGGGGAGGCTGCGAGGTGTATTCCAGCTTCTGAGGACAGAGGAATCTCTTCACACTTGCCTTGAATTTCTTGGAGTTTGTACCAGCAAGTGATACCCATGAAATGAGGGGTGACAGAGATGAGGCATTTGTTATTGTTGGGCCTCCTCTGCATATCAAAATGAACAGAGTTGCTCCCTCCCTACTTTGCAGGTTAGATCTCAGCACTACCAGAACTGCACGAGGGTGTTTGTATGGAGACCCCATGTGGATGATAAGTCTCCAGAAAGTGGTCATGAAGTCATCATGTGGACACCAGCAATTCATCTCCTCCTGGCTTCACCTGGGACTGCCCTCATTCATTACCTCGAAGGCACTGATGGTGAACGCAGCCCAGAGTACACACGGGAAGATAGGGGCCACACCAGGCTCTGCACATCTAGCTGTATGTCACACCTCTGAAGAGGAGCCTCCAAAAGAGACTTCCTAGCTCCTGACTTCATTCCAGGGTTCTTTAATCAAAATTAAACTTTGCTAGAAACATTGTTACTCACAAAGTTGCAGCTCAGACGGTGGATGCAAAAAAAAAAAAAAAAAGTGTAAAGTTGTTGAAGCAAAACCCAGGAGTTTAAATCATGACAATAATGGTGACCATTCCTCATTTATCCCCATCTTCTCGACAAATCTCAGCCTTCCCTTTCCAGATTTGATAGTCTCCCAGCAATTTAGTGTTTTGACACAAAGAAACATTTTTGGTTTTCAGAGGGGAGTTTGGGAAACAATGCCTCATAATGGTTTTATTTGCCTAGTCTTTTAGAGACAATTCAAGGTTTCTTTTCATGGCGCTCTTAGGATATTTGGAATTTGGAGATATTTCCCCCATGTCAGTGTCTCTCTCCTCTGGCGGACATGCCTTGTCTAATAAACCCTCATCTGAGTGTGAGCAAAGCCTGTGACAGTGATGGCTTGGTCAATTTTTGCTTTTATTGCTTTAGAGCCCAGGAGAAATTCTTCCCTGGGCTTTTAAGAAAATGCATTTGGCCATATTAAAAAGGATATCTTAGGAAAAGAACCATCCTCATAAAGATCAGGTGGAAGATAATAAACTGACATCCATTGAAGTATTAAAATCTTTGACAGTAATGATATAATAGAAATGGAAGAGAAGAATACACATGAACAATCATGAAGAATCAATTAAGTCTGACTGGAATTCAAGGTAAGCTTGAGCTCCCTAGCTGGGAGGTACAAAACAGATACACCCAATAGGGAGAATAAAGAGGAACAAATACTAGGCATCTTATTCTGCATACCCCACTTTCAGAAGGCCTGAATAGTGAGTGAAGCTATTGATAGAGACTAATGAGGATAGTCCTTTATAACTATTTGTTAGAGTTCTTTTGTCAGATACAACATATAAGGAGTCTATCACAATTTGGACTACTTGTGTGTTGGGTTGTCATTGGTTACAATTCTATGCAGGGATGGGGGTATGGCAGAGAGGTAAAGCATTTGCCTACCATGCATAAGGCCTTGAATTTCATACTTAGCACTGAAAAAAAAGTATATAATGCATTTAGCCTCCTTTTTGAAGTGAAATGCTCACTTTCTTCTCCAGAAAGTGAAGGAGAATGTTGTTTTTTATTTTATCAAGAGAAGAACTTAGTTATGTTCATCTCTCTTCTAGACAATCTACCAGGTGAGGGTGTTCTTACACATGTACACATGTGTACATGAGCTGTGCTCATGTGTACTTACACCTGAACACTATGTCACATACACCTAGTACTGTACTATAAATAACCTACTTTTCTAACTCTTCTGGGGTATCGTGAGGCTCAGTACATGTTAAATTATATAATAAAGCAATGCAAACCATATTATATATAAATAATGTCTATATATTATAAACAATATATTTATGAATAAAATAAGTAGCAACCACTCACCTGCATTGTTATTATTATTAATATTAGTGCCAACACTGGGGTTTGAACTCTGGGCCTGGGTGTTCTCCCTTAGCTTTTTCACTCAAAGCTAGCACTCTACCATTTGAGCCAAACTTACACTTTCAGCTTTTTGCTAGTTAACTGGAGATGAAACTCTCATGCCTTTTCCGGCCTAGGCTGGCTTCAAACCACAGTCCTCAAATCCCTGCCTTGTGAATAGCTATGATTACAAGTGAGAACCACTGGTACTATCTTCATCTCTATTATTTCTAAAGAATTAAATTTAGTACTAGTTGCTTTGCTTTACTGTAAGACCACCTGAGCAACAAGGCCATAGCTACCAGGCTAACCTTGACTGTTTAAATCAATAATCTTAACTTTCTTAAGGCTATATAACACCTTAATCATTCTCTCCCTATCACTTTCATCCCTTGGATTCATTTAATGCAAATAAAAAATTGCAGGAGATGAGAAGCTTACAACTAAGCAAGCAAGCAAATGCTATACAAATGTCAGGGGTAACTCAAGATTTTCGCAAAAGGGAAGCAAACTTTATACATGGCAAACATTTACTGTTGGAAAGGTAAACTTCATGATTCTGGAAAGATTTCAAAAGTTAGCACTGTCTGAGGTCTACAAAATAATGTAAATCATGGCATGTTATTATAAAACATCCCCCTAAATCTTGGGTCATTTGATTGTTACTTTCCCAGGTACAAAGTGTGAAGATGTTTATAAACTTTGTGTCTTGACTTCAAGTTTCAACAGATGCCAAGCAAGCACAGAATTTACTGCAGTCAAGAAATGAAATTCTTTCCAATTTAAGGGAGAAAGATGAAAAGAAACAACCTTTGAAAAATGCCGATGAAATGTTACTTTTCCCCCTAATAATTTTCCGGTATTTATGACAAACATCCTCTGTTACTTATAACTTCCAGTGAATTTCATTCTTGGCTTAGTTACTACGCAGAAAACTGACAGGACAAGGATATTAATATGTCTCTGGGCAGGGAGGGAGCTGTTTTTCAAGTGAGACAGAAGCAATGAGTGTTTGGAACACCTCATACTTCAACAAAATCCAATTTTCTCTTACAGGTTTCACTCAGTAGCAAGAAAGTACTCGTACTGAAATGTTTAGATTTCCACTGTGTATAACAGAGACAAGACACTCAGCAGCGATGCTTAGGTTATTTGTTACATACAATGTACTACTCTCTTGTCCAGTTCCAGTGAATTCTAACCACTGAGTCAAGACCTCAAGCTTGTACTAATTTGTAGGAAATTACGTTATCAGTAGTTTTACATATCCATACTTTCTGAATCAGAGATTTGCTGGCAGACTGGGTATCAGTTTATAGCAAGTGGATAAGTGGTGGAGAAGAGGAATTTCAATGAGGTAGCAGGGACATTTCCTGCTAGAGTGATGACAATAAGTATAAAAGGTTTCTTAGACCCAATCAGTTCTTCATGAGCACCTGTTGTGCATTAGGCTTTCACATGAATCCTTATCTGGTCATGAGATCACTTTAGTCTATTGGGGGTAATGAAACTTCAATACCAGTATCTTTTTTATTAAATCTTTGAGATTCGGGCATGAAAAATCAAACATGAAGGAAGGTATCAATAACTCTTGAGGCATCTCAACAGTCCCTGGGAAAAACCTGCTGTCATCAGTTAGAACTGCTGCCAGGGTTTCCAAATCTAGAGATAATACATAAACGTATCCTTCATCCACTCATTGATATGTGTATGTATGTCTGACATTTTACCAACTGACCAAGAGTCAAACACATTTTAAGTATGGGAAGACTATGGGAGAATTCAAATCTCCCATGATTTTCTTAAATATAGGAAGACTTGGATCATTCAAGTTCTGAATCATAATTCTCTGTCTGAAAAGAATAATGTCTTTAGTAGTAAGAGGTAGGACATTAAGGTACATTGGGTTTTAACCTAGGTATAAGAAATAGTTGAAACCAGGCACTAGTGGCTCACACTTAGAATCCTAACTGCTCAGGAAGCTGAGATCTGAGGATCATAATTCAAAGCCAGCCCAGACAGGAAAGTCTACGAGACTCTCATTTCATTA
Organism: Dipodomys merriami; assembly: GCF_024711535.1. Classification (NCBI taxonomy): domain Eukaryota; kingdom Metazoa; phylum Chordata; class Mammalia; order Rodentia; family Heteromyidae; genus Dipodomys; species Dipodomys merriami. The sequence goes on from NW_027202826.1 coordinate 19,145,558, forward strand.
ACCACTAGAAAACCAGAAGTGGTGTTGTGTTTCAAAGTGGTAGATCATTAGCTTTGAGCAAAAGAGCTCCGGGACAGTATCCAGGCCCTGAATTCAAGCCCCATGATTGAAAGAAGGGAAAAGAAAAGAAAAAAAACATGAAAATAGCTTTTAAAAGCAAATATCCCACTTTCAAAAACCTCCAAAGTTAATTACCCACAGATATGTGTTGCATTTATTATGCTCTTGCTTCAGGTTTCCACATAGCTGAGGGTTAACAAAACCTGAATCTATTCAAGCACAAGGTAAGTTCTCCACTATTTTTCTGAATTATGTCTAAAATTTTCTCACTTTGATTGAGGGGTGAATTTCTATCCAGGTATTTAACATTTAGTCTCTACCAGATACCATCTGGCCACATTATATAGCCTCAGTAAATTCTCACAATGACCGCCTGAAGTTTATGTTTTTGGCATCAGTTGCTTATTGATATAAAAATTAAAGCCACAGTCAGACAGTTAAATCAATCTGGGATTTGAACCTGACAACCAGCTATTGCTCTTCCTTCTGACATCAGACATCTTCTCTACAAGTAGATAAATAAGCTTATTTTTATTTTCTCTGCATCAAAAAATGAAATTAAGAGTAAATATTACCAGTTGCCTTTGGCTTGGAAAATAAAATTCACTGAATCAACAATTGACTAGGCTGGAAACAATGGATGGGGATGATGTGCAGCTCCTTGGAAGAGCTCTTGCCTAACAGAAGGCTCTGGGTTCTATTGCTTGGATTGTAATAGACAAAAACAAAGGCAATATATTTTTTAAAGTGAAAAGGTGTGTCAGGCACCACCTTTAGGGTGATCTTGTTGTGTGGCACAGGAGGGACTAGCCTCCCTTAGCCCTGACCCCATCAACGGAAGTAATGAATTAGCAGGCCAGATATTTTAGTCTAAAGTTACAATCAGAAAAATAGGAACTACCATTTCACAAGAAAAGAGCTAGCTATTGTTTGAGAGAGTGGGGCATTTGCCATTTTCTCTATTTTGACTTATGGGTCTTTATGTGGCCCAAGTCAAGTCATATTGAGAAAGGCGATTAAAATTAGCAGACGTCTAAAGCTGTGTCAGTGGAGGATATACAGCTTGATGGATTATGTTTTCTGCCCTTCTGGCATGTCAGCGTGATTGTCAGAAGAAATTAAACAGGACTCTCTGCTTTCTGCAATTCATTCCACTTCCTTCCTATCTCCCCCTGCCCTCCCTTTTGTCACTACCACCACATGGCTGAAGGAAAGGACTGGCCTACTAAATCTAAATATACTTAGCTCAAATCATATTGCTCCAGAAATCATTCATAGAATTGAACTGTAACATATTAGAAACATCCAGAGATGTTGCTCTCAAGGAAATCACATTTTCACTCCTGCTTTTAAATCTCAAGATGTTTGATGAAGAGAAAAAGAAAGCCTGGTAACGCAGAAACCTAAATGAACCAACGGAGGTAGTAATGATGATGTGTGGGAAAAATTCTTGTGGCTTTTCCACATATGGAATAGAACAACACTTCCTCCATCTTTTCTTTCTTTCTTCTTTTCCCTCTATCCTTTCTTCAGGAACTTTGTATCTCCACTAAAATGTGCACTATATGAAATGGAGTTGATTGGCTTGCCCAAGGGAGTGACTGAAGTTTGTGTTTTTGTTTTATTAATCAGTGAGTGCACTTGGTTGAGGATTAGCAGACATGCCAGCCTTATTAGCATCAAAGCTATACCTCCCCAACTACTAAACAATATAGCAAATTAGTGCGCACAGAAATACTCTGATCCTCATCTCACTTCCAGCTCCATTCATTTAAACTATACACTTCTATCGCCAATCAGCTGTGAATTGAGAAAAGCTGTTCTACAAAGTCTTTCTGTATATATACTTTTCTCCTTGATCATCTCTTCTCCTCCCTTTCTTCCCTACTCCTCATTTTTCCCCTCCTCCTCCCTCACCTCTTTCTTTATTCTTTCCTCTCCCATCCCCTTCTCTCTATATATATACATATATTCCTCTCTCCTCCACATATGCACATATAACACACATACAAATATACATATTTTCTACAATAATATTCCACTGAGGAAGAACTATTAATCAGAAAATTCTCTGGAGGATGAGTCGTTGTGAGAAGTTAGATATTGTTCTGCAGTGATTCTATAGGCAATCAGTCTCTAAGACGAGTTCTGGAGCTCTGTTCTAAGCCAGTGAGTAATTCCATTTTCTTTGTCTCGGGACTCATATTCCAAACCCTTTGTAGTTTCTCCAGTGATGACAGTGATCACCTCTCTTAAACACTCATTACACCTTCAAACTCTGAGTGCTGAGGAAAACCTCCCTTGAATAAAAACTGCTGCCATGTGTTTTTCCAAAGCTAATCTGATCACCTTTTCTTTCTTCTCCAAGATGTAAGTAAACTAGATTCCAAAGATCCTTTAATTTAAAAAACAACAACAACACATAAATCAGGATTGCTAAGATTCTGATAAGGGTTGAGTGGGGTTTTTTCAGGCTTTGAACAATCTGGTGCTTACTGTTATGGTGGGGGAGGGGTGTTTTATTTTGCTTTTGTGGTGAAGGACATTGAACCCAGGGCTTTGTACATGGTGGATACACATTCTTCTACACCGAGTGTCATTCACTGCCTTTCTCATATAATATCTAGAAGACCGGGAACCTTGAAGAGAGCTTTCGATGTCGAGATTTTACCTTCAAAGATCAAGTTTTGGCATTCATCCCTCTTCCTTTCCATCTTTACTTGCAGGAATGTCTCGGTTTTTTTTTTCGTTGTAAACTATCAACTTTCATTTATTCAATAGTTTTTCAAATTCTTTTGTTATTGCCAAAGATTTGCATTTGAAATAGAAGACAAAAATTACAGAGGATCCCAGTTAACTCTAAACGAAATTTCTCTTGTTTTATAATGCAAATTTTCTTGTGGTCCAGCATACTAGTTAGAAAAGTCGGTGCTTAATACGATTCCATCTTTTCTTTTTTTCTAGGAGAAAAGCTCATCCTATTCTTCCCCGGACTTGCTGCTGGCTTTCTTTCCCTAAGGTTGAATTACATTCAGCTGAACATGAGGAAATTTTAACTTGGGACTTGCCTGCCAATGAAACCCATATGTAATCTCAAATTCCGATTTTAATCATTAGTTTCAAACTTCTTCACTAAGTAAATCTTTATGCCAGAATACTCATGAGACAATGCTGAAGTATCATTAGCATAATTGTACAGCCCTAGGGATTAAGAGCAGGACAGGCCTGGGCTGAAGTCCAGCTCTGCCACTAACTAGCTGTGTGACCTTGAGCCAGTTACTTCATTTATATGAAACTCAGGTAGGGCTCTGTCATCTGGCTCTTACAAGGATTAAATACAGTAAGGCATGAAGAATGCATTATTTAATGCCTGGATCATGACGAATATTCAATAAATACTACCTAATGTTATCCTTCTTCCCCCAAGCTTTAAAGAAATTGAACATTGAACAAGATCCAGACTGGCACCAGAATTCACATCAGAAAGACTGAGGCTAGCAGGAAAAAGAAAAACAAAAGTAATACCTGTGAAGTTCTAAGACAGGGAAATCTTCAACCTAGAAATCTATACTCACCCAAATCACAAGGATACTGTGCGCATGTCCATAAATCAAAGACCCCAGGAGCACACTTCTGGATGAACAATGTGATCCTGGCTGTAGTAAGAAAGACCTCCAAGTCATGGGTGTGGCTTTGGGTTACCCTATAAAAGAGTGTTAGGAAAGTTCTTGTGAAAGGATCTGGGCTTGTGTAGAGAGACTTGGCAGAATACGAGGAAATGGGCTTTTGATGCTTACTCTCTGGAGCTGGGGAGGATTCTGCGATTGCTTACTTTAATAGTTTTGATTTCGAATCCAGATGAAATAGAACAGAGTGGTAGATTTTGGTAAAGAAGCCACAGACACACATGTTCACTCAGAGAGGAGATTTAGGATGTTTCCATGGCTTACTTGGTCTTTGCTGTTGTCCAGGTTTGGACATGTATTTTGGAGCGCATCTGCTTTGATGTGCTTCATTGCAATGACAGAATCACCTTGGTAAGGTTAGTTATGTGTGAAATCATTTGTGATAAGAAAGAATCGTCACTGTCATTGCCAGACTTGCCCTGAAGTTGCGATCCTATTTCTTTCTCAGGTGGGAGGAAAGAATAGGGACCTATGAAGTTACTTGAGGATGAGCAAAGAAAAACAATGGAAGGCACCAAGGAAGATTTATAGCCCAAGACATATTGGCACTACCACAGGAAAAGCAGACCATGTTAGATGAAGAGTAAGAGGGACTTGCTAGAAGGAAAAAGGAACATTAAGTGAATCAGTATGTTCCCTGACTGAAATACATCACTGAAAACATGGAAGCTAAGATAAATTCAAATTTTAGTAAAATTAGTAAATTAGGAAAATTTAGTAAAAGTTGTAGTAAAATAAAAAGAAAAATTAAATACTACACAAACCAAATGATTTTCAAATGTGTTCTCTCTCCTTCAAAAATAGGATAATAATGCAAACACTTATGAAATTTCTATTAGATATAAGCTATAGAAAATAATTATAAAACTGCAATGTGAAGTAAAGTATGTGAGTGCAATATAAAATTAAAAGTTCAAGTAGTAGAAACCTACATATGAGACCTAGGAAGAAGAGCTAAAGTGAATAATAATAGAAGCATAATATCTTCAGCTTGCAAAGTGGGATTAGGATAATCTAAGAATAATGGAATGAGAGACTATTATGCTATTTTTAAAAAACTAAAAATAAGCCTACTTTATAATCCTACAATACCACCCTCAAGCATATCTGAAGGAGTATAAATCAATATATAAAAAAGAAGCCTGAGCCAGGCACTGGTGACTCACATCTGTAATCCTAGCTACTCAGGAGACGGAGATCTGAGGATCACAGTTCAAGGCCAACCTGGGCAGGAAAGCCCATGAGACTCTTAGCTCCAATAACCACCAGAAAACCAGAAGTAGAGCTGTAGCTCAAAGTAGTAGAGCACTAGCCTTGAACAAAAAAGAGCTCAGGGACATTACCCAGGCCCTGAATTCAAGCCCCCCAACTGACAAAGGAAGGAAGGAAGGAAGGAAGGAAGGAAGGAAGGAAGGAAGGAAGGAAGGAAGCAAGCAAGCAAGCAAGCAAGCAAGCAAGCAAGCAAGCAAGCAAGCAAGCAAGCAAGGAAGCAAGCAAGGAAGGAGGGAAGGAAGGAAGGAGGGAAGGAAGGAAGGAGGGAAGCAAGGAACAAAAGAAATTGCCTGCATACCTATTTTTATAGGGTCATTATCCCTAACCTATGAAATCAGCTAAGTACCCAATAGTTGATGAATGAGTAAAGCAAATAAGGTATAAACGTACATGTTTCTGATTAATACCATGGAATATTTACTCAATTGTAAAGAAAAATAAAAGCATGTTTTTTTCAGGAAGATGGATGGAGCTAGAGACCATTGTGTTGAGAGAGCTAAGCCAAGCTCAAAAAGTCAAATATCAGCTGGGCACCCATGGCTGACTCCTATAAATCCTAGTTGCTCAAGAAGCTGAGAACTGTGAGTAGCAATTCAAAGCCAAGTAGGGAAGACAAATCGAGATGCTTATCTCTAAATAATGGGTCAAAAAGCTGGACGTGGAAGTGTGGCTTGAGTGAGAGAGCACTAGCCATGGGAGAAAAAGCCAAGAACCCAAGGTCCAAAGTTCAAGCTTCAGTACCTACCAGCACAAAACAAAACTAAGACAAAAATGCCAAATACCACCAGGTTTCTCTTATTTGTGGCATCTGGGCAAAGAAGGATGATGGTGGTGGTGGTGGTGGTGGTGGTGGTAGGAGATGGACATGAATAGGAGCTGTTGAAGAAGAGATCAGTGAGAAGGGTGGAGGAAAGGAAAGGACAGGGATGAAGAAGATCAAAGTGCATTCCATATTTATATATGCAGATAGCAAAATGAAGCCCATTAAACAGCATGATCATACGATGCCCCCATAAAAGGAGCAAATAACTTGGGCTAAGTGGACGTGCAAAGGAGAATGAGAGGGAATGGAATTGCAGGTGGCAATTATAATTGAAGAATTAGAGAAGAGACTGGTAACCCTCTTCACACTTGCTATTAATACGGAAACATAGTGACAATGAGAGGAATGGAGGGAATACCGGGTACGTTGTATGAATGACAACAAGGGAGATAAATAATACTGTTGAACCACTGCTATTTTGAAATTTTATTCTAATTTTTATTATAAAAGAGTCAGAGGCAAGTGACACAAAGCAGAAAGGTTTTTTTTTAAAAAAAAAATTGAGTTTAAAAATATGAGAGGATTGAGGATGTAGAAACAAAGAGAACCATTGTACCCTGTTGGTGGAAATGGGAGCTTGGTACAGTGGTTATAAAAAATAGTATGGTGGCTTCTTCCAAAATTAAAAGTAGAATTATCATATATGATCTAGCAATCTCTCTGCTTGACAGTCAAAGAACATGAACTCCATATACTTGGAAGAGATAACTGCACTCCTTGGTTCATTGCAACATTATTCATGATAGCCAGAATACAGAAGCATCACCTAAATATTGTTCAATGAATATATAAAGAAATAGTGACATGTAGTGAAGGTGGTGATGTATGTGTGTGTATGTGTGTGTGTGTGTGTAAAGATGTACATGTGGTATTATTCAGACTTACAAAGAAGGAGATACTGCCATTTTATGACAACATGGTGAACCTTGGGGACATCATACTAAGAAAAACCAGACACAGAAATGAAAAGATGGCATGATCTCCATTAAATATATCATTTTCTTTAAAAATAAAGTTAAGCATACCAAAAGGAAAGACTAGAATGTTAGTTACCAGGGGTAGGAGGAAAAGGACAGGCAGAGAGGTAGAACAAAATGTACAACTCCAAAGTTAGGTAGATGAATAAGTCTATAGACTTAATACAACCTGCAGACTATATTTTGCAAATTATATTACATATAGGAGATTTGGTAAGATTTTAGGTACTTCTATCCCTTCAGAAACCCTAAAAGAAAAAGTAGTTATGGCTGATGATCAATAAATTTGCTTAACTATATGAGTCATATTATTATGTATTTGTAAATCAAAATAGCATGTTGTACCTCTGAAATACATGTAATAAGTTTTTGATAGGCATTACCATAAGATCAGAGCAAGGACATTATAATTCAACCAAATGTATAAGAAACCTTCTTTTCTGAAGTATAGGCCCACTAAAATCAATTTTCATATCAAATAAAACACAGATACAGAGTATAAAAATAAAATACTATCACATTTACCGTATGAGAAATGATCTTAGGGATTTATGAATAAAGAGTCATGGTTAAATCAACTGCTTCCATTCTGAGTTTGAAAAGCAGGTAAGGATCTGAGGAAATGGCACAAAGGACGTATCCAATTTATTTGAGTTGCCTTTGGCTTGAAAGTTAGCTGGCAGAGTAAGCTGAAAGGGCACAAATAGGAATGATTTGGATGCCTGATGAGGCATCCCAGTGGCGTTAATCCAACCTCATTGATTTTCCAAACAGCAGGCCCTTGCTGAAGCAATAATTAAAGAGATCTTCGTAGGGACATTTTCAAAGTCACTAGGAAACTAGGGTATCGACATGAACGGCATTGGGATGGAATGGGTTTGAGGAACCACTTACTTCTAGTTCAGGAATTTTTCTTTAAGAGCAAAGTAGACCTCCAGTGAACACAGAGTTAAATTGAACAAATGCAATTTCCTCGGCTTGCCTTATTTATTTCTGTCTGCAGATGGAATGTAGGTAGATGATAACAAGAAGACAGAGACACTTCCTCCCGCTGTAGAAGACATCCCAGAAGATAGACACATGGAAGGCTCCCTGGTGGGTCCAGGTGGCAGAGAGGAGTGAGAGCTGGAAGCTCAAGGCTGAGTCTCCACCAGCTTCCCACTCTCAGCTGCAAGTTACGCGGGAACTGAAAATTCATGTCTCTAAAGAATCATGTCCTCACTTCAACGTGAGCATTCCCCACCCCTGCTCCAGTTCCACAGGCAATGGGATGCAACTGAAGAGAAGAATAGAACAACATGAATCCCAAGTCGATTTTTGTAAAAAATAAATGAATAAAAACCACGCCGTTAACCATGCAATGCTTCAACTGGCTCAGCTGTCACCTCACAAGATCCTGGCTGACGTGGTCCGTACAAGAATGAAACTAGGGTTCAGAATGTCTGCAAAGTACTTTTCCCTGGAGAAAGGAGTTGCATGAACCCAAGATTTTTTTCCATAGCCTATTAATGAAACATTGAATCCCTTTTCAAAGCTGTGTGGGAATATCATGATCGTCAAGTATGCCCCATGCATTGCAAATTAAAATATGATCAATTTGCAAGACAGCTGTAAATTTCTCTCCATAACTCCAGCCCAGTATAATTATGTACCTGACGTAAGATTCATTACAATAACTGCAGGGTAGGAAATAATCAGGCACCTGAAAGATAATATACACCCTGTTAATTGTGGAGAGAGATGATTAACTATTTTATATTGTTGACATGAGGGGTTAACTGTAAAAGGATAAATAAAAGAAGTAAAAAGAAATTCCAAGCTGAGCACTGGTGGCTCATGCCTATAATCCCAGGTGCTCAGGATGCTGAGATCTGAGAATCACAGTTCAAAGCCAGCCTGGGCAGAAAAGTCTGTGTGACTCCAATTAAACACCAGAAAACCAGAAATGGAGCTGTGGCTCAAAGTTATCCTTGAGAAAAATAGCTTAGGCACAGCGCCCAGTCCCTGAGTTCAAGCCCCATGATTCACCCCCCCAAAAAATTTATTTCCTAATGAATAATGTTACCATTGAGGGCCATATTTGTTTTGTTTATATGAAGTGCATTCAATGTTGACTTGAGCATAATGGTATTTTGTGTGTGTGTTGTTAGATCTTTTGACACCAGCCTCTGTCTCTGTCTCTGTCTATCTCTCTCCCTTGCCAGCCCACTTTCTTTCACATTTACTGACAGTCCTAATAGGTATTTACTAAACAGAACAATCCATTGTTTCAAGCCTCTCCCACTCCTGACTGCTGTACTTACAGTCTCTGCATCAGTCTATGCATCACTGTCAAACTACTTAAGTATTATAGGGAAAATTGAATTCTGTCCTCTAGTCCTATTAGCAGCTAGCGGAAGACCAGTGGACTGGCAGAAAGGGAGATCCTCCTCCACTCTCCCTCCACCCTGCCTCTTTCCTTGAACTTAGTTTTGGTCAAGTGGACATTGGGCTTTCTGGAATCCATCAGCCCTGTTAAGCTTGTAAGCCCTTGGAGATTCAAAGAACCAAGCAAGCAACCAGTGCCTTTATAGAAACACTCACCCTTAACCTCGCAAACAGCCTTCATATTCAATGATTCAATAACTGGAAATGCACAGCATTGTTTAAATACCACTCTGAGGTGGTGCCAAGCCTTTTCCATTTACATGGAGCAAACACAGACAGAACCATCAGCATCGAACACATTTGTGCTATGCACTTACTGCCACTAACCTCTGTAAGGTTTTTATTATAGTGTGTGGCACATACAGAACATTGAATTAATGTTGAGAAACATCTAAATACCTCCGAAGTATAATGAATTTCTCCCTGTAAGTCTGCTTCCCTTCCACACCAGTTAGACAAGAGACTATTACAAATTATTCCACTGTGTTGGTACACCAGCTCTAAAATTTGATGTAGTGTCAAGGTTGATGATAATGATCTAGCAAAGAATGTGAGATTTACAGTTTAGTCCATAAAAGTTGAAGCCATATTCAGCCATGAGGATAGGGGGTAAATCAGGGAGGGATGAGTGAGTAGGTTGAAAGGGGTGATATTGAGCAAGACATCTTGTGCTCGTGAACTGCTTTGTGAAATAGCAACTCATTTGTACAATGATGTAAAGCAGATACAAAATAAAATTTAAACTAATAGAAAAAAAAGAGCTATACACTGCCAGTGGTTGGACTATGTGTCATCTGGGAAATAAGAATAATAGTACTTCATCCAACTCCTGCATGTGTAAAGTGATGGCTATTGGTAAGGGAGACTGAGGAACCAATTGTAGTTGTTTTCTGAAAACCAGCAACTCCCCATCATATATTGAAAAGCAAGCCATAGAGACCCCACAAGCCAGGCTCTGGCGTCTTCTAAGGAGAAAGGGGCTTTCTTTACCCTGAGCACCTGACAAAGCCCAGACACAAACCAATGGTTATCTTTCCACCAGTGCCATGGCTCATGGAAGAGAACAGGGGCCACCTGCTTGGCGCCTGGCAAGGTACCCAATGGGAGCTGACTTTCCTACACAGAACTCACATCAGATAAATCCAAAGTGGGCCTGCATTTTCAAGAGCAGCTAAATGCAGACTCCGTTGCTGCCTTTCTTGCATTCTCATTGCACACCCTCCTTCCCTCCCATCCTGCGGTCTCCGCACTGCCATGCAGGGATCTCTGAGGACCCATCAGGGGGAACATTGCATGTGCACGTGCTCTTGCACATATAAGTAATGGAGAGCTGATTCGGGCAGAAGGACTTACATATTTTTTCCCCTCTCAAATGACATATCTGAGCATTAAAAGCAATGTGTTCTGTTCCCCTGCTAGCAAGGAATAATGAAAACCAGAATGTTGCCTTTCCCGCAGCTCTCGCCTTTGAATGGTGCAAAAGCAGAAATGATTCTTTCGTTTGTAGGCAGCAACAGCCTCCAGAAGCTTCGGGAACATTGCCAAGAGCCCTGCAAAGCCTCCATAGCTAATTGGGAACTGGCTTATTAGTGACACTTTTGAGAGTCAGGTTGTCATTGAAGACAAACGAAGGAGAACACGGTGGGCGCTGCAGCCTGGAATTAGGTGGTGGGAGGCAGGGCTGGATCCTGCCCCTTGCAAGAACATTGCTCTGTCATTTTCTCAAGCTGTGCTCAGCTCCCTTGCAAAAGCATGGGGTCTCAGGAGGCTGCAGGCGACACCTTAGCCTCCATTCTGCCTTCCACATTGCCTTCCACCATCTGCATCAGGAGGGCTGATTTCAAAGGTACCCTGAGCTGCTTAACACAACCAAGAATAGCTTATCAGGCCCTTCTAGTAGCCTTTGAACCAGATGTCGTGTGTGTGTGTGTGTGTGTGTGTGTGTGTGTGTGTGTGTGTGTGTGTGTGTGTGTGTAACTAACTGCAAGTGTTTTATTTTATACTCATTAGACAATTCCAGTCTCTGATAACCCACAAGGATGTAGGTAAACAGTAAAAAGTCAGTAAAATGAGAAACAAATTGAAAAAAAAATCCTGAAAAGTATAAATTCTAATTAAGTCAAAATATCGAGAAGGTACATTAATTAGGAAGCATCACAAGAAATGCACACGATTAGTGATTTCATTTAAGGCCTCTTTGGGGTTTTCCTTGTGGGTTTTTTTGAAGGTTAAGGACAGCGTGTGATTGTCTATGTAAGCCCCAGATCATCAGATGCTGCCTCTCTGCACAGGGGTCTTTGAGGTCTGGTAACTTAATGCCCCGGTAATAAACTGGATCTCTTTACTGTTGCTCGTTGATAGGAGCCTGATCGGGATAAACTGCGCTTATTTCTGTGTTAATATCCTACCTCCCACCCCACATTGTTTTTAATTTAAAAATAAGACTTTGTGTTGTTCAAAATTCAGGAGAGATAGGTGAGCTCACCCAGCTTCCATTTGTTGTGCTAACTGCTGAGTGCAAGGACAAGATCTTCTCACAACTTCAGAAAGAACAACACCTAGGCCATCGAATTAAGTCCTTCCTTGTGTTCTATACCAGTCAGGGCAGGGGTCAGCCATACAGAATTTTTTTTCTACTGGTGCTAGAAGTCTCCATAAGCTCAGAGCAATGGGAACATGGAAAGTGTAGTTCATACCATCTGTGCATTGTCCTACTTCATTGTCTCTCTCATCTTTTTCAGGAAAGTTATTCTTCCTGTACTAATGATAGAGCCTTTGTACATTGCACAACTGAAGTTCAACATGTACCTTATTAGTTTCCTGACTCTTAACGTAGTCCATTTCTCACTGGAACTCTTGTTCTTGATATCAGGCACATACATAAGCACATATGTGCACACAGATGCATTTTAATGCTAAATAACGTTGGGATGGTTGTCTACCCAATAGTGAGCCATTTTCTCCCCTTTCTTCTTTGCTAATAGAATTTGTCTTGCACCAGACAAAAGAAAATGTCAGTTACCAGCATTCACAGCCCTGTCACTTTTAGAAGTAGTGATGACAAAGTTTTAGGGTGGTTGAGCAGCATCAAGAGATGATAATGTGTCACGGTTGTTTGTATAACTGTGACAGAGTTCTACAGCAGCTATGAATGGTGTGACACAATTCTGGAGTGGCCATGTTACATTGTTATATCAGCAATGCACTGATTTTCCTACCATGGGATATGTTGTCTTTGACTATTGGTCATTTTCTCTCTTTAGAAATCACTAACATCTTCAAGCCAAAGCTCTAGCCTTTCTCATTCATTCATTTCCAGAATCTATTCCACAATTATTTATTAAGTGGTACAAGGAATTATCCCAGGCATAGAAGACTGGACAAAAGACAGGCACATGGATGAGAAAAATGTACATGTTATATTTGTTCTCACCTTTAATAAAGCAAAACAAGAATGACGAGTAACTGAAGACACTATTCCAATAAAGTGGGATGCACTAGGGAATCGGATAGCATTTGAAACATGCGATGTAGAAGGAAAGCTAATAAGTTCAGAATTTGGAGGTTCAATATGAATGTCAAAAGGAAATGTCCAGTAATCAGATGTATACATGCCTCTGAAGCTCAACAAATGTCAAAGATAAGATGTGTGTTTGAGAACCATGATATTTAACTTGTAAATTTTCTCTCACTTTGCATTTCTCTCTTTATCATGTTTTTCTGCTTTCCAGGTGGTCTGAGCACCACATTTCTGCTATAGGATTTTTATGAAATGGGCATCTATTCATATTCCACCAAATTTCTTCTTTTTTTCTCCTTTGTATCCTCATGATCTGTTCCCTCTTTATAGGTTTGATTCATATTATAGAGCTCTGATTATATTGACGCTTTCAGCCAGTTTTCAAAATTCCCTAGGAGTATCTATATTAAAGCATTTTTTCATAATTATGCTCATTCATTCTCTGCATAGAGTGTTATTTCAGTTCTAATGTAATGCAATTTTATGTGTGTGTGTGTGGGGGGGAGAGAGAGAGAGAGAGAGGGAGAGAGAGAGAGTATCTGTGTTATTTGGCTCTCTTGCTCATTATTAGGCAAGAAAATTCTCTGGTTTTATTTTCCAAGATGCAGGCCTGAGGCCATGTTGTTTCCTTGGAAGCTACAGAAAGTAGAATGCACGATGAGAAAAGGTTGTTGGTAAAGAACATCAATAAAAATCAGTGCACTGTTAAGCCAGCTACCACTGGGAACCAGTGCGCAACACTTCCTTGGTCATTATCCCATCTAAGAAACAAGGGAGTGCTCAATGGGTGGAGCCATTGTTTTAGGCAGAGCTGCCTGCCACCATTTAGGTAAAAGTTTTTCAGGTAAAGAAGCATACTAGCAGTTGGGGACCGATCAAAGCCCTGTAAAGACCCAGCAATTCCACTTTTGGGCATTTGCCCGAATGATCACAAACAAGACGATACTTAAACTACCAGAACAACTATGTTTATTGCAGCATTATTTACCATAGCTAAGATATGGAACCAACCCAGATGCCCCTCAGTAGATGAATGGATCAAGAAAATGTGGTATATATACACAATGGAATTCTATGCCTCCATCAGAAAGAATGACATTGCCCCATTTGTTAGGAAATGGAAAGACTTGGAAAAAATTATATTAAGTGAAGTAAGCCAGGCCCAAAGAAACATAGGTCCCATGGATATGTCTGAGACAAGCAGAAAAGGTCAGATAAGATGATGTTAGGTGAAATGAACCCCAAGATAAGGACTCAAGTGGTTTTTCTTTCTTGCTATTGTGTCTAACATATTTATAAGGTGCTTTTTTTGTTGCTTTGTATGTCCCTCCACCACGGTTTAATCCCTGTTTTCACTGTATTTGATATTGATATAATTTGTGGAGGGGAAGGGAAAAAACAAATTATTTAAATAAGAATACAGGTGGACCCATTGCAACTATGAGATGTACAAGATGCTATGTTGAAAAACGAACTTTACAACTTGGGCGGGGGGGGGGTGGTAAGTCGTGGAGATGGGAAAGCAGGGATGGTAGGGGCAAACAAAGGAGGAGGCAACAATGCTTGATAAGAAATGTACTCATTACCTTGCTCATGTAATTGTAACCCCTCTGTATGGTATTTTCACAATAAAAAAAACTTATTTTTTAAAAAGTGCTCAGTCTCAAAAGATGCTTTGACAACATTGGATCAGTGACAGAGATTGGTTTTTTGGTCATTTATTTAATTACTGGATATTCTTTTGTCTTTTTTAGCTCTTCTTTAGCTTTACCACGCATTTGTGTACTATAATATAATACTGATGATAATTGCCAAGATGTGGTATTGGATTTTTCAGTTAAAGGCTCAGTCAGCCACAAGACTGCACTGACTTTAGATGCCAGAAATCATCAAAGGTTCTCTGGACATTTGCACTTAGGATCTAAGGAATATAAATACAAGGACTCCCATCACTCCTTCAAAGTTAATAATTTCTGAAATGACTCACAGAACTCAGAATGTGCTATACTGATGATTTAATTTCATTTTAAAGGATACACATATAATGGTGTCTGGCAGAGGGGGTAATTCATCCATTCATGATGGAGTCAGAGTTTGCCATCTCGTTAACCATCTTGTTACCTCAATATGAACTTTAGTGTCCAGAGTTTTTAACGGAGCTTCATTACATAGGTATGATTAATTTAAACAGTTGCCATGTGGTTGAACTCAATATTTCATCCCTTCCCTGAACACTAGGAGGTTACTCAATAGGAGTAGCTCAAACTGCAAGCTTCTAATCTCATGATGGGTCTCTTCGTTAGAGCTTGTACCTATCCTGGTCATCTCATTAGCATGATCTATCAGAATTCACTACAAATACCATAAAGTTCTGTCACCAAGAAGCCTAAACAAAGATCAGACAAATTCTTCATTTTCCCCTATTTCACCATGCAGAGACAATGGAATCTTCTTGGGTCTCAATCTGTAGAGAAGTTCTGTTTGTTGCTATTAGCCTATGATTTCTAGCAGGCATTCATTTAATACACTTTTTATACTAAGAATCCTGTTCCTCACTACTCAAGTTTCTCTTGACTACATTTAAATTGTATCTGTAGCATGCAATCCTTCCTTCAAGGATTCCTCAAAAGTACAAAACCCAAATGAATGTAAAACTATGATGGAGGAAGAATACCCTTGGGTAAGAAAGGCTGATTTCCTGGTTGCTGGGTAGACATAGATCCATAGAGATGTGAACCTAGAACATCTGTATAAACAATGGGGAAAGTATAAGATGCTATCTTCTCATATGAAGAAGGATGTTTTATTTTATAGTTTGTCCTCCATTCTGATTAAATGACTTGGTATCTTGTAGAAATTGTCCCCAGAGATTTTGATAGTAGACTCTTCATTTTTAGGTGTGGTGCCTGAGTATAGGATATGAATCAAGGACCATTTCAAAGAATAACTCCAACAATTGTCTTTGTATATTTTCTTTATAAATAATATACCAATCTAATAATATACCTCTAATAATATACCAATCTTCTTTTCATATCTTTTAATTATAAACAAGCTCTGACTTTTGTTCCACTACAAAAGTGTTCATGAGGAGACGGGGGAAGATGGCGGAGGAGAAGCTGGAATCTGAACAAGCTCTTGCATAGAAAGCAGTTTTAGAGTTCCAGTGAACAGTCCTAAGCCAGAGAATCACACCAAGTGTGCCATCACAGGGCAGAGAGTTAGACAAGAGAGGGCAAGCCAAGGCAAAAAGACACATCTGAGCGCCTGCCAGCAGCCGCCGCCGCCGCGGCGGCGGCAGGGTCCCGGCGGAGAACGCAGCCGGGGCCATAACTGAGCGCTCACACAGACAGTCCAGGATGAAGGAGCCATATGCAGTGGGCAAGCGGATTCTACTCAACACCAGCAAGAACCGACAAGGAGCGGACATCTTCATCCTGCAGTTCGCAGACCAGAGACAACCCAGGATCCAAGACTCGGTGTGAGTAGAAGCCCGACGTCCTCACTCCTTCTCAGGGAGCAGAGGAGGGAAGGCCACCCCTCCCCCCCCCCAGCACCGGTGATCTCCATCTTGGATACCGACAAAGCTCGGAGGAGCTGCCAGCTCCAACCCAGGCCTTGGAATAAAATGAGCCATTTAGCAGGTCACAAGAACTTAACGGTGGCTAAGTGACCTGCCAGACTCAGCTCCATCCAGGGAAAAGTCACCCAGCTCAGGCACCAGCCATTGGAGTGGCTTTCCTCACTGGGTAACCAGAGCCAGAGGCTGCCCCTCCCTCTAGCAGCCTCAACAATCAATTGAAAAACAGAAACTCTGAGAATGGCTCCAGGCTGGGCTCTGTGAGTTTTTTTTTTCTTTTTTTTCACAAAATAGCCCCAGGAAAAAGCTACTGATTGTTGAAAGGCCTCAACTCTACCCAGAACCTAGCCTTACCACTGCATCCCCCTCTTTTGTGATTCTCAAAGCAGATCACCCTCCCAGTAAACTAATCTGGGAGGGGGATCTCAAAATCTTGGGTAAAGCAGAGCATTTTTCTGCCTGTTCGAACAAACTGACTTAAGAAACCAATCAAGCCACAGGACCTCAAGCGGACCAGAGACTCAAACAAGAGGCTGTTTACAGACAAAGGGGAGATACAGGATTCTTCCCACCCCTCCGAAAAAATAAAAAAAAAATCAAAGAACTTTTTTTTTCTTCTCTTCCTCTTCTTTTCTTTTCTTTTTTTTTCTCTTTTTTTTCTTTTTTTTGGTACCTTTTATATATAAAATTTTTTTTCCTTTTCTAAAAATTTTATTAATCTTTAATTTTTGCCTTTTTTGAAAAATAATTGTTTTCCAGTAATTTTTTTTCCTCTGATAAATTTTATTTTAGGAATACATGAATGTGTGTTTTCCTTTCTTTTCTTGTCCTCTTTCTCTTTTTCTTTCTTTCTTAACTATCTTTTTGTTTTTTTGTCTAGCTCTACTGAACTTCTGATCTTTTTCTCTCCCTTTCTAATCCTTTTCACCTTTTCCTCTCTTTTGATCTTCTGTATGTGACTTAACTCTTGTCCTGCACATCCTCAGATAAACCCGTAGTTAACTACTAGACCCTATCCCCCATTGTGTACACACTTAATCCACAAGTTTATTACTCAATTCAAAACCTCTGAGACTTAAATTCCTTAATAGCAGTACTACCTCTTTATACCTATATAATATTTTAAGCATTTTCTTAAGTTTTTCACTTCTCCTCTATGTCCCTACCCTTCTATTAATATACTCACATTCCTCTTTAAATAGATGGTCTTTTAAGCTCCATAATAATATTAATTTTTACGTTTCTATTTTTTTCTGGTCTCTTTTCATTTCCCTTTCCCTTTCTTCCTTTTCTCTCTCTCTCTACTTGCATCCTACCCAACCTATTTCCTGCATTGAGATTAGGACATAGTTAACTCTCCCTGTGCCTCCCCACACCAATCTATTCCTATTTTTTACCCACATCTCTCCCTAACCCTAAAAATTTCTGGTTTTCCAAATTCTTCTCTGCAGTTCGAAACCCATTAACATATAGTTGTTTGATGTTGAATAGATGTATCTGTTGAACTAGATTGTATCTGTAGACTATCTGTACAAACACAAACTTTGGTTGATGGTTGCCTTAAGATAGTGTTCTAGCACAAAACTGGTGCTATTTTCATCTCAAATGGGCAGAGTAAGCCGGAAAAACACAAGAAAAATGGCAAATCCGGGTATCTCAATTCCCAATCTTGATAATCAGGGGTCAGATCAGATAATGAACAACCCAGAGGAGAGTTCCCAAATAGCCCTACAAACACTGGTGGCAAACATGATAAATGAGAAGTTTGACAACTTACAAAGGACTCTGTATGAGCGTGATAGGGAGAGAGAGGAGGCATCCCAAAAGTTTATACAGGAATATCATAAGCATGAGGAAGCTACTCAAAAACTGATACAGGATTTGCGTGAACAACTTGAGAATACTCAAAGAGAAAGGGAGGAATGGCGTGAGCAGGCTGAGAACACTCAAAGAGAACTGCAGGAATCCCACGAACGGGAAGAAAGAGAACTGCAGGAATCCCACAGACAGGAGGAAGCTAATCAAAGAGTAATTCAGGAATTGAGAGACCAGGTAGAGAATACACAAAGATCACTAAAGGCATTCATGGAATCCATTAACAAAGAGCTGAAGGAAGTCAGGGAGACCACAAAGGGAATGTTGAATGGAACCAAACAGAAGGAATGGGAGCCCAAAGAAACCATAACCAATCAACTAAGTGATTTGAGAACAAACACTGAACACCAAATTAAGGAAGTAAAGAAATTCATACAAGACCTAAAACAGAGCTTCAACAAAGAACTTGAAGCCATCAAAGCTGACCAATTAGAAGGAAAAGAGATAAAAAACAAAGTAGAGAGTCTTGACAGCAGGTTAGACCGTGCAGAAGATCGAATCTCAGGGATTGAAGACAGCCTAGATATTATAGAGAAAGAACATACAACCATCCAAGACAAGTCCAAGAAATATGATAGATCTATCCAACACCTGGAAGACACCATCAGAAGGCCTAATCTAAGGATAATGGGTGTAGAGGAGCACCTAGAAACAGAAGTTAATGGTCTAGGAAATTTGTTTAACAGGATCCTAGCAGAGAACTTCCCAAACATACAAAAAGATAGGTCTATTCAGATACAAGAAGCTTTTAGAACCCCAAATAGACCAGACCAGAATAGGACATCCCACCGTCACATTATAATCCACACAGGATCAACTCAGACCAAGGAAAAGATCCTTAAAGCTGTCAAGGAGAAAAGGTTAATCACCTATAAAGGGAAACCAATTAGAATTACTTCAGATTTCTCAGCAGAGACAATCAAAGCAAGAAGAGCCTGGAATGATGTATGCCATGCCCTAAAAACAAACAACTATCAACCAAGAATACTGTACCCAGCTAAACTCTCCTTCATAACTGAAGGCCAAATAAAAACCTTCCATAGCAAAGAAAAATTGAAACAATACATCTCCACCAAACCAACCCTACAAAAGATTCTTAAAGATGTCCTACACATAGAAAACCAACAAGACCGCAACAAAGGCCAAGAAACTGCACCCAAACTGAGAATCCAAGAACCTTAGGAAGAACCCAGTTTTCGCAGCCCCCAAGAAGGTGGATAACATGGCAGGAACTCCCAAATACCTCTCAGTCCTATCTCTTAACGTTAACGGACTGAACTCTCCAATTAGGCGACATAGACTGTCTAGTTGGATTAAAAAACAAGACCCTTCTATCTGCTGCCTGCAGGAGTCACATCTTGCCCGTAAAAACAAACACATTTTCAATGTTAAAGGCTGGAACAAAATCTACCAAGCAAACGGCCCCCATAAACAGGTGGGAGTTGCAATCCTAATATCAGATAAAATAGACTTCAAATTAAAATTCGTGAGAAGAGATAAAGAAGGTTGCTACATACTAATTAAAGGATCTCTCCTTCAGGAGGATATTACAATTCTAAATATCTATTCGCCAAACAATGGAGCACCCAAATTTATCAAAGAAACACTACTTTCCCTCAAATCCCATATAGATCCAAAGACATTAATTGTTGGGGATTTTAACACACCACTCTCCCCACTAGATAGATCAACTCGGCAAAAACTCAACAGAGAAACCGCAGATCTAAACAGCTGCATAGATCAACTAGACTTAACAGACATTTACCGAACATTTCACCCAGCAGCATCAGAATACACGTTCTTCTCAGCAGCACATGGAACGTTTTCTAAAATAGACCACATTTTAGGCCACAAAGCAAACGTCTAAATTCAGAAACATTGAAGTTATACCTTGCATTCTCTCTGACCACAAGGGAATAAAATTAGAACTCAACACCAAAAGCCACCAAAGAAAGTCCGGTATCACATGGAGGCTGAACAACACACTGCTGAATCAAGAGTGGGTCATGGAAGAGATTAGAAAGGAAATTCAAATGTTCATGCTTTTCAACAAAAATGAACACACAAATTACCAACTCCTCAGGGACACAGCAAAGATAGTACTCAGAGGCAAGTTTATAGCTCTGAGCTCCTACATCAACAAATTGGAGAGATCTGAAACTAGCAACTTAATGACACATCTAAACCTCCTTGAAAAAGAGCAGCAAGATAAACCTCAATCCACTAGACGGAAAGAAATAATCAAAATTAAATCAGAATTAAATGAATTAGAATCCAAAAAAACTATAGAAAGAATCAACAAAACAAAGAGTTGGTTCTTCCAAAAACTTAACAAAATTGACAGACCCTTAGCAAATCTTATCAGAAAAAGGAGAGAACACACCCAAATTAATAAACTCAGAGATGAGAATGGAAACATCACCATGGAAACAACCAAGATTCAGAACATTATAAGGGAATACTTCTCAAAACTTTATGCTAATAAGTTTGAGAACTTGACAGAAATGGACCTTTTCCTAGCAAATATTGACATGCCAAAACTAAACCAAGATGAGTTAAACCAGCTTAACAGGCCCATATCAAGCATTGAAATAGAAACAGCAATAAGAGACCTCCCAGCTAAGAAAAGTCCAGGACCAGATGGTTTTACAGCAGAATTTTACAAGGCCTTCAAAGCAGAGCTCACACCAATACTCCTCCAACTCTTCAATGAAATTGAAAGAGAAAGCTCACTACCGAACACATTCTATGAAGCCATCATAACCCTCATCCCAAAACCAGGCAGGGACTCATCGAAGAAAGAGAACTATAGACCCATTTCTTTGATGAACATTGATGCAAAACTTCTCAACAAAATTTTGGCCAATCGACTTCAACAATTCATCCAAAAAATCATACACCATGATCAAACAGGATTCATTTCAGGGATGCAAAGCTGGTTCAATATATGCAAATCAATTAATATTATTCATCACATCAACAGGAGCAAGAATAAGAACCACATGGTTATTTCAATAGATGCAGAAAAAGCATTCGACAACATCCAACACCCCTTTATGATGAAGGTTTTGGAAAAATTAGGAATCCATGGAACATTCCTCAATACAATAAAGGCTGTATATGACAAACCTACAGCCAGCATTATACTCAATGGTGAAAAACTAAAGCCATTTACTCTCAACTCAGGAACAAGACAAGGATGCCCACTCTCTCCACTTCACTTCAATTTAGTATTAGAATGCCTAGTTACAGCAATAAGACAAGATGCAGACATAAAGGGGATCCAAATAGGGAAAGAAGAAATAAAACTCTCCCTCTTTGCAGATGACATGATCTTGTATTTAAAGAATCTCATAGACTCCACTCCCAAATTACTCAAGCTGATTCAAAACTTTGGCAAAGTATCAGGTTATAAAATTAACCCCCAAAAATCAATGGCTTTTCTGTATGCCAACAATGAGAAAAATGTGGCTGAAATTAGGAAAGCAACTCCATTTGTAATAGCTCCACAAAAAATAAAATACCTAGGAATTAACTAAAGAAGTGAAGGACCTCTATGATGAAAACTTTAAAATCTTAAAAAAGGAAATCAACACAGAACTTAAAAAATGGCAAAGCCTCCCATGCTCCTGGATTGGAAAGATTAACATTGTGAAAATGACAATTCTTCCCAAGGCTATTTACAAATTCAACGCAATACCTATCAAAATTCCAACCTCATTCTTTAAGGAAATAGAAGAGGCAATCCAAAAATTCATATGGAAAAATAAAAGACCCCGAATAGCAAAAACGCTCCTCAACGGAAAGAACACTGCTGGAGGAATATCAATACCAAACTTCAAACTCTACTATAAAGCCATAGTAATCAAAACAGCTTGGTATTGGCATAAGAACAGACCTCAGGACCAATGGAATAGAATTGAAAACCCAGAAATGAACCTACAGACCTATAGCCATCTAATCTTCGATAAGGGAGCTAAAACAATAGAATGGAAGAAAGACAACGTCTTCAGTAAATGGTGCTGGCAAAATTGGTTAACTACATGTAGAAAACTTAAGCTAGATCCTTATATATCACCCTGCACCAGAATCAACTCCAAATGGATCAAAGACCTTGAACTCAAAGCAGACACTCTGAAAACATTACAGGATGGAATAGGAGAAACCCTAGGTCTCCTTGGCTCAGGCCGAAATTTTCTGAATAGAGACCCGGAAACACAACAAATCAAAGAAAGGTTGGACAAATGGGATTGCATAAAGTTACTGAGCTTCTGCAGGGCAAATGACATAGCTAGCAAGATCAATAGAAAATCCACGGATTGGGAGAAGATCTTTACTAGTCATACAACGGACAAGGGTCTCATATCTAAAATATACTTGGAACTCAAAAAATTAAACCCCCCAACAACAAATCCTCAAAGAAACGACTGCCCAATAAGTAAGTGGGCAAAAGACTTAAAGAGAAACTTCTCTGAAGAAGAAAGAAGGATGGCCAATAGACACATGAAGAAATGTTCAACATCCCTAGCCATAAAAGAAATGCAAATCAAAACAACATTGAGATATCACCTCACTCCAGTTAGAACGGCAAAAATCAAGAACTCTAACAACAACAGATGCTGGAGGGGATGTGGACAGAAAGGAACTTTACTTCATTGTTGGTGGGAATGTAAACTTGTTCAACCACTTTGGAAAGCAGTATGGAGGCTCCTCAAAAGACTTCACATAGAACTCCCCTATGACCCAGCAATCCCACTTTTGGGCATTTACCCAAATGTTTACAAACAGGACCACACTAAAGCTACCAGCACAACTATGTTTATTGCAGCATTATTTACCATAGCTAAGATATGGAACCAACCCAGATGCCCCTCAGTAGATGAATGGATCAAGAAAATGTGGTATATATACACAATGGAATTCTATGCCTCCATCAGAAAGAATGACATTGCCCCATTTGTTAGGAAATGGAAAAACTTGGAAAAAATTATATTAAGTGAAGTAAGCCAGGCCCAAAGAAACATAGGTCCCATGGTTTCCCTTATTTGTAATATCTAGGGTATATATATATGAGTCAAGCAGAAAAGGTCAGATAATGTGATGTCAGGAAAATGAACCCTTAGATGTGTATTTTAATGTTTTTTTCTTTCATGCATGTGTTTCTAATGCATTTATAAGATTATCTCTTTGTTGCTTTGTATGTCCCTCCCCCACAGTATAACCCCTGCTTTCACTATATTTGATGTCAGTATAACTTGTGGAGGAGATGGGGAAAAACCAGTTGTTTAAGGATACAGGTGGACCTGTTGCAACAATGAGAAGTACAAGTTGTCATGTCCAAAACGAGCTTTACAACTTCGGTCCGGGGGGGGGGGGGGGGGGAAGGAATAGGATTGGGATGGGGGGAGGGGGGAGGCTGGGAAGGGATGTGAAGGGTAAACAAAGGAGGAGGCTGCAATGCTTGGTAAGAAATGTACACATTATCCTGCCCATGTAATTGTAACTCCTCTGTACAGTATGTTCTCAAATAAAATAAAATTAAATTAAAAAAAAAGAAAAAAGAAAAAAGCCGGATGTGGCGCTGTGGCTCAAGTGGTAGAGTGCTAGCCTTGAGCTGAAGAGCTAAGGGACAGTGCCCAGGCCCAGAGTTCAGGCCCAACGACCAGACCAAAAAAAAAAAAAAAAAAGTGTTCATGACAAAATTGGCTGATGGTACAACTTCTTTAAACATACACTGAGCCATGAGCTCAGATAAAACAAATTGATATGCAAGTAATATACAGACTGGTTTCCTTCGCCTAAAACAGAATGGTTAATAATTGAGGACCAAAGTCTTTTATATGTGTATATATGTATACATGTTTAATTTTATTGTATACTATTTTAACCATTTCACAGTTCAGGTAATGTGTACATTTTTCTTTTGGGCAATGTCATCCCTTCCTTCACTTCCCCTAAATTTTCCTTTTCCATTTATTTCATATTTTTTAATCTATCTTTCTTTTTAAAAAAATCAATACTATGTCTATGCATAAATATCTGAACTCATATAAAAAATATAGCCACAAAACCAATCCTACATCAAGCAAACACTTTCCTTTCAGAATCTAATTACCCTGCAACTTGCCATGGAATTAGCTAACAACTGGTATGGTATTCTGTTCAGATTAACCCTCTGCTAATGTCACCAATATTGTTTCCCAAGAGGGTGAGTTTGCAACTGTGAGTTAAATAATTCATTGGGGTATGTAAAGCAGGAAACCTTTGAGCTTAAAGGTGAACAATCATCTCAGTTATCACCATAGAATTCTGTATCTGATTTTCAGGAAATTATCAAGGGAAAACAATATGCACAAAATAATTTAAACAACATCTGCTTCAGATGCTGCATTAATCCTCTCTGAGACAGCCGAGTGGATGATCATTTTTGTTATGTGAGAATACAGTGTTCTCTTCTAAATGGGTTAAGTAGATGCTGGAGTAGAACCCAGATGAGAATCAGAATAGGAAAATATGAATAGAGGATGGTGCTGTTACGAGCTTTATGGCCTTATTTCACATAAACAACAAATTAATCCATGGAGAAAGGCTTTGTTGTTTCTTTTTTTCTGACAATATGTGACTTGTTTAACCATGCATAAGTCTTTGAGTCAGCTCCCTGGAAAGCCTATCACTAAAGTCATTCTGAGGCACACACACACACACACACACACACACAGGCATGCCAGCACTGGGGCTTGAACTCTGGCCTCACAGGCTCACTTAGCTTTCAAGGCCAGTGCACTACAATGAGCCACATGTTCACATCCAGCTTTCTGATGATTAAGTGAAGATCAGAATCTGTGTCTGCTGGCTTCGAACTGCAGTCCTCAGATCTCAGCCTACTTAGTAGTAAGGATTACTGTCATGAGCCACTGGCATCAGGCTCTGCTTTAATTTTAAGTCATAATAATACTCACCCTGAGAATATGTACTCTTTAAAGATAGGAACATATCTCTCAGTATTATTTTACACAATTTTTTTTACCACAACAGCACAAAATTCACCCTTAATCAATAGTAATTAAATCAGTCATTTTTTCCATTGGGCAAATACATCTAATATATTCTAGACAAGAGGTAGAAAAGTGATCTATCTGTGCTTGGGCTGTCAGCATTGTAGTGAGAAAGAGCAGGCAAAGGAGACATGAAGGGGAGCAAGCAGTGTCATCTCTCATAATGGAGGTCTGTCTTGAATGTTAATGGAAGCCTTGAGGATGGAGACACTGGTTCCACTTTTTAAAAAATGTGAAACAGGTCCAAAGAAGCTGACAGGAACACAATCCTGAGGAGTATCTGAACTTCATCGAAGAGAGGAGAAGTGGTAAAGATATAGCGAGTCAAAAGTTCCTCATGCTGCATTATCCTGCCCATGTAATTGTAACCCCTCTGTACAGTATGTTCTCAAATAAAATAAAATAAAATAAAAAAAAAAAAGTTCCTCATGCTCACGGAGGACCTCAAGTTCATTTGGTAGAACATTCAGCTGAAGTAACCAGAGGCCAAAATGTAAAAGAATTTGGATCCCAAACCAGGGAGTTGGGATGTTATCCCAGGTAATTACGAAGGTTTTAAACCAGATCAGAATTACACTATTAGAAGATGACCTTTGTATCGTTTAGTTTCAGAAGTAGCTGAGAAGGAATGCGTTTAGATATTCGAGCATTCATTCAATCAGTATGGAATACATACTAAAACAAGGGTAGAAATAGAAAATATATTCAAATTTGAAAGATATGTAAAGGCAAAGAATATTTAATGATTAAAGGTTCTTTTTGGTTATGTGCCAGGCATTATTCTAAAGCTCTAGGGAATAAGACAGAAAACAGAACTGACAAAGCCCTTCTTTTGGTGGACTCATCACCTGATAGAGAAGAAAGGGAACGTGATTTCTGTGGAATTATTCCTTTCAGCTACATTGTTCAAGACCCACACTTCCAAACCCCAACTTCTCAAGCCATTGGCTGCTGATAGTCTACAGGTATGGCCCTCACTGTCAATTATTTTTATCCAAACTTCAGGCCTCTCTTTGGGGAAGCTTACAACTAGCTCATAAAGGAATGTAAGAGAGCATTCTCTCTCAATTTGGGACAATGTCAAATCTCCAGACCTACCACAGATTTCTTCAAGCTTCCTCTGCAACCATATTCCAGGTCCGTCTCTCTGTTTGTCTTCCTAACTCATTTGCTCATATATCTCTCAGGAGCAATCACCACCAATAAACAAAGTGCTTGCAACCCTGTAAAGTTTATTTCCATAGAGCCCAATCAAAGTTAAGCCAGGAGTAGTCTTAGAAACTTTATGCTGGGCACCAGTGGCTCATGCCTATAATCCTAGCTACTCAGGAGGCTGAGATTTGAGGTTCACAGCTCAAAGCCAACCCAAGGAGAAAAGTGCTTGAGACTCTTATCTCCAATTAACTACCAGAAAACCAGAAGTGGAGCTTGATTCAAAATGGTAGAACGCTTGCCTTGAGTGAAAAAAGCTCAGTTCCTAAGTTCAAGGCCCATGACCAAAACAAATAAAAAAAGAAAAAAAAAAAAAAGGAAAGAAAGTTGACTCTCACAGGAGATCTGTGACATGAATCACTTGTCAGACATTGCAATGAGAACCCATTCCCCACTGGTAGAAAAAGCATGGCCAGCCTCTAGTGTATGGTGATGATGAAATTGCAAAAAGCATTATCAATGAAGATGTGGCGGAGATTCAAGTGGAAAAATATCAACTAAATGATAAAGTACCTCTGCCACTTGTTATATTTTTGAATCCCATTGACTGTGAGACATGAAAAGTTTACATTTCAATTTAAAATTCAAAAGATATGTTTGTATTTGGCTCCTCCCCCCTTTTAGAGTAGGCGAGGGGGGTGCGACTGGGGGAGTCTTCCCTGACTGCTCAGATTCTCTTTGAGGCACTGTCGCTGGGGAAGAAGTGAAGCCAGGACAGGCAAGGTAGGACCAGGAGGCAAAGTTAATCTACATAATAATAAGTTTGGAGAGCCAGCTGGGCTGAATGTGGAAGAAAGATTTTGAGTGGAGACTGGAATAGGAAATGGAAAATTTCAGGGAGCAACTGTTATCCCAAGCCTGCAAAAGTCGGGGTGACATTCTAACAGCTGTTGTGCATGACGAACTCTCCCGGCTTTATGTATTTCATTGAGAGGCTATTTTAAGACTGAAGAATTTAATTACCGTAGGGTTAATGACTTTTCTTTATTGCAACTTCTTTGCTAAACTCCTCTATGTAATCAGGACTTACTGAATATATATTAAATGTTTACATACGCATGTACTGTACTGTTTGTGTGACCCCTGCATGCTAGGTGACAGTCATGTAATTCCAATGTCCAGTTTACTCACAGAACCACCAATAATACAGCATGAAGTATTGTGAGAAAACAAGGGAGAAAGAGAGCCCAGACTGAACACAACTCATCATGTTGGATTTGGGTCAGGTAAAAATATAAGGGAGATTAAAATGCCCCAAACAAATAAAAGTTACCTAGCAGTTTGAAAAGAAAGACATGGTCTAGAAATGTACCTTTCAGAGAAGTAACATAAGCACCATTCAAATGATCATATCTTAGTGTCTTTATTGCCTTTATTACCTTTCAAGTAAAGGACAAAGCAGTTTCATCAAAATAGTCTAAACTATCACAATGAATCAATACGCTGGTACTTGTAAATATATTTTCTGAAAGTATGTTTATAATTTACAAATCTGTATGATTGCTAGGTTATTGATTTGTGTCTGGGCATGCTTGAGTAACGTTTTTATTTAAAAAAGGTTTACATTAATATGAAAAGAAAAACTCTTTGCTATAATATATGTATATATTATACTCTTCCTTAGTGTGCCTTGAAATAATAATGGAACACACCTAATCATCATATTAGACATGATAAAATAGTGGACAGAAACAGCACAGGCAACAGGGGGTAACTGGCAAGAAATAAAAGTGCCAGAGTTATTCCAGAAAGAAGTAGAATGTTCTGGAACTTTCTGTCAAATCCACACAATGTTTTGTCATATCCAGCTTTTTAATTTGAGATAATAGTACCTTAGAATTTTAATTCAGTAATACCCATTGATGTTTATAACATTTTCCACCATATCACACAGATGTCTGTTGTGCCCCAAATCATAATTTTGTGTTTTGTGTAACTAAAAAAGCACTGAATTATCTGAATGTGACAAGTATTTCTGTTCTCTTGGCAACCATAGCTTAAAATAATGTAATCATATGAGGAAAAAATGTGCTGAAAAGTGCTATAATGTTGTTATAGCAACTAGAATGTTTCTGCTTAAACACCCATGGATCCATAATTTTAAATCCCATCTAAGTAACAAAGACTACATTGATAGGTGATCAATCAGTCATTTCTATTCATTCCTACATGCCTCCTTTAAACTCTTAATTTATGAGATGGCCAAGTGAACTCAAGTCCTTAATCTGAATGCAATTACAATAGAATTGTATCTCTGTCTGGACTTATTTCTTGCCACTATGATGCCTACTCAGGGTACTGCAGCCAAAATGAAATTCTTCTGTTGTCTCAGGAGGTCATGGTCTCTCTAATCTTCAGAATACCTCTGAAATGTTCAACTTTCATCACAATCAGCAGATTTGTTTTCCCAGACATCTTTCCACATAGATAGACATGCTGATTCAGCAAAGAAAAACACAAGATGCAGGTCTGAAATTTGAATTTTAGGAAAACAATAAATATAGATAATGTAGATCATTTATTACCTAGGACATACATACACTAAAAAAATTGTTATGTGAAATTTAAAGTTTACTGAGGTCTCTATTTTATCTGACAGCCTTGAGTTTGGAGAAGATATTCTTAATGCTGCTGCTTTTAATTTTTCTTAAAGTATATCTCATCCCTCCAAAATATCTAGCAAAGAATGCTCGATATGGATCAGGGAGACAAAGGCTCTAGACTGCTCCACCTTTCACTTGGCACCAAGCTTTTCTTCCTTTTGATTTTCCAAGTTAGTTTTGTAGCTGGGAGTGTCAGTATTTTTTTCTCATTTTTCTAGATCCTTAGCTTTTAACTTACTTATGGGCTTCTGCGAATCAGACCCAACCTTTAAGAAGAATACAGGCTTATATTACCTCATTTGAGTGGCACAGAAAATGTGTTTCAAAAACTAAATTAAAGTGACCCTAGGTTGTATCCTATCAATTTTTTGAGATTTTATTTTTTAGCTCGGTATATAATAAAATTGGATTAGTATTTTAGATGTACTTGATAGAAATATATATTCTTCAATTGTTTGGCATTGTCTTATTCATATCTTTATATATTATGTTCATATATTATATATTATTATATATTAGTTATATATAATATAAATATATTGTTATATATTAATTAATTAAAATGACAGTGCTGTTTTAATTATTCTATGTTCCTCTCAAATTTTGTTCTTATCTGTCAATAATACTGAGTCAATATCAAAATAATATTAAAAACTTCCAATATACTTTTAACCTTGCCTATCAGATTTTCTGGTTCTGTTGATTCTTGTTTCATAAGTCGCACTTTTATTGTCTTCATTTGATAAGGTAATCAAATCTAATGTTATTTTCTTCATTCACATCCTTTCTCTTTAAAGAACTATTGGAAATCCAGGAGCCAGTGGCTCAGGCCTGTAATCCTAACTACTTGGGAGGCTGAGATGGGAAGGTTCATGGTTTCAGGCCAGCCAAGCAAGAAGTGTCTATACGACTCCATCTTCAAGAAAGGAAGCTGGACATAGTGGCATGCCTATGATCCTACGAACAATGAGAAGGGTGAAGCAGGTGAATCAGGGCTCAGCCATGCACCTGTGTGGGAGGCAAGACACTATCTTAAAAATAACCAGCCAAAAGCAGGAATAGTGGAGTGTCTCAAGCTGTAGATCACTAGCCTGGCAAGCACAAGACCCTGAGTATACACTTCAGTACTGCCTAAAAAGATAGATTCAGGCTGGGTATGTGGCATAATGGTAGAGTGCTTGCCTAGGATGCATGAAGCCCTGGGTTTGATTCCTCAGTACCACATAAACAGAAAAAGCTGGAAGTGGCGCTGTAGCTCAATTGGTAGAGTGTTCACTGTGAGCAAAAAAGATCAGGGACAGTGCCCAGGCCCTGAGCTCAACCACAGGACTGGAAAAAGATAGATAGATAGATAGATAGATAGATAGATAGATAGATAGATAGATAGATAGATAGATAGATAGATAGATAGATAATATATATTTTATATTATCTATGAATAGCTATTTTTATATGTTAATGTGTATATGCACTTTATATATATCAAAAACAGAGTTTAAAACAGAAGAATGATAAGCTTGTAAATAATGTACAAATTATAGATAAGATCACAATATTGTTATCTACATCTAGATAAAAATACAATATATACAATATAGCAGCCAGGTGCTAGTGGCTCAAGCCTATAATCCTTGCTACTCAAGAGGCTGAGACCTCTTGATGATTGTGGTTGGAAGCCAGCTTGGGTAGGAAAGTCTGTGACTCTTATCTCCAATAAACCACTCAGAAAAAAAATCAAGAAGTGATACTGTGGCTCAAGTGGCAGAGCACTAACTTTGAGCAAAAAGAAGCTTGGGAGCAGTGCCCAAGCCCTGAATTCAAGCCCCAAGACAAACAAAACAAAACAGAACCAACAATAACAACAACAACAACAAAAATATAGTAAAGCTGTTAGATTATAGTTAAGGTACCAACTTAATATTTTTAAATTGATATGTTAGAAAGGAAGAAATATTAAATATTCATGATATAAATATCTACTTCAATAAATTAGAAAAATAACACATTAAAGATACATAAGTAAAATGGTAATTTGAATTATAAAGGAGTTGTATGTATCCAATAGAATGTAATTTTCTATCAATAGAGCTGTGGTCCATAGTTTACTCATAGCAAACAGTACAACTACCAGGTACTTTGAAGGTGGAGGTAGGAGGATTGTGGTAAAAGCAAGAAACCTTATATGAAAAGCAAACTAAAAGCAAAAAGGCTATGGGCATGGTTCAAGTGGTAGTGTTCCTGCCAAGCAAATGTGAGGCTCTGAGTAGCATGAACACACACAAAATAGTTTTATTCATTGTGATTTCTTCTTCTCCCAGGTGTTCTTTTAACAATGATAACAACAGTAGTAAGAAATTAGTCTATTATGGTACAACATATTGTACAACATTTTTATATCCAATATTTCACTTAATCCTATGGAAAAGAGCTATTCCTCATCCTATTTCATAAATGAGAAAAAAACTAAAATTCCAGACAATTGTGCAATTTGCCTGTGGTCAAATCAGACGCCAGAGCCAGCCCTCTCAGTGAGAGTATTATATATTTGGGCTCCATTGTCTTGTACATGTAAGTTCATATATACACAAAGTCTATTAAGAAAGGTGGTATACAACTGGAATCTCAGCTACTTAGGAGATGTGGAAAAGGGGAACACAATTCAAGGTCAACTTGGACCAAAAACAGGTAGCAAGACCATATCGGAAATAAAAAATTGGGGTAAGTTGGTACATGACTGTGGTCCCAATTACTCAGAAGTAGAAACAGGAGGATCATAGTCTAAGAAAAAGTGTGATACCATAGCTGAAATTTAAACTAAGGCATAGAGGCCTGGGGGTGTGGCTTTATTGGTGTAGCACTTGTCTAAGATGTGTGAGATCCACACACATAAAGAAAAAAACAAAAAGAGGAAATAAATATCACTCTCAGACATGCATATATTTTTGGCACTATATTGTCTTACCTATTGTCAGTAGCCTAGATTGGGAAACATCAATGTTTATATATGATTAAAAGGCATAAAAGAAGCCACTTAAGTGAAGTACTATTTCAAATTAATGACCATAGTGCAAAATATAATAAAATGATAGTAATTAGCCTGTTTTTAGAATTTCAGAGTATTGTGAAGCTCAAGAACAAACTTCTGTCCTTTTGGTTTTTCTTTAAATGAGGGTAGTTAAAATTTACTTCCTATTTACCAATAAATTACTTAGGATATGATTTACCTGGTGTTTTTTACATATATGATTTATCTTACAAATACTTCCTCTTTCTAAGAATAATTTCCACATTAAATAATCACACTTGATGATGCATTTGAGAACAAATGTGTAGCAGATGGACCGGGCCAATTTCACTTGATCTTAAGTTCCTAACACTGCAACAAAACCTTCAGAGTGGACTAGAAATGATAAGCACATTGCAGTAGTAGTGAATTCAGCTCTCTCCTGACATTTACTATTACATGAATTTTTTTACTGTCTCTTAGTGCAATGTCTTTAAGTACAGACCATTGCACCTGGTTGGCAATGGGTCTAACAAGTGTGTTGTTTAACTCTTCCTATCATAATTACCCTCTGATCTTAAGCACTTTGCTAGGCTTAGCTTTCCAGATGTAAGAGCTCTGGATCTAGGTTCTGACTCTCATCTGGACAGACTGCATCAGAGAGGGTAGCAATCCTCATCTCTCCTGACTTTATTAGCACTTCTGTCAAAGCCCCAGCCAAATTGGCCCTGGGACAGTAATGGATCCCTATGTCTTTCAGAAACCATGCTTATCTGCTGCTCAAGTTTTTCCACCAGGGCTTTACCTTAATCTAAAGTTCTATCTGCACCATCCAGGATTGTTTATTGACTAACCGTTCTGTGTCTAACATTGCCATGAGAACACACGGGCAGAGGCTGAAGGAAGGCTAAGTTGCTGTATGCACCGCAAGGGTCTGAAACAGAAGATAGTATCTCTGACCACATGTTCTTTTGGCTACAGCACACAAGCAGTTGCTTTGATCCAACTCCTGTAGGGTAAAGTAAGCAATAAATATGTTTTGGATTTTTTTCATCTAGACTGAAATCTCATATGCCACGCAAAGGCTAAAAGCATGAAAATGTTGCCTGGGTACTTCTGAAAATTGCCCTGGACTCTTTCTCCATGTTTCTGGCCTGTTCTGAGTCTCACTCCACCTCTTTCACTCTAACTCTTGGGCAGACTATATCTTGTCTCACCTCTGGCAATTCAGGCTTGGTTCTGTAATTGTTTCTCAGTTCTGCTTAGGAGATTTTGCTCTGATTCTGATTCTGGACTGATGGCTTCACACAGTGTAACCCATCTTTCTTCTCATCTCTCATGACTTGGCTAATGCCTCAGCCAAAATGGCTTTGGGACTGTAATGGAACACGGCGTCTCTTTCAGAAACCATGATTATTTCAAAGTATTTTATTTCTCTTGCTTGTCTTCATGTTCCATATAGGTAAACAAGAGCCCTTCAGAGCTTAGGAAAATCAGTAAAAAAAAATTTAAGGCTAATAACTTAACTGAAAAGCTATTTGGGAAAGTAAAATTTATAATCCATTTGGCCATTGAAATCACAGTGCTCATAAACAGCAATTGAGGTGACGGCATCCGCTTCATGTTGCATGCAGTGTACTTGTTTCACAGTCTGTGCAATGTCTCACTTTTTCCAAACAAAGGAAATCAGCAAGCCTTTCTGTACTTGGTACCAATTTAACTGAGCACATTCAGTTCCATTATGACATGAAGAAAAGTGGACCTACTGTTTTTGACAAGGAGCTGCCTGCGTTGTGAGACCACATGAGTGTATTATGCAGCTAACCTGTGCTAAAAGCCAGCAAATTGGTCAGTAATTATTAACCTGCCTTTCTCCATGGAAGTGCTTCCCATGAGATGGTAATTATCAACCAGAATTAAACAGCACACTTTTTCAGATCTGTTATCAACTGTATGCAATATTATCAAATACATAAAATAAACATGCAAAACCATTTCTCCTTTCTCTTTGCATTCACAGGTGTTAGATTGAAGGGCTTCCACCTTACTTGTTAGAGTAAGTTCTGTTTAAATAGAAGGCATTTCTATCCATATTGACATTCACCGTAGCCTGTGAAGATAGAGCAGCTGACTCTTTACCTATTTACCAAAGTGATTTTAGAGGCAAAGAAAATTCAAGATCTTCTTTAAGAAGCAAACAAGATGTGAGGAGAGAAATACTGGCCCCAGGGTAAGTTCCATGGTTTTTGCACCTCAGATCTAGGTTTAACATTTGCTTTGGATGTGAGCATATTGTTTAGCTTTTGGCATATAACTGGGAAGTCACTCAAGACACAGCCTTATTAGTAAAATAGGAAGAAACTTGATTCCTAAGATTGTTGAAAAATCTCACGTAAAGTAAAGGGACTAGGACATATATCATGTGTAAATAATCACTATTTCTATTGAAACTTTTTTTTTACTCTATTTTCTTAGAACCCATCTTAACCACATCATTCAGTAAACCTGAGTATTGAAATGGAAGGGGATAGCTCAACCAATCAAACTGGTCCATACTCACAACACAGAAATTACAATATCAGTGGGGTTGACAATTGAGTAGCATTGTTTTGAGTGATGGATAGGATGAATTGTTTAGGACAGATGCCAAAGTGAGTGAGAAAAATCTCTCTAGAAATGGTTTTGTAGCTAGCATTGTAACCAGGAATACATTTCTGGAAGAAGATCTAGCTTCTAGAAATACAGCCATTGACTAAACCTCAACTGTTTCTGTGGAATTTAAAGAGGAGTGTATAATCAAAATGATTACCTACTGTGGGCCAAATGGTTTACCTAAAAACTCATTTAATTTCACCACAACTCCTGAGACATTATTTCTTTTATATAAATGAGGAAAGTGAGTCTCTTGTTTATGCTTTTATGGCTCATAAAAGTCAGAAGCCAACCAACTCAAATCCATCTAACTTGATCGGCTGGATTTCATGTTTTGCGGTCAGGAATTAGAAGTCAAATTTCCAAATATTGAGAATGCTATTTCTGTGATCTTCCCATCATTCTAACAGAGATTAGAAAATCTCTACCACTGTACTAGGGATGTGACATGCAAGTCAACTGCAACAGACTGTGGGTGGGAAGCTAGAAACTCGGTCCTTCGATTTGAAAGGCTCAGAAACATCAGTTTGGAGAAGTAATGCAAAAGTGGTTCAGTACTAGCAAAACTCCTAGAGCTTAGGCAAAGGCAACCACGAAGCGATCCCAGAGACAGCTTCATGTGAAAGTATAAAAAACTCCCATGCAAATAATTTCCCACAAAGATGATGACATCAGGCTTGCAAAAGGAGAAAAAGAACAAACTGCTGCCACAAAGCCCAGCTACAAATGCACCACAACAATGGAGAGAAAAAGGAAACATGGAAGAGTCCTTAAAGTAAAGTGTGGTTAAATTTGTCAAAGAATTAACAGTAAGACTAGACATATAAGGAAGAATTTGATGGTAGGGAAAAGTAGAAATCATCAACATGTTACTAAAACTCAATTGTAGAACATTTTTTAAAAAGTATATAAAAATTAAAATCAAGGCAAGTGCTGTTGGCTCACGCCTGTAATCTTAGCTACTCAGGAAGCTGAGATCTGAGGATGAAGGTTTGATGCCAGCCCAGACAGACCAACTTCATGACTCTTATCTCCAATTAACTACAAAAACAAACAAAAAAAACCAGAATTGGAAGCTTGGCTCAATTTGTAGAGCACCAGCTATGAGCAAAAAAGCAGAGCAAGAAGTTGAAACCTGGAGTTCAACATCCCAGTACCAGCATCAAAAGAAAAATAAAATTAAGAGTCATGTATAATGGCTCAATGCCGAAATCCTAGCTACTTGGGAGACAGAGAAGAGTACTAAGAGGAAGGTGCTATGGATTGAGGCCAGCCTGGACAGAGAAAGAGTGCGTGAGTATTATCCTCAGCAACACCGGGGAGCCTAGACAGAAAGATCACAGCCCAGCCCGGCCCACGCCTGCACCAATCACTAGGGAAAAATGGGGTTGGAGATGTGGCTCAAGTGGTAGAGTACCTTCCTAGCAACTGTGAGGCCCTGAGTTTAATCCCTAGTACTAACTAAAGAGAAGGAGGCAGGAAGGAGAGGAAGGAGGTAGGGAGGGAGAAAGAGAAAGGGAAAGAAATCAAATCTGTACTTAGGAAGAGTAGAAAAGAGGTTCTGAGGAATATGTAGTTGTCCTTCCAGAATTCAGTAATAAGGGAGAAAAAAAGAAATAGCCATTGCCCAAAAGATACTTTTTTTTTAGGAAAAATATTGAAAATAGTACTTTCTTCAACAGGTTTTATTTTCTCTAATTTTTTAAAAAATTATGATTACATAGTTCATTGAGTCTTAGATGGACTTTTTCTTTTCTTATCTTTTTTTTTTTTTTAACACAAAGCCCAAACTGAGATTCTGTCTGGTGAAAATATGAAACCAGTAAAAAAAAAAAAAAAAAGTCATATAATGACTGCATTGCCAAGCCTGGATGCTAGTGGTACAAGGACATCATTGGACAGATAAAATGAACTTGTCTAGATACAATCTGTACTGAAACAAAAACAACTTCACCTTTAAAAGATTTGGGAAGTATGGTTAATGACAGTCTTAGGAAGTAACAATTTTCAATTATGAACTTTTAGTTTTTCTAAGTCTTTATTATAATGTCCTAACCACAAGCTGCTCCTTTGATAGAAAATAATATATTGGAGCTCTCTTTTGTTATTTGGCCCAGATGATTATCACATTTAAGCTGACAAAAATGATCAAATACTAAACTTTCTCCCAGCCACCCCCCTCTCTTGGTTACTCCTGGGTCTTTAACTCAGGGCCTAGGTGCCATCTCTGAGCTCTTTTCCTCGAGGCTAGTGCTCTACTACTTTAAGCTACAGCTCCACTTCCAGTTTTCTGGTAGTTAATTGGAGATAAGAGTCTCATGGACTTTCCTGCATGGGCTGTCTTTGAACCGTGATCCTCAGATCTCAGCCTCCTGAGTAGCTAGAATTACGTGTGTGAGCCACTGGTGCCTGAGTAGGCTTTCCACATTTTATATAGAAATCTGGAGGACCAAACTGAACTGAAATTTTGAGTCAGAATTGATGCAAATTAAGCATATGTTTGTATGCAGATTCTATATTTCATGCTCCTTAAATATTCTTCCTATCTCTCATTTCTAAATTGTATCAAACTTGGATATACCAACTCTGGATGGCAAAAAGCAAACCCTAAATACTGTATTTGATGAAAATTCCCACTTTGATGCTAACCAGTCCAAAGATCTCAACCTTCATGTATACAGATAAGTAATAGAACAATTGCCTTTCAAAATCAATAACCTTTTGGTTTTGAAATTACCTTTGCCTATTACAAGCCTGTTCCTCCTCCTATTTCATTATAATTTTGTTCTTATCAAATCCTTATCAAACAGTTTTAATATTCTCATAGTGAAGAAGCTTGAGATTGCAAGTTACTTTTCTTAGTTTTGTGTGTAAATGTTTCAACTAAGTATTTTTAATACAGATAAAATACAAGCAGGTTTTTTTTAACTTCCTTAAGCTTCCTAAATATCAAATATTCAGTTTTCTTCAAATGAATGAAACCAAAAGTGGCTTCAAAAAAATCTTTGTAATCCCATTGTCTGTATACATGAACAAATTGCCCCTACTTACCACTACATTTTTCTTTTTTTCTATTATTATTATTATTGTTAGGTTTTTAAAAAGAGGTGACCGAGTAAGAACTGAAACTGCACCACGCACGTGGTATTCAGGTAAGGGGTTTATTCAGTAGACCTGCTGGGACCAGGCAAGGTTGGCACTCCACGCGGCTGGCAAAAGAAAAAAAGAGGGCGGTCTGGCGGCGGTTTAGGCCTTATATAGGGTAGGGGGCGGGGAAGGGTGTGTCCAGGTAAAGGGAAGTGGGATCAGGTGGGAGAAAGGTGTGGCCACATCAGGTTAGGATGTGACCTCAGCAGATGCGGACGTGACCTCTTCCAGGTATCCCAGTTGCCTAGGTAACGCAGGTACTGGGCGAGGTCTGTTCGTCGTCCAGGAATGGACCTTACATTCCAGCCTTTTGATAATTATGAAAAAGGGCGAAGACTCTCTCTGGCTACTTCCTGCTGGCAAGGGGCGTCGTAGGGGTAAAAGGCTGGGATGTGGTCCATGCTGGGAGAAGGCAGCAGGCTGCAGCTGTCGCTTGGGTGTTGATTCCTCGATGAAGTCTGGAGGAGGCGAGTCTGTTGGACGGAGTCTGGAGAAGTTTCATGAGGCATTGACGGAAACCTGAACAAATGGAAACTCTGACAATTTTTAAACCTAGAATGGCTAGCCTTTGAGAGGGAACCTAGAGGGGAGGGTCCCCGGGACCCAGCCTGCGTCACACTCTTCAGGGCACAAGCCAAAAAGTAGAGTCAGTCTGGTGAGTGAATAAGAGCTGACCAGGCAGAAGCGGCGTCCCGACTTCCCCCAGAGCCCTCTAGAGAGAAATGGCCAAGCCCCCAAAGCCAAGCGTCCTCGGCTTCAGAGGTGACCGGCCTTTCAGCTAAAGGCCGTAGGAGCTCTCTGGCGTGGCGCCACGTCTGGACAGAGACTGAGTGACAGAGAGCCGTAGAGTAGTTTCACTCACCAGAGTAGAGAAGTGGTGTGGACGTGGATGTGAAGGCCAGAAATGGTATTGGTGAAAAATCTCGCATGGTGTCAAGGCACTTTGGTTCACACAAAAGGGGTAGTTATTGGGTAGATGAAAAGAACACCATGCGCTATTCAGGCAGGAAAAGAAGTTACTGAACTGTAGTCCCACCCAGCATGGTGGAGAAGCATGGCTGAAAAAGGAAAGGGGGGGGAAGAGAGGTGACCTAGTAGGAGGTGACTGCTTCCTGGTCTGCCAGTTCCATGATGTCTGCAAGAAGTGAGTCTCTTCGATGAAGTCTGGAGGAAGTCTTCTCAGGCAGGGGGCTGAACAAAGATGAAAAGCAAATATATTACTGGAAAGAAAAGATTGGATGTCCATGGCTTGGAGGTGACCTAAGGGATGAGGTAGTGAGGTCTTTGGGGAGGAGAGCAATTAGCTCAGTGTTACTCACCCGGATCTTCAGGGATGCGAGATAGCCTTACCTTGGTAGGCCCAAGGGGGGAACAGGTGTACCTCGAAGTCAGTGTTGGCATAGAAGGGGCAGGAGCAGGAGACCTTTTTATTCTTGACAGGTGAATCCACTGTGGCTGTCCCTTGAGCTTGACTGCTGTGGGGGTGGTCAGCAGAACCTGGTGAGGGCCTGTCCACTTAGGGTGTAAACCAGATGGATTAAGGGTCTTGAGAAACACTTGATCACCAGGCAAAATTGGGGGAGTGGGAAAGGGGCCTTGATGAGGCTGAGGGAGACACTGGTCAGCATGTTGGCGCAGCATGTGCCTAAGAAAGGTTAGGACGGGAAGGTAGTCTATTAGTGGAGTTTTGGTATTGTCAGTAGGGAAATTACCTAGGAGAAAAGGTCTTCCATACATTAACTCAAAGGGGCTGAGGAAAGTAGGGCTGCGGGGAGAAACACGTAAGCGGGTGAGCGCCAGGGGTAACAGTTCTGGCCAGGATTGTTGGAGCTCTAGAGAAAGTTTAGTAAGTTGTGTCTTAAGGAGCGCATTAGCTCTTTCAACCTTTCCAGAAGACTGAGGCCTATAAGGAATGTGAAGATTCCACTGGATGTTTAGAGAGGATGCCACCTGTTGGGTCACTTTGGAGATGAAAGCAGGTCCATTGTCAGATTGAAGTGACCTGGGTAAGCCAAACCTAGGAATAATTTCTTTAATAAGGACAGAGGCAACTGTGTCAGCTGTCTCCGACGTTGTGGGATAGGCTTCAATCCATCCTGAAAAGGTATCAACCAT
Organism: Dipodomys merriami; assembly: GCF_024711535.1. Classification (NCBI taxonomy): domain Eukaryota; kingdom Metazoa; phylum Chordata; class Mammalia; order Rodentia; family Heteromyidae; genus Dipodomys; species Dipodomys merriami. The sequence continues at coordinate 19,185,566 of NW_027202826.1, forward strand.
AGTTAGAAGGTATTTGAGCCGCTTACATCTGGGCATGTGAGTGAAGTCTATCTGCCAGTCTTCCCCTGGGGTGTGTCCCCGTGCTTGGTGTGTGGGGAATGCAGCTGGTCGGAGACCACCCTGTGAGGAAGTAAGAGAACACGTGGGGCAGGCTTGGGTAATAGCCTTTAGTCGAGTAGTTAGGCTAGGGCAATGGATTAAAGGTTTAAGAAGGTGGGAGAGAGGCTTGTATCCAATATGCAGCGCCTGGTGAACCTGGGAAAGAAAGCTGTCTGCTTGTGTCTCAGGAAGAACAACTCGTCCTTCCAGAGACCACCATCCCTGTGCTTCCTGGGAGGCTCCCTGGTGCATAAGTTCCTCGATCTCCTGTGGGGTATAAGAGGGTTGAATTGAAGGCAATACCAGAAGCAAGGGAGCTGGAAGTTGTCCCTGGAGTTGTCTCTGGGCTGCTAGCTTTGCCTCCCGGTCTGCTTTTGAATTGCCGACTGTAATGGCATCCAATCCTGTCTGGTGTCCTCTGCAGTGGATGACCGCAACCTGTTGGGGAAGGGAAGCAGCTTCTAATAGTTTAAGAATAAGTGAGGCATTAGTTATGGGAGTCCCTTTGGTGGTCAGGAAGCCACGTTCCTTCCAAATTGCTGCATGAGAATGGAGAATATGATAGGCATATTTTGAGTCTGTATAAATATTGATCTTCCGGCCCTTGGCTAGAATTAAGGCCCTAGTTAAAGCTATAAGTTCTGCCTTTTGTGAGGTAGTGCTAGGGGGCAGAGGGCTGCTTTCAAGAATGGTAGAGTTATTAACGATGGCATAGCCCGCAACTCGGCTTCCTGAAGAGGTAGATGTGGAACTGCCATCGATGTACCAGGTGTCTTCTGGGTCAGGAAGAGGAGTTTCCGAGATACCTGTAAAATGGGGTGTGAATTCCTCCAAGGTCTCTGTACAGGAATGGGAAAGAGGGTTAGAATTGGATGGAAGCAAGGTGGCTGGATTGAGCGGGGAGCAGCTTTCCAGTGAAAAGTCAGGGTTTTGAATAAAAGTAACATGAAACAGCTGTAGGCGGGAAGGGGAAAGGGAAGACAGGGATTTATGAGACAAAAGGTCCTTTAGTCTGTGGGGAGAGCGAATGGTAGTGGGTTGGCCAAAAGTGAGTTTTGTGCTCTCCTGTGCCAAGGTGGCTGCTGCGGCCAAAGCTCGGAGACATGCTGGCCAGCCTTTTACCGTTGGGTCTAGCTGCTTTGAGAGGTAGGCCACAGGTCTAAATGAGGGGCCTGACATTTGTCCAAGAACCCCAAGGCCAATTCCCCACTTCTCAGTGACATAGAGTATAAAGGGTTCCTTGAGGTTAGGTAGAGCCAGTGCTGGAGCCCGAAGAAGCGCTTGCTTCAGAACTTTAAATGGGGTGTCAATGGGCTTTGTGGGGTCTGGCGGCTCCAGTAGGGAACCTTTGGATGCCTCATAAAGAGGTTTGGCCAATGTAGCAAAACCGGGTATCCAAATACGAAGGAAGCCTGCAAGTCCCAGGAAAGACAGAATGTCCTCCTTGGTCTGTGGGACAGAGAGAGACTCAATGTAGGCTTTTCTATCAAGGGTAATTCTTCTCTCTGTAGGAGTTATGGACAAACCCAAGTATGTTACCTCTGACTTTGCTATCTGGGCCTTTGAAGGAGAGACTCTATATCCTTTTGTCAACAGGAAGTTGAGGAGGTCAGCTGTATGTTGGCGAGCCAACTCAGAGGAAGGGCTGCAAAGCAAAAGATCATCCACATACTGGAGAACAATGCTAGGAGACACCTGAAGAGAGAGGAGATCCTTTGATAAAGCCTGTCCAAAGAAATGGGGACTGTCTCGAAACCCTTGAGGGAGGACCGTCCAGGTCAGCTGTTGTGCCCTTGAAGTGTCTGGGTCCACCCAAGTAAAAGCAAAGAAATCTTGGCAGTCAGGATGCAGGGGGATTGTGAAGAATGCATCCTTGAGGTCCAGCACCGAGAAGTGGGTGGTACCAGGAGGTATCTGTGAAAGGAGAGTATATGGGTTAGGCACAACAGGATGAATGGGAAGGACTGCAGCATTAATAGTGCGCAGGTCCTGGACTAGGCGATAGGTCCCATCAGGTTTAACTACTGGCAGGATAGGGGTGTTAAAGGGGGAGTTAGTGGGTCTGAGAAGTCCTTGTTTAAGAAGGCGAAGGATGATGGGTTTTAAACCTTGCCTGTGCCTAAGGGAAATGGGGTATTGGGAAGTACCAGGGAAATGGGTAGGGTCTTTAAGTTTAATGAGGACAGGAGTATGGTGTCTAGCCATAGTAGGAGTGGAAGTATCCCAGATAAGAGGGTTGACAAGATCTGGAGGTAAAGGGAAAGGATTTAGTTGGGAAGTTACAGGTGGAGGTTCATCTAAAGACAAAAGTAGAACAGGTGTGGGCTGTTTGGGGATATGGAATGAAAGGGAGACCTGAAATTTAGAGAGCAAGTCCCTTCCTAGGAGTGGGGTAGGACAGTGAGGTAGGATTAGGAAGGAGTGTGAAAAAGGAAAGTCTTCTATTTTACATGATACTGGTCCCGTAGTTGGGGGACAGGTAGGTAGGCCATCTACACCCACCACCGAGATCTGGGAGGGAAAAGTCTTGCCTGTATATTGACATAGCACCGAGTAAGTCGCTCCCGTATCCAAGAGAAAAGATATTAACTTACCGGCTACATAGAAACACACCCTGGGCTCCGTCATTGTGATGGTTTGGTTGTTGGGAGCAGGTGGCCCTGGGCACCTTCATTCTGTAGCCAAGCAGAAAATCTCCGACCGGTCTGGCTCCGCCTGCCTGGGTGGGCGGGGTGGGGGAGGGGCTGGCCTACCTTGTGGAGGTGAGGAGGGGCAATCGACTCCCCAATGTCCTTGTTGTCCACACCTTGGGCAGGGTCCAGGTGGAGGTCGTGGTGAGGGACAGAATTTCGCCCAGTGGCCCTCTTGCCCACACTTGAAGCATGCTCCAGGTGGTGTTTGTTGGGTGCGTCTCCTCAGAGGAGGCCGGATGGCAGCAGCCAGGATTTGATAGTTTTCCCTCTCACGGGCTGTCTTATCGGCAATCTCCTGTTCCTCTCGATTATTGAAAACTTTAAATGCCATACTCACCAGATCTCGTTGAGGGGTCTGAGGACCGTTCTCAGCCTTTTTTAACTTTTTTCTAATATCGGGGGCTGATTGGGCAATAAAATGAGTATTGAGAACCACCTTAGCCTCTGGTGACTCTGGGTCCAGCCTTGTATAGCGCTGGAGCGCTACTGTAAGGCGTTCAAGAAATTCCGCCGGGTTTTCATTGGGCCTTTGAGTAATGTGGTTTAATTTGTCGTAATTAACAGGAAGATAGGCTGCCTTTTGAAGGCCAGCCACTAAGCAAGTTATCATCCTATTTCTGCTTTCCCGCCCAGGAGCATTATGTTGATAATTCCAATTGGGCTCTTCCCTAGGCACAGCTGTTGCTCCCACTGGAAAGTTAATATCTAGGCGGTGAGCTTCATCGGCATGTGCCTGGGCTGCAGTCCACACCCTTTCTTTTTCCTCAGCAGTAAGGGTAGAGGATAGCATTAGATATATGTCCTGCCAAGTAAGGTCATAGGTCTGAGCCAGGTTCTTAAACTGCTTGACATAATTATTAGAATCTTGGGCATAAGATCCCAGCCGCTTCTCAATCTGAGCAATATCAAACATTGAGAATGGCGCATGCACCCTAATTACACCTTCAGCCCCTGCCACCTCTCGCAAAGGGCACAGGGGGTCTGGTGGAGGTTGTGTGCCACCAGTGCGAGACCGGGTGTGAGCTGCAGGGGGGGAGGAGATAGAGGGTGAAGGAGAGGAGAGTGAAGAAGGTGGGGAAGGCACCAGATGCTCAGCAGGAAGAGGGGCAGAGTCAAAAAGAGGGTCAGGCACCTCAGGCTCCGGAGGGAGCCCTGCGCTAGAGTTGGGTTCTCCACGTGCCAGGAGGAGTGGAAAGGCCGGGCATGATTGGCATAGGGCCGGGTTGTCCCGGAGAGCAAAGAATGGCTGAATATGAATGACCTCAGACCATTTACCATTACGACGGCAAAAATCGTCTAAATCTCTGAGAATGACATAGTCCAAAGTCCCATCTCTGGGCCATCGAGAACGATTATCCAGTTGGTACTGTGGCCAAACTTGAGTGCAATAATAAATCAGGCGTTTCTTGTCGATGCAGTCAATAGACAAGACGTCCAGGGAACGCAGGAGGCATTTCAATGGAGTTTCCTCCTTTGGGCGTGACTTACAACAACCCATTAGAAATGCAAAGGAGAAAAACGTAGGGGGAAAAATTTAGTGAGTGAAGGAGGGCTTACTGAATGGAAGCGGTGTCCCAATTTACCACCGAGCCCTCTAGAGAGAAGTGACAAACAACCGGAGTCAAGTAAAGGCCTAGTAGGTTCTCCGGCGTGGTATCTGTAAAGAGACTGAACGACAGAGACCCCTTAGGGAGCAGGTCACTCACCAAAATGTAGAAGTGTCGAGGAAGATGCAGAGGCCAGCAATAGAATTGATGCACTGTGTCCGCAGCAGATAGACGGGTTCATAAAAGGCCGTCAGAACTGTGGGTATTCCTCAGAGCAAAAAGGGAAAAACAAAAATGAAAAAAAGAAAAAAAAACAGAGAGGAATCTCGGCTGTCCTGACTTTAAGCCCTTTATCCGAGTCACGGCACCATTTATGTTAGGTTTTTAAAAAGAGGAAGCCGAGTAAGAACAGCACCAGCACGCACGTGGTATTCAGATAAGGGGTAGGTTTATTTAGTAGACCTGCTTGGACCAGGCAAGGGTGGCACTCCACGTGGCTGGGAAAGGCCTGGGAATGAGAGAGAGCTGGGAAGAGAGGAAAGAGAGAGAAAAGAGCAGAGAGAGGGGTAAGAACAGTAGCACTCACGTGGTATTCAGGTAAGGGGTAGATCTGCTGGGACCAGGCAAGGTTGGCACTCCACGTGGCTGGGAAAGAGAGAGAGCAAGAGAGCAAGAAAAGAGCAGCAAGAGCTAGAAACGAACAGAGAGAGAAAAAAGGGAGAAAGAGTCTGGGCCTGGGCTAGCCCTTATGTAGGGTATGGGTGGGGAAAGGTGTGGCCACATCAAATTCAGATGTGACCTCAGCAGATGCAGACGTGACCTCTTCCAGGTGTCCCAGTTGCCTAGGTAACGCAGGTACTGGGTGGAGACTTTGCTGCGAGGAGGGTGGAGTCTGCTTGCCATCCAGGAGAGGACCTTACAATTATCATTATATTTAAGTAGTTGTACAAAGGAGTTGTCACTCAAGGAAGCAGTTTATGAATACAACACATTTTGATCAGTTACTCATTTTAACCCGCCCACCCATTCTTCCCCTACCTACCTCTTCTCTCAGTTTTGTAGGATATACATTGGATTTTTCTTCTCACTTGTCTACCTCCCTCACCCACCCACTGTATGTTTTTCTTAAAAGTGTACACTCTCCCTTATTTTAACATTTAAAAGCATCCTTTCATTATAAACATCAGGTATCCTAAACTGTACTCAGGTTTTAGTCATATGAAGATTACTCTCCAAAAGTGCTCACAGATGTAGCATGTACAAAAACAATGGGGCCCATTAAATGATGTTTGACGTATAACAAACCGCACTAAAGTTTTCATTTATACTTAATTTTATTTTAGCAATAATAAGCAACGTATTCAGAGTTGGTAACCTGTTCAGGGGGCGGTTAGGAATAACAGTGCGATGTAAGTGCTGGGTGAGAGTGGCGCCCTCTTGTGTTCAGTAGAAAATACCCAACTGCATTTATAAATCATGCCTGGTTGAAACTAAGCTATCCCCTAACCAATATGTGAGGACTCTCAAAAGATTCCTGCAAAGAGAAGAGTTGATTAAAGAAAATGTCGGTATTGTAATTCTCAATAACATGAAACACATCCTAACAATTTCAGCAATATTTACAATTATGCAACATTTTAATACAATAATTCATTAATACCCACTACCATATACATCTTAAAAAAATGTTTTGGGATTTCTTGTTTGTTATGAAAACACATGCAACCTGGAGAAATGTCTGTTTGCTGTGGTAAAGGTGACCAAGGTAATACAAATAAATCAATATGATGACAAATGAGCATCCTGCTGGAAACACTGCACAAAGAACCAGAAAACTATCATGAAACAAATAAGTAGTGTGGTTTGTTATCATTTGATGAAACCCCGAGTTCTTATCTACCGTGCTCAACTTATGCTATATTCTCTTTCAATGATATAATACACATAAAATTGTAATGTGTGGCTTACTAAATGATAGATGAAATGCAGATGGTATGTTCTCAATAGTAAGACACTTATTTTTATGAAACTGTAATTTATAGGGGAATACTGAATAAAATAACCTTGTAGCCACTTCGGAATTCTTTTATTCTTTTTAACCTGGGGATGTTACAATAAAGGACAAAATATTCAGTTCAATCACTGAACTATTTGTGAACAAACTATTGCAACAATAATTGAAGCAAAATATATACAAGGTGCTATGATTTACCATACATTTTAAGCTTATTTTTAAATGAGACTTTTGAATAAAACTTTATAATAGTTGTCATGAACTGCAAATGGCTATGGAAATCTATTTCACAGAAATATTTTTTGTTGTTGTTATCACATTTAACTGTTGCAGAATCTCAAGACAATTACACAGAGAGAGGGAGGAGAGAGACAGAAACAGAAATAGCAAGCAAATTTACTCCAAGGATGCTTTCCTTCTATATTACAGAGAGAATGTTGTTATAATGCAGATGTAAACAATAATTTTGAACTTATCCTTTATAAGTAACAGTGAGATGTTTACAATGAGTGAGAAAATGTTTACTTTAATTTAAAACAAGAACCAGAAAGAACATTTGAAAATAGATATTTGAAATTATTCCCCTCATTATATCTTCTTCTGAATATAATGAGCATCAAATTAAAAACATATCCACACTCTTAAGAACTTGTTAACAGAGTTTCCCACAGGAAGTTTTGAAAGATTTTAAACTCATATTTTACAAAATGTTAACAATGCTGATCCTCACCCAATTAGCTTAAAAGAGAAGTGGTTTACTTGGAGAAGATGAATTTAATAGTAAGTACTTGGGAGAAAAATCCTTCCAAATTTTGCATAATCAATGAGCAAAAGCTACCAACTTTGTAAGCACAGCTGGTATAAATCACTTACATTTCCAATGGTATTTTTTTTCTGAAATAACATTTCTAGCTATGAAAGCCACTTGAATCCATATGGAAATAAACATTATATAACCTAAATCAAATCCTCACTTTCTGAATTGCAATGGGTTAAACCAAAGATTTTTACCAATGAATAATATTTATTCAATCTACACCCAAAATATTGCTTTTGACACCATCACTCAATATCAGTTTTAAACTCATGTTTATTCCATCCTTATAGGAGATGAAGCACATTTTGATATGTTTTATGATCTATGTATCCGAACCGGTACATAATGTATGAGTATATAAATTCACACATAGCATGGGTGGAAGCTCAAACATTTTGGAGATGAAGGTCTGAGATCCAGGAAGGCTGGTGATGACTTCCGCTTGACTTTCTCCTGGGGCGTCTGCTTTATTTCCCCAGGAATGTGCATGCTCTGAGCCAGTATCTGCATTTTTGCTTCCTGCAGAGAAGGAGAGAGCGTTGTCTCTCATAAAAGCAAGCATCTTGAAGAAACAGCAATGACTTGAGATCTAAGCCTGCAGCCAGATTTGGCTCTAGCTACTTGGAAGACAGAGATGGGGGGTCGTGGTTCAAAGCCGGCCCAGCATAAAGTTCATGCTGAGACTCCATCTCAACAGAGTAGTTAGTGCTTATCATCTCAAGCTACAAAGGAAGCATCTAACTGGGTCTCTTGGTATGCCATGGTGGCTTTGAGTTCAAACCACAGCACGGGGGGGGGGGGGGGGGGGAGAAGTGAGGGAAAGGAAGGAAGGAAGGAAGGAAGGAAGGAAGGAAGGAAGGAAGGAAGGAAGGAAGGAAGGAAGGAAGGAAGGGAAACTAAGAAAGAAAGAGAAATAGAGAAAAAAGAGAAGGAAAGGAAAGAAGAAAGAGGAAGAAAGAATAAGAAAATAAAGTGGCAATCACTCTGGGGCCTTTGTACTCTAAAGTTAGAGAACGGCAAATACCCTCAAAATAAAGACAGTATCGGGATCTCTGTTTTTCCAGCTTTAGAAGAGGGAAATTTTAGAAATGCAAACTGTACTTAAAGGGAGGGTGCATTCCAGCAGCCAGAGGGAGTCTGTCTTTTTCTCTCTTACTCTCTCTAACTTGCCCTCATCCTGTCCCTCTCCCTTTCTCTTTCTCTTTCTCTCTCATTTGCTAGACAAATTTGCTCCACTGAGCCACACCCTTCTTGTTTCCTTTTTGCCTTTCAAATTGAGTTGCTAACTACCTTTGTTCCAGCTGACCTTAAAACTACCTCTACCAGCCTAACCCTTTCTCTGGGTGAGTGAACTCCTTTATCATTACGAGATGAGTTTATCACTGATGAAGGATTTTCTAGTATCTACTCTGTCTGACATCAATATAGACACTATAGAGTTTTTTTTATTAAGGTCAACTTTGCATGCCTTTTACTTTTAGTCTATTTGCTAAAATAATGTAAAGTGGATTTCTATTAGGCAACATATATTCTTTTGCTTTTTTGTTCAAGCTGATAATCTCAACATTTCGGTTAATATGTTTAGACATAAAACAAACCATAACTGCAAGCATTTGATTTTTTAAAATATAGCCCAAAACTTGCAAAAAAAGACTCACAAGTGTAAAGATCAAAATCTTACTATAAAACCTGAAACTTGGAGATTAGTCTGGGAAAACACTGGACAATAAAGTCATGGACAATTATTTTCTGAATAAAGCATAAATTGCCCAGGAAATAAAAGCAATAATTGGCAAATGGGATTATACTTAACTAGTTTCTATACATCAAAGGAAGCAATAACCAAAATGAAGAGACAATCTACAGGATGGGAGAAAATCTTTTCAGGCTATTCACTGGACAACTGAGTCCTATCTAGAATATGTGAAGAGCTCAAAAAATTACAAAAAAAGATTAAATAATGTAATTAATCAATGAGTAAACAGATTGAAAAGATAGTTCTCAAAAGACAAATCAACAAGTCCAGCACGGGTGGCTCATGCCTACAATCCTAGCTACTCAGGAGTTTGAGATCTGAGGATTGGGGTTCAAAGCCAACCCTGGGCAGGAATGTCCTTGAGACTCTGATCTCCAATTACCACCAGAAAACCAGAAGTGGCACTGTGGCTCAAGTGGTAGAGCACTAGCCTTTAACTGAAGAGCTCAGGGACAGCACCCAGGCCCAGAGTTAAAGACCCATAACAGATAAGAAAAAAAGAAAAAAAAAAGGACAAAGCAACAACAAGGATCAGGTACATAAAGAAACGTTTAAAATAAAAAAGCCTTAAAAGCAATGGAAACCTTAATGACATTGAGTTTATCTCACAGTAGTCAGAATAGTTATCATCAAGAAAACAAACAACAAATGTTGGCAAGGATGTGGAGGGGGGAGAAACTCTTGTACCTTTGGGGTTGGAATGTAAATTCGTGCAACCACTATGGAAATCAGTATGAAGGCTTCTCTGTGAACTAAAAATAAAACTATCAAAAAAAAGTACGTATCCAAAGTTAAGTAAGTGAAATTATCATATGGCCATCTGCCATTTATGTTCATGGTAGCACTATTTAGCCGAGTGATGAATCAGTCTAAGTGGCCAGTATAACTGATGAATTTGGATAATATATGATTCAGGCATATCTAATAAAGAATGAATGTTAAGTCGTTTTCAGAAAAATGGATAGAACTGGAGATCACCATGCCTAGCCAAGATAAACTAAGCTCAGAAAGAAAAATATTGCATGTTTTCACTCATCTGTGGATGATAGACCTAAATGAGGTATGAAATAGTATAAGTAAACCACTAAAACAATTAGAAAGTTTCAGGGAAGGGAATCAGGAAACAGTAATAGAAGTGAGGTCTGAAAGACATGTATTTTATTGCCATGGTTTTACATTTTTGTGCTTCCTTTTGGTTGTGTCACGATTTCAAAGTACATCATAGCAGCAGCAGCATTTCCAAGGGCTGTGCTGCTTCTAGGCACAAGAAAGTAGTGATGCCCCTTTTTGAGAAAAGACTCTACTATGAGCAATAGTGCTATTGAATTCAATGTCAAGAAATCAATAGCATACATGAAGTTTGGTGTCTTTAAACAGAAACACATACAAAACAAGTCTATGTATTAATTGATGGATAATTTTTTTTTATTGTCAAAGTAATATACAGAGGGGTTACAGTTACATAAAGTAATAAGTACATTTCTGGTCAAACAGGTTACCCCTTCTCTCATTTTTCACCCACCTTCCCTCCCCTCCATTTTTCCCCCTTACCCCCACACCCGAGTTGAACAGATTATTTCTAACATATTGTCTTGTGAGTATCGCTGTTGCGTTGGTTCCCCCCTTGTCCTTTGTCTCATCATCCTGTTATTCCCCTAATTCAGATAAACGTACATACAATTACCAGAGTACCAAAATCAAATACAGTGACAACAGGGGTTATACCACAGGGGGAAGAACATACAAAAAAACAAGAAATCACATAATACATTAAAAGCAACAACAACAAAGGAAAAACTCTTGTGTCCATGTCTTAAAGTTTATTTTGCTTAGCATCATCTTATATGGTCATATGTACATAGCTATTGAGCTATTCTACTTATCTGCTAAGATTATCCTAGTTGTATACAATTTATTGCAGATAAAGGAAACCATGGGGCCCATGTTTCTTTAGGTCTGAGCTTGCCAGAGTTCACAGGAATCTAACTCTATTCTGTGGTTTGGTTTGAACGCATGCCCTACCCCACCTCCCAACTACTATGTTGGAACTTGAAAAAAATTGGAGCTTTCAGGACTTGATTAGGCCATGAGGGCACACCCGTGAGTGAGATAAGTTTCTTTATAAAAAGAATTAAAATATGAGTCCAGCCCCTGTGACTTTCCTGTGTCTTTGTTAAATATGAATAGAGAATTCTGAATGCTGTTTTAGAGGTGGAGACTGGAATCCTCACCAAAAACCAAACCTTCTGGCACTTTGAATGCAACTTCACAGCCTCTGAAACTGTGAGAAAAATGAATTTCTGTTCTCTATAAATTCCCCAGTCTCAGGTATTTTATTATAGTAGTCCAAGTAGATGGTCACATCCTACATATCACCTAATAATTACTATTCAGTGTTATAATTATTATGACGCATAACAACCTGTTCTCTTTAATTTGTTACACAGTTTCAACTTTCTGAAATTTTTATTACCCATAAGTTTTTTTATTGTGAAAATACTGTACAGAGGGGTTACAGTTACATGGGCAAGACAATGAGTACATTTCTTATCAAGCATTGTAGCCTTCTCCTTTGTTTCCCCTTCCCATCCCATCCTCCCCCCTCCACCAAACCCTCCCCCCCTCCCAACCAAAGTTGTAAAGTTCGTTTTCAACATAATGTCTTGTACATTTCATTGTTGCAATGGGTCCACCTGTATCCCTATTTAAACAATTTGTTTTTTTCCCTTCCCCTCCCCAAATTATACCAACATCAAATGCAGTGTAAACAAGGGTTATACCGTGGGGGAGGGACATACAAAGCAACAAAACAATCACCTTATAAATATGTTAGAAACAATAGCAAGAAAGAAAATAAAAGCCACTTGTGTCCTTACCTTGGGGTTCATTTCACCTAACATCATCTTATCAGACCTAAGTTTTCTTTTGAGATTTTTTTTTATATCTTTGAATTCTTTACTTAACATGATCAATATATCTTCTGTCTTTTCGAGCTTATTATTTTTTTGTGCAATTAACATTTTTTTCTTTTTTTATTGTGAAAATACTGTACAGAGGGGTTACAATTACATGGGCAAGATAATGAGTACATTTCTTATCAAGCATTGTAGCCTCCTGTGTTTTCCCTTCCCATCCCATCCTCCCCCATCCCCCCCCATGAGCTTATTATTATAATAATAGTTGTAATGTTGTTGTTTTCACATTCTCTCATCCATGCCATTCCTGATTCAGTGAATTTCTATGTCATTATAGATTGTGTTGTTTTGCTTCTTTGCACACATAAAACATTTTGTTAGGCTGGGCACTAGTGGCTCACGCCAGTAATCCTTGCTATTCCAGAGGCTGAGATCTGAGGTTCACAATTCAAATCTATCTAGAACAGGAAAGCATATGAGGTTCATATCAAATTAAATACCAAAAGACTGGAAGTGGAACTGTGTGGCTTATGTGGTAGAGTACTGAAGCATAAAAGATCAGAGACAGTGCTTATGCCCTGAGTTCAAGCTCCAGGACTGGTACACACACACACACACACACACACACACACACACACACACACACACACACACAAATTATTAGAATTCAAATACTGTGAATAAGACTTTTCCAGATGATTGATAGATTTGTATTCTTTTTTTTTTTTTTTTGGTCGGTCGTGGGGCTTGAACTCTGGGCCTGGGCGCTGTCCCTCACCTCTTCAGCTCAGGGCGAACGCTCTACCACTTGAGCTACAGCGCCACTTCCGGTTTTCTGGTGGTTTATTGGATATAGGAGTCTCACGGTCTCTCCTGCCCAGGCTGGCTTTGAACCGCGATCCTCAGATCTCAGCCTCCTGAGTAGCTAGGATTACAGGCGTGAGCCACCAGCGCCCAACATTAGATTTCTATTCTTAACATTATCCTTGAACTTTGTTCGGGGACACAGTTAAGTTACTTAGAAGTAGTTTGATCTTTTCAGGTTTTGCTTTTAAGCTTACTTAAGCCATACAAGGCAAAGCTTCAGAGCAAGACTTTTCAGGATCAACTTAGCTCTATGCTCTCTCACTGGCTTTCGGTCTTAGGAATGATGTGCCTCTTGGTTCTGGTGTCATATATCATTTGTATAGTTCTTCAGTACTATAGGTTGTAAGGGTCAGTCTAGTCCTTGCTCTTCCATCTTTCATTTAAATACATTTAGTACTGGAAAGCTGAAATTTAATTCTACGTTTTATTTTCAAATGGGCTCAGGTTGCATCTAGATTCTACATGTATTTCATGTACCTCACATTCTAAGCAATAATAAATATACATAATCTAGTTACATACTAGCCAAAATGTGACTATTCATAATAGAAGAAGAGAGGAAAGAAAGAAAGAAAGAAAGAAACAAACAAACAAACAAACAAACAAACAAACAAACAAAGAGAGGAAAGAAGGAAGGAAGGAAGGAAGGAAGGAAGAGAGAGAGGGAGGGAGGAAGGAAGGAAAGGAGAGAGGGAGGGAGGGAGAAAGAAAGAGGTAAGGAAAGAAGGAAGAAAAGAAAGGAAGGAAGAAAGGGAAGAAGGAAAGTGAAGGAAGGAAGGAAAGTAAAGGAAGAGAGAATAAAAAAGAGAAAGGAAGGAAGAAAGGAAGGAAGGAAGGAAGGAAGAAAGGAAGGAAGGAAGGAAGGAAGGAAGGAAGGAAGGAAGGAAGGAAGGAAGGAAGGAAGGAAGGAAGGAAGGAAGGAACTGGTTGGATGGAACCATTTATTTTTTCCTACCTATTCTAAATAAAGCTTAAAACTAAACATCAATCCTTGAAAGATTCTGATTGCAGAGTAATGCATGTAGATCCTTCAACATAAAATTGCTGCAGAAATACCACATTCGAAACTCTCCTGAGTTAATTCCTTATCCTTGGAAGGCTTTAAAAATGGATATATCGTGTTGAATTGTGCTAGCAGTAGAAAGATGGTTCATTTATAAAGTTCACATAAATGTTTCATTGGGAAGGATTTTTTTTGTTCTAGTTGATAAAAGTTAATCAAATGCAAGATTGCATAAAGCAATTTAGCATAAATCTTCCACAGAAACTGCTTATGCCCACCATCTCCCAGTTAGGGAGAACATTTATCTGACTATTTCTAAACTGTCCCAATAAATCTTCCATTAAGAGAACCATGTCAATGCAGCTGACTAATGACTTGCATTTCAGAATTGTTGTAGTAAACATATTATAAATGGTAGCTTCAATACTTGGAAAGCAGAAATATTTAACACTCCAGTTAGGAACCACGACTAAATGAAATGGAGAGAAGAATGTTCAAAATGCACTGTTTTCTCTTCATACCAAAGAATCTGCCACATGGCAAAGTAAGAGGAACACAAGAAGGTTGGGTTCTACAATACTTTCAAACCACTTCAATGTGAAGCCTAGGTTGAATATGAGATTCATGAATAGTGGTGTTTGCAAGCTCAATGGCAAAAGCTGTATTCCCATTTATTTCAGATATTACCCAAAGGTCATGTCATTAATTTCAAAAGATAATGTTCTCTTCCTTGAGGGGATCCTTCAAAGTCCAACAGAGCTCACTGAGTAGAGATAGTATAAATGAACGGGAGCAAATGGTTACAGTTTGCAGACGGATACAACTACCCCCATAAGCCAATTGGATCTCCTACACATTTACCTTGTATATCCTTTTGTGCTTTATCACGTGGTATCAAATCACACCATTTGGGACTCGGGCTTGAACTGAGGATCTTAAACTTGCTTAGATTTCTTGGTCACAGGTTGATGCTGTACCATTTCCGAGCCATGCCTCCTGTCTGGCTTTTCACTGGTGAATTGGAACTGGAGTCTTGTGAACCCTCTGCAGACTTCAACTGCAGTATTCCAAAATCTCAGTCTCCTTCATAGTTAGGATTTCAGGCACTGGTCCCTGGCACACTGGATTACACATTTTGAAATTGTTTAAATGAGTATTTTGCCATGCTGTAACTTTTCACACACTGATCATGATGTTGAGAGAAATATTTTATATGCATCTTCCTCTTTTTAGATCAAAAGTATATAATATGTAACATTTATTATTACATATAAGATATATGACTACTGCTTGACATGTACCTGGCCATAAAACCTCCTTGCTGGTTTTTCCTCTCCTCTCTACCCTCTTCAGATTCTTATATTCTCAATGATTTTTGCATATTATAATAATTACTATCTATTAAGGGTTTTCTGTGTGCCAAACTATGCTGAGGACGTCCACCAAGTATCATAGATCGGTCGCACAATGAGTCTTTGGGTTGTGCAACTGCAGATCACATGAAAATGTGTTCACCCACAGCACTCAGACACCACAACTGCTTGTTTAATGTAAAAGAAAAAAAAAAAAACTTGCCAGGAGCTGGTGGCTCACACCTGTAATCCTAGCTACTCAGGAGGATTGTGGTTCAAAGCCAGCCCGAGGCAAAGTCCATGAGACTCTTATCTCTAATTAACTACCAGAAAACTGGAAGTGGCACTGTGGCTCAAGTGGTAGAGCACTTGCCTTGAGCTGAAGAGCTGAAGGACAGCACCCAGGCCCAGAGTTCAAGCCCAAGACCGACAAACAAAAACAAAAACAAAACAACAACAACAACAACAAAAAAAACCCAAGCACGAAATCTTAGCTGTTTTAAAGCTACCTTTCTTTGGATGTGATGTCTTTTAAACTTTGGTGCTCACTTTCTGAGCACCAGCTACAAAGAAGAGAGACAGGGGTCATCATCACAAAACTATAAATATGTTTGCATTGCATGGTTTGATTACAGAATAAGAAAGCAAATAACATTAGTAATCTATCATATTTATAGTGGCTTTTAACATATTCGAAAAGCAAGATAACATTTCTCTTCTTTTCTCTCTGCCATCACATTTAATTAAAATGTGATCTTTTCTAAATTGACTGAGTCACTTGGCTCTGCTGTGTATATTTCAGGCTCCACGCATAAATTCTTTACCAGATTTCCATTTGGGGAGGATTAACCATTTTGCAATCTAATTTCCTTCCAGCCGAATGTCTCTGGTTCTTTGTCAATATTCAGAAAGGAGAAAAAAAGAAAAAGAAATCTCCAAGGGTCTAGCTCTTTCCATACGAATGAACTCTTCAGGTTAATCTTTGTGATTACTTTCTTTGCACCAACTCTCAGGAGAGTTTGCATATGGACAATTTCTCCTCAAATGGATAAGAGATTTTGTATTATCATCTTCCATGTGTTCAGCCTTTGCCACACATGGCTTGTGCTAGATTTCCTCAGACAGATTCAAATCTCTAGACCAGCATAGTCATTTCAAGGGATTTCTGCCCGCCCCTCCCCCTTACATTTTCTATTAGCATCAATTAGTTGTACAAAGGAGGTTCCTTTTAATATATCCATATACATATACAATGTATTGATTAGGTTAATCCTCTTCCTCTTTTCCTAACAACCTCAACAAATGTCACTGGTCCATTTTCACACATGTACCTCAAATATTTTAACCACATTCATCTTCTGTCATTATTTCTATTTATCCTCACCCTCCCAGGAGTAACCCAACCTTGATTAGGACCTGATTTACATTTCTGTGATTCAATTTTTTCATGTGTGTTCATTGTTCAAATGCTTCACTACAATTTTTCACACATGTGGATATGGTATTTCAATCAGATTGACCCTCTCATTTATTCTTTCCCAGCTCCACTACTTCCTTTTATTGAAGAGCTTCCAGTTGAAATAAAAATCTGTGCCGATGATTTCAAACTCCAGTCTCATTGTTCAGGAGTGCTTTGACTATTACCATTGAAGACTCTTGGAAAATCATTTAGGTCAGTTCCCTCAGCCTCCAAATAATGAAACTGAGATCCAGATGGGTGAAAGAAAATGTCCCAAATTACTCACTAGCTGGCTCTGGACCATACACCATACAAGTCCACTGGCTTCTCTATATAATGGTACTGTCTCATACACACTTTTTCATTTTAATTGTTTTCTTTTGATCACTGAAATGAGTTGACTGAATACATGTTTCATCAGCATTGCAATGTGTGTGTGTGTGTGTGTGTGTGTGTGTGTGTGTGTGTGTGTGTGTGTGTGTGTAATGTGTGCTGGAGCTTGAACTCAGGGATTAGACATTGTTCCTGAGCTTTTGGGCTCAAGGGTAATGCTCTACCACTTGAGTTGCAACTCTACTTCTGGCTTTGTTGATGGTTGATTGGAAATAAGAGTCTCACAAACTTTCCAGTTCAGTCTAGCTTTGGACTGCAAAGCCAGAGCTCAATTCTCTCAGTAACTAGGATAATAGGCATGAGCCACTGGTGCCCAGCTTAAAATACCTTCTTTTTGTTGTTGTTGTTGTTTCTTTGCCTTTAATTTTTTTTCTGATTGTTATTATAAAAGTGATGTACAGAGGTGTTATAGTTACATAAGTCAGGTCATGAATACATCTCTTTTTGGACCATGTCATTCTTTCCCTTGCTCTCTCCCAGTTTTCTCCTCCCATCTCCACCCACAAGTTGTAGTTCATTTGCAACATAGTATCCAGTGAGCACCACTGCTGCATGTGTCCGCCCTTTGTCCCTCCATTGATAACACTTCTACAATTAGTATGAGTCTAGAACCAATAGCATCTTATCATTGCTGTTAGTGGGATTTTGGCAATAACAAACGCAATTACCTGCTCACATGCAATCATTTTTTTATATTCGGGAAGTATATATGCATGTATTTCATGCATATTAAGGAAATAAGAAGTAAAGCTTGGCAGGGTGACACACCTATCTTTCCAGCTATGGAGAAGCTCTTCTAAAGTCATGACAACTTTGCCTGTATTGAGCCTGGGGCCCAAAAAGCCCAGTATAACTCACACCACACAGGAAAGCCTAGAATGGCAACAGAAAGCTTGTATTCGTAAGTTCAATGTCAAGGCCAAAATGGACAGCATTTGGCAAATTTCATAGCGAGTCTACCTAAATCCACAAAGCAACATCAAAGTAGGACCCAAACTACAGGGCTCTGGTAGACTCCTGAAATGAGGCACACGGATGGAACTCTGAACTTGTGAGTTTAAGAGAAGCGCTGATGTTGGGGAATAAGGCAGTTGTAAAACGAAAGAAGGCACCAAAACTGCCCATTCAACACAGCCTCAAGGAGCCCTGATGAAATGGAAATGGTCCCCAATGGGATGAAGTTCCTATAGCTCTTCAATCCTCTGTTTTCTTGCCACTACCCTGGGGACAAGTATTCTTCTCCTCTCGTACAACTTCTAAAATACATTGTAAAGCGCCAAGGAAGCTCACTAGGTAGGTGCATACTTGCACTCAGCCACACAGTGGATTTGCAAAGCAACACCGTCCACCGTTGCCAATGGCAACCCTGAGGAAGAGAACGGGGCGGGGGGGGGCACTTTTGGGTTTAGTATAACCAATTCCTTTCCTTACAGTATTTTACAAGGTGCACGCCTTCATAGATTGCACTGCAAAGCAAAACGTTAAATCTCAAAGTCAGAGGATTGTTAGGAGGTTCCAACACATACGTTTTAGGGGTACCACAGGGAGCGACATGCAGTTAGACCTTGACGAATGAGCGTTGTCATTATTGTCGTTGTTGTTGCTATTGGCAGAGAAGGAAAGACTAAGAACACAGCAAAGGAAAAATAGAAGCAAAACCCCAGTTAGCAAAAGCAAGTTATATTTAAATCCAAGTGCCAGAAGACTATGAAGTAACTGGCAGGCTTTGAGCAGAATGGAGTCCATGTGGAAAGGACTCAGGGCGAGAAGCCCACTGAACAGAGTTCTGAAAAAAGGGAGGGATGGAGTTGCTCAGCCAGGCATGCCATGAGAACGATCAAAGTGGCTGGAAAAGCTACCGACCTACTGATGGCAGCCTATGGAAGTCCATTGCCAGTTTCAGACCATGCGAGAGCCTTTTATTTTCCGGGGATCAAAAGGCCTGGCAGGCAGCAGGGGAGGTTGTACAAGCCCTCCAGGAGGCAGGCACAAAGGACAGAGAGAGCTGTGGATGCTCTGTAGAGAGCGATCAGCTGACAAGGCGTTGCATGCTTCACCTGCTGCAGGGCCATGTACAAACCACGCCACTCTCTGGGGCTGGGTTTATGACCAGAATAATTCATGGAGTTTCTCCTCACCCCTTCCTCCTGATGGAGGTGGCAGCGGAAACACGTGGTCATTGCACATAATTGTGTGTACACTGGGTGGCCTCATTCTTTCTTAGGGCCTCTCCCAGGAAGCCTTATGGAGTATGTACGGCTTTCTCTTCTTGTTTATCTTTAAGAAGTTTTTCTCCCCACTGTCTCCCAAGCATGCCCATCCTTTCAAGTTACTGTGTTCCATTTCCACATATATACATTGAATATTACAACCCCACCCTTTCTCTCTCCATTTGTCTGTCTCCTTTCCCTTTGATCTTTCCCCTCCTCCCCTCACAACACTTTTTTCAGCTTTCTGTTTTCATTTTATTAAAGTATTAGTGATTCAAAGGTATTACACCCTTGCGGACCTTTCCAGTGTGGTTTAGTGTAGTTTAGACCATAGTTTAGACAATATGTTTATGCATATATGCATATAACCCTGCATATATTTTCATTTATGTTTACAATTTAAGTTTAACTTGTACATATAAGACAAGACTGAGCTTGACTTACTTCATTTCATAATTTTTCCAGACACTTCCATTTGAAATGACATAATATTATTCTTCCTGATGGATGAGTAAAATTCCATGTTGTGTGTATATATGGGTGTGATTACACTTTCTTGATTTATTCATCTGTTGTAGGGCATCTGGGATATTTCCATAATTTGCCTATCTGAATAGTAAGTGAACATGGGTGTAGAAGTGTCTTGTATCCTGACTTGTAATCTTTAGGATAAATGACCGCGTAGTATCACTAGATCTAGAGTTGTTAGGTTTCAGTTTTTTGAGAAATCCCTATACTGTTTTCCATACTGGTTACACTAGTTTGCATTCCCAACAACAGTGTAAGAGGGCTCCTGTCTACTCCCAGCCTCACTTTTGTAGTTTATTTTTTTGATGTTGACCATTCTTACCGGAGTGAGATGGGATCTTGATGTTTGGATTTTCATTGACTTTATGGCCAGAGATATGGAACATTTCTGCAGGTATTTATCATCCTTTTAAGCTAGATATCCAACTCAAAACTTTCACTTTTCAAAAACAGTTAATAGCTCAGAGTAGTTTTGGAGGTGGGGAGGGAAGGGATGGCAGGGAAAAAACAAAGGAGGAGGCAACAATGCTGGATAAGAAATGTACTCATTACCTTCCTCATGTAACTGTAACCCCTCTGTACAGTATTTTTACAATAAAAAATGTACAAATTTTTTTAAATGTTGCAAGAATATTTTTTCTCCAGCATTACTGGTAATTGATTATGGCAAATAAAATTTCACAAGAGGAGTTTCTATTTTTCTAATGAAGAACTCATTGAGAGATCTCATTACATTTTACTCATTACAAACCTGCCTCCAAACCAACACGAGTCTATTCAGATTTGCTTCCCAATGCCTGCCTTTGAAGGCCCCTGCGTTGTCCTGTCTGGCTCCAGCACATCCTGTCCAGTATCTCTCTTAGCACAGAGCTGGAAGTTTGATTTCCAGAAGCTTCCTGAATCTAAAGGCAGAAACCTGCATGCATTTTCAATTCATCATAATTCCATTTTCATTTCATTTGCATTTCAATTTCATCCCCATGCATTCCTAGAAATGAGGTTAGAAGAAAATCACTTTTTGTTTTAGATGTGTTTGGCTGTATTTCTCACATAGTACACAAACAAATCATATATATGCATATATGCATCATATATACCCAACTGCATATCACAGAAGTTAAGATATAACAATAAACCTTTTATTGAAATGTACCTGTCAAATTACATAGTTAGGTCTAAAATCATTATCTTAAGAGTGTGTCATGCAGTGTTCACATACAGATTTCAATGTACTAAAAGTGTGTGTGAAAAACAAAACCTTCAGTGGTACTATGAAAGCATAAATGTAGAAGAGTATGCTGTTTGCTGGGTGACATGGATTCCGTGTGTTTAACTTTCTGAGGAAGTGCTGAAGTATTTTCCTTGCCAATACAGGTATACAGACTTCAAGTTCATTCTCACTTTCCTGATGCATTGAAGTTAGACCTCAAAAGAGCGTTGGTCTGTGTTTCTCTACTGATTAAGGTTAAACATTTGTTCACAGATTTATTGGCCACGTGGTTATCCTCTTAGGAGAAAAGTTTGTTTGAATTCTTTGCCTATTTTTCAATTGGTTATTTGTACTTTTATTTTTCTCCTGGACAGTTTTATTGTCTAAATATAGATATTATTTATTTATAAGATATAAGAAAACATTCTTCTCATTTCCTGGGTTGTTCTTTGAAGTCTTTGATAATGTTCTTTGAAATACAAAAGTTTTAAATATTGACCAAGTCTAATCTAGCTTTTTGTAAAATTGTTTTTCTTCTTTTGTGCCAGTCCTGGGGCTTGAACTCAGGGCCTGGGTGTTGTGCCTGAACTTTTTATTATTATTATTATTCAATGCTAGTGCTTTACCACTTCTGCTCTACTTCCTGCTTCTTGGTGATTAATGTAAAGTTGAGTTTCATGGAGTTTCCTGCTCTTGATGGCTTTGACTCGTGATCCTCAGATATCAACTTCCTGAGTAGCTAGGATTACAGGCGTGAACTACCAGTGCTCAACTTAATCACATATAAACACTGATGTTTCACAATCTAGGCTACATCTATTTTTATTAGAATTGCCCATGCTTTGTGTCAAATAAAGGTCAGTAAGATTTATGCCTATGTTTTCTTATAGGAGTTTTATAGTTTTAGCTCTTACATTTAAGTCCTTGATCCATATTAAGTTTATTTGAATATGTTAAACTTGAGCCCCAATTGTACTATTTTTATATGGATACTCAGTTGTCTACATTTATTGAACAGAATATTTCCCCCTCGTGCATTGTCTTGATACTTACTAATTTTATTGCATTGCTGCACTAGACATCAACATCACGCTCTGCTGGAGAAATTTGCTCTTCTTGCCTACGTTCATTTACTTCCCTGGCTGCCTCAGTGTTTGAGCTCAGTCACAGATGGAAATTATTCTGGCAATTGTTAAAGATGTTTGAAAAGGCACTCTGAAAGCTTCCTTCAGTCAGTGCTCCATTGCTCATTTCCCTCCTCAGTATTTTTATCAAAAGCAGTTTCAGGAGACTTAAAGAAACCCCCGTGCCTGAACTGAGATTTGCTCATGTTGTTTCAGGGTATTTGTTTGCCTTAATCCTGCGCAGAAATCTTGATTTTCAAACACAAGAGAGGTGAGCAGGAAGAGCCCAAAGACTCATGTAAGGCTAAACAATAGCCCTTTCCCTCAAAAGCAAATCAAAAGGGAAAAAAAATACATCATTTAAACAATATTGTTATTTTGCTGCAAAGGCAATTTTTTCTGGATGAACTTATTTTTATAATATTAATGACACAGGTATACAACCACCAAAAATCATATGCAAAAGATTGGCAGTCATGTTTTGGAAAAGAAAAAGTTGCCTCGTTTAATTTGTGAATCTGTTCTCATAGTAAGTAACTGGGGATCTGAGGTAAAATTTCACTATTTTTGCTTGCATTTAGATCAGATAAGAAAAATCAGAATCACTACTATGATCAAAAGCAGCTTAAAATTTAAAATGTATTTAGAGACTAGAATAATTTCATGTACAAAACCTGATATTTTCAGTACAATAATCTTACAAATACATAATTTATATAATAATTATAATAATTTATATATTGTATATTATTTATGTAAATTATGTAATTTTGCCTGCTAAACATTTAGTAAGTTTTTTTGTTGATGTTTGGGCAATTTCTAGCTTAGTAGTTGTTACAGAACTGAGTTGATTATTTTCTTTTTTGGGGTTTAAAATATGGACAGCTGTTTAAACTGACCTTTTTAAACAAACAGGAATTAGCCTTTTTTCATTTAATCTGAAGTTTCAGTAAGTGATACAAAAAGTTAGTTGATACAAAAAGTTGACAAAGAGATATTAAGTACTGCAGACCTACAAGAAGAACTAACATTTTCAAAAGTGGCAGTACTAAGTATTACTGAGAATGTGTAGCAACTGACTCTGATATACCGTTAGAAGTATGAGTCAATACGATCATTTGGTATACCAACACTGTAAATTAGACCTGAGTATGTTGTATTAACATGTTAATTTCAAGAGAAAGTAACTCATATGATCACTCAAAATGTGCCAAAATGTTAGTTGCTTTAATCATAATGCCACAAACAGAAACAACCATGGCACACAGCCACAAGCAAATAGTTGAATAAATTGTGCTGATAAATCAGAATGTACACAGTAGTAAAGAACAGATTAATGGTACATGCGACTATATAAATTACTCTTCTAGCAATTATCTTAAGAATAAGGTACAAAAGAGTTTACATACAGTATGGCTCCATTTATATGAAGTTAAGAGCAGACAAGACTAACCTGGAGGACTGGAGACTAGATGCTGGCTACTCACCAATGGAGGGGAAAATCAACAGCTTTGTACCATCATTATACTAAGATTACTGTATGTAGTAGAAATAAAGAGCCAAAAGTGGAATGTGAATATGTTAATAGGAGCTGGAGTGATGATTAATTTTCAGGGATGAATTAAGTTAAAAAACAATAGATATATTTCAATCCTTGCTCATACAAAACAAAACAAAAAAGCTAAATTTCATGCACCTATAACACAAAGGAGACACAAAGAATATACAGCTAAGTAGGTGAACCAGACACTAGATCGCCATCCTCTAAGGCTAACTCGATTCCATCAATCCTATTATTTCTATTCGAAGGCACAAAAATGATAAAGACTATTTCTGCAGAGTTTTTAACTGGACTTTTAAGCTGAAACCAGAGCATGTTTTCAGGAACACAGATGCTAATATTTCTCAAGGTCATTTATTTTGCTCTCTCACAAGAAACTTCACATCCTAAGAATCAATCAATATTCAAGTTTGGTCACTCTAAGCCTGAATGTATGCAAATTCAATTCTATTTGAATAGTTTTTTTCATAATCCTTGGGCAGGGATCTTGCTCAGGACAATTCCTGGGCTACTGCTGACATTCAATTGATGGTATATAGTATAAGAAATAACATGATAACAATAACACACAAGGAAATCCACACCTCTTGCAGCTTGCAGTTTCACCTAGGATAGAATTTCAATTGAGAATCATACAATGGCAGGAGTCACCAGAAGGCAGAAAAGCAATTGGACTCAATTAATTCACAAACTCAGCCTAAACAGCTGGATAAACAACACTTACTAAGCAGGTTCTGCTTTACAGAGACAACTAAATTATGTAGGATAATCTCATAATGTTTTATAGTGAAGGTTGATATGTTACTATCTACATAAAGCCAAACCTTTTCCTGAAGGTCAAAGTGTGCATTGATATGCATTTGAAAATGTTAAAAGTGTTCATGACTAGGATAAAAGAGGAAGAAACAGTGATTAAAGTATCTTGCAACTGAACAGATTATTTATATAATTAGTCAAACAAATTCCACCGTTGGCTCTTTATTTCTACTGCATACAGAAATCTTAGTATAATGAAGGTTAGTAAACATTTCCTAAAGGTACAAAGCTGTTGATTTTCTCCTCCATTGGTGAGGAGCCAGCATCTAGTCTCCAATCCTCAAGGCAGGAGCACATGTTCAACTCTGCTAGGAAAAAAAAAAAAAAAAAGGAGAAAGAGAAAAGAGAAAAGAAAAACTTCTGGCCTAAATTTCATAAAAGAAAACATCTGTCAAAACCTCTAGGGCAGAGAGGATTTTCCCCAAATCCCAGTTCTATCTGAGAAAGCTCCTCTAATAAGCAATCAGCGGTGCTGGTGGTCTCTTTGCAGAATTAGTAGGTCTGAGCAAGAGGAAAAGGCCCTGTTCTTGGACTTTCCTGATGATAGTCTACTCTGCCATTAGAGTTGCCTCCAAATTTTGAATGGAATGACTCTCAAACCTTATCAAATGAGTGACTGTTCAATCTTCCTGGAAATGATCATTTGTTTAGCTTTGCCAAATGTGTGTAGATATACCACAAAATTTGATGACTCTACATTAAAGACTCTTGATTGAAGACTGTGACGTGAGTTCACCACAGCACCTCCACACATAACATTCTTAGATCAGCTTTGCTCATTAACACAGTGTCAGAAATGGTGCTATGATAATCTAATTCAATAAACTGGACTTTTTTTCATACGAAAATCTGTGATTATCTATGGTGTTCAATGACCCTCAGCTATATTGTGAATGAACTATACACACACACACACACACACACACACACACACACACACACACACACACACACACATATATATATATATATATATATATATATATATTTTACCCAAATGGGTTCCTAATGTTTAGAAGCCAAAATTACTACTTAGTAACTCACTGACTCTTACTACAAATTATATATTCCAAGTTCTATACTAAATTATGGGTGCCTAGAAGGCCAAATGGATTTTCTTCCTCTCCCTTCCCCCAATAAACTCCAAGTGAATTGCAATGTCAAAAATAGGCACTGGGGGCTGGGAAGGTGGCTCAGTGGTAGAGCGCTTGCCTTGCATGCATGAGGCCCTGGGTTCGATTCCTCAGCACCACATAAGCAAAAAGAAAAAACCGGAAGTGATGCCGTGGCTCAAGTGGTAGAGCACTAGCCTTGAGCTGAAGAGCTGAGGGACAGCACCCAGACCCAGAGTTCAGGCCCCACAACTGACCCCCCCGCCCCCCGCAAAAATAGGCACTGGTACCAATCAACTGACATTAACTGTATTGCACATAAGATATAGATAACTAATCTTTCTGAACATAATCGGTTTGTCCGCTTATCAAGTTCAATATTTTAAAAATTCTTCTATTTTTCACTGTTTTTTTAAGCTTAATTTACTTTCTCATGTACCATATATGGGAAAATAAGGAGGAGTTAAAAACTTGATTGGATATATTTAGTACTGAGAAATAATTTATGGAACAGGGATTGGGTGATACCTTCAATTCATGGCCCAAACCATTATAATCTATTAGGCAATAGTTAAACCCAGCTTGGCTGTAGAAAGAATCAAATTAGAACTCTTCAAACCTTCTTTCTTCGTTTCACCTGGGAATGCCCCTGTAACTCATCCAACAAATGAGCAAGGGCCTAACCACAAACTCATGGAAATTCTACTTCATGGATATCATTTGCTCTTATGAGGACTGTGAGAACTCTTATCAAATATTTGGCTTCTAAAAATCATCTTTTCAAAAATGGTCTTTAAACATCTCTGTTTGTTTCAGCATGTATTTGTATACTGTTTTCCATGGAGAACAGCTTCCCTATATTTCAATCATAGAGGATGACTCTAAAATGCAGAACTCGTGACTGGGTGTGGGAGTGAAAAAACTAAAATTAGGGAGCCAAACTAGCTCTAATATTAGGGATTTATTTTGAAAATGTCATTTCTAATGTGAACTAAAAATGAAGTTCTTTAAAACTGAATTTGCTTGTTCTTATGTGTTGAAGTTTCTTTGGTCTAAAACCAGAACAATAGATGGCCTCTCTGCATTATTGTATGGCCAGATTTAGAAAATTTTTCTACTTAATCATGAGTGGAAAATCATACTTGATCTAAATGAGGGGGTGGGGGGAAAGACTGACCAGGATGGAGGCAAAACGAAAGAATATCACCTGGAGTGATATTCTTCATCAATCTGTTTGTACCAAGAAAGTGGCTCCTCATTTTTCAGCCAAACAGTTAACGCACAAAATTAGACATCACATACTTCATTTACTAGGGATACTGAGTCACCATGGTAACTGGTTTTGCTTAAACATAGCTCTACGTGTACATGCAGACCAAATTTGCTACAGAAGCGAAACGCACGCAAGATATCCCAAAAGCTGATTAAATAGCAGCCTGTTATATTTTTCTGAAGTGAGGTATTTGAGTTCCTGTTTGTAAATACTCTTTCTTTAAATCTTTCCTTTCTAGGTGGTTGACTCTGATCATCTCAGCTGTTATAATCCTGGAAACCATATTACAGATGAAATTGCAAAATAATATATAAAATGAATAATTTGTTTATTGTCCCAGCTTTTGTTAGGAAGTTCTGAGTGCATGGAATATGAATTTTATAACCTACCACTGTAGCTTCTTACCTTTCAAATGCTATTTTATTTGGCTCATCTTTATGGTATATTTTGGATCATTTTTCTTGGAAGATTATCCTCAAATAGCTTTCCACCCCCACTGACTCCTCCTTATGACAAAATTGCTAAGAAAACAACTTAATGCAAATTAAAAGAGCTCTGCAAAAGAAAGGATATTGCCACAATTTGGCATTCAAACTAAGAAATACCCCTAGTCTTCTAACAATTTCTGGTTGAAGAGTTATCTAAAAGAAAAGAAAAATAATTTATGGTTTTCAAACCATGTCCAGTGCATGACATTGGAACAATATGCGATTCTTTGTGCTTTTATGCCTTTATTTCGTTCTGACTTTTTCTCCTTTTGCTTCCTGAGAAAATAATTAAATGTGACAGTTTGGGGGAAATTACATCATTTGGCTGTTTGACAATTTTCAAGACCATCTTGGGTTTTTTTTTTTTAATGAAAATGACATGATGTCCATACAACTAGTGAATATTTAACTCAGAAGAAGGAAAAGTAATCATTATATTTCTACTGCTGGATACTAATAAAATTATATTTCTGCCTCTAACTACATTATGCACTCACCAAGTTTTCCAGTGTCTGTATGGTGTTCTTTACATTAAAGGGAAAGTGCTGCCATATAATTGAACCTTAATTTGGTGGGAAAAGTAGTATGCTATTTCATTTGATTCTCACAAAACCTTGCACATTCGGAGTCATCTTCACTGGGAAAAATTAATTTTAAAAAAAAAAAGAACCTAGTGCTCAGAGTGATTGTTTTCTCTATCTTACACAGCTTATAAATTGGCATGTGTTGAGATACACCTGCAGATGCCAGGCATGTTTGCTCACAAGAGACTCAGTCCATTTCTAAAGGTATAACTTCAGACGAGTATTAGACAATATGAGCTCATCTGCATTGGATTACTATTCCTCCCGTTGGACAATCATGATTGCGATCCACCAGGAGGACCACTGGGAGGCAGTAGTAATCTGAATGGGACACCAATGCTTCAAGTCATTATCACTGACTTGGCTTGAGTGGGAGATTGCCATCTCTACTAGACAGTGAACATAAAACCCTTGATGCTTTCTCCTTTGGTAGATGCTTTGGTAGAACCTTCTCAGGGATGTTCTTAGTGGTTGACCTTCCTCATTCCTAGGAGTAAGGAGAAAGCTATCAATATTGTTGGCCATTTGAGAATAGCAGGAACATCCTCTGAGTGGTTGGGAGGGATGAAGAGCTCCATTTATCCCTTGGAGAGGAGTAAGAGCACCCTGTGTTGACATAGATGAGCCAGTATGTGAGAAAGGGAGACACGTGCATAGGTCCTTGTGTGCTAGATGTGGAGATGGCCTCCCAGGACATCTGGTCCAGTGGTTGTCAGAGAGCTTCCTATGCAATACCCTAAAGGTAACTAAGACACTGGACAGGAAGACTCATGGGAAAAGATCTGCTGTGTGTCCTCACCTTGTTTTTCAGACACTGTTTCCATAATTACCTGCTTTGTATTTCCTACTTTCTGCATAGATTTTGTTTTATATAAATATAGGGCCAAAAGTTTTTTGTTTTTGTTTTGTTTTGTTTTTTGTTTTTGTTGGTCATAGGGCCTGAACTGTGGCCTGGGTGCTGTCCCTTAGCTCTTCAGCTCAAGGCGAGTGCTCTACCACTTGAGCCAAGTGCCACTTCTGGCTTTTTGCTTGTGTGGTACTGAGGAATCGAACCCACGGCCTCATGCATGAAAGCACTCTACCACTGAGCCACCTTCCCAGCCCCGGGCCAAAAGTTTTTAACAGCTGGAAAACGGTCTTATATATAAAAGAAAAAAACTGAAACTCAAAGGTGATCTGTCATACTATTTATTTCTTCCACTATGTTAAAGCATATTCTTCATAACATGACAAATAATCTAGCCCACAGTTGTCTGCGATATTTTACCCCAGCTTCAAAAAGCTGCGAAGAGAAGAGGCCATCCGAGGAAATGACAGTGTATAAACTCAAGGTCTATGACTCAATTCTGCCAAAACGTTTCACCATTACATTCTTTGAGACAAATCGATGTCAGACGCTTGACTTTTCTTTTATTTACCCTTTGAGATGAAAACATCAACATCAACCTCCTTTCCTAGAAACAGATTCAAAGGGCAGAGCTGGCTGGGTGTTTTATTAAGAAAGGGAAAAGGCTGAAGACACATTATGTATGTTTTTTAGATTACTGACTTCAAGCCAGAAGTCCTAACTTACCCAAAGGATTGAAAAGATACTAGACTGAAGTGCAAACCTAACTGACAATGATTTCTATGAGGTAGAACAAAAACCAAAATAATCTCTTTTACAAATTAATGTGTAAAATTCCATAGCAAATCTTTTAAAAGAAAACCAATTTTGGGCCCAGACATTTCTAACTATAAACCTAGCCCTCCCCAGTCCTTGCTGTATGATCTTGATTAAGTTGTTCAACCCTGGGGGGGCTTTGTGTTCATCTTCATAAATGCCCACATCACCACAGCAAGAAGTAGAGAGAATGTGATGTGGTCGACACTGTGCCTGGTACGATTATTATCATTATTATTTATTATTATTGTTGTTAAATAACAACAATAAACATTGTTGCTGTTGTGGCTCTTTTAGTTTTGCTTGGATCTGTAAGCAAGGATTCAGAATTAAAAAATGGCCTGTGTGATTTTCTCACAGTAACAATCATTCTACTTCCCTAGTGCTATTTGGTAAGGAAATTCTAAATTCTATTTTGTAGGGGAGATTTTGAGAGCTTGGGAGAAACCTGCAACTCCTCAGGAGTGATCCTTCATGTGGGAAGGGAGACAGAATTTAAGAGTGACAGCACTGAAATCAGGTGTTCTCTGGGCTGGGTATGAGGAAAAGGGGGAGAAATGCCCTACTTTGTGCCAATGTATTTCCTACTATTGCTCAGGGAACAATACTCCATGGCAAAGTTTTTACCTTAACAAAAAGACTTGTGTGCTTATATTTTCTTGTGATAGAATTTTCGGTGCTGCAGGCAGAATTAAGAAGAGCAGGAAAGAAAGTTCAAGGAGAAACCAGAGAAAGAACTAATATGGGTTAACTATTGTGGACATCTGGACAGGTGCTTGTCCAGCAATCCTTCAAGCAGTAAACTTTCATGGGAGCTGCTGAAAGCTCCTTGGTTGTGAAATCCTAAAGAAAACTTAGCATGAAGACTTAGCATCAAGAGTTAAAGTAAATCTAGCCAGAACAATACCACCAGAGCCAATTTTCTCAAGGAACTCTAGTACCAGATCCCCTGTCCCAACTAATCTGTTCTATGTTTATCTGTCTGTCTGACTGGCTGTCTGACTGTCTATCTATTGCCACAGATTACACCACCAGGTAAAGTAAGCTCAATGCCAGGGAAACCATCATACCTGAATACCAAAATTGTGATCAGGCCTTCATATTTAAATATATATATACATATATATACACATACATACATACATACACACATTCATCATATTAGAACCTTTTTTCTCGTACCTTTGACTAATGTGCACATATCATAAAGCCCAAATTCCCTTCATTCATTCATGGCTGGGAAATTGTTTAGCCAGTAAAGTGCTCTTGTGCTATCTGTACTGACATTCTGGCTGTCTGCTTTCTTTGTGCCTAAGGATGAGTCACCTGCTGGTAATGTTTCCCTTTGATTTTCAGTAGGTACTAGACATATGAGCAATCGTGTCCTGGATAGGTATTGGTTATGGCTGTGTGTGTGTGTGCATGTGTGTGTGTGTGTGTGTGTGTGTGTGTGTGTGTGTGTGTGTGTGTGTGTGTGTGTGTTGGAAATCAAACCTATCTCTTATGCTCAGCATGTACTCCACCACTGAACTGTATTGTATTCCACTAGTTGTGGCCCTTTTGAATGAACCAATGGAAACTAGACTCCATACTAAAGAAAATGTTAACACTGCACTCTTCTCTTGATGTATACACTTAGGAAGAGAGATGAGCATGCCACTCCCTGAACAGACTTTCTTTCATCCAGTTGTACTCTGAGACAAACTGGCATGAGAACAGTACCTCCTCTAGGAAGGACGGAACACAGAAGTCTCTCATCTGTATCTCTACTATGTTTGACATGCTTTTTGTTATGATGTTTTTATTATTCAATAGTCAAAACTTCTTTCAGTTACCTGAAAATCAAAAGGGCTGATTTATGTTATTGGCAAACATAGCTAGTTAAAAGCTTTTGTGTTTCATATATTTCAGAGATACAATCTAAATATGCAGGCCAGGACATAGTCAATTTTTAGTTGTATTTAAGTGGGAACTTTGGACTCAGGAAAGGATCTTCTCTATTCAAATTTGTTCACTGTTGCTACCTTGAACAGGTCCTCAGAGTAAGTAGCAAGTTTACAGCCCTGGGTTCAATCCCTAGTAGAGAGGGGGGAAAGCCAGGTTTTTCAGGATAGCAGCTCTTCAACTAGGAAAAACATGAGGCCTAAATAAACTAGTATTTTCCATTGTACAATTGGCTCGGGGGAGAGACGCAAAGGCACCTATCAAACAGCACTGGTAAGCACCTGTAATGAAGGGATTTTTTGCGGGGGAGAAGTATTTATTGAATAAAACATTGAGGAAAGATCTATGTGAAACAAGTTCACAATCCATGGGAAATCGGAGTACATAATATGGCAATTTAGTGAAGCTATAAATAAGTTCTAAGGGAAAGTAAGTAACAAGGATGTGATACATTTATTAACAATGACCACACAGGATATGCAGTTGGGGCTTAAACTTCTACCAGTCCCATCTCCCATTCCAGGGTTTGCTGGACTTCCCTTACCTACAGAAGCAGGGGGACAACAATTTTATAGCACTAGTGATCATTGAGGAAGATGTCCACCCACCTGACACCCCAAGCCATGGACTAGCACAGACTTCACTTTTGAAATTGCATCCCAGAGGCAAGCTGTTAGCCCTGGGACCTGCACATTACTCCTGGACTCTGGAAACCTCTGGGAGCCTCATTTCTATGCTAACAGCCAACTCTGATGTCCATATTGTTGATCTGATGACATGCTAAAAATAATCCAAACTTTAAGCTGGGTGAAATTTCCTTTCAGACCTGGCTACCACTGCTTGGAAAGCACCTTGAAACCGAGTCTCCATTTCCACCTAAAAATAAGCATGGCTCTGTCTCAAGTTGTAGGCCTCAAGTTAAAATGCTCTGTCATCAGATGCTCATCTTGTGACACTTTACAGGAATTCTCCCAGAGCCCAACGATCACACCCAAGTCCCCGGTACCATTTTATACATTGGAATCCTGTGTAGGGTAAAAATAACAAAACTTTCCCAAGTCAGACCTGACTCTCTTCCTTCAGTAATGTGTTTCTATGTGTGAGCTTTGTGGCTGCATCTGTCTTGAGTTATATAAATATACCCCCAAAAAGTATTTTAGAGCAGGAAAATTTATGCATTCCATATTCTCACAGCTTGAAAATGGCCAAATTTATTCCCTTGAATAAATGCTCTGGGGATAAAAATCAAAAGAACAACTCCAAAGCAATATTTGGAGAATTCCTGCCAAGATCTGAGAAGAAGGTACATAAAAATAGACCCATGTATATAACACATATATTCACATTCTGCTATTTATGCTCAGATAAAAGAGATGCAATAGATAAATCCAAATGATTGGATGATTCCAGTATTTTTTATATTTTGTCGAGACATATGTTTCTATGTTAATATTTACATTTGAAGATAGGTGTGTTTAATATTCTTCTACTCAGTTCAGTGAAAATAAGGCAGATGGGAGGGGCCAGTAAGACCCAAATGGAAGACAAGATTGTGTGTGTGTGTGTGTGTGTGTGTGTGTGTGTGTGTGTGTGTGTGAGCATTTGTACCCCTAGGGGAAGG
Organism: Dipodomys merriami; assembly: GCF_024711535.1. Classification (NCBI taxonomy): domain Eukaryota; kingdom Metazoa; phylum Chordata; class Mammalia; order Rodentia; family Heteromyidae; genus Dipodomys; species Dipodomys merriami. The sequence continues at coordinate 19,218,615 of NW_027202826.1, forward strand.
TTCTTCCATGGAGGTGTCATGGACATGGAGAATGTCACCTACCACTGATGGTGGCTGGCAGGGACAGGTGGAAGCCACTGCTAGTACCATCCCTTACTTCTTCATAGGCAATGAGTATGAAGTGGAACCCCACCACCCACACTCATTATTCACCCTACATCAGACAGCTGTCAACACCAGGGAAAAACAGGTGGTGAATGTGGAGAGGAGGTCCTGTAAAAACCAGTAGAAAATGGTGATGAGTCCTAGATATAGACCCACTACATGCTTCACAGTCTGGAAATCCTTGGCAATTACTCCACCCAAATCCATACTCTCAAGACCTTAGTTTTCTGCTTCTGCTCGGTAATGTTGTGCTCACTGCTAAGTGTGTTTCTGTCAGCAGAAGACATTGTACTCATATTTCTGGGTCTGTTCTGCCCACTCCTGCCCTAGTCTTTGTGGACAGGCCCCACCCAGCACTGGTTAATGTTATACTGGGAGGATCAGCTTGCGAAAAAGTCGGAAGACTGTTGACAGTCAGATTTTGTCTTTTTATGTTAGCCCAATTCAGTGTCACGTCATCACTGATTTCTTTCTAAAGCACATATTTGGTTTTTTATGCCAGTGACATTTTCAAAAACTCACTTTTCTCCTTTCTTTTTTTCTCATCTCCCATAACTGAGCAAAATATCCATCTAGTTCTGGCTGAATACATAGAGAAAAGTTGGACCTCTAACCAAAAAAAGACATTTATTGCTAGAAGTATGACTCAAGTGGTATATCACCTGCCTAGCAAATGCAAGGCCTGGACTTCAAACTCTAGTAGTACCAAAAATATAAGTTAAAAAAATGGAAAGCATTTTGATGCAAAATTTGATATAATAAATCATCCCCCAAATATACATTTCCTAGAGTTTCCTAATAAAACTCCACAGAGTTGTCCATTTCTCTTGCTATTTCTTACTTTTCTAGAGAATATATATTTAAAATATTCATATACTATACATTATATACCTTATATTATATAGTAAAATCCTAGTTACTCAAGGGGTGGCTGATGTCTGAGGATCAAAGTGTAAAGCTAACCCAAGCAGACAAATCCATGAAACTCATCCCTAAATTAATCACCAAAAAGTCAAAAGTGGAAATTTGGTTCAAGCGGTAGAGTATTATTATCCTGGAGCAAAAACACACCAGGAAAGAGTTAAAATCTTGAGTTCAAGTTTCAGTGTTGGCAAGAAAAAAAAGAATGTATATTTAAGACCAAAAATTATTTAAATTTTAGTAATCTTTTAAATTTGTCTACGTTTTAGTGGACCAAATCATACAGTATATACTATTTTTCTTATAAATACTTCATTTTTCAGATTATGAATTCAATAGGTTTTTGAACATTGATCTGCCAAAGCAATTGTTGCTTATGATGTTATGCCTAGAAGAAACCAAATAGCATAATATCAATTTTTCAATCATAATTTTAAATAAAGTGTGCCTGAATACGTATTTTTTAAATATATAAGCATCTATATACATCTCAGTTTCTCAATAATACAGGCTGTGGGATAAACAAACTATGCTTTGTACTCTGTAATTACCTTCATACAAAAGATCAGCTTGAAAGCCCAGAGAAGATCCAGGCAATCTGATAGAAGCAGTTCAACTTCCTTACAGATGCAGAGACTAAGCAGGGTGCCAGGCAGCTAAAGGCCCTGATGTCACTACCTGCAAGCTTCACTGTTCGAAGAGCAATCTGTTTCCTTAGCCTGGTTTTTCAAACTTGTCATTGCACCTTTTGGTAAAATACAAGTTGACCTGCAGTTTCTGTAGTGAAATCGACATTTGTATGCCTCAGAAACGGATTTTTTTTTTATGTGCACAGAAATATGTCACTGAAGTCTTGCCAAAGATATTTGATTGAGTGAGCAGAACTTGGGGCTTCAAATCCCTGGGGATTAAGGGTCCATATATAGCCCTGTAGCAATTGAGCCCTGCTTGAGCAGTATGAAGATTTCACAGACTTGAAAAGCAGTGTGAAGTGGATATAATTATCTTTAATTTTTCAAAATCTTCAGGGTACAGTTTTCATGGCTCACTAGTCAAGTATTTGGGAAAAATTACATATTTAGACAGTTGATACATTTTATTAGGCCTTATAGCTAACTGATTTTTCTCAAATGATCTATGCCCCAGTGATTTCATTGTTAATTAATCTTGGTTTTAGAAAGAAGGATTTAGGCTTAATTTCCTCTAAAATTATTTTCACCAATTATAAACCTCTCAACTTCCTTTAACTCGAACTTATGCTAATTGTTTAGAAGTTCATTTTACTGAAATAAAACTTCAGCTTGAGAATAAGTAAAATTTTTACCCAATTCTTAATGTGATTCAACAGCTCAACAAATGTTAAGCCTGATATATAATCCAGATAAAGGAATTAATAAATCTCTAAGCCATCTAATTTGAAACCCTTTTCATTTAGCTGCTATTTATTAAACTCATCAAGTGTTGGTTATAAGTTCACATAGAAACAATTTGAAAACCTCCTGTTTTTGCCAAGAAGATAAAAATAAGTTCAGAGAAATAAATACCCAATAAAAGTAACTGTGCAAAATCTTAAGAAAACAGAGAGGCAACAACATGCGCTCATTCCTGCAGGAAGAGGCCAGTAGGAATTTTCCACCATGACGAATGAAAAGAGATGGTCCAGGCCAAAGAAAGAGTATTTTATACATAGAGGGGGAAAACCCAGCAAGTTCTTGGTGAAGCAGAATGGAAAAGGTGTACTGGCAGGAACAAGATGTAGACAGAAGGTTCTGAAATCTGGGCTTGCTAGAGGATGCTCGACTCTCCTTGGGAAAGCATGCAGTTTGATTCACTTGGTCACACAGTCAACACTGGCAAGTGAGCCATGGTTTTTTGTTTGTTTGTTTTTTGCTTCGGTTATTTTCTGGTGACACCAGAGCTAGGGTATCTAGAAGAGTCGGAGGTGAGGACTAGTTTTACACGTGATCCTTGGGGTGGAGGGACACCTTGAGAAAGTTCAGCCTGACTCTGTCCTTATCAACAGCAGCAGCTTCGCCACAGGACTCAGGTGAACACAAGAAGCCCGAACTAATGTCGGAGAATTTTGTTCATTGTCTTCCATTTTGCACAATGAGATCGTTCAGACCATTTAGTTCTTTTCTTCAAACTTTCAGTAGTGTACCAGTCTCTCTCTACTGAAATGAGTATGTGCCCTCTGTTGATAAGGACTTTTATTTCATGTGTTATGTAAATTACAAGTTAGGTTTAAATAAAACAGGTTGGGAAAGAGAGAGGGAAGGAGAAAAAGGCAGAAGAAAAGTAAAAGGATAAAGGTAATATGAACGAGAGAATTAACAAAATTAATCTAATTGTCATATATAGAATACTACACCTCATCGTGGATGGAAAGCCTTTTCAAGTGTATTTGAAACATGTACCCAAACTGACATTAAACTAGGTCATAGTCAATTCTCCACAAATTTCAAATATTTAATAAAACTACAGATTTCCTTAACCCATAGTGAAATTAAGCTAGAAAATAATTTTTGTATGAAGTCTCCAAATATTAAAAAAAAATGTAAAAGCACATTTTGCAACAATCCACATATCAAAAAAGAAATTACAATAGCAATTGTAAAATATTTTAGGCAGCATGAAGATAAGAAAAACTGCAAACAAACCCACATTTGATGAGAAATGTGAAGGTTTTATATTTTTTTAAAAGAGAAGGAAATTAGTGCTCTACATACCTTTTAAATTTGTTTTAAAAATCAGAAACATCTGAAGAAATTAATTCAAAGCAAATAATCGTGAGAAGTTGGGTGATGCATGCCTAGAATCAGGAAAATGAGACTAGAGGCCAGCCGGGAAAAAAGTTAGGGAGACTCTTATCTCAAAAAAAATAAAAGGAGGAGGAAAAGAAAAGTGTGAAACAAAAAGAAATTTGGACATCCTGATTTCCAGCTATAAAGTAAGAGGATCACAGTCCAAGTAAAACCAAACAAAAAACATGAGGCTTTCTGGGAAACATAGCTAAACAAAAAGTGCTCAAGGTATGGATCAAGTGGTAAAATACCTGCTCAGCAAGTACAAACTAGTAATGGCACAAATGAACAACACAGAAGAAGGAATTACTTAATAAAAGTATAAAAGGGCAAAACAATAAGTCCAAATATGCACTGTTTAAAAACATAGATAAAACTTTGGCAAAACTGATCACTCCGAAAGCCACAAATTAATATAATTTTTAAGTTATTATAAAGACAATGGTAGCTTGTTAAAAATAGCTTTCCATCTAAATACTTTCAGATAGGGAAAAACTAAAGTTCCAGAAAAAGTCCATACCATATACTAAACTGACACCACAAAAACTCTGTCTAGTCCTATATCTGTGAAAGTAATTGGTTTTTTTTTTTTTTTTTTTGCATTTTCCCACAGAGAAAATTCCTGTCCAACTAATTCTGGCCTTGTATTCAGAAAATATACCTAAAGTCTACAAATTATTTTTTAAGTATTTTCTTTTATATATTTTTTATTGTAAAAAAAATACTGTACAGAGGGGTTACAGTTACATGAGTAGGGTAATGAATACATTTCCTATCGAGCATTGTTACCTCCACAAATTATTTTTCGAAAGAAAAAAAATCAGTAGAGAAGTCAAAGACTTCACATAGAGGAGCTTCACATAGAGGACATAGAAGTGGCCAAAGAACAGATGAAAAAGTGGCCAAATATTATTCTTCCAGAAATCTTAGAGATTCCAAGAAAAACATATGTGCATGGCTGTAATGAAATGTTCTAGCATTTGGAAGGATATAGACAACGCTGTCTATAGTGTCTAATATTGGCAAGAATACTGTTTGGCTCAAATCTGCTCTACATTTTTGGTAAAATTATTAACTGAGCATTACTTTGAGCATTAGCTTGACAACAATTACTAAGGGTAAAATATACAAATCTTGTAGCCCAGCAATCTAGATCTTTAATATCACTCATAAGAAGATTCATAGCATTGCTGGATGCTGGTTGTTCACACTTGTAATCCTAGTTACTCAGGAGGGTTGAGGTCTGAAGACTGTTATTCAAAACCAGCCAGGGCAAGAAAGTCTGTGAGACTGTCTTATGTCCAATTAGCCACCAAAAAGGCCAGAAGTAGAGCTGTGGTGGTAAAGTGGAACTCAAGTGGTAGAGAGAGAGTTTTCACTAGCCTTTAGTGAAAACAATACCCAGGCCCTGAGTTCAAGCCTCATAGAGACACACACAAACATACAATATTCATAGCACTATTCAGAGCATCCCTAAGCTCGAAATGGACTGAAAAGTGAGTCGGTAGTAGAATAGATTGTAGTGTATGTGATCAAATATTGTACAGCAATAAAAAATGATTAAAGAAGATTACATGCAAAATATAAATGACTCAAATATAGAAAGGACATAGATACAAATCCTAGATCATTATAGTTATTCAAAACTTAAGTTTTAGGAGTTAGGAGAGCCATTATTCTTGATGAGTGATTTTGTGACTTAGGGTGAGCTCCAGTCTGATGATCTGGAAATGTTTTATTTCTCTATCTTGGTAATGCTCATTTCGTGATAATTAACCAAGCAGCATACTTTGTGCAAATTCACTGATGAAAATTTTTCTTGGCCAAAGAAAAGCTCATTGCTGTAAAAAATTTAACATAACATTTTCCACTGTTCTAGGGTTTCCTTCTTTATTTGGTTTGCCTTGCAGACTTCCTAAACCAATCTACCTCTCAACATGCAAGGGTTAAAATCTGGGTAATAAAATAATCGCTGGTTCCAGATAAAGCATTCGGCATGCTCATGTATTATTTAGTTTTATAATTTTGGCTTACTTTGCTTGGCTGTGTGTACCAGAAAAAACACCCATTTAGGATGATGCCAGCTATATATTTTTTTTAATTCTCACTTCAGAATGCTGAATACTGCAGCAGGATTTGATAAAATATTTTTTAGCAAATTCAAGTGTTCCTGCAGACTCTTCCTATCCTTTAGTGTGGGTAAAGATTAAAAACAGAAAAGCCTGAAAATAACTTACAGATTTCCTGTTATTGTCCCTAGTACTTTCTATTACTCTCTTTGGTCTCAGCCCTCAGAGTAACACAAGAGAAAACAATGGATCCTCTCTGTTAAAAAAAAAGAGAGAGAGATTTTTCATGTTTTACACATTTCAACATGACCTAATTGGAAAGAAATGCCGTGTTATCAGAATATGAAGACATACACTCAAATGGGGCATTCGGGAAATAGGTAGATACACTATTATCATTTGGGATAGGAAATAGTTCTAGGCCTATGTGTTTAAAATGAATCCCTAACAACTGCAAAGGGAATTGTGTCCATAGGTTCCAATTTATCTGTAGTGTCATGGATTAGACAATCTTCCATGATTATACGAAACTACCTCTAATACTGAGGAGGCCCAAAGCAGAAGATTGGAGAACCGCATTGATTTGGCCTCTGGTAAGAACCTAAGGGTAAAATGCTTCACGGCAGGAGACCGAGGGAGAGGGAGAAAGAAGTTGGAAAGTGGGAAGGGGCCAGTCTTGTTAGTAACAGTCCTCTCTGAGAACTACCCAAGGTCCCATGAGAACTACATTTTTTTCCAGAGCAGCCTTCACCAAGATCTAATTACTTCCCACTAAGCTTCACCTCTTAAAGATTTCGTCAGCCCCCTACGGGCACATTGGGGACCAAGCTTTAACATAGGAACCTTTGGAGAACAAACTATATCCAAATCACAAGGTTCATGCATACTGATTTTTTTTTCTTTCCCCAAACATTACCCTAGGCAATAAAGTTTCTTCAGGACATTTTAATTGCTAGAGGGAAATTTAGAATGGACCTCCTGGGCCTATGAACAGGGAGGGGGATGGGTGCAGAGTTGGAAATGGAGTTGCGCATAGCAGACCTGGCCAGCTTTCCTGACTGAGATGCTCTACTTATATTGTCCAATATCTTGTTCTCCAGGTCTCAAAGAAAAATAATGATAAAAGTAGTCTTTATTTCCTATCTAGAGTGAAGAATATTTGTGATTGGGGTGTGTGTGTGTGTGTGTGTGTGTGTGTGTGTGTGTTTGTGTGTGTGTGCTAGTTCTAGGCTTGAACTCAGGTCCTGGACACTGTCTCTGAGCTTTTGTGCTCAAGGCTAGCACTCTACCCACCTGAACCACAGCTTCACTTCCAGTTTTTTGGTGCTTAATTGTGGATAAGAGTCTCACAGACTTTCCTGCCCAGGCTGGTTTTGAACGGTGGTCCTTAGATCTCTGTCTCCTGAGTACCTAGGATTATAGGAGTGAATCACTGGGGTCTAGAAATTTGAAATTAAAAAAAAATTGACTTTCTTGTATAATGCATTCTTTTTCCTCTTCTCTGTAAAGCCTGTTTTAAAAGAACCTTTGAGGTCAGTCAATACTGGCAACTCCAGAAGAGATCCCGGCCAGCTAAAGGGAGACACTGAATTTTGGAAAATGAGACCCCTTTCACCTTTCAGGAAACATTGTGCTTCTTTGGAAACAGCTGACAGTGTCCAGGTGGGTGGTATGAGCTATGTAGTGAAGTTCTTAATGGATTTACCATGCCACTTTCTTCTAGGGACAATCCTAAAAAAATCTTCCTTTTCAAAATTCAAATTGTCATTCAAATCTGTGATCACTCTATCTCCTATTTTCTAGGTTCAACTGACACCTGGGATTAAGGTCAGATACATCAGGGGTCTCTGTGTGAAGGTAAAATGGTTTTTTTTAACTGAAATAATGGATTTAGAGCACTGAGGCAGAATGCGGCTCTATGCAACTACCAGTGACATATTTACAGAACCAGGCCTGATGGGAAACAAGGTGAAAGAAACAGTAACTCTAATTGCAGCCAGCAGAATGAAAAGTCTGATTGGTTGAAAACTGGCCAAGCTCTTGCCATTAAAAATACCATCACGTTGCTGCCAAAAGGAGTGTTGGGACAAATTGCCAGAGGTAACTGTTACATAAGCCAGAACTCACCCTGCAAATTAGCCAGAAACCATTACTACATCTCTGCTGGCCACAATTATTGTGATAGGTAACTTGCAAGCTGTTTAGTAGCTTAAAGTCTGTACCAGAAGAAATCAGATCTTGGTGAGACAAGAGGAATGTCTCTCCCAGACAAGAAAGAATGTGGTTTAATCCCTCAGGGACTGGTGACTCTGACTCTCTAGTTGGTGGCTTCAATAAGAACGTAGAAGTCAGAGAACTTGGGAGGAAGGAGGGGAAAGCCTTTAAAAACTTGCTGCAGCGCCAGGTGCTGTTGGCTTATGTGTCTCAAGTATTTCCAACTAACCACCAAAAAGCCAGAAGTGGATGTGTAGCTCAAGTAGTAGAGCACCAGCCTTAAGGGGGAAAAAAATATAAGGGACAGAACACAGGACCTGAGTTCAAGTCCCATAACTGTTAATCAATCAATCAATCAACCAATCAGTAATTTCCTACAGCTTTCAAGATAGCAAGAGGGATTAAAATGGAGAAATGAACTTTGGCTTGCAAAGAAAAGGAAGGGAAAGTCACTGAATGATCTTGTTTTGTTTAAATTTTTAAATAAAAGAATGGCTTATTACTATATTGATTAGCTCTGAGGTTAGCAATGTTCCCTTGAGATGTCTTCTCCACCACAAAATGAAGGGAATTGCAGAGGACAATTATGCCAGGAATTCAGACAAAGCCATCTTTTTTCTTGTAGACTGCAAAGTGGGATGAAAGCTACCTAGGTATTCCTCCATACAAAATAGGAAGCAATAGGTATGGAGCCCGGCCACTATTCTATGCTAGCTGTCATCACCTTTCTGATTCCCAGCCAAAGGCTCTATCTAAGAAATCTCTTTATTTCTTTATTCCATTTCTTAGTATCATCCTCCATTTCAACTTCATCCACACATCTACTTCCAATGTCAAAGTCCATCCATTCACCTGCCTCTCTTATCAAAGTCCTTATTTTAATATGCAAATTGGATCTCACCATTCACCGGTCCAATGATGTCTAAAGACTCCTTTAGTTTTTACATCTGAGCTTGGGACAGCCATTTCCACCTGCTTTACAACTTTATTGCCTCTAAGCTTTGAATTTTGGAGAGAGGATACGTTATAAAAGGACTTCCGTGTCAGTGGCTCATTCTGATGATTAAGGGAGCATCTGTAATTTCCAATGACCACACAAAATCTCACCAGGTAAACCAGAATTTCTAGGGATGAAATGCAAGGATCAATGATTTAAAACTTTCTCAGCTGATGCAGGTTGGAGAACCAAAGGTTCTCCTTTGCTTATCTGCATATATTGTATAAAGGTGTTTCTTTTCAATATTTCCATATGTGTGTATTCTTTATGAGTTTTGAATTTATTCACATTTGTTCCCTCTATTATTCTTCTAATCTCCCCTTCCTTCTTTTACCTTTCATGCCTTTGCACATGATGCTTGCTAGACTAAAAATGTGCTGTTACATCTTTGTTAATCTAAAGTGTCTGTTTCAACCTTCAGTGACCTGTCATGGCTTTCCCATAGCAAAGTACACCCACTGAATCCAAATTCATAACTTTTTATTTCCTCTCTAACTAGATGAGAAGGGAAGAAACAATGTTTTGTTTGCCTCTGCATCCACAGTGCCCATGGAGGAAGGAACACAAACAGTAACTGACTTCCTCCTCTAAGCTCTTCTTCCTCCATCTGGATTGTAAATGGTCTATCAGTTCCCAAAGCCTAGATAACCCCATGTTAGGCCACAACAGAGAGTAAAGACCTCTAGAAGACACAAACATCACAGATATGTCATGACATTGAAAACTAGAGGATGTGTTTCTACCTGGTGCTGTTGCTTACATCAATGGAAGTCTTAGTAACTTCCATATTGAAAGATTTAAGAATGGAATTCGACAGTGTTCAATCAAGAATGCAAAGGCTCATAAACAATTTCATTTCATGGTCTTTACACAAATGGAGTTTGTTCTTTAGAGGATCTTGGCAAGGCATAGTCCACCGTGTCGGAAGGCAGCAAGAAATTGAGATAAGTGCAAACTGGGAACTCAGTTTCCATTAAGAGGAAACTCAGAAACTGTTCCAAACTAGAAAGAGTTCCTGGACACGCTGCAAAAATGAACATTTTGAGAAGAGATCCAGATTTAGCAATGAGGATACAAACATGAAAGCAATTCCTTGCTGGAAAGACATTGGAAATTTCTGAGATCTGAAGGCCAGAGTTTCCCATTAGAATTGGCAAAGAAAGAAGAAACAACTGACTTGCATTTGGCCCTTGCCACAAGTGAGATTGCTTGGTGATTGTTGCCCAAAATCGCTGGATGAGATGCACATTGTGTACGCTAAAGCCCCTGCATTCTGGAGTAAGCATGCAAGATGGACACACCCTTTTCTTGCTTTCCAGTAGACAGAACTTTGGGAATAGTGCTGTTTTGAAGAACATATTGAAGATAATAGTTTATTTTCCAACATAGATGGTGACCTGATGATTTGATTTGGGAAAGTCACAGAAACACAAAGAGGCAATGTCTAAAGAGTAAAAAAAAGAAGTATTTTTTATTTCCTATGTTCTTGTCCTTTTAGGAATTCTAAGAATTCTCCTGAAATAAGGTCTCAAAGATAGACACTGGTCTTGAACTTGTGATCCTCCTACCTGTGATATTGAGCTGTTTCTGTTAAGGAGATCCTACTTCTGGAATATATCTAGCAAAGCTTAGAAGTTATTCTAAAATCACTCTCTGAAGGCAGATTTGCCTTGTAGTAACTACCTTTCATAACCTCCTAGGTCTCAAGACAGGTGCATGAATAATAGAGTTTACAAGGTGGTTTCCATATCAAGGACTTTGCATAGACCTTCTCTTGTCAAATTATTAGTCAGATATTTAATCCTTTACCTGTGAGCACAGACAATTGTGTAAAACCATTTCTATGGGTAGTTCATTGTTATATAATACTACTACATGTGTTCATTGTCACAATAAACTGATTTCAGGGCTGGGAAAGTGGCTCAATGGTAGAGCGCTTGCCTTGCATACATGAGGCCCTAGGTTTGATTCCTCAGCACCACATAAGCAGAAAAAGCTGGAAGTGGTGCTGTGGCTCAAGTGGTAGAGCACTAGCCTTGAGCTGAAGTGCTGAGGGACAGCACCCAGGCCCAGAATTCAGGCCCCATGACTGACGAAAAACAAAAACAAAAACAAAACACAATAAAAAACAATAAACTGATTTCAAAATCACGGAAGCATTGGCCCCATAGATGAATGGAATACCTTTGAATTTCATCCTCACAGGCCAATCTTTCCCTTACCAGTTCATACAAATACACATTGGTTGCTTCTTCAGCAATGAGAAACATGAGTTGTCCAGGACACACAACTTGTGAGTGACAGAGGACTGGGACCCAAAATTGCATTCTAACTGACAGATTCAATTCTTACTCTATACCTCACCTAAAAGCCAGACAGGCCATTTCCTCATGCTGATGGGCAGCATGAGAAAATGAAATAAACTTACCCATGTTCTATACTGAGCCACAGTACTAAAGTGCCTTGTGTGAATTAGAAGTCATTTCCTAGTCCACATGACTTGATGGGGAGGTAGGTGGTGGTGAACCTGACAATGTGCAGATGTCTGTGCTCACCTGGTTTCAAGTACTCTATTACTGAGTCACTTGGACAGGAAAGGTAGCACCGCAGGGAGCCCTTGCCAGCCCAAGTACCAGCTTACAGAATGTGGTGTCATAGAGCAATGGTCTTCCATTCTTACCCTTCCACAAGTTTTCTCAGTTCAATGATGTAGCAAAGCCTCTTGATCAAACATGGAGTGTGGCAAATGGACATGAGGTTCCTATGACTCACTACTTTGTGTTCTTTTTCCTTTGGAAAACTTTTTAATCAGATACTTTATGCAAATAATTCAAGTGGAGAGGAGAAAAAAAAGAAGGCACATTTTGGTGATCATATAACTAGAAGCATATTGCAGCAAGATTCAAAAACATTAAAAATGTCTCTAAGCCTTTCCCAGCCAGTCTTATTTTTTCCACTGTTTTTAAGCCACTAGCTCTGTTTCAGAGTTGCAGAGTTGTGTGGGGCCATCAGTGACTTCCCAGTTCATAAGCTATATTGCTTCTCAGAGTACAAACATGCAGACTTTTAACAGGAAGTTGCACGCAAGTGAGTGAAAAGCTAACATTCCGCAGAACTTTTGATCTTGCTTCTAGAGTTTTTTTTGGCAGGGTACACTAAATTAATTTGACTTAATCATATTCTTCACTGTTGGCATATAGTTTGAATCAGAGTAACTTAAGGAGATGAGTGGAATATACAAAATTAAATTATTAAAGGAAAATTACTATTACTATTAAGTATTACTATTACTACTAAGTAGGAATACTATTTCTTGTTCTTAGTATGTAGTACAGGGTAAGCTTCAATTCTAGCATCTCATTTATTCCTAAAACCTTACATTTAACAGATACATAATAATCTAAACACATAGATGTCAACAGATTTTGCCTGTGATAACTAGTCTCCTTACATAATTTTGTTTGTGTTAATTCTGATACTGAAGCTTGCATTCTGATTCTAAAACTGCTGTTTTTTTTTCACTCAATCCTGGTGCTCTACTGTTTGAGCCACACCTCCAGTTTCAGCTTTTGGGTAGTTAATTGGAGATAAGAGTTTCACAGACTTTTCTGCCTGGGCTGGCTTCACACTGTGATCCTCAGACCTCAGCCTTCTGAGTACATAGGATTAGAGGTGTGATGCTACTGGCACTGGACTGTTTATATCTTTGTACCACATAAAGATGAGTCATATTTAAGGCTGACAGCATTGAATCAGCAAAGTATAAACATTATAGGCAAGAAAATGTTAGAACTTTGTCTTCACCTGTTTTTAACTCCAAGACATTTAATAGTTAACTTCAAAATAAAATAGATGAAATGCCTAAACAAGTGGCCAATGTTTCCCTTTGGTCCTTCTTCTTTTGTCTAAGCTTTGTATTTGTAACAAAAAAAATCCTCTATAGATGCCGCGAATCATAGGTACTCTATGGGTTGGCTTAAGGAACTTTTCTGCCCTTTGCTTTCATATTTTGCAATGATTTTTAGAGATTAATTTTCATGATTTTTCTGAAGATGTGATCCAATGTGTCCTTAGAGAACTGGGAAAGCATTCACATTGAACCACAGCACGAGACAGTGAGCAGCTCTTCCTTCATAATTAGTCTTTGTTTACAAAGTGATGTTCTATCTTCAGCCATCTATGTGACAGCTGTTAAAAATGTAATTTCTACTTAAATGCAGTGTGGAGAAAGACTTTTAGGGAAACTCCTACTTTGTTTGGGGGTAAGTCTATACCAAGTAGATAGCAGAGAGGACTATGGAATCTCTGAACTTCCCTCCAGTGTATTTGACAGACACAGTGTTGATTGGGGAGACAGTGTCCTTGAGAAGACATGGTCATTTGTTTTCTTTTGTTTGTTTTTGTTGGCCATGGGGCTTGAACTCTGGGCCTGGGTGCTGTCCCTGAGCTCTTCAGCTCAAGGCTAGTGCTCTACCACTTGAGCCACAGTGCCACTTCATTTTCTGGTGGTTTATTGGAGATAAGTGTCTCATGGACTTGCCTTGCCCAGGCTGGCTTTGAACCATGATCCTCAGATCTTAGCCTCCTGAGTAGCTACGATTATAGGTGTGAGCCTCTGGCACCCAGCAAGACAGTCTTTTAATGTCATATTATGTTATATTATATGTATGCATCCATGTAAATGTGAGTCAGTTAGGTTGTATCATCTCTGAGGAACATTGTTTCTCTTCCTCATTCACAAACCTGGCATACTAAGGGAACGTGAAAATGCAACATACCAGACTGGTATTAATGGTCCTCATTGATGGCCAAGGAGAAGGGAACACGGAGATGTGAAATCCACTTAAACTTTCTCCAAATGCCTCAGAACAAGAGGATGAACTGGTGTCCTGCAGGTCCAGGGGTGTTACATGCTGCGTGGTTTGCTCGGGAAGATCTTCAGTGCTCTATATTTCCTCATTTTAAATGTCATGTGCTTTTCAGTCAACTGTAAAATATATGCATATGAAAATACAAGAGCGTTTTATTTTCCTTTCCAAAAAATTCAATTTGACTTACCATGGAATCAAATCCCAGACCATGTCCAAAGAGATGTGCCAAGTTTTCCTATGATGTCATGTAATCTCCAGCATACTTGCTTGAGAATCTCAGAAGGCAGATGAGAGAGAAATAGATACAGAGAATGGAACCTGGATTGTAAACCTGGTACATACGGTATTTCATTCCTATTTGTTCCTCTTTTTTTAATAAGAAAATATCTGCAGTAAATTTCAACTCTATGAATCCATAGAAATCTTGTGATAAATTCATATATGTTATCATTACATCATATTAAAGGTCTCCCAAAATATCTAATGCTTCTAGCCAAGAGAAAGAGGTGTTCATACCTTTACTAAGAGCTCATTTAGGTGTAAGGGGCTGACATAAAACTCAGAAATCAGACTAGCAAGCTTGAACTTCAAAAAGTTAAAGAGGGGGGGTTCAATATTCTAGAAACAAATGTCTAGCAAATTCAATATGCATTTATGCTTTTATCAATTGAAAATACTTCAAAGAAATAAAAGCACCAATATATCACAATGTGTAATAGCAAGTAGCTAGAAATAATCCACTGTTTACCCTGGAGAGACTGGTTAAGTGAACAAAGTTTTGTTCATATGGTGGGAGAGTGTTAAACTGCCATCTTGAATAATACAATAGAATGACATCCATAATACATATCATAAAAATTCAGAGAAAAAATGCATAGTGTCATTTAGTAATAAAGGGATGAATATCAATATATGCACTTTTAAAAATGAAAGGACAACACAAGAACTCTATTAAAAATAATATCTATGGAGGATGGAGGAATAAGAAACAAAAGAACCAGGGCATAATCTCCTTTATATATATATTTTAGAATTTGACTTCAGAATGCCTACCATAACTTATAAAATTTATAATTTTACATAACTATAACACAAAACTTAATGTAGAAAAAAAACATAGTGTCTAAAAAGCAAAGACAACATTGGGAACAAAAAGCAAAATACATTTACCAAGTTGGTAGCATAACAACATAACTTCAATGAAGGGAGTATTCCAAGGAACTTTACAATACAGCAAGTTGATTGTGTATTCCTAGTTATTTGTTCCATAAAACAAAAAGAATTGCAGTTAAAACAATACCAAAAAACATAATAACCACATTGTCGTATTCTTATTCTAAGAGCATTGCACATGAATTGTAGCATATATCAAATCTTGATTCAGTGGGAGCTGAAATTTTTCTGTATGGGAGGAAAGACCAACAAAGGAAAAATAAAGTTAAGTGGAAGCAAGTTAGGTCTGAATTCAAACAGGGAATATCCATATCAACTCAGATGTAGTTATCACAGAAAAAAATTCTCCAGATGTGTTGGATGCATAGGTCTAGAAGCAAGAACTTATCCTACAGTCTGTGAAGCCAAGATGCCTACATTCTCTGCTTTTCATTAAAAGAGAACACTTGCTTCCAGATATGGTAGCTTCCAGGACTAGAGCAAGAAATGTTCAAAAACAAGCCTACTATCCAAGGAGGCGCTCATGACTAGAATGATATTGTCAGCAGGCCTCAAGGGCAGTGGCCAGGGCCGAGAGGATCAAAAGGCCTCATTAATAAATACTCAGATTATCATTCTCCTGCCTTATTATTATTATATATTATGGTTAAAAAAGAACCTGTTTATAAAGGCACTCAACTCAAAAAGACTACTTTAGAGAAACAATTTTACTATTAATAAAAATACAACAGTGTCAAGTAAAATTAAATCTACGTGTGCTTAATGGGTATATCCTCACACTAAAGTATGATTCACCTTCAAGACATCTGGGCTAATCAAATTTTGATAATGAAAACTGATGAAGAAGGGAAAATGACCATTTTTTTCTGTAAAATATATGCAAGGTGAATTTTTTCTTATAAACATAGGCCGCTAACCAATTCTAAAGAAGTGATAAATGATATGAGTAGTGGCACATTACTATAATCCCAGAATTCAGGAGGCTGAGGTTAGGAAGATCATATATTCAAAGCCAGCCTAGACTACATAATAAGACCCTGTCTCAAAAAATAAACTGAAAAGGAAAGAGCGAGAGTATGAGTGAGAGCAGGCAAGCAAGCTAAAGATATCTATATATCCCTATAGCTATCTCTTTCTCTCTCTATATATATGAGAGAGACAGACAGAGACAGACAGACAGACAGACAGACAGACAGACAGAGACAGAGAGAAACTTGCCTGCTTCATCCCTAAATCTCCATTCCATCATCCCATGTTAAATATCTATACTTGATTAGCATGTTAAGGAAGTTTCCATACCAACCATTCTCTAATTTTCCAGCTCTGACTGTCTTTCAATTCAGTTGTGACCCTGGGTTCTTGGAGTTAGCATAGACACAACAGGATTGATTTCACACTAAGCAGTAATAGCAAGAATTGGGGCTCTTGATTATCCATACTTCTGCCTGATTTGGCTACAAAATAGGACTTCCCATGTCTACCCCCTCATATTTGCAAATTTGCTATAAAAATTCACTATACTCCAGGAAATACTTTGGCTCAAAGTGGTAGAGCACAAGCTTTGAGCAAAAGACCTCAGGGACAGCACTGAGGCCCAGAGTTCAAGCCCCAGGACTAGGGGTAAAAAAGCCAAATTGGAGAAGAATTGTAGCCGGACCTTGAATATATCCAAAGTAGACTTTCTTTTCCTTGTTATTTACCCCACTCCTCCTAACTTGGTCTCCTTGTCTATTTCCCCACTGATATATTCTCTAATTTACACAGTCTCTTCACAATGCACAAATTCTAGGGTCATTTGTAGTCAAAAGTGTTGTGGTGTTGAATAACAAAAAATCTGGCATGCACATATAAATATTATAAAGACTGAAAAATGAAATGACAAAACAATATTATACCGACAGCTTCCAGCTACAAACAGATGAGAGAGTGTGAATTTTGAGTGCATACCAACTGGATTCAGTGAATGCAAATGCATACATTTGAAGTTGGATCGATGCTTTAAAGAAAGCTTACCTCAACAGAGATGTTAGAGGAAAATACAAAGGGTAGGAGATTCAAGGAGAGGGATCTGGAAGCAAGACGAATTAGCTCAGTGTTTCCAGTGCCTTCTATAAGTGAAGTAGCATAATTAATTTTCCTCTCTTCCATTTTCCAAGAACCAAAAGCTTGAGAAATTAATTGATATGGTTAAAAGAAATAATAGAGTTATGTGTTCAATCAAATGCTGCTACATTCCAATATTTTTCTCAGCTATTGTATTTATTGATCTAAATGGCCTAATTTATATATTATGCAAAAGCCTTAGGCCAGGCACTAGTGGCTCATACCTATAATCCCAGGCATTGAGGAGGCTGAGATCTGAGGAACATGGTTCAAAGGCAGCCTGGGCAGGAAAGTACATGAGACTCATCTTTAATTAATCACCAGAAAACTGGAAGTCTGGCTGTGGTTCAAAGTAGTAAAGCATTAGCCTTGAGTGAAATTGCTTAGGGACAGAGTGCAGGATCTGAGTTCAAGACCCATGATTGAAAAAAAAAAAGCCTTAGTAATAGAAGTCAAAAAGCAGTTGAACATTTGTTATGAAAGTAATTTAGCAGTTTCTAAGCTAATACCCCCAAAGCATCAGTTCAGCCTAGGACATATAGTCTGAGAGTTTAAAGTATCAATGTTGAGAGAGAGAGAGAGAGAGAGAGAGAGAGAGAGAGAGAGAGAGAGAGAGAGAGAGAGAGAGAGAGAGAGAGAGAGAGAGAGAGAGAGAGAGAGAGAGAGAGAATTGGAAAAGAAATTAAAACTGAGGGCAGATGGCCTGGTTTGTGATGGGAAAAGAGGTCAGGTGTAATATAGCATTCCATTTCATTTCTAAAATGAAAAATGCCTACATCTTGGCAGAAAAGTCTGGTTTTTCTGATTCACTCAAGAAGGCCAGGTCACAGCTTTATCTCTTAAAAAAAACAGATCATGTAATTTGTTGCTTGAAAGTAATTAGAGCTGGCACATTGGAGAACCATTTCCCCTGGAGATTCTGTCCTCTTAAATTGAGTAAATGTCAGCACCAGACATTAAAAACCTAATGTTTGCCTTCTTATTCTCAATGACTTTATTGTGTGTGCTTCCTGTAGACTGTGTAGATGAACTGTCCAAGGCTGTGTGAACTGTTCAGACCAAGCTGTCTCTGACCCTGACTTCTTCAATGGAAGGAGCATTTCAGTGACTGTTAGGGGTTAGACATAGAAAGGATGGTTAGATCAGTGACATAAAACCATTCAGATCCAGTTAGTTATGGTAAAGCTGATGTACAGAGGGATTACAGGTACGTAGGTCAGGTAATGAGTACATTCCTTTTTAACAGTTGCACCCCTTCCCTCCTTCTCTCAGTTTTTCCCTCCCATCCCTCTCCCCACAAGTTGCATGGTTCATTTCCAACACAGTGTCTACTGAGTATCATAGCTGTAATTGTGGATCGTTTGTCCCACCCTTCCATGCCCCCTCTCCCTCTTCCAAACAAGACAAAAGGTACAGACAACAAAAACAGCAAAGAAAAAAAACCCACCTATTGTTTCCATTTCCTAGAGTTCATTTAAATGATCACCTTTGTGATCCTCTCCTAAGAATGTCCTCCTTTGATCTCATTGTGTGAATGTCTAAAGACCTGTATAACTTATCATGTCCTGGTACATTTATTGTCTTACCATCTAATGTGTTTTCTTGTAGATTTATGGCATGTTCTAGTTACCACAAATGAGGGAAACAGCCTGTTTCTTTGGGTCTGGCTTTCTTTGTGTAATATATTTTTCCCCTACATCTTTCCATTTCCTTATGAATGATACAACAGCATTCTTTCTGGTGGAGGAGTAGAACTCCATTGGGCATATATACTGGGTATATATACATATTTTTTTTTCTTGATCCATTCATCCACTGAGGCCAGTGACTCCCTGTTAATTGGTGTTGGATTTTCATCCATGTTTTAATATTCTATCATATTTTCAGCAGAATTGCCTTTATTTGTGATGTATAATCCTGAGTGACTTTCTCACATGTGAAGACTCCCATAACTGGTTCCATAAAGGCATGAGGATCCCGAGAGTTTCAGGCCAGCTTCTCATAGTCAGAACTATCCCATAATTTCCCCCACCACAAAACATGCTCTGTTCCATTGCATTGGAAAAAAATTCCTCATCTTAGCTGGACCCATATGCCATTTCATGTCCAGGTCTCTGCTTCCTGTCATAATAGCTGTGCCTTCTGCAGTGTCATATACATGGCATCTAACAGTCTAAGGTCATTAGAGGCTGGCATGTACCTCGGGCATGTACATCTTCCATTGTATGTATGTATTCTGTGTATCCTGTGGTTAGTTTTGGGGTGGGGGTGCTGGAGGCTACCTTTCCAAGGCTGTTTATTTGCTGTGGCTGTTATTAGTTAGGGTAAAAAGGCATTTCTATTCAACATGCCTGTTTATGAATACAAGGATCAATGCCACCCATCCATCATTCTCCCCTATCTGTCCTGATCTCATCCATTCCTTCAACTACTGCTTGCTTAGCCATGAGATTCTTCCTATGTGTTTCTGTCTTCGCTTGACTATCCTGCAGTGAGGACACCAGACCTAATTAGGGGTTCATCCTATGCTAGCATGGCTTAATCTTTACTTAATTACATCTATTAATGGCCCCATTTGCTAAAATGGTGCACCTCAAATCTTAGGAATGGTAGACTGTGTGTGTGTGTGTGTGTGTGTGTGTGTGTGTGTGTGTGTGTGTGTGTGTGTACATACTCTACAATATAGACTTTAAAAACTGGGTAGTGTTGGTTCTCCAACTTTGACTTTGACAAAAATATTTTGGCTATTCTAGTCCTTTCAATATACACCCTTTAAGATTTTGGTTGGTGTTGCGTTTAATTTATAGATTCATTTAAGAAGAATTGACATTTTAAGTATATTGAGCCTTCCTACCCATGAACTCAGTATGTCTCTTCGTATTTTGGGATCTTCTTTGATTTTACACTTTTAAAATGTTTTAGCTTAATTGTCATAAATACCTTTAAAATGTGAGAGAAATTATTTTCTGTTATCCCTTTAAAATTCTTTTGTAACTGTCTCTTTGGGGTTTCCTCCAAGTTTGAGCTATAAAGTCATAAACTTCCTCCACTTTTTATTAGACTCTCATGTTGAAAGACCCACCTGATCCAAACAAAACATCATAAATATTTTGCTTTTGCCTTCTACCTATCTAGATTTACTATGACTCTGGCAAGGTAGTAGCTACATTACTTGCAGTCAGCAATAAATACTGTTTTGCTTCATTTATAGGTTGTTTTGCTTTTATTTTCCATTGGTCCAACAGTAATATATGAGGAAAGGATGCTAGGGGTTGTGACAATCCTTTGCCACTATAAGGACAGACATGACAGAAAGAGCCCAGGTCCTTGATGATCCTGTTGAACCACCAAATGAATCCGAGGACTCTATAATCGCAGATGTCCTGGTCAAGCAACTATGAATGTCTTTGTGTTGTAGCACAGACAATGGTTAGGGAGTTAATTACTTGTAGTTGAGTTTCTGATACAAATAACTGATGTGGCTCTGCCCTAGCTTCTCATTCTTCCTCTTCAATCCCACTCCTCCCAGGCTTTAACCAAAGTGGCTAGCATGTCTTCTCCTTTGCCCTGTTTCTTTCAGGCCAGCGTCTCCTCTGTACCTGCTCCAGCTTATTCACCTTCCATCTCCAATCTATCCCCCTAAATGGGGTCTAACCAAATGCCTTTGCCTTTTTAATTGTGCCTTCTACTCAGGGCCTTAAACTCAAACCTGGGCACAGCCCTTTATCTTTTTCGTTGGAGGATGTCCCTCTACCATTTGAGCCATGCTACTACTGCCAGCTTTCTGCTGGTTTCATGAACTTTCCTACTCAGTCTGACTTTGAATCATGATCCTCAGATCTCAGACTGTTAAGTATCTAGGTTTACAGGTGTTAGCCATCAGTGTGCAGCTGGCTTAAATGCCATTTCTCATAGTTGGGTTTTCTGACTAGACGTAGATTCTCAGCTTCCAACAACTCACACACACATTTTCAGTTATGGACTATTTAAGCATTCATGTAACTCAGTATATTGCTGATTCCACAATAACTAAATTTTATTGCGTGTTTATTCTTTGCCAGGCACTGTGCCAAATGCTTCATTTGCATCATCTCTTTTATTCAACATGGAAAACTTATAAATTAATTACTCATATAGCTTCCATTTGACACATTTGACCAAGGACAAAATAAGATTTAGAACAAAAAGCTTATGAAGTTTCTCTCGAGGTCATGAAGACATCTGATTAAGCAGTAGAACATCCCAGGACCAAATCTAGGTCTGAACATGCACGGAGTGCATCACTCAGCAGTGAGCATGTGCAATTTAGACACTGTGTTTTCACAATGCTTGCCTTTGTGAGCAAGTGCATGGTGTCCTGAGTTTCTTCATACTGTGCTGTTTTGTGTATCTGCCTGGCCCAGATAACCATAAGTCACTATGACGACTTAGTCTTTCTTCTGAGAACCACCTCCTCCCAATCTCTCTCCACCAGTCTCCTCTCTATAAACAGATTTATCTACTAGTCTTTCATCAGCCTTGATGAAACTGTCCCAAGGTGTTTCTTATGAAGACATTTGAAGGTGGTAAGGGCTTGGTTTTCCCTGGTGGACCTTTTAAGGACTTTTGAAAAAAGTGGTTTTGAACTCAACAAATGACCCTCTCTCTCATGGTAAAATCAGAGCTACATCTCAGGTATGCTAGTTTGAATGGAAACTCAAAAGGCCTGTATGGACTAATTCTGGCTGGCTAGTGACAATGGTGGTTGTCATGGAGGAACAAGGAGGGATGAAGCTATTTTGTAAATCTTAAAGTATTACAGCCCTTTCCAATGCGCAAGAGACTTGTTATGTTTACCTAGAGTCTATTAGGTGAATTCTCTTAAACTTTTCCTGAGTCAACGTCTGCTGTCCTTAAAAATGTCACTGACTCCTCCCCATAATTTTAGTTGAGAATAAATTAAGGCTTACATCAATATTTAAGCAATGCCTACATTTTTGTCTGAATTCTTATTCACCTAGTTACCTATACACAAAAAAATTCATTATGCATAATTCTGGGTAGCAGCAATGATCAACAGACCATGCTACAAAATCTGCAAGACTGCAGATCTAAAACTGACTTTAAGTTCATTTAAACAATAAAATGGATGTGATTTCCAAGACTTGAAGGATCCCAAGAACTTTGGTAAATGCTTATTTAAAGTCAGGTTCACTCTGCGTTCCGGCTCCAGGGAATTCTTATGAAGAACAGGAACTAGCCGCGAAGGGTATGGAGTGTTTCAGACTGTTCCTTCATAAAGATTTGCTATGTGGAATCTGGGAGTGGCCTGTAGCAGCCAGCCACGCTGAAAACAATTTCTGTTCTCCTTCTCTAACTTCTCCTCGTCTGCGAAACATTATAGTAAGCAGTTATTCCAGGTAAATGCTCAAACATAAGCAACAATTTTCAGCACAGTGCCAAAGACAATAAACACTCACATGCCACGGAGTAAGTGTTAAAATAAATGTAGTGCAGAGCAGTAGGCTTTTAGAAAGGAGAAAAATGCCTTATTCTGGTATTTAGGATAAATTTGACTTGTGCAAAGCAGAGGTCATTCCATATAGAAGATGATTGAATAGAAACCTGAAATAAAGGTCTGAAGCACTGTAAAAATAAAGGTCCTGAGCACTGAAATAAAGGTCCTGAGCACTGTAAAAAGTCCAGCATAGCTGGAGCTCAGAGATAAATTGGGATTAAGATGCCACTAGAAAGCCAGCTGGTGAGTAGCCTTCATTGAACACATTCTAAAGCCAATGAGAAGAAATCAACATGTACTCAGCACTTAGTATCAAAAATGATTTGAAAAGACAAGGTTGATCCAAGCATCAAAATCCACACATTAAAAACTCTGAAACTTTTTGAATGCTGACATAACTGAAACACATCTGAAGCCTTTCAGACTGCAGATGAGCTAATGCTCAACAATATTCTATGCAAATATTACACGATAGGAAATATTCCCTAATCCAAACTACTGATCAAATATGTCCCGTCTCTAGTTGGTGAGGAGCTAAACCCCATGGCTATGAATGCAGGTTTCTAGAGGACAGAATTCCATTCTCTCAAATGATCAAATAGCTAAATGGGCATTTAGAGTCTTCCTGTGGAAAGGTAATTTAGGTAGTATCTGAGTCAGTCTCTATGATGACAGTCAGTCTCTTCCACCACAATCCCTTCTTTCTTACCCAGCCCATCGTTCCTTCCATGCAACCTCACTGTGTTTGTGGTACTAGATTGAATCTGGTAGGCTTTTTAACACTTCCGGTGAAGAGGGCCATGCATTTACTCGTGGTTAAGTAACGTTATTTCTTCTCTACTTCTACTTAAGGATATGTAGGCATTTTTTTCTGGAGTAACTACTCAATAAGCATAGCTCCCAGCTCTCCTGTTGTTCATCTTTTAAGTTATTTTGGCCTCTCCTTAAATCTTTCCTGCTGGGTCTCCATTTTCCAATGGGTATTCCTATTTAATCAATGTTGCCTCTTGAAAATGCAGTCACTAGAAATAGATACACCATTTCCTTCCTTGCCTTTTTCTTCTCATTGCTACCAGTATATTTTTAAAAAATGAATTGATTATGGAAAGGCCTCACCAGAGGCTTTTCTGGTTAACATTACCTTAAAATACATTCGAAAGGAATATCCATGGAACAAAGGGAAGTACACTCAGTCTAAAGCCAGACACTGACTCACTGTTTGATGGAATGCTGACATTTAACATCATAATGAAAACCGATATGCTGTCTAGATTGCTAGACATTTTTAATGGGAAAAATAAGAACCTGGAAGAACAGTGAGAGGAACATAGCAAATGCTTCATTTTTATGTGATGAAGAAAGGAATGGAGTAGATGGCCACACAGCTGGAAAAGGAAGTTATCTTTAGTTTTGGAGATCTCAGGGGCTCCCTCTTGAAGTAATGTGGAACACAGGCAGGGCAAACTGAGAAATCTCTGCCAGGGGGGATCCACTAAGCAAGATGTTAAGTCTGGAGTGAAAGTGTCACGCGTGGAAGGAATACCAGACGTATTATCCCATCTGTCGTGTTCATTTCACATTGGGGCCCTGATTTCTGGGCAGAAAGAAATGCATGCTGAAACTTATCTCACATGGCTATGTTTTAGGACAAAATGATGAGGACTGTTACATCACAGTGGTGATGAAGCCATGGAGATGTTGGCTAGGATGGCTACCCTAAGTCATGATGTAATGGATAGTCAAGGACATTGCACTTGGCTCTCACTACACAAGCTTTGTCTCTCAAGATTTTTTCTTTCTTTCTTTTTCTTCTACACAGAATGAAAGGGGAAACCATTTAATGCAGACAAGAAAAACTACTGACCCAGTGTCAAGCAGATTTAGGTCTTAAACCTTGAAAGGCAGATGGAAATTCAATCATGAGTTGGAACCTGATGAGAAGAAAGTGGGCAAAGGTAATGGACATAAGGCTGTGTGTGTGTGTGTGTGTGTGTGTGTGTGTGTGAGTGTGTGTGTGTGTGTGTGTGTGTACATGAGCACACACGTGGCAAAAGCAATTCAGGATTCAATAGTTTTTCTCGTAACTGAAACTTTGAAGTAATATCTCTTTGGAGAAATAACATCAGTTCTGTTTCTATATTGATGAAACAAAATTATCAGGCAAAACCACAATATTACTTTCCTACTCACTGACCAGAAAGACCAAGCAATACTCACATCAACTGCTTATTTCATTGTCAAATGTTTATTTCTATGCCATAGTTGCCTTAGCACAATTTGTAAAAGGAAGGAATCCAAAAAGTGATTTTTTTTTTCAGGATATTTTCTCTGCATTATAAGAAATAAAATAAACACCTTGGTATCAGAATTACCTTTTCTTTCACATCATTCTAGTAAGTTGCATCTAAATATCTTCCTTGGATATCTTTTTTTTTTTAATGTTACGATGGAAAAATATCCACAGGAAAAAATGCTTAGATTCATTAGCATAAACATGGGATAGTCTTTGTCAGAGAATATATCTAGAACATCTTTGTTTTGGTACACTCTATCACTAATTGCCATATTCTTATTACTTTATAACAGGCATACTTTATTATACAAACAAAGTGCACTAAAATGAACAATGTTAAGAGATAAACTGAAATTGGGTGGATGTTAAATCTCCGGGTGATTAGATATTAGTGAAGCACAGAAATACAAACTTCATTATCAATACAGTGCGCAACTCTCTCCTGTGATGGAAATGTTTTGTAGCCTAGTTCTTTTTTTTTTTTTTTTTTTTTTTTTTAGCACATAGGGCATCCAATACAACTGAAACAACCTGATAACAAATTGATCATTATTTTTTAAGTTCAATAAAAAGGAATGCTCAGGTTTCTTAACTGGTTCTCCTACTTGAGAGAGCCAGAAGATGGCAATTGCTCTAGACTGCTGTCATCTGATATGAGACACAAACCCACCAGGATTTTTACAGCAGAAGTCGGCACCATGCCTCAGATCACGAGGCCCTTACAAAGGAGCCTGGGAAAATAACTGTGCCAAGCAGTGGTGGGCCAGCAACTAGAGGCCGCCATGGTAGTTGTACGCAGAAATCCCTTCAGCAGACTCAGTGAAAGGGTGAGAGTTCTTTTAAGTTCATGCACATTTTATTGAGTAGTAATATAAAATGCTTTTTCTTTGTCATTGTTACAAGTGCATGCTTTGATCGCCAACATTTCAGAAGTCAAATTACAAAGGCAAGGCTTTAGGCTGTAGTGAATTACTTGGGCACTTATACAGTTGTTAAAAAATATGAATGGGCTTTTTTTTTTTGTCGTTGTTGTTGTTTTCAGAATGAACCAGTTGTAACCCGTAACTGATATACAAAGGGAAAAGAGTGAAAAAAGTACATATTTTGTGGCACATGACAGAACAGAACGAAGTAACTAAACCATTATGACGTTAAACAGTTACCATGCATTTAGAGTTTCACATGTAACTACAAACTTATTTAAATTCACAAGGTTTGCTAAACATGCTAACCATCTATATGTGCACTGACAAGCTTATGTTAAAAACTTTTAAGAATACTTTCCCCTTTAGATTTTTTTCAAAGCTGTTTTGATTACAAAATTTCAAAGGCATTAAGCATTTTAGAGAATATAAAGAACGCCAGTATACATACATTTCCAGTATATGTCAGACCACTAAGCGCATTACAGTCCCATACAGGCCAATACAGCCATTTTTTTTTCTTAAAAAACATGCATAGGCAGATTTTGTTTTTTGTTTTTTGTTTTTTACAGAATATAGATGCTTTATCACTGTACTTAATATGGTGTCTTGTTCACTATACTTAAAAATGCACCACTCATAAATATTTAATTCAGCAAGCCACAACCAAGACTTGATTTTATCAACAAAAACCCCTAAATATAAACAGCAAAAAAGATAGGTGTAATTATTCCAGTTTTTTTTCAAACTTAAAAGAAAAGTAAAGAGATTCACTGCCAAATTAATAAGTGTAATGTAGGAAAAGGGCATTCAAGCATACTAAAGAAACCTGAGCTCAGCAGAACCTGCACAAAATTAAAATGAAACTGTCCTTTTTTTTTTTTTTTTGGCATTTTAACAAATCTGCAACATTCTCTTTTTTTTTCTTTTTCTGTTTTTTTTAAGACTGCCTAATTCAGTTTATAGCCATTGTCTGACAAGAGTAGCAAAACATTATCAATAAATAGTCCTTATTTAGTTTGTACATCATTTTTGTTAAAAATGTTGATATCATCCATTTTTAGTGCTGCGACTGTAAACGTACAATAGTAAGAAATTAGACAAAGTTTTCATGTCCAGTAACAGAATAAAAGGCTTTTCATTCACCTATCTAGGAGTCCTCAATGCAGTAGGAAAACTCGGTCATTCCCCTAACATTGCAGTCTATACTAGCGTTAGCTTTCTTTTTAAAAATTTTTTTTCCCCTATAAGCATTTTTTAAAAGGCATACCCAAAAGAGGTGTGTAATCACCACCCTCACCAAAATATAGTTTATTATCTCTCTCCCTCTTTGTTTTTTTAAATGATAGTGTAAACTGAATCCAATTCCTAGCCCCCAGAGCAAATAAGCTACCATCAGAGGCAAGAACATCCGAATGCTGATAGGCAGCAGCCATACCACTCATGCCCTGCAGCTCAAAGAAAAAACAAAAAAAGGAAAAAAAAGAAGAAAGTGAACAGGAAGTGGTCACTGGATATTGCTGCTATTACTGCCATTGCTGTCCGTGCCGTTAGTTTCTGAGGCGAGAGCCTTGTTGATGGAGTTAAGGTTGGCATCAGAGGGCAGGGCGTCTCTGCGAGGTGGCATCCTCTCGTTAATTCGGTCTAAGCCCTTGGCTTCCTCGAAGCTAGTGATCTTATGTTGTGGTGAAAATCCTTTGATCGCTAAACAGAAAATCATTAAGAAAGAGAGAGACAGGGTTAGCTACAGAAAAAAACAGGGCACAGGTGCGGTGTTTGGGTGATGTGAGAGACTTCGCAGTGAGTGGGGATTCCTTTAGTGGAGAACAAGAGACGGGACCTGAACACAACACAACAGACTCCTTACCATACTTGGAGATAACCAAAGGTTTGAAAACAGCCAATGTCTCTTGCCAACCAAAGTGTCCTCTTGAAGTCATTAAGGTGAAAGCAAGTCTCTCGTCTCGGTGAACATTTAGAGCAAAGGATTCCAAAGTGGATAATGTAAAGAAGTCAGGTCCCTGGAACCACCATTGTTGGCGACACTATTACCATGGTTACCACATTCAACACCTATCCTAGGCAGACTGTAGTATATACTCATTATCACTCTCCCATTGAGCTAGTAATGACAAATCCAGTGGAATCACGGTGACTGCTATCCCTAAAACTCTAGCAACAGGCTTAGAGCAGAAGGCAAAGGAGCCAAGAAAGGAATTCACTTGGGCATTTCTATGTCACCACAGAACCCCAACTCAGATCTCCTCTGCAAAACAACTCAATGATGCCATTAAAAACAAAGAAAAAAAAGAAAAGGAATGATGAATTTCAATTTTCCCCCCTCTACTTTGGAAGCACATGGAGTGGGTGACAAGGTATAAGAAACTCAGAAATCAATATGGGATCTCTCAGTGGAGAAGCACTGAGCGCCCTTCTTCAGTAAACAGACCAAACATGTTCCTCTGGTACCCGTGACTCCTGAAATCAAGAAAAAAATCATTCTTGGTAGAGCCAGTGAGACACACAGAGGGGTTAAAAGAAAAGCTTTTCATATCTTTAGAAAAAAAAAAAGGAATTGGACAGGATTTATAACTACTCCAAAATACTTCATTAAAGCATGATATTCTTCAAGTGGTTGTAATACTTGATTTAAAAAAAAAAATCTAGAAAACCCCCTAGTGTGCTTTAGAGATAAGTAAGGCATCTGTCCAAGAAATTTAGTGGTTGCCCCATTCTATGAGGTGAAAATAAGACACACAAATGGGGAACCAATGACATCAGTTTGTTTTACTCCTTGTGAAGGGCTAGGCAGATAATCAAGGGCCAATCACCAGTGTTGAATTAGGCTGCATCACCAAGGCTAATTAAAAAATAATTTCACAGTACTTCCTTCTGCCTTACCTTATTTGGTTTAATAAAAATTTTAAAAAGAAGAACATTAAAGCAGTTCCAAACTGAAACGTTGCCAGCCATTCCCACACAATTGTGCAGTGCCTTCCATTAGTATGGGTGGGATTCTTAAAGGATACACAGAGTTGTTTACAAGCTCATAATTATTACAATGAGAAATAGATTGCTTCCCCCTCTGCATTTTACAGGTTAGCATAGTGGTGATTAGTCAACCATGAGAGGAAGAAGATGGGGAAATGGGGAAAGACCAAGGCCCAAAGCAAAGCTTCTTAATTCTTCTGTTAATTCAATAATCAACTTAGAAATAATAAATAGAGCTGTCTATGAGCACCCACCCTGAAAACTAATTCATTTAAGGGACAAAATAATAGCACCAAGTGGTACCCTACTCTTTGGCTAACCAACTGTATCATTTCATCAGAATTAATAAATATAAGAAGTTTGTCTCATTACAATTGATAGTCATTTTTGTGAATTTAAATGACAAAAAGTGGAATCTCTAGGTTTTAAAAGCCAATAGGGTAGGAGAATAGAAATTAAAAATGTAGTTGGATATGGATAGTTCTGGGATGGGGCTCCATTGCTAGTCATTTTGTTTATCCTGGAATGGAAGAATGTGCTCTGCTGTAGTTGCTGGTCAGACAATGGGTATTAGCAATTTACATTGGTAGTATACTCAACACAACACAGAGTCACAGAAACCACAGAAAACAGCCAAACTATCAACAAGAATGCACACTGCAGATTAGAATTTGCCAAGAGGAATAGAGAATTCCCACATAAATAGCAGCATGTGCACTGCTATTTAGGAAGCAGTTGTATTTTTCTCTTACATTGCTGTCGTTTCCCCTACCATATCCAAATCATGAGCAAATTGTAAGTCTAAAGTGGCACTTTTTTTCACATCATACCAAAGGACCATATGCATACAATTTTGAGAAAAATAAAAAGTTATCTGCAAGAACAAAATACAACTGGAAAATTTTGTTTTAAAGGGGAACTTCAAATTATTATTATTTTTTAAATTTCCAGAGGGTATGGTATACATATAATATTAAAAACTATTTTGATATATGCAGTTCTCATACAACTGTGTACTATTATTATGAATATTTTTGATGGTATTAAGGTTTGAAATAAGAGACCTGTGCTTGCTGGGCTTGCTACACTCAGCTGGCATTCAATCATGGGAGTCACACCTCCAGCCTTATTTTTTGCTAGTTATTTTGGAGGTGAAGTCTCTTAGATTTTTCTGCTTTGGCTGGCTTGAAAATTTTATTCTCCAGGTCTCAGCCTCCTTAGTAGGTAGGATTACAGGCATAAGCCATGGGTGCTGGACCATAAGTATTTTGAAAAAAAAATTCAAGTAAAAAGTTTTCACTAGAGAATCAAGTTTCTTGTTTTTGAACAGTTCTAAGACATGGCTGGAGATGGTCAAACATTCTTGATTTCTCTAGTAAGGTGCTTAATACAAAAAATAGGCACCTGGCAAATGCTAATTATTAAGTGACTGTTTGATATTCACTACTCTTATAACTGGCCATTTCCATAGCCACTAGATACTTTTAGATTTCTTATGAATTTTGCTGGTGTTAACTGACGTACAATACCAATAGATTAAAATTAATTGGGCTAAAAGAACGGTTTATCGCTCTACATGTGTCTCATGTTGGAATATTTTTTAGAGACATAAATTGATGTTGAGCTACAAGAAAGCACTATGAAAAATAAACTTTTTTTTCTTTTTCTTTTTTTCCCAGAGGGAAGGGAGCTACAAACTTGGAAACACTAGCATTCATCAAGCTACTTTTCTGCTTTCCTTCTCACTGATGCCTGCCAGTGATCTAAGGAGGGACATGGTTCAGCTCAAAGCATATTGTTTTACATGTTATTTGTCAAAGCAGCTTCCATAACCCCCACCCCCCACGTCATTTCAGTGATTATCATACTTTTGTTTTCTGTGATTGTACTAGGTTCATGGTATACAGAAGTCAAACATAGCTTTAAGGGAAAAAAAAACAAACAAACAAACCATAGAAGGACATTTTCCCCTTTAAAGCAAGAACATTTTGGTTAATACTGAGCCACAACTGTTAGCCCAACACCCACACACTCTGTACAAGCTACAGCAAAAATAAATAAATAAATAAATAAAATAAATAAATGAATACACCCAGCAGAGCCCTTATCTGTTGCAGGTACAACAGAAAGGGGACTGGCCAATTTACCTTCATCAGCCTCAATAGCCTCAACAGTAGCTGAAGAGAAGAAAGGGGGTGCAAAATGAATGAGAAAAATGAGCAGAGGAATTTTTTTTTCTTTTAAACTCTTAGAACAAATCAGTGACGCTCGAAGAAGCTAAGGGAACCAATAGTTCCTGTAAGTGCTGGATTCTGGATTCAGACAACGAAATAGAAATGCTCAAAAGAAAGAAAACACCACACACACACACACACACACACACACGATGACAAGCTGAATATATATATATATATATATATATATATATATATATATATATATATTTTAATGATCTGGGACAATCTATCTGAATGAACTGCTCTGGTTGTTGTATGAGCAAAATAAAAACAACAAAATAAAAACCAATGTAGGAAAACACTCAGGAAAGCTTTCTGTGGTGTGGATAGGATTGGATAATGGATTATGTAAACCTAAACTACCTTTCTGACTCACAGAACAGTATGAAACCTTTGCTAGCCTTAAGTGTTTAAAAGTGCCAGACAAAATGGTAGCACTTAGAACCATGATGTCACTAGGATAATTCACATTATTTAATACTAAATAAAGCATCTCCTACTGGTATCAGAAGGCAGGGAGATACAAGTTTAAAGGAAGATAAATCCATGTTTCTACCTCAACAAAGCATGTAACATTTATTTAGAGTTGGGCAGTGGTACAATGGTGAAGAAGAAAGGAAAAAGGAAGGGAATAATACAGTCCACTTCTTTAGTCAGATAGATAGACCAATTTAAAATCTGTTTTTGTTTTTTTATTCTTATTGAAATGACATTTTGAGGAGTGAAGTTGTTAAAATGTCATAAATCATGTGGGAACACGGTAGCAGCCGCCTTGTCATCAATTTTTTAAAGAACAGGCTGCTAGAACCATGAATTTCACACAGGAAGCTTCAAATGAACATAGGGAAACTGTGTATTTTAAAGGCACAACGTTAAAAGCACAGTGATTGATCAACAACTCTTCTAATAAGGTTAGGATTTATCCTTTCACTGTACAGGTGTCAGATTCTTTTAGTTGATATTTCCTTAATTAAATGCTAAAAATTTATAATTAAATGTAAAACTTTTCCATAACTCCAAAATGTTTAATATTAAAATTCTACCCCTTGATTTTGATTTTCTCTACAATTTAAGGTTTCAAAATGAAAGTATGTGTCAAATCTGCACTGCTGTTGAGATGCATTCTAGATTCTTTATGATGAAAGTAGACAATATTCACCTCCATGGAGAAGAAGAGCTAAATGGCAAAGCTCTGGGTGGTTTCTCCTCATTCAAACTAAAAGGGGCAGATATAAACTGTGAAGTTGCATCCATATACGGTGCTTTAAAATACATAGTAAGTTTTCAGATTCTCAGGACAAATGAGGTTCTGGCCTACTTGTCTTTTGCCTGTCTAAGTATGTGTAAGTTTAACACAAAAGTAACACAAACCAACATATCCAAGAGAAAGTAAAAGAAAACTGAGTAACTGAAACTAAAAATACTGGTGACAATCCAAAGATGAAACAAAGAATTACAAGAACTTAAGTAACTTAAATTTAAAAGAAAAGCAAAAAACTCAGAACCATTCCAGCACTGACATTAGAAATAAGGACCGCCCACTAATCAATGTCTCCTTCTGAATCAAATGAGGCCCATCGTTTCTGATAATACACTTGTTGGGCCTTAAAATGTGATTATCAGAAATGGTAGATTTCAATCAATTAGGCAGAGATGCCTTTTGGGCACACAAATTTAATGTTTAATGACAGCATATTTATTTGGGGAGAAGATGTTTGTTTGATAAAGTGAATAAAATGATTTCTAGTTATAAATTTAAAGGAAGAACTTAATACTATGTACTTTCCTACTGTTCTTTTTTTTTTGGAATTTTTGTGAAAATTCAGAAATATTGGAATAAATTCATCTCAAAATAAATAATGTGATGGCGCTTCAATGGAATCATTTAGCAACACCACATTCATGAGATTAATCATTATTTTTCATGTCAAAGAAATGTCTAAAGAATGAAAGCGTAAAAATACCAGAATCTTCTAGGATGAAGGACAGGGAGAGAAGAGAACATATGAACATGATCTAGGAATGATATAGGAAAATACACATGAGGCTGAGATTGTTTAAAAAATGTTGAGTGTATGTTTGTCTAAACATTTTTCCTCTAATATCTATTAGAAAAATTTGCATATTATTGAAATTATACTCAAATAATAATTAAAATTGATAACAAAGCAAAAATAACAAGTGATTTCCACTGACCATGTGGTTATTTAAATTAAGTTTAATTTTAATGACATTTAGGAAATATTAAAAGAACAGCTTTTTAGTTGTATGACCAATGCTTCAAATATGAGGAGCTTCTGTCCAGATATCAAAAATTTTCATCATCACAAAAAGTTATATTGGACAGCACTGGTATAAAAAGTTATGGTTTTAATACAAAGCTTCTATCATGAGATATTCTTTTTCAATAATAAAATGTAGTTCTACTCAGTTTCCTCTTTGATTGTGGACTAATATAATGAGAAAAAAGTCATATTATTCCAAATTTCTCTTAAATGGAAAATGAAACTAACCTTTTTTGTAATCTTTGGTTCTGCGATAAAATCTAGTTATGGGTGTATAGTGTGCGTGCATGCGTGCGTGCGTGCGTGCATGTGTGTGTGTGTGTGTGTGTCTACATGTGTATTTTGTCAACTATCTACATGACCAGTTTTGATCATCTCAAGGTTTCTAACAGGTTATGTTTCAGGAACTGACTGGTTCCAAGTTTCCAAAACTGTTGTGCATGTAGGCAACCTACAGGAATCCTGAAAATGTGGACCAATATGTAAATGAGGGATGGGGTTAGGAACGAAGGCTACATTGCAGTGAATGAAAGTGCTACTCTGTTGGACAGGACTGATCAAACTGATGTGCAAAGGTTTCAGCCCTTCTTCCAGTCAAGAAGAGCTGAAGACCAAAACAAAGCTTAAATGAATGAATAAATCAGGGCTCTAATGACACAACTAGCCAAAGAGATGCTCCAGGTGCAAGGTCATACCAAGGGGCCTGCTTACCGCTTTGCAGGGTTTGCTTCCCTCCAGAAAGTACTCCGCTGGGGAGCATGCCAGTGGGGGTCAAGCCCTTCAGAGTCAGGACACTCTCACTCTCTTCTCTGCAAGGCACCAAGGGGAGGAAGTTAGCATCTAAGATCCACAGCTACCTCTACATGCTCTCTAGCTCTTTTCCTTTTCCTTTTTTTTTTTTTTTTTAAAAGCTTCTAATATACTCTACTTTTATATGCTGAACAGAAATAATGTTCCACAATGTGACTGATGTGATAAAAGTCACCCTTGACAACTGTGGAGGAACAGTCTCTTCTGCTTATAAAAGATCCTGGAAACAACTGTAGCTTTGTAATCAGGTATCCTGCTATGACAGGTTAAGGTGTGCAAAGTAGGCTGCGCTATGGGGCAGGCCATAGGAACGTTTACCAGCCAAAGAGTAGCAACAAAGCTGCAGAACTGATTTGATTTGCGTGGGAAAATCAAGATTGTTATTCTTCACCAAGCACTTTCCCTACTAATTTGCTACTATAAATTATTTTATTATTGACTATGACAATTGTTTTATAATTGTTTCAAGCCACATAATTATTTTAATTATATATATATATATATAATGTGTATATATATATAATGTGTGTATATATATATATAATGTGTATATATATATATATATATATATATATATATATATAGTCATTTAACATTGTTAACCACTTTATTTGCTAACAGTGCCTTAGGACTAAATAACAATGAAATAGAAATAATCTATCTTTCCACAAAGCAGACACTGTAATCCTACATAAGTAGAAAAAGTTTACACTGTGCACTCATATACACAGATCTAAATATTCATGTACATAACATATACTCTAGTTATGATGCTTAACATGGCAATTAGTAACATTTTTGAAGATTTCTAACATGACCAGAAAAATAATTCCTGCATTCCTCTTCAAACCTCGTGCTTCCAACAGTGTTGTTTTAACTCAGCAACTAGAAATTTCATCTTTTAATTGTTCAAAGGACCATATAATCTTCATATCCTTATTCAAAATTCATTCCACCAGTAACTCTTGATGCCTCTGGCCTCCAAATGTTCTTACCATCTTATTAATTCTTACATATTTACTATGTATTTATTTATTTAGGAAAGAGCTTTATGGTCACAACATAGTATACAGCTCACCTATTTACAGTGGTTTCTTACAAGTTCACAGAAGTATACAACCATCATTACAATCAATTTTAGAATATTTTATCACCACCCAAAGAAACCCATTAGCTATCATGCCCCATTTCCTTCGGGGAGACATAACTCTGAATCAACTGTCTGCAGTTTTGTTGCTTCTGGACATTTCATACAATGACATCATACCACATAATGTCTTTGGTGACTGCCTTCTTTTACTCACAACTAGTATCTCTTTCCTGGACTTCAATAGCTTCCAAATAGCTTTTCTTCTCCCATACTATTCTGAGTATAAGCAATCAGAATGAGCCTTTTCATACCAATGCCACATCTTGTCCCTGTCCTGTTCAAAACTTTTTGATGGGTTCTCTCACAAAGGATGAAAGATAAAATTTGTATCAGGTTCCACAGTAGAAAACCAGAAATGGTGCTGTGGCTCAAAGTTGTAAAGCACTAGTGCTGAGCGAAAAAGCTCAGGGACAACCCCCACACCCTGAGTTCAAGCTTCACAACCAACAACAACAAAAAATGACCACCATCTTGCTCAAATTTTACAGACTATTGATCACTTAGTCCTCAAAAAAATTCTATAGTTATCGATGTGCTTTATAGATGAGGAAATGGAATTCCACTTTTGAGCCATAGCACCATTTCTGGTTTTCTGGTGGTTTATTTGGAGATAAGATTCTCATAGACTTTCCTTCCTGGGCTGGCTTGGAACTGTGATCCTCAGATCTCAGTCTCCTGAGTTGCTAGGATTACAGGTGTGAGCCACCTGTGCCCAACTTCATTTCTCTTTTTCCTAGCCTCCTTTCCTTCTCTCATTCACAGGTGTTTCTTACTCCCCTCAACTATGGCTCCTGGCCCAACCTCAAACAGTAGCCATGTTCTCAAAGGTTTCCAACTTCCAATCAGTCCTGCAGAGTTCTCATTCAAACTCCTCTCTGTGCAGTGCTTTTCACCACCCCTCCTTCTCCAAAACCTTCTAGTCCCAGGTTTAATCACTTCTCTGTTCTTCTTCTTTCCTGTTCTTCTCAGCCTCATGACTGATCTCTCCTCTTCATTTCCACCCCAGCCACACACAGCTCTTAACCACTAGAAACACAGTTCATCTGAATTGAGAAGTGTTGTACGTGGGAATGAAAGACCAGATTTTGAAGACTTTCGATGAAATTTAAGGATGGGAAATATCTCCTCAATACATGTTTCATTAATCATATGTTGAAATGATTAAGTTCTGGGTGTTTGTGTTCAGTGGCTTCTATCTCTTTTATTGTGCTTTCTAGAAAATTTAAAAATCACAGATGAGGCTTTGCTTTTATACCTACTAGGAAGCACCCCTCTGGAGTTCTATTCTCTTTCTCCCCTTTCATCTTGTCCTTAGCAGTACTCTGTGCTCTCCTAGGTTTATAACCTGTACCTTCCCAAATCCCACCTAGGGGGCCCTTCCTTTGCATTCTTCCTTCCATAGCCTGGTGCCACATTTTTCTTTTTTTCTTTTGTTGTCAGTTGTGGGCCTGAACTCTGGACCTGGGCTCTGTCCCTCAGCTCTTCAGCTCAAGGTTAGTACCCTACCACTTGAGCTACAGTGCCACTTCTGGTTTTCTGGTGGTTTATTGGAGATAAGAGTCTCATGGTCTTCCCTGCCCGGGCTGGCTTTGAACCATGATCCTCAGATCTTAGCCTCCTGAGGATTATAGGAGTGTGCCACAGGTGCCTGGCTCCACATTTTTCTTGATTGCCTTCAGGAGCTTCTTAAATGCTCCTCCTGCTACCAAAACATTGTCTTCTAGCCAATGTTCATCCTGGCTTTAGCATCTATACCTGTCTTTAACATATATACCAAAGAATGAGTTTGAGCATGCCGTTTGGCTTTGTAAATATTATTCCACAACTCCTCATTGCTCCCCACACAGAAATATTAAGCATATTTTAGTATCAAGACCTCAGCTTTAAACTAGAATCCTCACTCTGTTTCATGTTCTTACTAACGTAGACTGTTTTAAAATTAGAAATTTAGAATTCATTACTAGACTACTAGCACTACTTAGAATCCTATTTGACTAGCTAGTTCACTTTTGAGTAGGACTCCCATTAGTGTCGCTCCCCAGCTATGTTTGGTGCACTGCTCAGCACCCCTCCATTTCCTCACTCTAAAGGTAGGTCACCTCAACCTTCTAACTTAGCTATGTGGATTACTGTTCAGTGTGTGTACCACAGGCTTCAGCACCTGGCACTTAACAAGCACCTAATAAAAAGATGCAACTGGCATTGCTCCTAGGACCGTGTGACTGTACTCCTGATGACTTCTCCTCTTCCAGCAATGCCTTCACTACTGGAATCCTACCTACTGGAAGCCAGCCCGTTCTTCATGGCACGCCTCTGGTGTCGGCTTCTTCACCAACATTGATTGCATTCAGGAGAGATAAGGACTCCTTCCATGCAATGCCACAGCTGAGCATCTTCTCACATATGTAGTTCACACCTCACTCTTACAGGAGCATACATGCTGGTGATTCCAAGGCAATCTAGGTTGCCTAAGGCCAATTCCAGTTCAGATGGAATACTCAGCCATTACTTACTAAGCTTAGTTTGCTTTTCTCTGGATATGACGCCTCCACTGTACTTTTATAAATGCTTTTATTATTAAAAAGTAAAAACACATACCTCCCTATTTTCTATTCATCTGTGCAACTTTAGTTCAGTTGCTGATCATCCCTGGGTTAAATAATCTATTTCTCATTGGGGATCTGGGATTACCCATTAATCTGGGATTAATCTATTTCTCATCTGGGGTTAAATAATGCATTTCTCATCTGGGATTAACCAATTTTGGGTTAAACAATCTATTTTTCTTCTTTCCTTCCTCTCTCTTCTCTGCATCTTTTCTTTCTTTTTACCATTAATGGGGTTTGAACTCAAGCCTTAAAACACCCATTTGGCTTTTTTCACTCAAGGCTGGTGCTCTACCACTTAAGCTCATCCCTACTACCATCTTTATGCTGGTTAGTTGATTGTAAAGAGTCTTGGATTTGTCCTCCTGGCCCAGCTTTATGCCAAGATCCTAAGATTTCAGCCTCCTGAGTAGATAGGATTACAAGCAAAAGCTACCAGCACCTGGCTAACAATGTCTTAGATATGAACAGTCGGAGGATTAGTCAGATTTCCCCATTTCAATACCTATGTGATTCATGGTTTCTCCCACCTACATGTGATCTGAGAACTAAGATGATAATGGGTTTTCATAGTAAGAGAGACTTTCATTTTTCCAAAATATAATTTCACAGGGAAATTCTGGAGCTGTTTCAATTTCCACTCATAGAGACCTCACAATGAAAAAGAGAAGAGCATGGATTGGTAATGAGGCACACTACATAATAGATGCTCAAGGCACGTTACTACCAGTTGAGTTTATGATCCTTTGTCCCCACAGAAAACTTCTCTAGCAGAATAGGTCTTCTTGCTGATCTTAAAACTGCTGGGCTTGCTTCTATCTAAGGATCTTCCTACATGCTCTTTCCTTTGCCTTGAGATCTCTTACCTTGTTTCTTCATGAAGGTCATCCACGCATCTGCTCAAATACCTTTACTTAGACTTCTTGGTTAACCAATACTGAAATGAATGCCTATCTCCCAGTTGTTCTCCCTCTATATTGCTTTTAGTTTTCTTCATGATAAATAATAAATGAATATTTTCAGTCTTATTATATTTATTTCTTGCAGTCTTAACCCCTTTCATAGTCCCCTGCTTTCAGCTTCAAGTCACTGAATTACTCTTCAGTGGCTCTACCAGGAGTAGAACATATATAGTTAAGTGGAAAAATCAGAAGATCCATCACAGCTCCTCTATGAAGAAAATTAAGGAAAACACTGGCAAAGATAGATTATAAAATGACCCAATATGTACACGTAGTGTTTCCCAAGGTGTTCTTAGTTACCCTTGATACTCTGGAGAATGATGGATGACTGCATATAAGCACACTATATGTGGAAGTAATCTTCTGAAGGGAAATACAGTCTCTGTGTATTATCTAGTAATCATTAAAATTAACGCAAGGAAAGCACTGTGAATTCCCTTTAAGAAAATGGTTGCTTTCAAAATAATGATAGCATGACTCATGATCCACTTTTAAACAAACAAACAGAAACAAACAAAAACTACCATCTGGGAACTGAGTACTAAGTGAGTTTTGTTCCTGTCAGTGATTTACTGAAATGTTCATGTAGGCAGTTTTATGGTTGATGCTCAATTACTAGAATCCCGTGTAATGCACCTGATAAATTTATCTCTGACTACAAAGCCAGAATGAAAAATAAAAAGGATTATAATAGCTCTCCCTGTTTCGTAAGATGGCCAACCCATTGTGAAATAAATCTTTTAAAATCCTGCAGTAAACAGAGGAATAAATGTGATGCAATCCATTTATAAGGCCCTTTCTTCAGAGAAGTAATTTAGTAGATTGCAAGGTTACTGAAACTGAAGAACTGACAATTCCAGTGAAAAGTAAAGAACTGAAGAAAAACACGGTTATTAGTAAAACCTTTAAATCACCAGATAAAAGTATTGAAATAATATTAAGCAACACATAATACAAATCACAACATAAACAGTGGAAACACAGTCTCACCTGAGAACCGAGAACACTCGGGCCATTTTGCCAATTGCACGGATCTTGTTCCTTATGACCTCCTTCCGAGCGGCAGCTGTTGCTCCTGCATTTGAGAACATAGAATTTAGTAATCGTTGACTTTTCACTTAACTATTTTGCAAATGTATCTATCCAACAACGTTCAGGAAGCAAAATCAATTTTGGGTTCTTTCGTTGTGCTTCTCTTAAAGGGATCCATTTGAGTTTCAAATCAAATTTGAAAATCGATGTGTTTGGTCATTTCTGTTGGGAGTGTGAGACTCAGCTTTAACTCCAAAGAGTGAAGGCAAAGCAAAGAGCAAACTGAAATGGAAAACCCTGAGCAGATAAAGGCAAAGGGTAGTTTCTTTTTCTATCCTTTTCTGCTTATGCAAATAGCGCATGCGCTGGCAGAAAAGTCCACTAATCACCATCTTCTCATTCCCATCTCATGCTAAGAAACTGATTTTTTTTTCCCCATTTAAATCCTCCTTTGAAATGTTCAAGCTAAGAAGCTTTTTAACTCTATGTGTCTTGGAAAATCGTTTTCATCATTTACCCCTCATAAAACCTTTATTTCAGTACTTGAGATTCTTTCATCTTCTGGGTGGTTTGTGAGTTCTACAGGAAAAAAAAATATAAATGGAAAACTGATGTGGTGAGAGACAGGCAGGTACCACTTAGGTTAAGGCTTATCCTAATTGATTTTTATGATCTGTTGTACTTTCTCAATGGAAAGAACTAGTTTTCTGACCTTTCTGAATGACAGGTGTTTTTCATTTTTCTTCTTTCTGTTTCTCTGGGAGTATTCCTATGAATGAGCTTTGGAATCTTCTTTTCATTGTTTGATAAGGGTGAAATAATCCCTCACCAGCCTACATTGCAGTAATATGCACAATTCTGAAATGGATGGAGAAAAGGTCTGCTTTTCTCTGTATTCCAAGAAAGTAAACATACAACAGGCCACCTGCTTTCCTCTGGAGGACAGTGAGGCTAATGAATGCTCATCTCACAGGTACACAGGCATTCCCCAAAAGGTGGCTACCAGCAAGTAAGCTACTGGTGCTGTTTTCCCATCTTCCCTCTGACTTGAAAGCTACCTATATTTTTTCTTTTTTGGTCCCTTTTCTTTCTCTTGTAGTAATCATGCCATGAGGTTATCCCTCACAATGAATTCCCTGAAGTATTATCTACTGCTCAGGACATCTGAGGGGAGAATGCTATATGTGCAAGATTCTGGGCTAAACTATTCTGAGATTCTAACAGTATTTGTTATCCATGATTTGTAATTACACATTTTGGTAAATAAACTTTGCTCTGGAGATCATCTAAAAAGCTGAACTCATTGTGCTTGGATTATAGATGATGAATAATCAAGAGACAACTAAAGGTCATTTTTTTTTTCAGTAATACAGTTCAGTGATGTGAATATTCTCCTACTGCTCCTCTGTTTAGTATGGCCCACCCTCCCTGACCCAACCAACTCAGAGGTCATGATGTGCAAAGTGACAGGGAAGATTCTGGACCTTTCCAAGAAAAGATATGGCCAGATCTTGAAATCAATCCCACAGACACAGAGACCGGAAAGTGTGGGAGTACTCCAAATGACTAAATTTAGTAGCACAAGAAAAAGCAGCAAATGTCCAGAAATAAAATCGCATATACTTAAGAGAAATGAGAAAGGGAAAAATATATAGAATAATCTCACAGAAAAGTTTCCTAAAACCATAATGGGAACAAAGGAAACTGATAACATAAGTAAGTAGGGAAAAAAATTATGTAGAATTATGTGTCTCCATTCAGTGAGAGCCGATGCTCAGAAATGTTCAAAAATGCTAAATTACAAATGTAAAAAGAGCATGGGTTACATTCTTATAGCAAACTAATGAATGGAGAATCTAAGATTCTACTTGTGGTCTATACAATTGTGTGTTTCCCACAAACAGTGAATCAATATACTATGGCACTTGTCTTAATGAAAAATGCTCTTTGTTAACTTTCTTAGTAACTCTGACACTAAGTTTGATAAAAGTTTTCATCAAATTAGGATATATTTACTCAGAATCAAATAATCTTACCATAGATTGTAAGATGAGACATTATCTTTACCCTGGAGATCATTTAAAATATTTTCTCCAATATTGTCTGAACATCAAAACTCATGTAATGATGCAAACATAAAATATTCAAATCAAATGTACAGATTAATATGTAATTGAGTTTAACAAGTAGCAGGCTAGATTAAGTTCATCAGATGTAAATTTCTTGGTATACTTAGAACTGTGTTTCTTGTTTTTTTTCTTCTCCAGAGATCATTTAGGCTTCTTTTTTTTTTTTAATGTGTATTCAACTACAAGTCCTAAAGCGCATAATCCAGTAGAAAGATCAAGGGAAAGATACACTTTTCAGAATTTTGCTACCTGCATCATGCAAATATGTCATATTAAAAATCTCAGCATTGCTCTATTTAAACAACAGCATATATTATAGGAGCTGAAATTAAAATTCATGTATCAAATAATGAAAACAGATAAACTGTTTTCTACATAAAGACTATAAAGATTATTTTCAAGAAAAGAATATATTCTCTTGTTTTAATTTGGAAGTAAAATTTAAAGGCAATATTTTTTATGTGAAGAAAACAGTAATTTTCAGTAAAAATCCATTTTGTGTTTAGACTCAAGTAATTATCAGTACTTTTTCTGGCCTCATTTTTCAACTTTTTGAAAAATAAAGTTGATGTTCTTTTTTGATTAGGTCAGTATGCTATTATTTCTAGAATCTAAGAAAGCCTGTACATTCAATTTTCCTTAAAAGTAGAAGAGATGGATGTACAGTCCAAAGGAACTTTTAAAGAATAACCGGTGTCCTTCCTGCCCTCAACAATGCATGGTGCTGACATCTCATGAAGTTTTCAAGTATCTATGCCAAGTAGCCTTGCCAAGTAAGTGTTGCCCTCTGCAGGGTGAATTTCAGTCTCTGAAGGGGACTGGAAAACATACCTGCAGCAGAAGAGTGGCCAACTGCTAGGATAATGATATATTGTCACCACATGAGTACCTGCCACTAAAGATGCCACCTTTGTTACCTGTCACGGCTACCACTGTAAAGTTACTACTGTACACTCCTCAAATGCAAGGTGAAAGTTTCATAGTGCTTAATTTGAGTGATAACACGAACATTTTAGATTGTTGAATGGTGGTGTGTCTTTTGTGGGAGCTGAGTGGCATTTTGGAGAAAACATCCTAAGTAGGGCAGTGCCTGGTGTGAATCCTGGGCATGCCCAGTTCCTCCCTGGCAGTGGTCTTGGAATCATGTTCCTGGGTATGCTATGGGTGAAGTGTGAAGGTAAATGTTAGCTGTAGAAAGATACCTACATAGGCCTGGACTAGTACTTTCAGTTTCCCCATATGTTTGAAACATTCTGTAATACAGTGTTAAAATATATAATTATGTTTGGCAGTGACTTCATTTTGAGGAAGAAGAGAGGACAGCCTTGGGAAAGCAATTTCTACGTGCTTCCTGTGGTCTGGGATGCCAGAACTGAACTGGTGGAAAGAAGCAATGAACCTAAATTCTCCCAGTGACATGTTTTCCTGCCTTCTACTCCATCTGGCTTTGGGAAAGAGCTGGGTTGGGAACATTTTGTCAATACCTGTCAATACCATCAATCTAGAAGATTCTAACTAGTTCCAATAGTTTTAGAAGTAGAAAGAAATGAAGCTGAACAGCCACATGTAAATTTTACATGCAAACATTCTACAAAATGGCAATACTTTCTAAGTAGACTATGCTTTACAACTGCTCAGTGACTGAAGTGTCTTGTCTTCACTGGAAAAGATACAAAGCTTTCCAATACTGATATTATATTGGCCTCAAACCCTTTACTATTATTTAGGCTTCTTTAGAAGATTTTTAAATAATACACATATCCATAACATGTGTATTTCAAATTGGATAAAAGTATGTACTTATATTAAATATTTCATACTCTTCAAAGCACATATATTTCAAAGTCTGTATTTTCTGACAGACTTCAGATTTCTTTATAAATCATATTTTCAGAACTAATATATTTTAATTCATATTTTCAGAAATAATACATTATGGTTCACCATTGGTCTTTCAAAATTTGTTAACTTTTGGGGCTGAGAAGGTGGCTCAGTGGTTAAAGCGCTTGCCTTGCATGCCTGAGGCCCTGGGTTCGATTCCTCAGCACCACATAAGCAAAAAGAAAAAAGCCGGAAGTGGCGCTGTGGCTCAAGTGGTAGAGCGCTAGCCTTGAGCTGAAGAGCTGAGGGACAGCGCCCAGGCCCAGAGTTCAGGCCCCATGACTGGACCCAAAAAAAAAAAAAAAAAAAAAAAATTTGTTAACTTTTAACAAAGTTCCTCTCAGAGGAAAACGATTCTATTTGAAAATACAAAGAAATAAAACTTTATATCACTTTTCATAAGTGTTG
Organism: Dipodomys merriami; assembly: GCF_024711535.1. Classification (NCBI taxonomy): domain Eukaryota; kingdom Metazoa; phylum Chordata; class Mammalia; order Rodentia; family Heteromyidae; genus Dipodomys; species Dipodomys merriami. The sequence continues at coordinate 19,263,076 of NW_027202826.1, forward strand.
AATATATTCCTGTTTATTATTCTATGTCCTGTTTTGTAGCCTTAAGAAGTGTTTTGAACATATTCTGAATGTATAAAATAAGAGTAGATGCCCTACATGGTGTGGCACTGCAATATATATAAAACTGTGTGCATATTAAATTTTGTCTGCTGATAAAATAAAAAAAGGAAGTACAATTTTATCATGGAATCTTATTAGTGGGCATCCAAATCTTAATTTGTTCCCCAAAGCATACTTTCTCAATTGAGTCCCCAACAGCCATCTCTTTAAAGGAAAATCCACAAGCAAGATATTTATAAATTTTACACTGTTTCTTTTTGATTTTAGAATTATGTTTCCATTTCAGTTCGGTCAATGTTATTCTTATGTGCTACATAGTTAAACTTTAGAGTGTTTATTATAAAAAATACGTTTAGATGCATATTTAAATTTCCTGAGACAAAAGATTCTCAATGTTCCTTTGGAATTAAATGTCACAATGATTATTATTCATAACTGAGCTAGCTATCACAAATACATAATATTTTAAAATAAGATACATAGAAATAAAATTTACTTAAATGCATCCCTTAATGTACAGGAGGTTACATTGCTTTCATTAAAGATACTTTCTTTATATGATCATAGTGATTGTGTCTGAGGAGACTAAGTGTTTAAAAATGAGAGAAGAAAATGAAGAAAGAGGTAGTGGGAAAAAAAGCCTCTAGCCTCCAGCCTTGGTAAGTTGTGGTCACTTTTAGGAAAAAGGACATACGGAAGCTGAAAATGTGTAGACGGGATTCCACTGAACTCCCTGTGAAATGTCTTTGGGTGAACCCATGCACTATAAATACTCCAGCTGGAAAACTGTTATTCTATAAAAAATTAGATTACTCTGCTTCTAGAGGTGACAGTCGGTTGGAAGATCTCCTTTCCCATAGCCCTAAGTGCAGGGGTCCTCCATTTCCACCTTCTAAATAGTATTACTGCTAGCCGAATCTAACCCAAATAGATTGCCAGGTCCTGCCATATTCAGAATATATTTGGATTCTATCACTACTATATTAGACAAAAACCTTTCATGAATTTCTCAAGGAATGAGCATATATTGAGTTGATGTCTTACCAAGGACATTTATAACATCTGTGTATTTACCAAGGGAGAACCCTGCTTGGGCCAAACCATTTGTCATGGTAGAAACAAATTAATTTTATAAATGGAAAACAGAATGAATGAATTATGATCAAGTTAATATCATAAATTATTTGCCCTGAATGAATGACTGAATGTCTAATCTATCATGTATTACTCTGGATATGGATGAGGATGTGATAGTTTTCAGAGCAATTTATTGTGGATCTAGCTGTGCTTACATGCTAAGTGCTGGAAAAAATAATGCATTCTAGAATTTAACTCAACATCTATATGGAGGAAAAATGTATATATATATATTTATCTATTTATCAAGCACAAGTATGGTATTTAAATGCTATCTGCAAAAATATGCAAAATGAAGAGTAAAAGTAGACAGTAGTCAAGTATTAAGTTTGTCCCATACATTATACCAGACAGAGAAAGTTAAGTGGGTGCTGCTCTATAACAACTTACACATATCTTATGCCAAGGTGAGGAAAGAAATGAAACTTGCTCTTCTGACAGAGAAGAAGGATACAGGCACTGATCTATCTTGAACTTATCTGAAAGAAAGTCCTTCCAAACTCTGCTACTGTTCACAACCCAGACAGGATATTTTGTTAACCTATAGAAGATGCAGTGAGGCTTTGCCCAAAAAAGAAAAATCAGGAAAACGAGCATAGTTTCTGGTCAATGTTGAGTGTATAGACCACAAGGTTAACTATGGCAGAATGGCTGCCGTGTCATAAGGCTTCAATCCCCCCTTAATATATTGCTCATCTTTGAAGAAAGGGAGGGGGCAATCAAAGAGGGCGGGTCAGCCACAGAAGCAAACAGTTGAAATGTCTGGAGGAGTACTGTCCTGAAGCCAATGGTATCGAAGTATTCCGACCTTACTGTGGAGGTGCGGATGGCTTACACTTGACTCATTTACTTCTTTTAAAGAAATTGTCATGTGAGAGCCAGAAGAGCACAGTAGTGAAATAAAAGACTGAAGAGAGAGCTTGAGCTCTCCTAGCTGCGCCATTGTGGACCAAATATAAAGTACGTAAGATATGAAAACATAATGTGATTTTTAATGTGATTTTTAAATTGTGGTACTCATTTCCAACCATTTTGATTTTCTTCTTGTGCTTTTATTGTAATAAAATAAAATTTTCTATTTGTTCCTAATCAGTAATCTGATGTGTGATAATGAAAGTTATTGTCATAGTATTTCATTTTCTGGGAAGACATAACATTTTCTTTTTTCTATATTGTGTATGAATATATTTATGTAGTTTCTACTTCAATTGCTGCATCATTCTGGTTCTTGTGTTCTCCCCCGGGCCAATCCTGCTTTCTCCTACCCTTGCTTGCTTTTTTTCAGTCCAGCTTCATCCGGAAAAGTCCTTACTAAGGATCAGACCTGATATTCCCTTCCACATTAGTAATTTATGAGGACTATTTTGCTCTATGGTTATGACTTCATTCCAAGCCTATAACTAACCTAGATATCTGTCCCAATTTCCAGGACCCCGTTTCCAAATTCTGTTTGGGCATTTAGTTATGGGTATCAGTTTCATTCAAATTCACATCTACCACACAACTCATCTTCCTCCTAACACTGACCAGATTTCCATAAAAGTTATCCTCCTTCTAAACAGATTTTTGAAATATCAAAAATCATTATCCTTTGCCTGCTTAGAAAGCTCCTTGAAGAGCTCTTTTTAAATGTTTTCCTAATTTCCTTGTTCAGATGTAGACACCTCAAATTTGAAATACTTCATCAAGTTGCTAAATTACATCCCCACTCACTCTTTGTTTACTTTCTGAGCATTTTTTCTAGGCTTGGAAAAGGCAACTGCTCTTCAAAAAACATTGCTTTCATTATGCTACTCATCTGTTGACCAATGTCAGGATTTAGATACACCACTGTAGACAGAATAAGAATAACATCACCACTGGCTCCTTAGAGAGCTGTCTTTCTATGCCTCTGTTTTATTTGTCTATATAACATCTAATATATTCTAATCTGGGAGTATAGCTTGCCTAGAATACATGAGGCCCTGGGTATGATTCTAGCACAATAAAGTAAAACTGAAAAAATATTATATTTCATTTGGAATATATGAGCATGTTTTATGTTTTTCCAGATAAGAAACTGAAATACATGACGTTAAAATGAGCTGCTGAGAAATTATACTTCTGCCACAAGAACAGCTCTAGGTAAACAGCCCTACGAACCCTCACTGCCAGACGCACAGACAGAGGAGGCTTTCTAGAATGCAATTCCTGGTGGAATTTATTTACTTATGCCATTATAGTTTTAAATTAACCAATCACATTGTTGATCAGTTGATTTGGTGGTACTTTCTACAGGGCCTTGAAGTGTGTCTTCAATAGTGTTAACAGTGTCCATTTTTCTTTGGTAGGTCTAACATCTGTTATGCCTAAAAATACAATTCTGGTAGCAAATAATACAATCAACCTTTACTGGGGCTGCTAAATGGAACTAAGCTCTATTTTCATAGAAGCTGGAAGCTACAATATTAGCAATTGAGAATTAGGTAAAAATTCAAAGGAAGATCATTTCTTCGCATACAGTTTAGAGTTTCCTCGAGGCATGCAAATATCTGCTCTGTTCCCACATTTGATGACTTGCTTGTGGTTAGCATTAAGATGAAGGAAAAAAAAATGTGGATCAAGGGTAAGAGTTCTACCATGTGGTTTGCTCTTTAGTTGAAAGCAGAGACATAAATTCTAATTTAATATTGAGTCTTTCCATTGCAGCCTGAAACTATAGTTGGCTTGAAATATATGAACTTTATTGCATTTTCTTTCCTTTCTTATTCTACAGGATTTCAGTTTCACCTCCACAATGTTTTCTTGTTAAAGAGACTTATCAAATATCACAGTCTCAAACATAATTTGTATTTAAGGGGAAAAAAAAAGTGATCTCAGAGTCTATGACTTTAGAACCTAAAAGAAAGGCCCAAATAAATTTCTTACTAAAAAAGCTGTCATTACATTTCTATGCTTACTGGTATTCCAGATTTCTTTACTGTAATGAACAAAACAGAAACCTTTGTGATGAGGATTGCTTCATTTCTGTTAGCTTTCCCTACTCTGAGATCACTTAATAATCTTTAGTTTAAAATGTCTCTTCTTCATTAATGAGGATTAACTTCCAAATGACAATCATTAACTTGGACTTCTTCTTTAAAATGAGCTGGTGAGTAACAACCCTAAGTTGGAAGCAGACTATTATTTTCTCATTCAAACAGCAGTGGTGGAAATAGGAAACAAAGACCCCAATTCATATAAATTAGATTACCAAAAGACACTCATTGGCACTAAATGGCTTTCAAACTTCATAAGATAACCGAAGTTTCCTATTTGATTTCCAACATTAAAAAAAGAAAAAAAAAGAAAAACAACCACAAGTCAATGTGAACAGCACCCTTTGTTGCGAAAGGCTATCAAATCTTTGTTTATAAGGCAAAAACGAATGCATCTAGCAGAAGCTTATACGAGCAGAGGATTTTTTTTTGTCTGCTCCCACCCACCCACATTTTTTAAAGCAGGATGCAATGCTAACAACTTCTTAGACTAGACTGAGTTAAAGGAAATCGACTCAATGCATTAACTTTTATGGCCAAAGAATAGTGCAAAAATTGATTTCTTATTTTTAAGCGGTAGTGGGATGTAAAATTCATTTCTTTATAGGATAGTTTACATTGGATTTAATGGAATAAATTATATTTGCTTGCTTGTGATGTTTTTGTTTTCATTTTTCATTACTTTATATTAGTTATGTAGGGGAAAGGGTGTTTCATTGTTACATCTCCACCCATGTTCACACTGCATTCCAAACACGCTCACTCACCCCTCTATCAGCCCCCAACATCCTCCATCCTTACCACCAGCCTACCCTCCTCCCCCTATTCTATTGTTTTTAAAAGCACTGTGTTATTTATAAGGAAATGACTTCAAGTGTTGTAACTGCAGGAGGTGAATGTTCAAGAGCCACAGAACCAGATTTGAATCCAGGTTGTTGCTTTCTGAGCTCTATGAACTTAATTTAAGGTTATACTTAACTGATTCATAATTATAATAGGGATAATTATAGCACCTTATAACAAAAAGTGGATTTCAAGATTAAAGATCATTTAAATGGCATATGAATTATCTAACTTACAATAAATGACACTTAATAATTACAAAGTTTTGCTGGCAACGGGGTAAAATTAGCAAATCAGAGACAACTTGGAATAGAGCCTGACACATGTCATCTTTTATAAATGGTAAAGAGAGTGTACAGGTTCTAAAGGAAATGAGGAGGAGACTCTCTACTTGTACAGACCCAGGAGGCACTAAGAAGACTGCCCAGTGAGATAAACCAGACAAATTGTGGAGTGTAAAGGCACTATTATTACCTCTGCCTCTTCAGTTGACACTGGATATGGGACAAAAAATTGAGAAGGGTTGCATAAACAACTCATCAAGAGGTTGTCCTGAAAGACCCCCTCCCCAACCAACCAGGCCCTGAGCCTCTTTGTAGGGGAACAGAGTTTTGTATCTAACCAAGCTATTTCTGGCTTCTGCAACATGCTTTGCTAAGAAAATTATATTACCCCCTTTGATAACTAACCTCACCATTTAATCAATAAGCCCACACCCTACTAACTAATCCCACCCCGCAGTCAGCCCCCTGGTGTGAGCGAACGACAGGCGCTGACTCGGACAAAGGTCACTTCCTCATACCAAGGGCCGGAGACACACAACTCGGCATGTACACCGAGGGACCCCCTCGAACAGTGATTGGCCAAAACATATGATTTGTTTTAAAAGGATTGGCTGCCTGCGTGCAGACCAGGTTGTAGCACTTTAAATTTACTGGTTGAAAAAGCGCGGGCTCTACTGTAACGGACTGAGGGGTCCCATAAAAGGACCATCCCCGGGACTGCTTGGGGTTCCCAGCCACTGACCCGAACCTTGTGGATCTCGAGGTCACGTGCACCTGGGAACCTGGGCATGCCCAAATAAAACCCTCTTGCCTTTTGCATCTGGTGTCGTCTGACTGGTGCTTGGGGCAGGGAGGTCCTGATATGGGGGACACCCGAAGTCGGGGGTCTTTCATCTTGGGGGCTCGTCCGGGATCACCCCCTGACCCACTCCAGATCGGACCCACCAGGAGGTAAGCCGGCCTTTGTCTTTGTCTCTGTCTGTCTGGTGTTTGTCTCCGCGCAGCGTCTGTACTATTACGCATAATAGCTCTGTATCTGGGCGGCTTGAGAAGGAGCTGACGAGCTCGGACTTCTCCCCCGCCACCCTGGGGGACGCCTCAGGGATTAGAGGGGCTCGATTTTTCGGAGCTCATGTCTGGAGGAAGGAGGGAACGTGGAATCTCTCTCCTTCTCAGGGAAAGGAGGGAACGTGGAATCTCTCTCCTTCTCAGGGAAAGGAGGGAACGTGGAATCTCTCTCCTTCCCAGGGAGTTTAGCCGTGGTCGGCCACTCCCATCTGAAGTTGCTTTTTCTGTTTGGCGCCTGTCTGTTTTTGTCTGTTTCTGTTTAGTGTTAATTGTCTCTGTTGTCTGTTTTGTTGTCCTTAAAGGGATGGGGCAGCAACTAACAACCCCCTTAAGTCTGACTATATAGATCACTGGAAGTTACAGCCCGAGCCCAGATTGTCAGGTTTTGGGAATTTGCTTGTTTGTCAATTATGAAGCTGCCACTGACCATCTGCGAGTGGCCCCAGTTAGATCTCAGCCTCAGGCCTTGGCTTAGGGGGTCTGAGCGTGGGGGAGAACCTGTCAGTCTGAGGGGATGGCCGCTAGGGACTTCTTTCCCTTGCCCCAAGATGACTGGGAATTCTCCTCTGCCTTGGAAGGCCCCTGGGTCAACGTCTGCAGGAATCTAAGAGAAAAATCCTCCGGAGGTGAGTAGGGGGTTGAGTCCCCTGGTAAGTGAATGGTGGTGAGATGTTGCCCCATTCACTGAGACTTGATTTTGTCTTTGTGGCCACATGTTTGTCTTGTTAACTTTAGTGTGTTTGTTTTATGTTTTCTGGGGTAGGAAAGTTCTGGGTGAGTGTGGCAGGCTCACCCAGCAGACTCTGGATTCAGCTTGCTGAGTGAGAACAGCACAGAGTTCCGGTAGGGATAAACTGGGGCCCATTAGTCCCCAACTCAGCCTTTGGTTCTTGTCTAGTTCTGTTTTAGAATTGGTACCAGTTTTAAATGTGGATCCTTGGTTTTTGTGTTTATCTGTGTTTTTGTTATTTATTTATTTAAACATCTCTGAGGGAATAAAAGTTCCAGCTGGGCTTGGTCACAGACCTGCTATGCCCACCCTCCCTGCGAGGCATGGAAGGTTACTGGGCTAGTTTGGTTCCCTTCAAGCCTCAGGCTGCACATTCTCCCAGTGGAGGCTGCTGGAGGACAGGCGAGGGCGTAGAAGGCTGTGTGCCTGGTTTGGACTTTCAGCTAGTTCTGTCTAAAATTGGGTAAAAAATAAATAAATAAATCAGGCCAGTTTTGTTTTAGGTGACTCTCTCCCCCAGCCCTCCTCCAATTCAGAAGAGATTCAAAAGCCTTGCTAACAAGCAAGCTCTGTGAAAATGAAGCCCAACAAAGGTACCTAGTTCTAAAAGAAATACTGTCTTAAATTTTTGTTTAAAACCTTTAGAAAGTGTACGTACAACTGATTTTGATTTTTGCACGCTGTGTGTTTTGTGTGTGTTTGTGAACATGTTCAAAGATGAGAATTGTCAGCATGCTGTAACACTTGGGTGAGTTTAAATTTAAAATTCAAAAGATTATGAGGTTTGGTCATTACCAAAAATTTTAAAGAATCTTCACATTGTTTTAAATGGCTTTTTAAAGATTCTTTAACTTGCAAATTAGAAAATCTGGTATTTTAAAAACTAATATTTTAAAATGCATAAGACTGTTTATACTGTAATCAAGTTATCTGGCTTAACAAAAATGCATTGGCAGTTTGACATTTAATTCCCTTGGCTAAAATTTGGGGATAAATATTAGAAATTTAAATGTAAAAGTTAGTTTAACACTGTCAAAGATGTTACCTGTTCTGTCTGTCTAAAACTGTATTTCATTTGAGAACCAAGAGAAGAGACAGGGGGAAAAACTTAGAAGCCAACAGAAGACCTATCTTTAGGGGTAAGGGGTGAACAAGCAGAAGTGCAGTTCAGCTGGTCATGCATGGTGGGACAGGCCCTGGGAGGAGTCCACCCATGGTGAGGCAAGCTGGCACAAACGCAGTTCATCTAACCCTAAAGAGTCAGATTGGGTGTGTGCCTGCCTATTCCATAGGAGGGGCCAAGTGGCCCATCCTTGTTCTGTCTCTTTTCCCTGTGGGTAGCCACTGAAAACATGATTAAAATGAGTGATGTGATGATCTGATTAGTATTGCTAAAACTTCCCCTTGGATGTATTAACATTAAAATTAGGAAGGCCTTAAAAAGAGGGTTAAAAAGTTATTTGTATAATGTGACTTGCTTTTAATGTTTACAATTAGGATGTTTTTAAAAGTCATAAAGACGCTAAGTCTAACTTTTTGGTTCAGTTATGATGATTGTTATTTTCTCATTAAGGAAAAATTGTCATCTGAGTTTAAAAATCTTAATGTATGTCTGTTTTAAAACAAGAAGCCAAGAGGCAATGAGTGACACTTGGCCTCAAGATTTCAAGGGATCTTTTCAAAACGCAAATAATAACTAAAGTATAAAATATTAAAGATGATTAATAAGAGGTTTAAAAAATAGGGAATGGATTTTTGGATATAAAGTTTAAATGTAAAATTGTTCTTGACATTGGCCTCAATGTGCACAAAGGAAAAATTAGGATTACCAAAATAATTGCTATTCTAGTTTGCTCTTATAGGTTTTTCTAGTTTCCAGCAAAGTCCAGAGCAAAGCACAGAGGATTCCTACAGTTTGTCAGATGTAACTTTGACTCTTAATAAGTTTCAGGTAAGAGCATGCTTAAAAGCTACTTCTATGTTGACCACCTTGTTGCTTTCAATTGGAGTAAAGTGGCCTTTTATAAGACTCATTGATCTGCAAACTGGTTCAAAGTCAGCCCGGGCAGAAAAAGGTCCCTGTGAGACTGTCACCTCTACTCAGCCAGCAGAGTGCTGAAAGAGCAAGCAGAGATGCTTTGGGACTCACAGTGGCAGAGTACTAGCCCTGGACTGAAGAGTTAAGGGACAGCATTCAAGCCCCGAGTCTGGGACTCAAAGTGGCATAGTGCTAGCCTTGAGCTGTAGAGCTGAGGGACAGTGCTCAGGCCCCGAGTTCAAGTCCAGCAACCAGCTAAGGGAAATGCCAATGAGGCATTTATCCAGTGTAGTGAAGACACTCCTGGGACAAAAGCAATGGAGGAGCATCCAGAGGCAGTAAGCCACTGCTTGGATGGCAGAAATGTCAGATCCTAGAGTCATTTGTGCGTGGCCCTTCAAAACCAGTCAGAGCCGGGAGGTCATAGGAAGATAGTTTGGAAGCATGCCTAATGTTCATGACTACCTTGTAAGGGACAGGAACTTGCCAGTCCTCTGTGATAGTAAAAAGCTAATGTTATGAAATGTGGGGGGTAGTTTAAATCTTAACCCCTTTATGTGCCAAAAGCTCTAATTGGCAGTAACTATTGAGCTGACACCAGTTACATGAAATTTATCTTCTCAGGAAAAAGTTTGTAAACCTGAGAGTGTGTTTCTATTGATATCTGTCTAAAGGCCTGCAAAGGTAACTTAGGCATTGTGTTAGGGTCACTAGAGATCACATTCCTAAGTCATCCAGAAAGATGCTTTTACAAACCAGAGTGCTAAACAAGCTACACTGCTATAGCTGGAGAAAAGGTCTGTGTAGTTGTCAAAAGTTAAATATTGTTCTTAATGATATCTAACCCTGATGGCCTCTTTTTAAAATAGGCTAAGGTTATAGGCTCCTGGCTAGGTAAGATCAACGCCCCTAAAGTCAGCTTGAAGAAGTTACAGAAGATGGACCTTCGCCCTTTTACCCCCATTTTAAGATCAAGGGTCCAGAGTCAGTTTTGGAAAAATGAGGCAAAATAGATAAAATATTTTTTAAAAAAAGGGCATAAAAAATAGTGTTAACTGTTGTAGGTGTGCAAGGTGTGGAGACTGCATTTGTCAGAGATGGTTACAAGACTAAGCCTTCTGTGTCTATTTACAAAAATATCTGGTTAGTAAAAAGTTGTGATTTTGGTAAATTGTCCTGAGCTACTGTTTAAAAGATCTTAAAAACCAGCAGGATCAAAGCCTGCCAAGCCTATGCAATTTACAGCCCCGCCTGAGGTATGACGACAGTCCCTTGGAGCCACTGAGAGACCCTGCTGTTGCGGTTGCTGCTGCTGCTGTACACCTTAATGAGTAAAGTTCAACGACGGCCTGACAGTCACTTGGAGGAACTCCTGCTTGATTCCATCACCTGAGTCTGCTTCCTGGTTGACTGCTGCTAAATCTAAGATCTTGTGGGACATTCTTTTGGGTGATATCCAGAAACCCTCTCTTCCCACAGTGGATATTGGGGACAAGGATATCACTGGCTTGCTTGTCTTAGGCACTTCAGTGCATAGTGACTGGAAATCCACTCTAGGGTCACAGCCTAGTTTGGCTCTGGTATGGTAATAACCTGAGTGTGTTATCAATGGAGGTAATACTCTTAGCCTTAAAATCTAGCAAGCTTCTGCATCACAGTGGTGCCTTAAGGCTGTTCTAAGATAAAGGTTCTGCAAGCCAAAGGAAAATTGGGCTTCTAACACTGGAATTACCCCGTGTGTGTCAGCAGCCGTTTTTAACCCAACTAGGGATTATTGTGTACTAGTGCAAATTTGGCCCCGCATCACCTACCATCTCGATGACTTTGTCCTCCAGTATTTTGAGAACCCTGTATACAGGGACAAAAGAGAACCTGTAACTCTCTCCCTAGCTGTTCTTTTGGGCCTTGGAGGAATAACGGCCAGAATCGCCACAGGAACCACAGCCCTGATGAAGGCAGATCAATACATGCTCCTACATCAGGCTGTAAATAAAGACTTAAAGACCCTAGAAAAGTCTATCCGGGCATTGACAGACTCCGTAAGCTCCTTAGCTGAGGTAGTCCTCCAAAATCGAAGGGGGTTAGACTTGCTTTTTCTAAAGGAAGGGGGCCTATGTGCAGCCTTAGAAGAAGAGTGTTGTTTTTACGCTAACAAAACAGGAGTAATAATCGAGACCCTAGACAAACTCAAAGAAAGGCTAAATAAAAGAAAGCAGGAATTTGAGTCCCAACAGAGCTGGTATGAAGGATTATGGAACAAGTCTCTGTGGTTCACTACCCTATTATCCTCCTTGATGGGACCACTTATACTACTGATGCTAATCCTTACCTTAGGCCCTTGCATTGTGAACCGCTTGATACAATTTGTAAAAGACCACCTATCGGTAGTACAGGCCCTAGTTTTGACCCAACAATATCAAGCCCTCAGGCAACAGGAAACTGGTAGTTAATATGAAAAAGGACAACACCGGCCTCTAAGGTTAGAGGCACTAACAAAAGAAATGGGGGAATGAAAGACCCCCTCCCCAACCAACCAGGCCCTGAGCCTCTTTGTAGGGGAACAGAGTTTTGTATCTAACCAAGCTATTTCTGGCTTCTGCAACATGCTTTGCTAAGAAAATTATATTACCCCCTTTGATAACTAACCTCACCATTTAATCAATAAGCCCACACCCTACTAACTAATCCCACCCCGCAGTCAGCCCCCTGGTGTGAGCGAACGACAGGCGCTGACTCGGACAAAGGTCACTTCCTCATACCAAGGGCCGGAGACACACAACTCGGCATGTACACCGAGGGACCCCCTCGAACAGTGATTGGCCAAAACATATGATTTGTTTTAAAAGGATTGGCTGCCTGTGTGCAGACCAGGTTGTAGCACTTTAAATTTACTGGTTGAAAAAGCGCGGGCTCTACTGTAACGGACTGAGGGGTCCCATAAAAGGACCATCCCCGGGACTGCTCGGGGTTCCCAGCCACTGACCCGAACCTTGTGGATCTCGAGGTCACGTGCACCTGGGAACCTGGGCATGCCCAAATAAAACCCTCTTGCCTTTTGCATCTGGTGTCGTCTGACTGGTGCTTGGGGCAGGGAGGTCCTGATATGGGGGACACCCGAAGTCGGGGGTCTTTCAGTCCCACTTAAAATAAACAGCATCATAAAGAAGGGCTTTAATTAAGTCCTTTCAAGTCTGCTGACATCTGCTCTCACCTCTGCAGGGAATGGACAAGGAAGGAGCCTGGCACAGAAGAAGTAAAGGGCCAGATCCCAGTGATCATGATTGACAAGACTGCACACAGCATGCAGGAAGAACAGGCTCCAGAGAGCTGTTAACTGTTTTCTAGGGAGGGAGGGACAGAAGGAGGGAGGGAGGAAGGAAGGAAGGAAGGAAGGAAAGAAGGAAGGAAGGAAGGAAGGAAGGAAGGAAGGAAGGAAGGAAGGAAGGAAGGAAGGAAGGAAGGAAGGAAGGAAGGCAGGCAAGCAGGCAGGTAGACTAATGTATGTTATTGGTTACTTTTTGAGCAACTTTGAAGAAATTGATTTTTTTTTTTTTTGAGTCACGTTAGGGTTTCCCCTGACTGTTCACTTCAAATCATATATCCTAAGTTGAACATACTTAAAATTAAAATTTCCCCCCCATTAATGGGCAAATTTATGAGGCACGAGCTAAAACATAACCTCATTTCAAGGTCGCAGCCATGAAATGAGAGGATAGCATCTAGTAACATTTACTTTAATTCCCTGAAGAGTCAGGATGCACAAGTCCTTAATGTTCACTTGACCTGCTCGTAAACTGCCGTTTCTTTCAGTGTTGGCAGACTATACCAATACTAATGTTAGAAAATGCTGGATGATGTTTAGACATTTTATGTCTCAGTTTCCAAATTTAATGTAGAGGCATCTTGGGTCTTCTATTATCACCCCATTTACAGAGGAGAAAACGATTCACAAAGGGTAAAAATAGAATCAAAGACATTTTCCCTAAAGAAATAGTTCCTTCTCAATAAAAGTCTATCTTTAGATGCATATGGTGGTTTCCTTTATTAAATTTAGTGTTTCTTCTTCAGTTCCCCAAGGCTAGTTTCCTGGGAAACATGAATCTGGGGTTTCTGATGGAAACCAGGGCCTGCACAACTATTATAGTGTAGAGAGGGAACTCACTGGCCATACCTCTCATCATTTCTCTTGTTTTATTCTTTCCCCCAAACCCACATACACAAAAGGAATTAGCATGGAATGAATGAAATGAATGACTGAGTGAACATTTCCCTTTAACCAACAAACTAACAGAATTTAAAGAGGGGGGAACAAAAGGCAGGAAGAAATGACCACATACTACCACCTGTTCAACTATGCCATGCTCAAGAGACAGGGAACCAAAGAAATGAAATCTCCTTTCCCTAAGAAGTACCTTGCAATAATTTTTAAAATCTCTTTTAACTCATTCCCCAAATGATTACAATTATTTACAGAAACCTGGGATTCTTAACATCCATCAAACATTTTAAAGTAGCCTTTGTAATAATTAAAAAGATATACTCACTAATCTTATTATAAACTCACTAGGAGAAGAGAGTGATCAAAATGGAAAGAACTGATCTCAGTTTGTCAGAGAAGGACAATTGAAGAAGATGAAGCAAGTTTGGAATATAACCATCTCTTCCAGTTGGCAAGACCAGCCTAGATCCTCCAGATTGCCTTTACCCTAAACTCAAGAAGGGAAAATATTTCTCTTTAAGACTGACTTAAAGCTTTAGAGTGGTAAAGGGTGCTTAGAGAGAGAAAAAATAATTTCAAGGGTTTTGAAAAGGAATAGATTCCTATTATTGACATTAATAGGCCTTAAAGTAATTGTTGATGAGAATACGATGTTGATTGTAATTAATTTTAAACCAGAGTCACCTAAAAGACTGAGTAAAGAGATCTCACAAGGAGTGGACTCTGAGGTAGTCTTGGAGATGTGGGAATATTCTCTGCACTAGAATGTTCAGGACCAAGAATAGCCACTAAAAATGTATTTTCTGAGACAGCACTCATATGTATATACTACCCTGTAACCTGTATCTTCTTACTCTATATAATAGGTTATATCTTTATTAAATATTGGCCAATGGACTTGGCCAAGGTAGAAATTCATTAAGCAGGAAGTATTCTTTTATTGATATTAGTCTTAATTTTGAGATGGGTAGTATTCAGAAAATACCCCAAAGCATGGTATTTTGGCATGTCTAGTACTTCACAATGAAAGAAAGTGGAAAGGTTTCAGAAGCAAGGTTTTCCCTAATTTCTATCATACTTCTCTTTGTGACTTTTTTTTTTCCCTCTAAAGCTTATTATCGCACAGTAGGCCACAGAAACTAGCGTTCTTCCTTGCCACAGCAAGCTACAGAAACTAGAAAGGTCACTCTGTCCCTTCTCCTTTGAAGACCCTCTTTCCAATGGAGTTTCAGCTCAACCTGTGGGAGGAAGGAATGCTACAAAGAGAGGCCAACAGACAGGCCTCTGCTCTCAGTCCAGTACTGCTCCAGCAAGCACAACAATCCAGTCATGATTCTGTATGGTACTCATTCCTCTCAAACTTAAGGATGAAAACAGGGCCTTGTCCTTAGCTTTTCAGGTCTTTATTGCTGTTGACTCCCATGTCGTGTAAAGCTCAGATTAGACTAATTTGTTATGCTTTTACTTTGTTGATGAACCTTTTGTTTCAGGAGCATTGGCCTTGATCCTTATGAAGGGTGAGGAAAGGAATCTCACACAGTTTCCTTCATAAGGAACAGAGGACATATTAAAAGGCAACTTTTAATATTGAGAAAACATCAAGTTAGACTTCTTCCTTTAGAGAAAGGTCTCCATGGCTATGAACACATTACCTTTCAAGTGCTAGCACTATCTGTGGAAACTAACTGCAGTAAGCTCTGGCTACAAGACCTGACACAAAGCATCTAGGCACAGCTTCAATTGCTCATTGATCTCCCCTATATTTGAAGAAATAGCAACAGATTTTTCCAATTGAAATTCTTATGATTCTTCTTATCAATCTTATATTCATTTTATATAATCTCTACTTTCTCTCCTTGTCTGGCAATGTGATACAGGATTCAAAAAAAGTATAGGGTGCATGTTAGGAAGAGGAGCTGTAGAAAGGAGAATCTGGATGAGATACGACAGAAATTGGTACACTGAAAATCTGATGACATACGTAGACTCTTTTTGCCCAGTATACAATTTTTATTTCTGCCTGCAGCATTAGGAATGTTGATTTGAAGCTGTGACTTGTATTAAGAACAGTAAATATTAAATCATGCCACTCTGGCACTTTTAGAAAGGCACACATGCTCTTCTTACCAAAGTGTAGTTTTTAGCAACACAATCTATTTAAATATACTGCTACAGTATCTAGCTTCCTCTGCCACCTACTTTTACTGTTTATTTTATAATTCACCTTGGCTTATTGAAGGTATATGTTACACAACAGTTTCTCTAACCAGATTATGATTCAGGCAGGGAACAGGTTTTTGTACACCTGGGGATGCTGAGGGCCCTGTGCAGAGTAGAAGCTCATTAGATGTTTATGGAAATGAAGTTTACTCTTGCATATTCCAACTGTAACCATTCATTTTGCAGAGCATTTGGAAGACCAAGCAAACTTTTCCCTTCATTTTTACCTCATGGATCTCTTTCTTAATAGGAAATGTATATTCTTTCAGACGAACTAAATAACAAATAATATAAAAATAGGTAATCTTTCATAACTTATTCATTATATATTAATGCAGATATGAAAAACTACAGCATTAATATAGGTACCAATGTATTAGTATGTAGATGATTCTTCTATCATAGGTTTCAACATGTGAATATCAGACAGGAGAAATTTCATTAAAGGATGCTTATTAAAGCTCTCAGTTAATGTAAACATATGTTAGAAAATAAAGAATTATTTAAGGAGCTAAAAAATGTAAATTAGCAATGTGAGCTACTGAAAGATATTTATTGAAATAGCTTCCTGCTCCAACAATATTTTCAAAGTGATAATTGTCTCATGGTTTCTTATGTCACATTCTCAGTAGTATGTATGACTTAACTATGGAGCTGGTAATGAGATGGCAAGTAATCACCTGGCAACTAGCATTAATACAAAGGTTCAGGCCTCTTACCATCAAATCCATCTTCTTCTGACCCTAGTTCATCATCTGAACAGATGTTAAGGACGTTGACCAGCATCTCAGTCACTAAAGTAAAAAAGGAGAAAAGTACAGATTTCCCGTTATAACCTTATTACTCTGACATTGTAAATTAAGGTATACAAAATCTATTACAAAGCAATTTCTAAAAACAAGACTTGGTGATTTTTGTGTAGACTTTGCATTTTATTAAGTTGTATTCTCTTCACAATAAAACCTATCATTGACTATAAGAGAGGAGAAACGACAAATCAAACATATAATTGCATGAGAAAGAACATGTTTATTTTTACAGTTTACTTTTCCCAGGAATGTTGCTTGATCTAGATTAGATTAGATTATAAGTTCTGTTCAACAGAGGCTAAGTGAATGCCAGATTTTTTTTTTTTTTGTATTGTGTAGCCCTCTAGAGAAGCTAGCATAATAAGAAGCATGTAGCTTTGTATTTAATAAAAAACTAGCCGGGCGCTGGTGGCTCACGCCTGTAATCCTAGCTACTCAGGAGGCTGAGATCTGAGGATCGCGGTTCAAAGCCAGCCCGGGCAGGAGAGACCGTGAGACTCCTATCTCCAATAAATCACCAGAAAACCGGAAGTGGCGCGGTAGCTCAAGTGGTAGAGCGCTCGCCTTGAGCTGAAGAGCTGAGGGACAGCGCCCAGGCCCAGAGTTCAAGCCCCACCACCGACAAAAAAAAAAAAAAAAAAAAACTAGTGACTGTTGAAGTAATATATTTGAAGTAGTTTTGAAAACATTAATTTTAAAAATGAATGTGTTGATGGAAATATCATTAACTCTGAGACCCCAAAAAGCTTTAAGACACCTTAGGTACAGTTTAGCCAGAAATTTTAGCTAGCTGTAAGTGCCAGGCACAGAAAATTAGTGATACAGTACTTTTAAGCTAATGTATATGCTATCACTCTTAAAATTTCTTGAAACTAGATTTTATCATGTAAAAAGCAGCTTGCTTGCTAATCTCTCAAAAAGCCACTTTTTAAAGACAATATTTTAAAAAAATGGTCATTAAGAGCTTTAAAAATGGCTCATGCTTCTAATCCCAGTTACTTAGGAGGCAAAGTTTAGGAGGATCACAGTTTGAGGACAGCTGGACAAAAAGTCCATGAGACTTCATCTCAATAGCTGAAAAGAACATATATGCCTGGCATATGCTTCACAGGCAATGTAAATAAGAGTCCAGACCCCCCCCCAAAAAAAAATCAGGACACTATTTAATAAGGAATGGAAAGAGAAAAGGTTGAGAGAGTAGGCTCAAATAATCAACTGCCTGTTTAGCAAGCATAAAGACTTTTCAAACTGAATACACTCCCCAAAAGAGGTTGTTTTTTTTTTTAAGTAAGAATATATGATAATAAGTAAACCTTTAGAGGAGTCAACATTAACTTCGAGTTTCAGTTTATCAATACTAAATTATGTTTGTAAATATATCAAGGTATTTTATGGTATATGCTTAAAATTTGAGTAATTAATGAAAACCCTCCAAATATAGGGTGTGAGAGACAGTCAGGATGCACACTGAAGCAGTGTGCAGTGGAACTAACAGGTATTCTATCATGTACTACAATCTGATGAACCAAGAAATTAGTGAACAGACTACCAATGAGAATATGCTTAAAATATAGTTTGCGTTTCCAGAGGGAAACTCATAATTTGTCCTCTTTGTCATCCTCTAAAGGAAAAGAAAAAAACAAAAACAACCCAGATATTGTGGGGTTTCGGAAAATATGTAGCTTTCCTCTACAACTCCTGGTATCATTTATTCTCAAAGATGTGGAAACTCTTGTCTATTATTACAATAACCATTAGCATTCTCATGAGCTGTGAGAGAAGATATATGTGCAACAGTCAAAATACAAAAAACAAAAACCACCAAAGGACAAAAAGGGAGGGGGGAAGGAGGGAGGAAAGAAGGGAAGAAGGGAGGGTGAGAAAAAGGGAGAGGAAACAGGAAGGAGGAAGAAAGGAAAGAATAAAGGAAAGGAGATAAGTTGAGTGGAGAAAGGAAGGGAAGGCAGAAAAAAGGAAGGAAGGAAGGAAGGAAGGAAGGAAGGAAGGAAGGAAGGAAGGAAGGAAGGAAGGAAGGAAGGAAGGAAGGAGAGGAGAAAGTTATTGGACAACATTTTTTTGATGGGGGGTATAGTGGTAGTTCTGGGACTTGAACTCAGGGCCTGGGCACTGTCCCTGAACTTGTTTGCTCTATGCACTAGCATAGTGCTCTATCACTTGAGCCACAGTTCCACTTCTGGATATTCTGGTGCTCAACTGGAGATAAAGAGTCTCAAGGTCTTTCCTGCTCAGGCTGGCTTTGACCATGATACTTAGATCTCAGTCTTCTGAGTAGGTAGGATCATATGCATGATCCTATCAGTGCCTGGCTTAGGCAACTTTTAAATGTGAACTAGTTCCATTGTCTTCTACCTTGCAATATATAAATGGCTACTATATTTTTTTAATATAATAGCATTGATTTTTGTTGCTATATTTTAATACCCTAGAGTTTTATATGTTATCCTTTGAAATATTGTAGGCAAGACTGAATAATCATTATTATTCCCATGAGAAATGTACATAGAATATGACTATAATAACCTTTAAATTTTACAGGTAATTTTCAAAGTAAACTATTTGGTATATAGCACATAGGAATCAGGTAAAAAGATCTGAAACCAGGTAAAGCTGTATTTCTATTGTTTTGCAATCATGATATTATCTAAATGATAATGAATGACTTTTTCTAAGTAGTCCTCATTTTCCCTGAATTCATTCGCTTGGTCCCATTACCCTAGATACAGTGACACACTTCCAAATTAGCTCTCATGGTGCAGCTTTTGAACTGGATTGGTCTGACCATGCTTTCAGAGTGATTCACAGTAAAGCAGAATACAATTCCTTTCCTTCTTTCCTATATATTTTATTAAGGACATTTCCAATTTTGACAAACATACCTTTTTCCCCAACAAATGGCAGGGACCAAGTGAAAACATCCATGAAATTTGGAAGCCAGTATGGATGTGGGGAACAGTTGAATTGCCTGATATTCATAACATTGTTCTCATACTTCAATACTGCAGCTAAAAAACAAAGAAAAAAACCAAAAGGATGTTAGATTGAAAGCATATCGTTTCTGCTTCTTCACATGACCTTAGTTGATTATGAAAATTCAAGTATTTAAGTACTACAATATCTTCTTTAATCCTGAATTCTTATACATCAATGGACTTCAACAATGGAAGGTGTTATAATATGTGAAGAGTAAATGTAAAATCGTATCAATAACTTGGCAAATTTTTTACATAATATAGTTAATCAACTGTTTGAGGAACTGGCTCACCTCATATAGCCAAGGACATTCTAGGCTTACTTGTTACCTGATCACATGGGAAAAAAAAGCAGCATAGCTAAAATAGTTTGAGATAATTTAATAATCTCTAAATATTTGAACTGAATTTGTCTTTTTAGAAAAAGACAAGTAGTTCCAGAAGAACTCAAAATACCTTAAATAACATTGCTTTCTTGACTTTAAAGTGCTTGGATTAAATCTCCATAAAGTAATATGCTGCAGACTCTATCTATGACTTCTCAAAATAAATGTATCATCCGTGAGTTGTACAAGCAAACCTGTGTGCTCAGTCTTCATTGTACAGGAACTGTAGGTTAGATATATAGTTATAAAGAATTATAGGGAACCCTAACTGGGCTTGAAAACTCAGTCTTTAGGGTTAGATTCTGTGAACATTATCAATAAAGGGAAAACCACCTGTTTTAATAGGGCCACCAATTCTATGGACAGACAATTCTAAGTTTTGGGACAATCTCAGGCTCAGTTTAAATCTGCGTTTATCATCCACTAATCCTAGTTCTGCTTTTCTGAAAGATACAGAACAAATACACTTTTATTTCTAAATGATAGCCTTCTAAATACCCAAAATGATATTCCCATATCACACTCTCCCTAATTCTGGTAAGATTTCATTTTATTATGATACCATGGCATGACCCGTGTTGCACTGCTGCAGAATTCTAGACAGATTCTACCTAATGCCAAATTGTCTGTCTTTCTGTATGTTTATTGGTTAAATATTTAATAAAATAGTTTCATTGCATTTTTCAATTTTAAGTTGTTATATTACAGTGTGCTGTGTAGCATACGATTATAGCTAATCAAAGCACCTGTTTATTTAAAAAGTTTGTGAGTGGTTATTGGGCTTGAGCATTTATATTAATAAAGAACGGGTCATATCCTGCATTATGTGATAATATCTTTAGACTATGGGCCCATTGCAACAATGAGACGTACAAGTTGTATGTCGAAAACGAACTTTACAACTTTTTTTTTTGGGGGGGGAGGAGGGTTGGTGGTGGGGTGGGGGGAGGATGGGAGGGGAAAGGGAAACAAAGGAGGAGGCTACAATGCTTGGTAAGAAATGTACTCATTATTTTGCTCATGTAATTGTAACTCCTCTGTACAGTATTTTCACAATAAAAAAGAATATACTTAGCATAACAATGCTTTAAAATTAAAAGTTGATCTTTTACTTCTGACTTTTTCTCAGTCTCTCAAAATCCCAGACCTTTCCATAGACCAAACACCGTCCCTTTCGATACTATCCTTTTTCTGCTTCCTTCTGGTGCATGTCTTTTCTCCTTCACCTGAATCCTTGAATTCCTACCACCACAAGGCATTTGTCATTGAAATTTGATTATAACTATTCTATGTATGTGTATACCTACATATGACTGCTCTCACTTTCTTAAAAGGCAAGTACTATACACTAGGCTTAGACTCATTTTCTATACAAACTTTTTCCCCCACTAGCAAATTGTTCTGAATCCCTCTGATCTTCCATATGGGATGACTTCTTGTTGACCTTTTTATGATCTTGTGCATCCCCGATCTAAATACATACAAAATGGGCAGTGCCTCTGTGGCCACTGTCACTAACATACTTTTTTAGCTGAGCTTGTTTAGTGTACAATATGAAAAAGCAATAGATACCCGGTTATGGTGCTATGGTGACCACACAGCCCATGCTGCAGTTCATCAATATGCTAATATTTTTGGAAGCTTGCAGCTGTTCAACCTTGTAAGCTCAAATGGTAAGATCTTTGCTACAAGTTATCTTAGTTGAACAACATGTTACCAGGAAATATAGAAGCATGCTATGGAGACAAAGCCTGTAAACGTGAAGGGACTCATTCTTTTACATGTAAACAAATTGCAAGGGAAATATTTAAAGAAAAGAAAACCTATGTATTGGACATGTATAGTCTGTTTTTTTAATCTTTTGACTAGCTCTTAAACAATTCAACATTAACAATTATTTGTAGTATTTACATCCTCTTAGGTGCTATAAGTGATCTGTAATATTTAAATGTAAAGGAAGGTAGATAAATGGAAAGTGTTATTTATATATTTATTTAGACATCGGTACTGGGGCTTGAACTTTCCTGGGCTTGCTTTCTTGACTGGCATTCTACCACTTGAGTCATGTCTTCATGTTGTTAATTTTCAAGATGGGTGTTTTATGGTCTTTTCTACCAAGGATTGGCTTTAAACACCATCTTTTGGATCTGTCTCTTGAGAATCTAGGATTACAGGCATGAGCCATAAATGTCTATGTTGTTTATGTTGTTTTATATAAGGGGCTTGAGAATCTGTTAATTTTGGAGGTCCTAGAACCATTTTTTTGTTTCCATAGACACAGAATATATGATTACATTATAACTAACAGCACTAGAGAACAGGGAGAAATTTCACATAATCTTTACTCTAGTCCTCAAAGTGAATCTGAGAAGCAGGGGTGCTTGCCCTGATGTTACAAAAGAACTGTGCTGGGGAAATGTGTTCAAGCTCATGCAAACAGTAACAGACAGATCCTAGCCTTATTCTAACTCAGCTTTTCCTGACACCAAATCCATTTCCTTTCCACTAGTCCCTGATGTCTTTCATAAATGATGAATGTACATATTCTAGTCCTAGCTGTTTTAGTAATTTAAGCTTGAATGTGATATTTATAATTAAAAAGGTTTTAGCTGTTGCTAAAATCCACATCATAGTGAAAAGGGATGAAAAGTCACAAGCAAAGACTGGTCTTGTCTTGTATATTAAACAGAACTGTTTTGTAGATGGGGACAAAATAAATAAATGCATTTATTCATCCACAGTGGCTCAGTAAACTTATTCAATACATACGGATACAGCTAGTACTATTTTCATGTAGAAATATTTACTGAGCATCTGCTTTATGCCAGAACTATGTTTGGCCCTTTATAATACTAATCATAAACCTTCACAACATTTTTCAAAAGTAGTTATTACATATTGCAGCTTGAAAATGAGAAGTTATTTGTCCAAAGTCACACTCAGAGAGTAGTCAACTTGTTTTGATCTCAGTGTAAAGATCTTGCTCTTTCTAGTGTACGATCAGCTCTTACCATAACAACGTCATCTCTTAATGTCTCTCAAGTTTTGAAGGTGAGATTGTTTTTCCTTTCACGTTTAGTGTCTTTAAAAAAGAACACTAAACTAAAAGGCCAAGAGCTTAAACTGCAAGATGGATTCTGTCACTAATTATTTAGCCGATCCAAGGTCACTACATGTCTCTAAGTTAGGACTTAGTTTCCTCATCTGTATGAGTGGGCTTATCTAGGGAATTTCCAATCTGAATACTGTTAACAGACTTCTTGAAGAAGAACTTCATTACTTATGCAATTAATGGCTGATTAACACTCAGCTATTCTATAAGCTATTGTTAAGACTTCTTTTCTTATCTCCCTAAATTTTAAAAAAGCAACTGCAAACCTCCCAATGTGTATTCTTTTTTTCTTCCATACCACATTTATGCAAAAGAAAATCTTTGAATAACCTTACATTAATATAACTTACTCATAAATTTTGGTATTTTTGCCTAACTATATGTCACCAAGATACACGGAAAAAAAAATAAACCAAATTAGTCTCAGATATCTGCAGTCACGAAATTCACAGTTACCATTCCATCTTTCACCTCCCACATCCTCCGCCTCTGCCACCTGCCTCTGTCACTGGGATTACAAAACTCAACCCGAGCCCTGGGAGTGTGCTCTTCTCTAAAGTACTTGAAAGACATTTATCTCTAGTGCAACATGAAGAACACAAATCGCTGCACTTCAAGAATCTCTCCAGACCACCTCCTAAGACCTTGTCTGAGACATGAACAAAAGGGGGGAAAAAGCAACAAAAGTCTGCAGTGGAGGCGTTGTTCTATTCTGCTGACAATTTCACATTTCTTAGAGGTCTCAAGACACATGGATATTTAAGTGGGACACAGTGGTCCAGTGAAGCTCAAGGAAAGGAATGTCTATGTTTACATTGCTCTGTCTATAAAGTCATGAACTAAATCGCTAGACTATAACCAAACCTGGAAATGACAGAATTTAATTCCCTTTATTGTCCTCTGTTAACAGTTTTCATCTCCTTGTCTGATTATCTACTCCTGTCATCAAGAGGGAGAAAAAAGATACACTCACATATTAAAAAAGGACACAAGAAAAACAAAGATGAGAAAAAACCAAATGGGGCATTCTAGAATCAGAATCAGAATCCACCCAGAAATAGCAAAAAAAAAAAAAAAAAAATTGCATAATAGATCTAGCATGTGTTTTCCTTCCAATTTTCCCACCCACACATCCCTAGCAGAAAAGCTATCAATGTGTTCCTTTGGCAAAGTCCTACTTTCACAGAAGAAGGTACAGGGCTGGGTGGACCAAATTTCTGAGGTAGGCCTCATGCACTCATGATATTCTAAAGCAGTCTTTTAGGATTATGCTGGTATGCTGTATGCAAGAGGGCTTTGATTCTGAAAGAGCAGCTACGAATTATAAAAATTTAAATGATATATTCAATCAGACATAGGAATGTTTCTACAACATAATAATTACATACTATGCCTTTTTCTTGTATTCTTACACTATTGATTTCCTAGTATATTTTTAAAGTTTGTTAAAGTCAACTACATAAAATCTGGATATTAATGAAGGAAGGAGAGGGTACTAGGTATCCCTGAAATGACAATTTGTATGGTGTATGGATGTGTGTGTTTATGTGTGTAGTGTAACACAATACAACACAGGCATGATCAGGTATAAATATTTCCTTTCTTCAGTATAGCATTGGCAAATTGGGAATGACATTATTGTTCAATTTTAAATTTAGGATAAGTTAATAGAATAAAGTAATGGAAGGAATGTATCTTTTTAGATTGTAACATTATATCTGGCATATGGTTGATGTTCAACTGTGTTGGCTGAAGAAATCACCCAGGGGAAAGAAATATAAAACAAGGATAAAAGGGAGAAAGAGAAAGACATTAAGAGACAGATAGAAAAGATAAGTTCTCAGAAACTCAAAAGAAACAGAATTCAAAAAATGACAACTATGAGCAGAGGTTTAAAGGAAGCAAGATGGATTTTAGGAATAAGACAATATCCCAGTGTTACAGGCTAAACTCTGTCTTAAAACCTATAAAAACATACTTTTAAAATAGATAGAAATAGCATAGCACTCTGTCAAATCAATTATGTGAACCTGATAAACATTCTCCTTCTTCAAACATCTTTTTTCCAAGTTGTAAAATAGAAATGATATTTCTTTTCAAAGCATGAAAATCAAACAGAATAGTGTTTATGATTAATGATTAATATACATGATAGCACATGCCTTAGAGGGAATATTTGGCACTTGAGAAACGCAAGTTCTATATTAGCTTCATCCCTGAAGGAAGGGATGCCTATCTATATTTGATACTTTGCCACCTCATAATCCCACCTATATATTACATCTACATACCAGGATCTAGAAAATTTGCCACCTCCCCCAAAATGATCATTGGAATTAGGCCATGTCCATCAAACATTGTGAATGATTACTAATATTACAACTTTGTATAGAACATTTAGATTTTTTCCATTAAATATATTTTGTTAACACGGAACAACCACCACACATCCCTTACTCATTTCAACTGGTCCTAATTTATGTCCTAATCCATATTATTATAATATTGAAGTAAGAGTTACATAAATCTAGGCTAAATGAGAGAGCTTTAGCTGAAGCTTTCAGACATCAGAGACTGTATGGATATGGGAAACACTGTTCTTGTGGTTAGCTCTCTTGCAATGCCACTAAGGCTTCCCCACATCACAGGCAAATAAGGGTTAGTTTGCATTGATTCTAAGTTACCACTGAGATAGCCCTGGAACTGAGCTATGTGTTTGCTGTCCACACTATTTGCCATGGAAACAATATTATGCAAGACAATTTTGTCCAAGAGACCCATGCAGGTCTAGAATTCCTAGATAATAAAAGCAAGTGAGAATCCATCATTTTAAGTCTTCATTCAACACTACTTCCCAATATTAAAGGCTCTGGAAAGAATTACATTTCTAGGTTTCAGTTCAGTGTAAGAATTTTCTAACTATCATGCATGTGTTTCTAACGCATTTATAAGATTATTTCTTTGTTGCTTTGTATGTCCCTCCCCCACAGTGTAACCCCCGCTTTCACTATATTTGATGTCAGTATAACATGTGGAGGAGATGGGGACAAACAAGTCATTTAAGGATTCAGGTGGACCTGTTGCAACAATGAGAAGTACAAAATGTCATGTCAAAACCAGCTTTACAATGTCGGTGTGGTGGGGGGAGGGGGGTATATTTGGGTGGGGGGAGGGGGGAGGCTGGGAAGGGAGGTGAAGGGTAAACAAAGGAGGAGGCTGCAATGCTTGGTAAGAAATGTATGTATTATCCTGCCCATGTAATTGTAGCCCCTCTGTACAGTATGTTCTCAAATAAAATAAAATAAAATTAAAAAAAAATAAAAGAATTTCAGTGCCTCAAGATGCATCCCTCGTTGTTGCAATGCAATTGGCAAATGAACATACAACTATACATCTAAAAGACAATGTTGAGAGGACTCAGAATGGAGGTGGAGAACTCAGTCCTTCTGAAGGTGTCACAGGAATTTAAGAACTAAAATCCAGATGTTGGCTAGGCCAACATCTAAGATAAACTACTTGTATTAAGACTCTGTTGAAGCTCTACTATTACTTCACTGACTAAACTTATAAGTATGTAGTGGTAGGGTTGGTTTTGTTTTTTCTGTTTTTGTTTTTTTTTGTTTTTTGGTGTGGATACCAGGGGTTGACCTCAGGACCTCTCATTCTCCATTTTCTTTCTTGCTCACAACTTGCTCTACTCAAGTCCAGGCTTTTTTCAATACACCAATTAATTATAAGATTCTGATTTATTCTTTCTTATCCAGCTTTGACCCTCCTCAGCAGAGAGAATTACAGGCTTTAGGGTGAATGTCTAGAAATCGAAAGGGTTATTTGTTAGAGCGAAGATAACATAGATTACAGGTAGATTAATTCCATTAAACTATATATTGGGAGTATGTTTTAAATACGAAATCTTGATGGATTATTTCTTCTTTTACTCTCCTTTGCATTCATTGTTTAAGTGGAAACCAGTGAATCCTGGTCTAAAGCAACCCCATTTACAAAGTGTCCTCCAGCAAGGACTCACTGAAGAGCAGAACAAACAAAGTCTAAGTGTTTAGGGAGGCAGGGGAGGGATACATTTTAAAGAGATGAATTATTTATTCTAGAAAAATGTGAAAGTTATTCTAAAACTCCACTCTTTCAATAGTACAAATATTTGGATGTATTGTACTCATGCAAATTTAAAATGGTAACAATTGACTCTTCATTTCAAAAGCTTTCCTTTCTATCTGAAGAGCAGTTAGGTCACCCAAACACAATTGAGCCACCAATTGAAGAGGAGATCCTGCAAACACTGCCCTGCGGCCTTTCACCTAACAAAGTGCTGGCTGAAGAGAACAGACAAGAGAGGTTAAAACAGGGGCTATGAAGTCAGTCTGCTGAATTTCAATTTCCTCACTATCTGTGACTAATCAGTGAACCTGGAGGAAAGTATGCCACTCCTATGTGCCCTAGCTTCACATCAATAAAGTCAAAATTATAAGGTAATTCATGGAGTTGTTCTAAGATGAAAGGCTCAAAGAAACTCTTTGAGCAGTGTCTGGCACATGGTAAGTGCTTCAAATATTCTTAGTATAATCACCATCATCATTATTATTTCCTGTTTGTAGGAATAAAACAAATAGCATATATATAATCAAAATTGAAGTACAATACCTATTTATTAGATAGCTGACCATCCCAGGATCTTTTTTTTTTTTTTTTTTTTTTTTTGTCCCAAGGCTTGAACTCAGGGCCTGGACACTGTGCCTGAGCCTTTTTGTTTTTGTTTTGTTTTGTTTTTTTGGGTCTGGTAGTGGTTCTGAACTCTGGGCCTGGGCACTGTCCCTCAGCTCTTCAGCTCAAGGCTAGCGCTCTACCACTTGAGCCACAGCGCCACTTCTGGCTTTTTTTCTTTTTGCTTATGTGGTGTTGAGGAATCGAACCCCCAGGGCTTCATGCATGCAAGGCAAGCACTCTACCACTGAGCCACCTTCCCAGCCCTCCTGAGCCTTTATATGCTCAAGCGTAGTACTCTACTACTTGAGCCACAGTGCTACTTCTGGCCTTTTCTGAATAATTTATTGGAGACAAGAGTCTCGTGTACTCTTTTGCCTGGGCTGTCTTCAAACAGCGATCCTCAGATTTCAGCTTCCTGAGTAGTAGGATGGCAAGTGTGAGCCACTAGCACTTGACCCAAGATCTTTCGTATTCAATCTTCTTCATTTTTTTATATTAGTGTGTAGTTATTGTAAAATGGGGTTTCATTGTTTTATTTCAATGTATGCATAAAAGGTATGTCGATCAAATTATACCATCCCGACATTCTCTTTACCCCTTCCCCCTTTTAAAAGAAATTTTAATGGTTTTTGTTATTCTGTTTTCATACCTGGGGCTGAAGGACTCTGACCATATTCATTTAAGGGAAATCTACCAAGTTATGTGACTCAAGGTGACAATAGTAAAGGGTATGACAACCATCACAGTGGATTAATTCTACTTATTTACCAGTCCTGGATATAACAGGTTGGTAAGCAGGTGCATTCTGCTGATAGGCCTGAAGTGGATTTTTCTCCTTTCATCTTCAGAGGAGCTATTTCTTAGAAAACCACTCAAAAACAACTTCCCAGTCTCCAGTTCTTTGTAGGCTACATAAATGTCTACATGTCTTCATTAGCATCCCATAGTAATAACAGTTGTATTCATGGTTTCTGCTTTGTTCATTCATAAACATATACATTTTATACTGTTTTTCTGTAGATTTCCCTGTTTGATAATTGTTTTAAAGAAATTATCTTTGTAGAGTGTAAATTCTACCATGTTCATTCAGCTAAAGAATGTGAAGGGGTCTGGTGCAGAGGAAGATCATAAACTGAGGACAGCTTGGGCTACATAGAAAAACCAAAAAAAAAAAAAAAAAAAAAAAAAAGGGTTTATAAAGAAAATGAAATAAATGAGGCTTTTTTGAAGCTAAGTATAATACTTAATTCAAGCAAAAAAAAAAAAAAAAAACCAAACCCTAAACTACAAATACCTTAAATGAAAATTTGGGCCTATAGTTTGCTAGTAAATATCAAACCCTACCATGAATTAATGGTATATATAATACATATAGTTAGCCTGACAGGTTGGCCAACAATGGGCCCTTTGGGTGTAGGCAGCTGATCACCAGCTTCCTCCCTCTCACCTTGAAGGAATATTCCATTTGATCAGTTACAGCCATAAATGGTAACAGCAGGCTCTCTTATCTAGTATTCAGGCAAATGCCAAGTCTTAGCCCACCATAATGAAATCCTCTGCTCACACGTTCCACATGAATTCCCACCCTCAGCTCCTATAGCTTATAACATCACCCCCCTAAACTCAGGACAGGTGCCATTTCTCCCTCACCCGTGAGGAGGTGGAGAAGTACACACACACACACACACACACACACACACACACACACACACACACACACACACACATATGTGCGTATATTTATATATCTATATAGATATATAATATATAAACACATATGTACACATACTATGGCAGTACAATTGCTCTCAGGGCCTGGCACTTGTAAGGCAGGTATTCTACCATGTGAGCCATGGCTCCAGCCCAGTTTTGCCTTGGTTATTTTCAAGTCAGGGTCTTGCTTTATTTCCCAGGCCAATCTGGGGTGCTTCCTGTCAGCTAGAGATGGCAGGAGTGCACCACTAGCCTAGCCACTGTGCTTCTCCTGTAACTAAAATAACAGGCTTCGCCTAACATCGTCTTATCTGACCATTTCTGCTTGTCTCAGACATACACTAGTTATTGCAAATAAGGGAAACCATGGGACCTATGTTTCTTTGGGCCTGGCTTACTTCACTTAATATAATTTTTTCCAAGTCTTTCCATTTCCTAACAAATGGGGCAATGTCATTCTTTCTGATGGAGGCATAGAATTCCATTGTGTATATATACCACATTTTCTTGATCCATTCATCTACTGAGGGGCATCTGGGTTGGTTCTATATCTTAGTTATGGTAAATAATGCTGCAATAAACATAGTTGTTCTGGTAGCTTTAGTATGGTCTTGTTTGTGATCATTTGGGTAAATGCCCAAAAGTGGGATTGCTGGGTCATCAGGAAGCTCTATGTGGAATCTTTCGAGGAACCTCCATACTGCTTTCCAAAGTGGTTGAACAAGTTCACACTCTACCAACAATACAGTAGAGCTCCCTTCTGTCCACATCCCCTCCAGCATCTGTTGTTATTAGAGTTCTTGATTCTAACTGGGGGGAGGTGAAATCTCAATGTTGTTTTGATTTGCATTTCTTTTATGGCTAGAGAAGTTGAACATTTCTTCATGTGTCTATTGGCCATGCTTATTTCCTCTTCAGAAAAGTTTCTCTTTAAGTCTGTTAGGTGAAATGAACCCCAAGATAAGGACACAAGTGGTTTTTTCTTTCGTGCTATTGTTTCTAACATGTTTTTAAGGTGATTGTTTTGTTGCTTTGTATGTCCCTCCCCCAGAGTATAATAACCCCCGTTTTCGCTGCAGTTGATGTTGGTATAGTTTGGAGAGGGGAAGGGAAAAAAACGAATTGTTTAAATAGGGATACAGGTGGACCCATTGCAACAATGAGACGTACAAGATGCTATGTTGAAAACGAACTTTACAACTTTGGCCAGGGGGGAGGGAAGGGGTAGTCCTAGAGATGGGAGGGCAAGGATGGTAGGGGCAAAACAAAGGAGGAGGCAACAATGCTTGATAAGAAATGTACTCATTACCTTGTTCATGTAACTGTAACCCCTCTGTATGGTATTTTCACAATAAAAAAAACTTATTAAAAAAAAGATAAAAACAATAAAATAACAGGCTTGTAATACCATGCCCAGGCACTGGATGGAGTCTTGCAAATATTTTTATGCCCCAGTTGGCCTCAAACTATAATTTACCACCTTCTCTGCCTCCCAAGTAGCTAGAAATATAGGCTTGAGCCACAACACTGGCTTCCTGTTTATATTTTTAATATTCAAATAAATGATCTGAGGCAAAGAGTTGGCTAAGAGCAATTAAAATCTTTAGCCAGGCGTGATGGCTCACGCTGGCGATCCCAGCTTCTTGGGAGGCACAGATCAGATCAGGAGGGTTTGAGGCTGGCAAGGGAAAAATGTTAGTCAGACCCTAGCTCAAAACTAGCCCGGCTTGGCGGTTCACACATGTAATCCAAGCTACTCACAAAGTGCCGGGAAGAGGATTGCAGTCATAGGACAACTTGGAGAAATGTTTACGTCTCCCTCTGAAAATTACACTAAAACAAAAAAAAGGCTGGGAATTTGGCTCACATGGCAGCAAGCCTGAGTTTAAGTAGCAAGCCCTGAATTTCAATCCCAGAAGCCCATACATACATAAAAATGCTGACTGGCCTTGTGGGTCTCACTTAAGACCCCTACAGTTTTCCTCAGACATGAAGGTGAGAAAAAAAAGTAAATGTTGAAAATCATGTTCTGTGAGGTAAGCCAAGCTAAACAGCCCATGTTTTCTTTCATTTGCAGAAGCTAGATCTGAAATACACCAGGATATGGCAAATTATACAGACACCAAGACATTCACACACAGTGAGACCAAAGAAGGATACTTTTAGGAGAGGAACAGAAAGGTGAAATGCCTCTGATGATATAAAATAATAGTTATCAAAAGGAACTCCAGGAAATGGAAAAAAAAAGTTTTTTTTTTTCTTTGTTGCTGTATTTCTTTTCTTTTTGTCTTATCTGTCTTTGGAACAGTAAGGATGGGGAACAGAAATGGAGGGACAAAGGGTGAACAAATGTAGCAGTGGTACTCATGAGACACTATGTGGAAAATGAACTATTCAACTTTCGGATGGGAATGGGAGGGAAAAACTGGGAGAGAATGAAGGAAGGGGTGACATTGTCCAAAACGAACTATAGTTTTAACCTGACTTATGTAACTGTAATCCCTCTGTATATCACCTTTATCATAACAAAAATTTAAAAAGAAAGTAAGAAAGAAATGTACTCATTACTGACTTAGGTAACTGTAACCCCTCTGTACATCACTTGTCCTATGAGGTTTCTTCCTTCTAGCTATAATTCTCTTATTTATTTAGACATGTTCCCTGAGGTCCATGACTACTTCTTGATTGGGAAATATCTGGGGGTGTTGAAATGTCAAGTTTTGACAAAAAAAATGTTAAAAAAAGGAAAATACTTTTTCTCATCCATTCCAGTTGTTTTCATCAAATTGTCTTTTTGGTAGGAAAAAATGTGTTATGTGGCTACATCTCAGAACTTTAGCAAATGATACCATTATCTGTTTTCTACACCTAATTTCCTATTTCTCTCTTCCTGAATTCCTTTAGTCATGAATTGATTTTTTGTTATCATGTTCATCTCTAGTCCTGATTTTTAAATTAGTTTGGTCCTTATTTTGCCTTTTTAAAAATTATCTGTAAACAGTTGTAAAAGGAGTTATTACCATTGAACAAAGCACTTTATGAAGAAAATACATCTTGATCAACTTCACCCCTTTCAACATTGTTACCCATCCCTTTCAATCAACCTTCTCCCTCACTCTTTTTAATTGTGTAGGCTATACAATGAAGTCTTGACTACATTCTCCCGGCTCTATTCTCTATTCCTCTACTTTTCTTCCCTTGTCTCAACCCCATCTCTCTCTTTCAAGTTACCCTTTCCCTGGTGTTTATCTTGTTAAACTTTGCTTTTGCTTTTCTAAAGAATTATACTATTTGAGCTCTGCCTTGAATCTACCACATTTCAGTTAATAAATCTATATACATTTGCATACTACCCAATGTATCATTTACTTATAAATCCATTAGTTAATTCTAGCTTCCACATATAAGGAAACCATGTAACTCCTGTCCCGCTGGGCCTGACTTAGGTCTTCAATTTCCTTACAAAGTTCAAGTACAAAATGTTCCATTTAACATATTTTCTTAATTTTACTATCCATAATACTTCCTGGAAGTAAGTAATCAGTATCTGGTATGTAGACTTTTATTTCTTTACACTGATTCCATATATTCATTCACCCATCCACTGACACACCTACTCAAGACCACATCTGGACTACAGAGAACTAGCACCCACATAGATACTTAACCGAAGTCAACATTAGGTTCTTTTAAACCACATTCAAATAAGTTAGTCTTCATGGAAACACCTGGAGTTGGTCTAGCTACTTAGATGAGCACATCTCTGGAGTAAAAAAAGAAACTATGTACTTAGAATAAGATGTAAAACACATTTTCCCAGAGGTTGATATATTATTTATACATTATTTGGACACCATGAACTGTGTACAGCAGCATTTACAACTGCCACAGCATTTCTCAATCCTCAAACTTTCAGCTCCTCATGTAAGCTCCACCTGTTGTAGCAGGTGGAATTATTTACTAAATGTCAATTACAGTACCAGAATATAAAGCACATGAGGGCACAGACTATGTCTGTCTTGATTAGTCTATATCATCAACACCTAGTACAGTGCTTGGCATATTCTAAGTGTTTGATACGAGGATATTTACTGGTAAGAGGGCAAGGTTCTAGTCACTTTAACAGGTAAAAAAAATGAAAACTATGAAGCTGTCTGTCATCATTGAATACTTTCTTCTATTTGGTATATTTGGGTATTAGCTTTTCTTTAAGGTTACAGATTCACTTAAGAAAAGCAATTCAAATGTGCAAAATGTCCTGCAAATGTTTAACTCCAATGTAGAAAGGGTATCAGCAATACTTATGGCAGTGATTTCAAGTGAGATAATGATCTCTGGGTCAATATTGATAGGGTACACTTGGATATGGTCTTATTAATTCCAAGGGGGAAAATGCTATAATCAATAAGTATATTGACTACCTACCAGGCATGCAACTTGATTTACCCAATGTGTTTTAAAAAGTCTCATGTTTCAAACTCTTTACAATATGATTGGCATGCAGCTGAAATAGAGGGGAAGGTTCCTAGAAAGAGTCAATGCTATATTTACGGGAAAATAGCTGGTATTGCACACATGCAAATAAAGAAAACTACACAGTGACACAAACGAAGTGAGTCTAGTCTACTCTGATGGGCAGACATGCAAATGTGAATAGAAGAAAGCTCCAAGTTGTTCAGAGCAATGAAGTACAGGTGGGCTACAGTAAAGGTTTCATCCAGAGGGAAAGAGAAATTATCCTAATTTTATAAAGATGTCATGGTATATCCAGTAAGTTCAAAAGAATTAGCTGTGTAGTGACAAAACTAAGATTCAAACTTAGAACTTTTGCCCTGACATCTTGCAGGAAGTCACATTGATATAACAAAGAATGGGACACTTGGCTCTCTTAACTTTTCAAAAGCAAACAACTCTTACTGGGTTCCATATGGCAGCATAAACACATTTTTCTCACTCTTTCATTTTATCAGAGGGTATTACTGCTGTCTTTAACTACAAAATAAAGACAAATATAAATATAAACATAAATGCAATATAAATATACTATATATAGTAGATATACACTATACATCTCAAATATACTATAACTATTAGGTCATAATTTCAGAATTCTTTATCATCATCTGTCTGTAAGAATAAAATGGTCCAGCCAGAGTCTTCTCCATTTCTTTTCCATCAATTCTGTTCTGGAAGTGCATACTACCTGTTTTCATTGCATTACTTTTTAAAATTTCTAGTCAACATTAATTTTATTCAAATAGACTAATCCTCCCCTTAGCAGTGAATAATTTGCTCCCACTCCCCACATACTGTACACTCAGTTAGCATAACAGCTTTTGAGTGCTTCAGAAATTTTACACAAGTCTTTTGAAATTATGCTCAAACTGAAGAATACATCTTTCGTCTTCCTAGAGAAATTCTGTCTTCACCAGAGAAATTCTGTCTCATGAAAAGGTTCCCCAAATGAAACAGTTCTATCCCCTCCCTGAAAACCTGTGATCTACCCTAAGGCAACACAACAGAGTGAAAGAACGACAAAATCTCAAAAACAGTGATGTTCCCATGTGTCTCTCACAAGCTTGTCACATCAGAACCATACAAAAGCAACAAACACCACCCATGAGACACTGTGCTTGTTCTCAAGCAACACTGTATCACTTGCCGTTATGAAAATAGAGAGAATAAAGTCTGTTCTGATAAAATAATATCTCATTTCAATTTTAGCTGGGCACTGGTGACCCATGCCTGTAATCCTAGCTACTCTGGAGATTGAGATCTGAGGACTGTGGTTTGAAGCCAGCCTGAGTAGAAGAGTTCATAAGACTGTTATGTCTAGTTAAACACCAAAAAGCTCAAAGTGGAGCTGTGGCTCAAGTGGTAGAATGCTAGCCTTGAGGGAAAAAGCTAAGAAGGCCATATTCAGGCTCTGAGTTCAAACCCTAGTAATCACACACACACACACACACACACACACACACACACACACACACACACACACACACACACACACACACACACACACACACTTCAATTTTATTCATGTGTTCATTCTTTCTACACTCAAGGTAGATAATAGAAGTCAGGGGCATTCAATACTCACACAGTGAGTACGTCCACTCATTGTACCCTGTGTATAGTTCAATAACCCTCATCCAACCCAAATTTCTGGTTTTATACAAAAGTATTTGCTGCTTAAAATTAAAAAAAAAATCACTTGCCTTAAACTCCTCCCACTTTCTTTTCTAGTAAACATTCATCATTCTTTAAAGTATAGATTTTGTTTTGTCTTAGGTAAGGCCTAATCTGATCATTCAGTGTCAAATGTATTTTATGTTGATACTCCCAGTTTACATTACATCACATTATATCTTACCATGTAAGACTAAGTGTCTGAGTCAACTGCCTTACAAGCAGTTGGCATGAACACGTACGTGTTAGTGTACTCTCCATCCTTCACTAAGTGCCAAAGCTCATTCCAATGGCATGCTTGTGTCCAATGGCTATGGCAGTTACTGCACCCTATCTACTAGTAACTATGTTATTATGTCCCCTGGCTACAGAGGAGCAGCCATCAAAGTCAATCTGCTCTTGAAGAAGACAGACAGTGGGGCTACTGCAGACACATTCAGTAGATATGGGTCTCTGGGCTGGGGAGAGGGAAATCAGAGAATCATGTGCTGTCTGCATGCCAGTGAAAACATGTACACAGGGACTTGGAATTAATAGCGGTCAAGGGCCCTATCAGGCATTCTAGACACCAGGTGCAGTACAGGAAGATACCTATAACACGTCACTAATGTCAGGAAATTCCAGACTGACTCAGAAAATGGGTTGCCTTTCCTGCCTCTCACAGTCCGTTTCACCTCCTATCTATCATTTGATCGATTTTTCTTCTTCTGTTCCTATTTTTCTTAGTCTCTAAAAGTCACACTCACCTATTCTGACATATCTGGAAAGGAATAGTACTTCCACATTAAGAGATTACCATTATAATAAAAGAATGTAATAATGGACCTCTTGCTGTGCCGTTTTCTGGCTAGTCAGTAATAATGACCTCGTTTCCTTGTTTCAGGCACTTTATGCAACTGTAGAGAGACAGCATAAGACATGGAACAGAATGGGCTTTATTCCACTGCATTACTTCCTGTTAACCACAGGGATTCATTCAGTAGGTTAAGGAGGGAAAAGCTAGTATTTACCCTGAAGTTTAATTTTCTTTAAAAGAAATGAATGTGTACTTGCTTATCACAGGAGGTGATGGTGTTGGTGCTCAGCAAATATTATTTGAATTTGATCTGAAGCTATGCACTTTTCTGTTGATCATTTAGAGGCACAATCACACTGTTCATATTTAAAACTACAGCCTTTTCTGGAGTAGGATTGTTACCTCTAATTATTATTTTCTTTAAAGTAAAAATCTACCATAGTAGCTGTTGGTAGCTTTACTTATATATCAAAAATATGCTAGAAAATACCTGGAGTATAATTTTTATCTTTGATTACTGTTTTATAAAAATAGGAGTAGGAGAGTAGGAGCTGGTGGTTTTACTTATGCAACCGACATCTTATGGAAAATATATAACAAGTCCAAGTGGTTGGGTCCCACCTATGACAAATATAATTATGATAGTATCTTTAACTACAATCAGAAAGTGTGCATCAAACAAGAAGTAAAAAAGGAGGGGAAAAAAGAGAATGATTAAAAAAACCAGCAAGCAAATATGAGACAGTAGGATAAATGCTCATAAGAAGGACTTTAAATACTTACCTTTGTTATTGTATACATCTAAGTAATTTGGTGCTGAAAAAATGGTAATTAGAGAAGGGAAGCCTGTTGTTTGGCTTTTCCTGTACATACGATACCTAAAAACAATAAATGTAAATTAAAACTTGGCTAGCATAGAAAAAGGATTATACCACATTATAGATTTGGAATAGGAAATTAAGTGAATTAAGTTCAATCTTTCCAAGAAGATTCAATTACGTAACACCAAATAAAATTTCCTCTCTGAAAAATAGTCATGGACTCATTGTCGATAGGACAACAAACATACAATCACATGATCAATTTCCAAACAGGAATCTTCTAAATTTAGTGAGCTTCAGGGGTGCATGAAATTCAGTGGAAAGTCTTAATTTATTTCCATGTGTTGTTCAGTAGAATAGATGATGGCGAGTTAGTACACATTTTTTTTCAGAATAGTTTTACATAAAACAATCGAGTAAATTCAACTATACACAAAGTCTAATCACCAATAACTAGGTCAATCATTCCATAAATCTACATAATGGTCCCTTATAATAAGCCTTTTGCCTAGACTAAGAGTGACTCATTTAATGTATGGATTTTAGTGAGACTTTCTATTTTAGAATTTTATTTATCACTGCACTCTGCTGGTGTCTGCAGCCAAAGATTACTGTCTCAGCATGGTAATATTTAATCACTTAGTAATAAAACAGAGCCTCCACAAGAAATTTGGAAATAAACCATAACATATCTACTTTTCTTCTAGTGGGATTAAATCATTTATAATATAACATTTTACTTCTTCAATAATCAAAAAGTTCAGGAGACAGTGGCTCTTTCAACAGAGTGAAATTATTTTCACAGCATAAATTTAGGCTTGCCAATTTAGAAGCATCCCTATAAAACAAAACTTTACCACTTCTTTGGTATTCTTTTAATTTTAGTATATTAAACATGCTTAATATAGCTTGGTCCTATAAATACTTCAAATAGCACCTCTGTATAGAAAGCCATACTAACATTTATCATTTTTATTTTTATTTATTTATTTTTTGGGTGTCTGGTCGTGGGGACTGAACTCTGGGTCTGGGCGCTGTCCCTCAGCTCTTCAGCTCAAGGCTAGCGCTCTACCACTAGAACCACAGCGCCACTTCTGGCTTTTTTCTTTTTTGCTTATGTGGTGCTGAGGAGTTGAACCCAGGGCCTCATGCATGCAAGGCAAGCAATCTACCACTGAGCCACCTTCCCAGCCCCCACATTTATCATTTTTAAAAGACTTTGATTCTTCTCTTTTTGGAATTAATGGGATATACCATTTTTTATTGAAGGAAATAATCTATTAAAAATCCTTTTGAAATACTGTGTTTTGGGAACTGTGCTTTTGGTAGGCTCAAGGATTGCTGTAAAAAATTATGGTGTTTACAAAGTAGGTTGGTTATGCCTACTTGGCAGTAAAGATAAACAAAACAAAACAACAGCACTAACAACCCCAATATAACATTCTTAGATCTTGTAAGAATAAATCAATTGCTCATTTTAAACAAAAATACTTGTTGATGTTAATTTAGTTACTCAACACATTTTCAAGTAATCGAATGACCTCACATATGTAATTAAAATTACAATAATCTGCCTCAATAGCCAAAATAACTTAGAGATGCCATTACTTGAGGATCCAATAGTTATATATATCAACAGGTTATTTCAAATATCAGCTACAGCACACTACATAATATATTGCAGATCAGATCCTATGTTTGTTGACTGCAAGCACAAATCAATCTAACTTTGAAAGAAACTTAGCTTCTACTTTGCTTCAAGAACAATCTTGATATAAGTCTCCTTAGGAATCCAAGTAAGTAAGTATACCTACTTTTCAGAAAATCCAAAACCTGAAGGGATGAGTAAACTCACTGAGAGGCAAACAATACCTTTCAGTGTGAGTAAGACTTCAAATCCTGAAATTAAGTTGATTTCTCACTATTTAAAACAATAAAGTAATTATGTAACATGTCTTCGTTTTCCAGATTCTTAAAACTCTCCACTTAACACATTTACCAGACAATAAAAATCAATTTTATTGTAATTACACAGAGAATGGAATATAGTATGATCTCCTCTGTTTAACATATGCCCTTATTGTTTTCTTCCTTTAAAAGTGATTGGTCATGGTATTTTGTTTTGGAACAAGAATACAACTTGTAATACCCATACAACTGTTAAAAATATTTATGTGTAGTTGTCATTTATCTTGTATCCAAACTAAAAAAAAAAAAGCTGGTACTTTTTTACTCACTCATGGACAGTGGTAAATGCAGAAGTTGAGAGATAAGGGGAGGTGTCCTGATATTACTTAAGAAAACAAGCTGAAAGTTGAAAGATGAAAAAAAAAGCCTCCATTCATTCCCTAGGACTCTCCATATCTGCACTGTGAGACTATTTTACATTCTAATTCCTTCTGAGGATAAGCCTGGCTGGAGGGACTCTGCACAATCGAGGAACAGGGACAACATGAGCTTGCAGCTGACCTCAGGATTACTCACCCTGCATCTTGGGCTTCATGGGCTCGAAGTATAGATAACAAGTTATTGTGCTGCAAGAATTCACATACAGCGGGGTA
Organism: Dipodomys merriami; assembly: GCF_024711535.1. Taxonomy (NCBI): domain Eukaryota; kingdom Metazoa; phylum Chordata; class Mammalia; order Rodentia; family Heteromyidae; genus Dipodomys; species Dipodomys merriami. Next base: position 19,302,791 of record NW_027202826.1, read on the forward strand.
ACTGCCAGAGGAAAAAGAAAAAAGAGAAGCATGTTAGGAAGGCATCAGGAACTACACATTGACCTCCAACAACCAGCCTCCAGTTTGATCAGTCACACACACATCATTCACGTAAATCTATGTCCTGGACATTAGGGATAGGTTTCTCCCCATGAGCAGAATAAGTACCAAGGTCATAATCCCAAAGGAATGAATGTGTGTGAACTAAAGAAAAAACACAGAGGTCTTTATATTAAGTTTTCATTATATCAAATCAACATCCTATTATTAAAACACAAAATGAACAGGAACATAAGTGTATCATAAAAATTGGGTTTAGATGCAAACCTTAGTTTCTTCAAATGGAACACTATTTGCTTGCACAAGTGCATGTGTGAATGTGAAATACAAGACTGTGTTAGGAGCTGGGGGAAAAGTGAGTGTACTGGGAAATTAAGCTCTCAATTCAGCTAATATTACACTGCACATCTAATACATACATTGCACTGAGTAGGCTGCACAAAATCTAGACAAAATTATGGAAAGTCACAAGGTTTTGATTTTGTACTTTAAATGTGATCAAGGGACTTTTGAGTCGTACTTTACTTAGTAAAAATATTCAACATACAGTTCTTATGTTTGTCCTTAAGAAAGCATTTCACCAAAGAACATGATTACAAGTGAAATTCAGATTACAAACTAAAACTTGGGGGAAAAAAAAGACCATTACAGTCACGATGCCTTTGCTTTATGAATGAGATAAATGTACGTGATAAAAAAAAAAAAAAAATTGGCAGGGGCTGGGAAGGTGGCTCAGTGGTAGAGTGCTTGCCTTGCATGCATGAGGCCCTGGGTTCGATTCCTTAGCACCACATAAGCAGAAAAAACTGGAAGTGGTGCTGTGGCTCAAGTGGTAGAGCACTAGCCTTGAGCTGAAGAGCTGAGGGACAGTGCCCAGGCCCAGAGTTCAGGCACCATGACTGGCAAAAAAATAAATAAATAAAAAATAAAAAAATTGGCAGTTCTAATCTGAGGACCAAACCCCAGCAGTGAAAACATAAATAGTTAGCAAATATACATTAAAACTATATAAATGCATATATATATATATATATATATATAAAATCAGGGATACTCATCAGTTATAAAAAGCATACTGGAAAAAGATTTTATTCATAAACAGAACTAAAATAATCTACCATAAAAGAGAAGCTGAATATCATTTCTATGCATGAATTCTCTGATCAACAGGAAACAATACCACGAATATCTAAAGAAGTTATAAGGAAAATCAGTTCTTTGGTAAAAATGGAAATCACAAACAAAATAGTTCTGTGTATGTGTACAGCCTTATGTGAGTGTGTGCACGCGCGTGCGTGCGCTATGCAAATGAAAGAGGAAAAAGGGGAGGAGCCATCCACCAGGTCTTCACTTCCTGACACAGGTCAACCTAGTCAACAGGCCATCTATGGGATTTAGGAGAATTGCAGACAGGTTTTGAGGGCTCCTACTGGAGCTTCCATGGTTCTTAGAGAATCCAACCTTGTCTCCAATGGCTTTTGTTCTACTTAAAGAAAAGGTGAGTGTGTATGCCTTTCAGATTGGCATCAGTAAAGAAATCTATGCTTCAGAGATACTCGTTCATCCTCCAAAAATGGAAGATTTGTTTGGTAGATATTTAGCTATAACATTTTATAGAGTAGTTTTATAGAGTAGTAGCTCAAAATAATGTTCCTTCTGTATCTCTTGAGTCCTTTATCACCATGTCTTGTACCTTTGCCTCTTTATACCAGGGTTTATTGTTTTGTTGCTTCTGTCAGATTGAGGTTATTTGTGTAGGCTTGTCACTTTTCTGTCCCTGGGCAAGGTTTAATCGTGTTCTTCCTCAGCTTCCTTTGGGAACAACTTAAACTCTTCTGAAACTATAACTTTATAGAGTATACTCGTCATGCTAAGTTTGATATTATTGTGTTTGGGTTAAGTTGGCTCCAACTCTTCCGGCGAGATCTCCTGTAGAAGAGAAGTCCTCACTTGTACTTGGATGCTGATTGCTTCCGGAGTGGGAAGCAATTTTTTATTACACACAAAATAAGACAAACAAACACAATAAAATCTTTTCATTTTATTTTGCGATGCTGTGGTTTGAACCAGGGCTTTACAAATACTAAGCAAGTGCTTGAACACTGAAGTACACCCCCAACTTCAGAAAACTAATTTTTTTATTAAAGTCAAACATCTATACAGAAAAGGCCACTTATGAAAAGAAAACAACTTAACCTTTCACAGAGTGACCATGTTCATACTCAATACTCTGACTGAGATCCAGATATTTCCCATAGCAACCTCACTATCATATTGAAGTTTAACCATGTTCCTGAATTTTAATTTTTTCCATGAGCTTTCTCAGATGCTGATGTGATGGAATCATATGATACACATTGCTTACTACCTTCTCTACTCATCATTTTTCCCATGCTATGCATCCGTATTATTGCATGTCATTTTGGAGCTCATGTAAAGTTGATTACAAGTGTACATTTGAGCTGTTTCTACTGTTTGGCTATTATAACTGCTATGGCTATGATCAATGCACACATGGATGTAGTTATACTAGGTATAAAATATTTAGACAACAGGTTGGCTACCTGAATGCTCAGCTTTAGCAAATAATAAAGCAGCCAATGGAATTTTGGAGGTAAAGACAATTCAAGTGGCTGTATGTACAGGATTCCCAGAGTGCTGTCTCCTCTTATATTTCCATGAATGTTACTTTCCCTGCCTGTAAGAACCTCTTCCAGTGGCTGGGAGGATATATTCTACTCAGCTTTGTATAAATCAGGTCTGACACCACCTTGAAGACAGTGATTAACCAGACAGCTCTGCGAGGTAGTTGCTCAATCAATACTTGTTAAATAATCGAATGAGAGAGAATTTGGAAATTCTGGGACATATTAAGTGCAAAGGGGAAGCTATATTGATAAAAGTATATTGATAAAACTTGGGTGAAGAGAGCTATGTGATTTCAGTAGACTAAAAATGAATATGGTAAACTCAGTCTGGGAGGGAGAGAAGGCAGATGATTTAAGTATTGGTGATATTGTCAAAAAGGGGTCACTAATACAAGACTACTGACTGATGGTAATTGCAAAGAAGAAAGGACCTAGGTGCAGGCTAGTTTGCATGACAGAGAAGAAAATGTCATCAAAACCAAGCTATAGAAATACTCTCCAGTGGAGATAAAACAAATGGGAAGTAAACAAGAACCCTTTTCAGGCAAAGTTAGCTCAGAATAAGGGGAACACCTACATAGAAAATTCCAGGGACAATTACTCAATGGGGACTTCAGTCAGGGAAAGATAAGAGCTGAAGGAGGTGGACACAGATTTGATAAGCTCATCACAGAGCTGACAGAGAACAGAGGCCAGTGAATTCGGTTCCCAGGGAAGAAAGTGAATTTACAAAATGTCAAAAGCAGGAAGAAGATAAAGAAAGAGGCTACAGATAGGCAGAATCTGTCTGGTAAGTTAGAGAGTGACAGAGGAAATCAGACCTTGGTAAGAATCAACCTGCAGAAGTTGTTGATGAATGGAAGGAGCTGGAATCTGTTGATTTGTCATTAAGACATCAGTAGTGATTTGAGTAAGCTACAATTTAAAATCTTAAAAAATCCAACAACTATCTGCTCCTTAAACTCAGGGCTCGAAGTCTACCTTCACATATTCATTATGAAGCCGACAAAGTCAGAAAACCATGCTGACACGATTCATCCAAGGCAAAGATACAAACTAATAATTTAAGTCTCAAATCCTGTCAACAATATTCTCTTCTTTAAATGAAAATCAAAATTTTATCTTCACTATATCCCACAATCTAACAGTTGACCCACAATCTAACAGCTGATTCTTTGTCTGTATCTCAGTTACTTGCTTAAAATTTGAGTGTGCAAATCCTGGTTTATGATGATAAACATGAGAGTAGTTCTGGGTCAAAACTGTTCTGAAGGATTTTCTTCTCTGTCACATTGACTATCTGATATGAACTCATCACCAAAATGAATAAATTCTTCCCGATAACTTTTTTCAGTGTACCTTTGTTTTCTTCAAATGATAGTTGAATGGTATGCTAGATAGTGAATAGAATAGCATATATCAAATTAAACATGCAAGCTATAAATAAAGTTGAAAGGCAAAGCTTAAAATTGTAGATCAAAGTAACTGCCAATAGCTCAAAGTGGTAATGGCCACTATATTTCTGTACCAATTTCATGGCTCAACTGTGCCCATCTACATCAACGTTAGAAAGTGCCAACTCAGAAGCTGCCTGAACACTTTCAAGGTAGCACTAACAACATAAAGATCAAAAAGCACTCTGAGAATATGAGACATTTTTCCTTTTGTCTGATAAAATATCATGAAGAGTTATTTGCCTACAGTCAAGAGTCTTATGGACTATGGATTTAGATCGGCAGCGACTTATTGCTCTAATCTGTATTTGTCATGGCTCAAGATTAAATATCTACTAAGAATCTTCCATGAGACAAGTTAATCACTATGTTGAGAATAAAAGTTTGAGTAGCTATTGCTGGACTTTATTCCTGACATAAGCACATTTGGTGTTTATATTCACAATACAAAAATATTATTTTATAGAACTCTACTATGGGACTTTGTTCAGATTTGAATTTTTTTATTAACACATTATATTGGGGTGAATAAACTTCTCTATTAATATGTACACCAGAACCATTCTTTGAAGGAGGCTCTAGAGAGAACAAGATTTTCTGTTCACAAACTTCAACTTCCCAGTTACGTTAACAGAGGTAAAAAAGAAAGCTTTCTTCTCTATAATGAAATTTAATATAGAGAACAAAATGCTCTGCCATGGAATAGACATCGCTCAAGGTTATACAAAGGAGGATACCTGCCTACTCTCCAGAGGTAAGAGACGTGACTGGCTGTGTTTTATTGAGTTCTCCCTTATCATTAGCTGGAACTGAGCATTAACTTTGGGTTTGTTTTTATGTTGGAACAAAGAGCACCTATTTGAGAAGTGAAATTTTTAACTTATTCATAACCTCCTTGTATGTGGCAGCATCTACATGGCTGCATGTACTTGGTGAGGGACTCTAATGCAATAGGATCATGGGATGCAGAGGCTAAAACAGAGGGGGCAGATCAGGAAGACAGTGAGCCACCAGATACCTGCCTGTGCTCTTGATTCCTTTTTGAAATGTTCTGAAATAGCATGGGTAAGCAAATCCGCCTTAGAAAATGTGAACTCAACAATGCACATATTCTCAACTTGACTTATCAAAGGTGCTAAAACTAAATGTACGATCCTACCTAAATACCTTGTAGATGTTCATTTTAATCTATCCAAAAAGCCTGACAAACTTGAAGTCAAACCAACTTGAAAATGTAAGCGTTTAATTAACCACTAGACAGCTGGCTTTCTGATTTGTTATGAACACTAGTCCATTTAAAAAATATAGTTATGGGATTAAGTGATAAACAAGGGTCAGTGATGAATTTTTCCTACTGTTCTTGAATATAGAATGTTTTATTATATGCTACCATCATTTATAGTAGCCTCTCTACCGTCCTCTAACATGGTTTTCACATTTTCTATCTTTCATATGTGTGTGTTAGCATATATATTCATTTATCTACTTTTTCACACTTTTTCATTCACTTATTTTTTGGTTTACCAACTGCTAAGATCCCATTCCAAACAAACTCTAAGGGTAAATCTTTGATTCCTATTTGTTTCCTAAAGAAGCTATGCAAATATCACTACTAAATGCAACACACGATGGATATACTCTATTCATGAGACAAACATATTCTAGCTGGCAAGTAGTCAGGCCTCACCTGTAGAAGTATGAACACCCCCTGACTGTGTTGTGAGTGAAATGTTCCTGAGTCTTCTCATTCCCGAAATCCTCCAGGGGGTCTGACCACAGGATGTCACACATGGGTCCATAAGCAGGTGGTTCTTTGAATCGGTCTAACTAAGAAAAATAGAAGACAGAGAGCAAAATACTAATCTTTGGAAACCTGAATTCAGAAAACGTAAGAAATCTGTTCTTTGTAGTACTCATCTGCCCTACCCACAACACAACTGGTTGAGATTCCCTTTACTGCCCTCTCTTCCATTTGCATCCTGCTCCTCCCTCCGTCCCTCCTCCCTCTCGCCCTCCTCTCCAATTTTCCTTCCTTACTTTTAAGGATGAACTCATTTTTTAACTATCTTCATCTCTCCCTTTGCCTCTTAAATCCCTATTCTCTCTTCCTGTTCCCTATCTTCCATTCTTCTACAATATTTTGTCTTCACTTAGGTTTTTCTATTCAAATGTCTTAGTCACAAAGTGACCCAAAGTGTTTAGCAGTTGATAATGACTCAAAAAAAAGGAATGATAAGCAGCAAAGAAACCCCAATTCTGTTGTAGGTTATTTAGCACAATTCTACATCTCACAGGTTTACCTGAACGTTGCGTTTTCTAGTTGCAGATGTTTAGCAAAGTCACATTTCAATCGTATTTTAACTTTAACATGCATTTAGTGAAATAGTAGAAATAATAAAACCCCTTTGGAAAATATCTATGAAAATCTGATGAGGACTGATATTATTCAGACTTGTACTTTAATATTTTGAAAATGCTAACAGAGGCACGTGAAACACATTAGGCTGACAACCAAACACATTTTCTATTTTACCTGGAATACACATAAGATACCATCAATAATGGTTTTGAGGCATGCTAATTTGTGCTATCCTAAAGAAAATAAGGAAATCTTTCACATTGTCTCCATCGATGCAGAAATTCAATGTGATAAGACTCTATATTTCAACCATAATGTTGACCACAATTTTATGCTTATTCATTACAAGTTTTGCTTTAAGAGATTTAAATGATTTATGCATTTTAAATAATTCATTCAAGGAAAATAATACTTGTTCATAAATGTATAGAATTTCAGAAAAATAAGAATTTATTAATTAGGGGTACAACAGCTTTCCTGTCCCTCAAATAAAGAAACAGGAAAGCCACAAAGGCATAGATTTTCTTCTGAAAAAATTTACAAAGCACTTTCTAAAAGTTTGTTTCATCTACAGTAAAAGTAAACAAATATAAAATTAAGTCAAATGAGGTTGAAACTCCAACACATGTCAATGGGCAAAGCTAAAAATCATTTTATGGTTAAGTGTATGGTTAAGTTTAATGATATATATATAAATATATAGATATATAGATATAGATATGTATAACATAATATATATATATATATATATATATATATTGAACATAATATTTGAAATAAGCTGGAACATAAATTCTGGGGATGGAAGGCATTACAAAAAAAATCTACCTAATTTGCCAGGAGATTTTAGTTATTGATTTCAAAAGAAGATTATAGAAGAATGAATTGATTAACTTCATTTTTCTCTTACACTACTACAATGATCAGAGTTTATAAACATTCCAAGATTGTATCTCCTACTACATAAAACAATCCTGTATTGTTTTAACTTTTTATAAAAAGAAATAATATCTACATGCAACCTCAGTTATCTTTTTGATGGCTAAAAGAATAGAAATAGCCAAAGCTAAGTTCAAAAAAAGTTGTTTAAAAAGTCTATCATTTTTCACTTAATTATCTCATACAATAAATTAATATAATATTAGACTATTATTTATACATTTTAAGTTATAACAAATAGTAGATATAAAAGAACATGACATGGATACATTTTAAAGGTAAAGATGTGGCATTTTTCTAAGGGCAAAGCAACATTTCCATCACAATTTATCATGAATATAGAATGATAATTTGAAAAAAGCCAAAGGGAAATGAAAAGGGGCATGTTTTTTAGAGATCAAATATTTGTATTTCCAGTGATACATGTCATCTGGTAAAACAAACCTTCAGCCTTTAGAAATAAACACTCTACAAGTAGAAATCAACCTTTCTTTTCTGAGACCAAAGTTCAATCCAAAGGAGAAAACCATGCTGATGATGTTACGTAGTCAGTAGTAAGGTAGGGTAATTAAGGTCTTTGTACTCATACTGAGTGATCCAATGTGAGAACAGAACAGCACTTACTTTCCTGATGTCATCTAAAGTGTTGATCTCTGGTGACAAGCCACCGTGCACACACAGGAACTGTTGGTTCATCAGGGCAGCCAAGGGAAGGCAATCGAAGGCATCCATACAAGCGTCATACACGCGTTCTGAATACTTTATTTTACCTTTTAAATATGATTCAAAGCAAACATTTTCCATGAGTTCACAACTAGGCTCACTGCATTTAAATAGTTTTATTTCTGCTTAATATTTTCTTGTTAGGACAATGCTATGAGTGTAAAGATAGACTCAACTATAGCAGTTTAATGTTTATTACAAAATTCTAAGACATAATCAAATAGAGATTTTCAGAACATACATATTAACACCATCCCCTTTACTGAGGCTTAAATGCAAGGCTTCACACTTGGTGGGTTCTTTTGTTCAAGGATACTGTTCTACCACTACAGCCATACACTTCTGGCTTTTTTTGGTGGTTAACTGGAGGTAAGAGTCTCCCTGCCCAGGCTGGCTTCAAACCATGATTCTCAGAGCTCAGCCTCCTGAATGGCTAGGATTACAGGAGAGAGTCACCAGCACCTGGCCATATTAACCTTTTAATCTAGCTATATGTTTATATATATGCATAAATATATATAGCTAGATTATTTATATATATGTAATTTATCCAAGTCTCTGCTGTTTTTTTTTTTTAATAAGCCTTTGGATAGCAAAGAAAAGACTGTTATGTACACATTGGTTATTTATCTACAAATATAATGTGAAAAAAATATATAAACAAGTAGATGATCAACAGAAAGATGGCCACAGAGCTATCTGGTAAGTCTTGAAAGATTTATAGAAAAGCAAAGGCAAGATGCATTCAAAACCTTTTCTATTTCATGGCAGATTGTTTTTTCCTTATTTATATCTAGTGTTTTGGGAAAAGTCTTTATGTTCCATTATTTATAGGACTAAATGACAGAGGACAAAGGAAAATCTTATGTCTCAGGAGACAAAGGGGTTTAGAGCATGATCATCCTCCTGCTTATACCTCCTGCTCAGCTGGGATGACAGGCACACACTGACATGTCCAGCTATTTTGTTGGGATGGGATTCTCACTAACTTTTTGCTGGTGCTGGTGTTGAGTTAAGATTATGGGTGTGAACCTCTGGATATAAGATTAAGTTAACAGCAAACTACTTCCAAAGAGTAATATTCTGGCCAGTTTTAAAAGGTAACCTGTTCTGTGTTTCTTATAAATTACATCATGTTTTACCTCAAATTATAGGTCACTTTATAGACAATTTGTAATCCCTACATGCTGAACACTTGAAACAGCTCATGCTTAGACAAAAATATTGCATGACATGAAATTCTATTTTAAGTATTTAATTTTAGACAGTGTATCATAATATTAAGTATTCTCAGTTACCAATTACAATAATTATTTAGTACATGTGATATTAAAGGAAGAAGCTGCAAAGTATACTTACATTCTTGTTTAAATGTGAAATACTCTGTTAGATGTCTACATTCATGATTTCCACGAAGTAAAAACAGTGTTTTGGGGTAAAGAATTTTCAAGGCCCACAAATACAGCACACACTGAGAAAAATAAAAATATAAATAACATGAAAATAATCATCTTTCCATGATATGCTTTCATTACTTACAAATCTTAAGGTCACAAACTGAATACATTACCATGACCAAAATTATCCAACAAAAACCTTATTCAGAAAGATATTAAGAATCAAAGAAAACAGTGCTTTGGTATAAAGCCATTGTTTATGTACGTCTTAAACACACTCGCACTAATAATTGCACACAGAATGGATTGTATAGGGTCAGAAAACAGTGTGGGATGTAGGAAGTGGGAAAGGTTGGTTTAAAAAAAAGAATCTGGAAAGAAAAAGTCTAAATGTAAATATTCTAATATAGTATATGAGAAAAATGATTAAAATAATGAATTTAAACAGATACTTCTCTTATAAGCCTAATTATTTATAAACCCATTAAACTGAGATGGAAGGACATGACAAAATTTGAAAGCAAGCACGTTCAAGTCAGGTTGACTTGGGTTATGTTCTTGTTTTCTATTACATTTTGCCCTTTACCAACTCCATGTTTACTTTTTATTCCATCTTTTTGTCTTCTATTTCAGTGTTCTTTATTTTTTGTTGTCTTTTATTCACTTAGAGTGCACTTTATTTTTTATCTTTATTTAGAAACTTTTATTTTAAAACAAATACAACTGAATTGAAGGGTAGGAAATCTCATCACATGTATAACTATTAGGGAATCTATTTCATACCACTTAAAACTTTCAGGGGCCAAGTAGGGCCCTTCCATTTGTGTGATAATGATGGCCAATTATGCATGGACTTGGTTTGGAATTAAGCTTTGCTGACACAGACTAGATGGTGAGCTAAGATAACTGGAATACTTGAGTATCAACACCAACTTCACTGTCATCAACTGGCATTCATTAAGAATCCACAGTGAAAAGAACACTTTCCTTTGAAACAGAACAAGTCTGCTATTTAATCTTCAGGTCTTTGTCTAAAAGTGAAGCCAAGAAGATGAAAATTCACAGAAATATCGAGATAAATGAGATTCTGGTTACCAAAAGTTAAAACCAAAACAATCATAATGTTCACACTATAATAACCAGCTTTTCAACATGTAATAGGTATACTAGATAATTAAGGCCCATAGGGAAAAGGGTAACTGTGAGGAAGAATCTTCATCAACTATTATAATTTATGAAATCAGTGGAAATAATTATGTTTGAATGTATAACTCAAGGTTTAGAGAAAATGTTGTGGAACCAAGTGTATGTTATTTTATTGTTCAAGTGAGATAGTATTCTATGAAATTATGATTGAAATAGATAAAAATAATGGGGTGGCATTACATTATATATATGTTACTTTTTCTAATTTATATATGTTACTTTTTTCTAATTATCACTTTAATTATAGTTATTAGATTAAGTTCACATGATTGTGATGTATTTCTGAAGAGCTAATCAAAATGGTCTGGCCAACTAGCACTTGATACATTATGATCTGTTCTAAATAGAAAGTTCTCCCATTATTAAATATTGGGTTTTACAGCAATATTTGCATGTTTTAATCAAAAGTATTTGTAGCTGGATATGGTCGTGCATAACAACAATCCTAGCACGAGGGTTCATTGTGATATTTAAAACATGCATTACTTGTACTTTGATCAAATTGATTCCATCTAAACGATTCTTTCTTAGCCACCCTTACTCCACCTGTCTTCTTTTAAAAATTTTCATGGGTTTCATGGTACTCTATCTTCATAAATATGTATTATGTACTTTTATAGTATTTATACATCACCTTCCCATTTCCTCTTCCTCTCCCCAAAAGCTGCACCTCTTTCCCCTCCTTTCCCCAATCTCCCTAAACAACTGTCCTTTTTTTCAAGTTCTAGATTCTGTATATAAGTGAAACTACCTATTTGCTGTTCTGTACTTGGCTCAGAGGATCATACAGCTGAGTCCAGTCTGTGATTGTTGACCAGAGGATGCTACTTAATAAGACCTTGTCACAATCAATTAACCAATCATCCTTAATCAATATTAATGACATTCAAACCCTTCTCACATTTTGGAAACAATATTTAAAGAGTATCATTAATGTCAGTAACAGAACTGTTGCTAACTTAAGTTTTACAAAGCTATACCTTTAGCTGAAATAGATAGTGTATATTATATATGTGTGTGTGTGCTAAGTTAGAATGTCTATCTTGGAATAGGAATCATTATATAAAAATTTTAAAATATAAGAACACACCAAAATTGCAATATTGGATGTATTCATTTGTGGGCAAGATTACATACATGCACTATAATAGCTATTTTTAAATTTTATTTAAAAGAAAAGTATATTGTGTATTTAAAGTTAGGCTCACAAACTATAAGTTAATAAACCTTTACATACATGTATCCCCTCCCTGGTCAGTAACTTTTTGAAAATGTAATAAACATAATGACATCTGTAGTTATGCTGTAATTGTTTTATTTGATATCTTTATTTATTTGATATTTTTAGCTCTTTGTAACAACTTATTTTATTTATTTTTATTGGTGGACATTTGGAACGTTATTCTAAAATAAGGTTATCTTTTAAACTAAAAGCCAAAATGCATCTTTTGACTACATTAAACTATTAGAGGAATCATATTCTAAGACCTGCACATTCTTTTGTGCCATCTGTTCAAGATTTTTGTATTAGCGTATAGCTTTATAACATTACTGCCTCTAGTCTTAATTACTATAAATCCTTCTTAACTGAAAACCTAAGACTGATACAGAAATATTCTAAATTCTAAATATTTTTAGTATCTCTTAAGTACAACTACTAAACAATTCAATACATGTTTAATTTGCTTGATTATTTAATGGCTGTAAAGTGTCCAGCATATCATAGGAACTCAAGAAGGATTCATTACATTTCTGTAACTGAGAAGGAAAAGAGGGAGAAACAGGAGGAGGGAGGAAGTGGGGGAAAAGAGAAAAAAAAAAGAAAGGAAAAGGGGAACTCAATTTTCAAATCCTTGGTGCAAATACTTTGAAAATAATACTCTTTTTAGTATCTTATTTCTTCTCCCTTGTAGCTAGAATATCTGTCAAAGTCTAGTCTCTATAAAATCACAAATGCAGCCCATGTGGAAGAGGGGGTATGGTAAAGGCAATGGTAGGTAGGCTGGAGGAGCCCTTCCAGGCTTTACCCTCAACATCTGGTAGGAGAGAGTTGCCAAGTACCACAGTCTTGTTGGCAACTCCTTTGCTATGTTATGTTCCAACATTTTGAAGAGCTGATGATCTTAAAATTATAACCTGACATTAATTTTTAAACAGTACAGGTTCTTGTAAAGAAAAAAAATCACAATCAATGAAGCAAAGAAGCATGAGCTAAGTAACCGTTTGCTTTTGTCTATATGGCTTATATGAACACAAGTTTTACTGGATTATTTGTTAAGGTAGAAATAGTACCATATGGCACCTATCTGTTTGCATGGTGACATGTAAATGAGTGTAGTAAGCACTCTTTTTGTCCTTACCCTTGGATAAACAAATATTTATGATTTAAGAGTGGTAAGTTGGGTTATACCAGATAGAAGACTGAACCCCTTCTTTTTTTTTTTTTTTTAACATTTTTTGCCCTAGAAATAGCTTTCTCCTACTTTAATATGTGATTCTTTCCCAATGAAGCGGCACTACATATACCACTTGCTTCATTAGTGTAATCAGCTCACTGAAAATAATGATAATGCCCAAAACTGACTTTGTAGTTTATGCTTTTTAATGATCAATATTCTTGGGGGGAAAACACATAGGGAAATAAAGTAAATATCAAGGAAGAAACATGGACATGAGAAAGAAAATAGGTAGTTTAAGCCAGCGACACATCGGTTCACTGCGTGATTGGCTCTCTATGCCGTGAAACATCCCAAGCCAAAGCGCTGCCTTTCCACCACTGCACAGAGGATGTGTTGGGAACTGATCCAAACTACAGAAATGTCAAATGTAGCTTCTCTAAGCCATCATTTGCCGAGTCTGACAAGCATGCAGAGAAACAGCAGCAGAATAGCAATATACTACAAAGACCACAGGCAACAGGGAGACAGCCAGACAATTTCTTCCTCATGTCGCTGGCTTTACCCTGACACCTACCATCACATGCTATACCACTTGCTTGTTATTCTCAGGGTGAAGCATGCAATTCTGCCTGGCTTGCTGTGGTTCATTCTGATCTATGAATTCACAGCTAATAAACACAACAACCTGTCACACTTAAATGTGTTTGAGGCCTGGGGTGGGATCTGGAAGTAAGCAGAACAGGACAGCCCAGCTCACTGGCATTTGGCATGGCAGAATGGCTAGAAGACGTTAGATGAAGCAAATAGAAGAAACAGCTGTGTCTGCCTCTGTTTGCAATTCTAAGCTTTCCCCCTGTGTTCCCAGAGAAACATATTCAACTGTAGATCTATATACATATAAATGCTTGATCAAAGATCTTGGATGGCATAAGGCCACAATCAAAAAAATAGTATTTGGTGTTAAGTTAAAATATTTCCCTGAACAAAATTATTTCTTTCATCACTACTCAAAGACTTACTTGTTTGGTGGCTAACTGTGTCAAACGATTTCTAAATGATTTCACCAAAAAAAAAAGAGACAAAATTGGGGAGGATGGATAGGGAGTACACAAAATGATCAATATGTGCCGTGCAGAGCAGGCTACCCAGAGTCTGGAAATACTTAGCAGTGACTATCAGAAATATGAACCTCTACTTTTGAGCTGATTTGGTAAACATTAAACGTCTATGCTCAGAACAGAGTCAAAGGAGAACACTCCAGCATAGCCATGAATGGATGAGATGAATCAAAACTCTTTTGACACTTCTGGAGAAACACATACTGGGAAATGAAGCTCTTACTTTAGGAATTTTCTAAGCAAACAATATCATATCATACAGAGTATTTTGACGTTCCCATTAGCAAGGTGGGGTTGAGTGCTGTGTGTGTATTTCTGCTCAGACCTGGGTAAATGTGAGTGCGTATCACTTTCTTTATTATTGATATGTGTATTTCTTGAGGTTCAGTGTGGCATATCCAATAATATAATGCGAACATAGTCAGGGGAAATGGAAAGAGCACAGGTCCTGTCTGAATGCTAGAACTGCCAATTAGTATGTGTGTGACCTTCTCCAAGTCTCTGAGTAGGCACCACATACAAGGAAAGCATTTACAAGTTGCTTCAAGAGCTGTGAGGAATAAATGAGATTATTTATACCATGCAAACAACAGCATTTACACCTTGCAAGTAAAGTGGTATTCTTTTTTTTTCTTTTCTTTTCTTTTTTTTTACCAGTCATGGGGCCTAAACTCTGGGCTTGGGTACTGTCCCTCAGCTCTTCAGCTCAAGGCTAGGACTCTACTCCTTGAGCCATTGCGCCACTTCCGGCTTTTTCTGCTTATGTGGTGCTGAGGAATCGAACCCAGAGCCTAATGCATGCAAAGCAAGCACTCTACCACTGAGCTACTTTCCCAGCCCCACAAAGTGGTATTCTTAAGTCCATAACAAATATCCCAAAGTATTCTCAATAAGCAGATTTTTACTTAAATATCCGCTGTATGTTAATATGGTGCCATGGTGCTTTTCCAAAACCCCTCAATGATCACAGCTGAAATAAAACAGATCATTTCACATATAAGATAGTCTGTCACTTTTGTATGTACGTAATAAGTATATACTCTCAGACTTATTGTTTTTGTTGCTGTTGTTTGCTTGCTTGTTTTGTGATGGTGCTAACTTAAGGCCTCACATTTTTGCTTAACTTTTTTACTCAAGGTTGGCAATCTCCAATTCTGGCTATTTGCTCATCAGTTTTGAGATAGGAGGCACATGGATTTTACTGCTGGGGCTGGCTTTGAGCCATGATCCTCACATCTCAGTCTCCTGGGTAGCTAGAATTACAGCCATGAGCTGTAATGCCTGGCTTATTCTTAGACTTAAATTATATAAAGGTGCTTTTGAAGATGGAGACTTCAGTATATGCATCTCAGGATTCTTTTCTTTTTGAATTGTTCTTGCTGAGTTGATAGACAGAGGGGTTACAATTACATGAATCAGGTAATAAGTAATGAGTACAATTCTTTTTGAACCATGTCTCCCTTTCCATTGCTCTCTCCTGGTGTTTCCCCCCTGTCCCACCCACAAAATATACAATTCATTTTCTGCGTAGTGTCTAGTGAGTACCACTCTCAGGATTCTTAAATGGACTATGATGCCTATATCTTATCCATCACCAACACAGACTTGGATGCTTTGCTTGAATTTCAAAAGAAACATACTATAAAAGTAATGCAATTTTTACTTCAAATACCTAGATAACTAGACTTAATAAAATCTCCTGAGGAACAAGTAAGCGATTTCTGCATTTCAAGTTCTTTTAAAGTAAAAATCGAGCTCTAAAAGCTCTAATTAACAAACGCTGAGGAAATTTCAAGTGGCTTGAGGCCCAAAATTCAAAAGGCTACACTCCTCTAGTAAAAATCCTGGGCTATGTGGGGCTCAGTGGTGGTGCATTAGGGTTCAATAACTAGCACTGCAAATCAATCAGTCAATAAATCAATCTATCTATCAAAAATGAAGAGCCAAAGAGATTAACAAGTCACATAATCTAAAGACAGAGAGTCAGTTATTTATTATTTAGGCACTATGATTTAGTGCCTTTTCTTCACGACCAGATTATTCAATATTATATTTGGTTCTGGTGACAAAATACATCGTTAAAAATCGTAACTCTAGCTAGGCACTAGTGGCTCACACCTGTAATCCTAGCTACTCAGGAGGCTGAGATCTGAGGATCACAGTTGGAAGCAAGCTTGAGCAGATAGTCCATGAGATTCTTATCGCCAATTAATGACAGAAAAAGCTGGAAATGGTGTTGTGGTTCAAGTGGTAGAGTGTAAGCCTTGAGCAAAAAGAAGCTGAGGGCCAGTGCCCAAGTCCAGAATGTGAGCCTCCAGGACCCACAAAAAAAAAATCAATAAAAAACAATACATCTTATAATAATGTTATTCGACATACCACTTCATGATATGGCTGATAAAAACAACTATTACGAACAGGTTACCAGGACTTCCTCAAACAGAAAGTGAGCTTCCAAGAAGATGGAACACCTATTTAATTCATATCCAGACTTAAGAGCATTGAAAAAGTTAAGTGAAGAAGATGGATTCATGTATACTAAAATCATTTCTTTACTACCTCCTCAGATGTACAATGGGGAAGATGTACAATGGTAGAAACCTTGAAGCTGTCTTTGCATTTCCTACTTCTCAATGTTTTTCTCACACTTCACCACACGTCAGTCACATCAACAAATTCTGCTCCTTAGCTGCTGTACAACACTGGTGCGACTGCAGGCAAACAGATCTTTCTTCTTGTATTGTTTTCTTTTGCCTTTTTTCTGAATATCATGTAGAGAGCAGGAGGTTGGAAGCCCGCCCCTATAGCTGTCTTGGGTCATGAGGTTGCCCTGCTTCTAGTCCAGCACATCACCACACCCGATATGGGAGAGAGACACACAAGCTCCTGTGTGCCCATCTATGGGCTTTTACCAGAGAGATGACTCTCTGCCTTGTTCTAACTACCAAACGTAGAGGCTGGTGCTGTGGCTTGTGGCAGATACTACCTCTGATGTGATCATCTGTACATAATCATTCCATGAAAGTTAGCTTATGAGTTCCCTCAACTAAATCTTCCTTGTTCTTTCACCCAGCTTCCCCAAACCCACAGACTCCCATTATTCACACCTTTCTATAGTTAACAATATGTATTTGCTGTATCACAGATTTCAAATAATTCATTCAAACACTCAAACATTGGATGATCCCCTATTCCAGGTTTTAAGAGTCTACACAGACTTTTATGGTCATATTTTCCTATATGATATTTGGGTTTCTAAAGAGCCAATGACTATTCTCACGTCTTTATATTTTTCATGAGTCTACTCATAGAGCAGGCATACTTCTGGTGCTTAACAGTACTTTTAACAAGCTGGAGGAAAAATGTATTAAAATTATATATGTATATGAATATATAAATGTTTATATGCATGTGAATGAGTTTATATGTTTATATAGGATTCTATATATGTCTCTATGTCCACAGTTATGCATAATATATGTGTATGTATATACAAACATGGAGACAGTGAATAGCTGTAATTACATAACTAAACTCTGCAACTGGTGTGCTTAAAAAATTTAAAACAAAAGCTTTTTAAGGGTGGCATGTTTTCTTTGACACTTATTAACCTTTTTATTAAATCAAATATTATGCTGAATATTTTTTAAACTTATTCTTATTTCAAGCTGTTTTTTTTAATATGTACCTGTCCAGCCCTTAGTTGGTATGATTTAGAGCTTCAGGCACCAGGAAGAGCAAATATACAAATGAAACAAAGCCCTTGCCTTGGTTTTGAGTGTAATTTCTACTAACATAAAGCCTACAGACTGTATGCTGGGGAAGAGCCTCTACTCAAAGGTTATCTGTTTTGTTTTAATTAATGAGTTTGCCAAATTACCTCAGTTTCAATGATAGGTGCCTCAAAAAAACAACAACAATAAAATATAGCAGTCATAAGTGGCGTACATAAACACAGACACACCGGGCCCTTTGTATCAACTGAAGAAGGCAACTTACTGTCTAACTTACTGTCTCACAATTAATTACACATCACATACATGCAAACACATTTCTGCTTACTTTACCAACTTTGATCAGTTCTCTCAATGGGAAATATAAATAAATAAATAAACAAACAAACATATACTTGGAAGTTTGTACATAGATAAAATGTACGAAAGGAAACAAAATCTTACTATTAACCAGCTGGTTAAAACCTCCATGCACTAAAGAGCAAGCAGGAATCCATTGAAAGCAAGAAAGGTAACACCCATCATTTAAGGACATTTGAATCCCTGCTCTAGACCAGGGATTCTTGCAGGCAATGACCTTTATCACTTATTTCACTAAGCTCACATCGCTTCATCACTGAGCAGCTGGAAAGAACGGTATGGACTTACTTCGATACTGAAGTACCCTCTGTCAACATAGTCCCCTAAGAAGAGGTAGCGAGTGTTGGCAGGTGATCCTCCCACTTCGAAGAGCTTCATCAAGTCAAAGAATTGTCCATGGATGTCCCCACAAACTGAAAGACACAAGCAAGATTCATTTTAGGATCATATTATGCCTCTGAATTTGAATATAAAATCACAGAACTTTAGAGCCGGAATCAATTTAGAGTTAATCTTTGCCAAAACATTATTTTGCAGAAAAGGAAAGTAAGAGAGAAAAGTGAAATGCCTTGCTCAAGATTTGCTCTAAATTAAAATAGTGGCAGCATTGGCTTTAGCATACAGGTGTACTAATTCACAAATTAACCGGAAAAAATAGGGATAATTATCACAGCACTGGCTATTTAACCATTGTACATGAGACCTTGTTAAGAACTTTCTAAGCCTATTCTAGTTCAGGTCTAACAATGTCCTAGGACAGGTTTTCATTTTGCAGACAGAAGGCAAGGCCAGCACAGAAGCAATCTATGCACAACAGATGTCTGAAGTCATAGCCACTATACATTATCACCTTCTGAAGAAAAAGGAAAAGTTTCTCTCTTTCTCTCTCTATATATGGTATTTCACTGGCTCTAAGATGTAATCAATTACAATATACATCATTATGTACCACTAAAATGTACAAACTTCACCACAAGTTAAATTCTAAATGGATATTTTATATGATGTATTCTAATAGCAGCTATTAAAAATTAACTGCTGGAAGAGCTAGTATAAACATCATAAATTGACACATTGAATCGAACCCCCTGTACAACTACTCAAAGAGAACGAAACAATTGGGAACTCAGTTTTTAAAAAAATTCTTACCCTCTCCTATAAACCATTTTTTGAAAGAACTATTTAATGTCTTTTAAAAAAGTGATTGTGCGATCATTTTTATTTCATTCGCCACATTCAGAGCCTTCCAAAAGATTAAAATCTCAGACATACCCATGTGGAAAAGAGTATAGGTGACATAGTTTGGCAAGGTCCTGGGGCATGAATTCAGGATCTAATACAGTCCCTGAGGGTTTTTTTGTTTTGTTTTGCTTTGTTTTGTTTTGTTGTTGTTGTTCAAGGCTAGTGCTCTACTATGTAAGCCATAGCTCCAGTTCTGACTTTTTGGTGGTTAGAGAGTCTCATAGACTTTCCTTCCCAGGCTGGCTTAGAGCTGTCATGCTCAGATCTCAGCCTCCTGAATAGCTTACAGGCACGAGCTCCAGTGCCCGGCAATGTACCCATTATTTACTTGTCATCCCTAACAGACCACTGCTTGTGTGCAAGGTACTCAGTAGCTTGCTAGGGGTAGGCATTTCTAGACCTGCAGTAAGAAAGATTTATTGACAGATACAAGGTTACAATTAGATAAGAGTAATACATTCTGGGGCTCTAGTGCAGTCTTGTACTTACTATTAATAATGCACTGATTATTGTTTATTCATATCAAAATCCAGAAGAGAAGGATTTGAATATCATCACAAAGAAATGACATGATTCTAAGTCAATGGCTATGTGATCTTCCCTGATTTGATCACTATACATGTATAGCCCGCAAGTGTGTAGTATTATTGCTACATGTCAACTGAAGTTTCAAATGAAGTAGAAAGCATCAAAACATAGAAGCATGAATAGCAATAACAGTAAAGTCTTCCAACGCTCTAAGACAATATATAACTACATGGCTGAATATTCTAAAAAATTACATTATAACATCACCCCATTTGTTAGGAAATAGAAAGACTTGGAGAAAATTATATTAAGTGAAGTAAGCCAGGCCCAAAGAAACATAGGTCCCATGGTTTCCTTTATTTGCAATAATTAGTATATGTCTGAGTCAAGCAGAAAAGCTCAGATAAGATGAAGTTAAGTGAAATGAACCCCAAGACAGGGACACAAGTGGTTTGTTCTTCCTTGCTAATTATTTCTAAAGAATTTATAAGGTACCATGTGATTTTTCTGTCGCTTTGTATGTCCCTCCCTCATGGTATAACCCCTGTTTTCACTGTATTTGATGTTGGTATAATTTGGGGAAGGGAAGGGAAAAAACAAAATGTTTAAACAGGGATACAGATTGACCCATTGCAACAATGAGATGTACAAGACACAACTTTACAATTTAGGCAGGGGTGGGAGGTGGGGGTGTAGTTGAGGAGGTGGGAGGGACGGGATGGTAGGGGAAAAACAAAGGAGGAGGCAACAATGCTGGATAAGAAATGTACTCATTACTGTAACCCCTCTGTACAGTATTTTCACAATAAAAAACTTATTTAAAAATTATAACTTTAATGGATATTGAGAAAAGTAAAAAATGAAGTCATGTAAGTAAAATTAACACACTAAAGATACTAAAATGAAAAAAAATGGTGGGCCATTGCTGTTTATATCCATTAGCAATTTGATATACCCTAAGATGATGGTTTTCCCTATAAGCACAAATACTAGAAACTATCAGATATGCTAAATAGCTGATTTGAATTGAAGAGGAGGCAATGCCTGTCCAGGTGTTTTGCATAGACAAGAGTCACCGAAAGGAGTATAATTATGCTAATATCCTGGTAATACAGCCCAATGGGACAGGAGTGGCCAATATGCTTAGTGCTTGTCTTTTACGGTCAGGAAACACAGCTAATTCTAAACGAGACCTAATGAACAATTACCTTTGTACTTCCATGACTCTTGGCCCACAAAGACTCATCCATCCATCCATTCACCCACTATTCATGTACATGTACTGGGGTTTGAACTTATAGTCCTGTGCTTGCCAGATACCACTTGAGCTATACCTCAAGTCTTGGCTCACTTTTTACTGGAAACAATTTTATATGAGTGGGATAAATAACTTTTGATCTAAGTTGAAAATTTTGATTTCTGAGGGAGGACAAATAAAACTCTAACATGTAGAAAATGTTTGTTTTCATTTCTTACCAAGGGAAAAAGCTTGAGCCTTCTTTTGCTTTTGTTTTTTTTTTTAACCTTTAATATCACTGCTAGAAAGTTAGTTATTAAGTTTTGAAATCATAGGTTTGGAGAGTTGATGTACATACAAAGGAAAACAAAGATAAATGTGTGTGCATGTGAGTGTTCGATTCTGCCTGCCACAAATAGGAGTCATTGAACAGTGAGGTTGTCAACGGGTCATTAATCTCTATACACTATAGCAGAGTATTGTTTAAAACACAATAAATAGCTAGAACAGTAATAAGGGACCTCTGCAGCTGAGTAAACTCTTGGGATAGACAAACTGGACAATGCATCAATTACAGAGCAAATCCAAGAGTCCCTAAAACCAGCATGATCATAAATAGAGAAGGTAATGACAAGCATAATACTGAAGACAAGGGGCTTCTAGGAACAGAATCTCAGGCAAATGAGGATCAACAAGCTGGAAAACCAACCAGGACTGGGCTGAGCATTTGCTTTGTATCTCTTGACCTAGAAGCTAGAGTTCTCTAAGAAAAAAAGTATGTGTTCAAGATATGTGTGTTACATGTGCAAATATAAATTAATTTAGCAAATATGTAAATAAAGATACAATTATATGTGTGTTATGTGTGGAAATCTAAATTAATTTGGTAAATGAGTAAATAAAAATTTACATATCATAAAGTCATTTCTTAAAAGATTTTCATTGTTACTAAGTTCCTATCAGCTATTAAATTACTACATGAAAGAATGTAAACCAAAGTGGACAATACTGAAAACACTAGGATAAAGTTCTAGTAAAATTATTATGCAGCTGATAAGTTGAAAAGGCCTCTGATAAACCTGTCATCCTGAGTGGGAGGTATATAACAAATGAAATATAAAACACATACTTTCAGATACGACTATTGGCACTAGCTTTGACTTAGTGTACAGTCCCTGCCATTTGGTCCTGTTTACTTGCCCATATAAAAGGACATTTATCAGACAGTATCACTGAGTCAATTTCTTGCTGACACTGAGCAAAAATTTTATAATGTCACATAATTCCAGGTTAAAGAAAGCTTATACAAATTAAGATGTAGAGACAGTTAAATAAATTGTTAAGAAACAAAAACTAAAAATGTCAAAAAAATGAAATTAAATGGTAGATGAAGAATAGATTTTTAATGGACCAAGATTTCAAAATCTTGCTGGGCAAGATTTTATCAGTACTGTGATTTAGAAGTCAAGTTCTTTTAATTCCTGACTCATTGTTTATTTTTCTGTAAAGACCTTTCAGTTCCTCAAAAATACTGGCTTTTATCATCTTAGAAGGCTTACATGAAGTAAAGTAACTTTCTCTACATGTTTTCCTAGTCCATACTAAGCTGAGAGCTTGTATATTGCCTTTAGAAAAGGTGTTAATGAATAGCTAGGCATTTTTTTAACATCAGAGTTTCACTCTTTTTTAGCTTTGTGGATTTCAAAAGTTTTGATTTTTTTAAAAACCAAATAGCTGCATTTCTCAGAACAACAAAGGTCCTTAATGTTAAGGAACTAGCATTATGTTGACCTCTAAGTGGATTAAACTATTGGAATTTCTGATTTGTATTTTTTTAAATACTTTACCAGAACTTTTATCTTTCTAAAGTCTTAAATTTTTCAGAGAAAGATTTTGTGTGTTGGAGGTGTGGTAGACGTAAACTACAGTGTAGACTGCTGGTATATATCTACTTTCTTCTATTGATAATTCAGGCTTAAGAGACTGTTAGTGGACAACAGGTTCAAGTACAAACCATCCAACACACATATATATGCAATTTGCTAGCAGAATATATAAATTTCTGAGACCATTTCTATTACTAAAATATAGGTAATACAAAATAGTTTATATACAGAAATCTGCACCAACTGTAAAATAAAGTAAAAAAGAAAAAATTCTAATTTACTAAAGAAGTGTATTTTGTAACATC
Source organism: Dipodomys merriami (assembly GCF_024711535.1). Taxonomy (NCBI): domain Eukaryota; kingdom Metazoa; phylum Chordata; class Mammalia; order Rodentia; family Heteromyidae; genus Dipodomys; species Dipodomys merriami. The sequence continues at coordinate 19,326,386 of NW_027202826.1, forward strand.
ATCTCTTTTTATTTATCAATTCCTAAAATGTTATGAAGAACTTTATAAAAAATAAAGGGTAAATACTTAACCAGATTACTCTGGGTTGATAACTTAGGAGAATGGTGACAAATTTCTAAACTTCATAAAATAAGCAAGTTTTAAAATTTTTAAGGTAAAAGTAGAGCTGCAAAATCAAACACAAAACAATAGCATCAGTGAAGATGATAATTTCTTTAGGAAGGTGTTTCACAAAGATAAATTAACTGTTAACCAATATTAATGAGAAATCTAACAGACAATTGAAAAAAGGAGCAAAATATATTGGAGATTATAATTGTTAGAACAATTCAGTGCCAAACTCTTCATTAATCCATTAGATCTTAATTTGTAACCCTAATCAGACAGAAACAAGAATCCTCTGCCCCACTTATTTTTTTTTTTTTGTCAGTCCTGGGGCTTGAACCTGGGGCCTTGAGCTCTGTCCCCGAGGTCCTTTTGCTAGCACTCTACCACTTGAGCCACAGTTCCACTTCTAGCTTTTTTTGTTTATGTGGTACTGAAGAATAAAACCCAGTGCTTCATTAATGCTAGGTAAGTACTCTACCACATTCCAGCCACATTCCCAGCCCCCTCCTCTGCACTTTTAAACTACTTCATAGAAGTAGACACAAAAATTTATTGACATGTATGCTAATGTTTTATTATCTTCAAGGTAAGTGCTCCTCCCAGTGATAGAGGATTTTGTTGTTATTGTTTTTAAGTTTCCACACATGGATTGAAGGGTATTTATAAACCCAAAGGAACTTATTGACTAGATAAGAATGGATTTCTCTCATTACTTATTACTATTTTTCTGTCTTGGTACCAATCAATGAATGATAGGTAATTATTAAGAGTTGATAATACCCTTCTGGAATTACATAAGTCACAGTTATGGGATGATGATATTAAATAAAACATTAAGTAGGTATGTCCAATATCCATGACACTATTTAGTTACATTAGTTTCAATATTCAGTTCATGTGTCTGAGTTTTATCAGTCCTAGAATCTACTTGTTATCTGAGGTGTAGATTTATTACATTATGTACATTAAGGCCTTGCCATGCTCAAGAATACCAAAAAGGCACTATGTATTGTCACATAAATGTGACTAAGTACATATAAGCTAGGATCATTAGTAAATTAATGATTATGCTCTTCATTTTTCAAAACACTAATCACAAGTCTCTGTTACCCATAAGCTTCCTCTGGGATCCTGAAAGATGGACTTTTATTATTTCAGAGGGATCTATATGCTCTATCTTTATTTCCAATTTGGGTATTCCAAGGCTGTATTTCCAGGGCTTTAAAAAAAATAAATGACTATTAACTATGGCAGTTCTGTCCTTTTGCTTTTTTCTGGGTGTGTCCTTTAATGCTTGAGGCAGTTACAACACAAGCTTAAATGGCAGACTGGTTCTTGAGCTAACATCCAGTACCCAGCCAGCTAACTGACCCTAAAGAAATTGGCTAATCTCTCCATATATGTTTCTTTATAAACAAACAAACAAACGCCAAGATAACATCTCCTTATAGAATCAGAACAAAATCATTTAATCAGAGCTAAGTATTTAGAACATACCTGGCCCTGAATAAATGTTACAACAAAGGTTGCTAGCTGTCATCAGGATCTTCACTCAGAATTTTTTGAGCATCTGTATCACACTTGCTCTTTGCTAATTCTTTCGGTTTGATATATATTCCTCTTGCCTTACCTTAGACAATCAACTATGACTTCTTCCTTAATAACTTTACCTCTTTCCTCTCCCATTCTCCTGGACACAGTTTTCACTCTCTATGGAATGCATGCACTCTTCCAATCTGCTTTTCCTGATCCCCTGTTTGCACAGCCACACTCTATTCTGTTTTAGCACTTTTTTTTTTTTTTTACAGGCTTGGATCATCTTATTCTGAAAATTACCACTTCTGAAGTAGGACAGAACATGCCTTCTTTATAGAAGGCCTAAGCTGTCGTACTTTTAAAGGCTTTACCAACAAAACTTATTTTTCACATTTTCTTTAAAAAATAACATAAGGGAGAAGAAGTCTTAGAGCAAACAACTAAGCACATACTAACAGATCATGCAAGAGGGGATGTAGCTGTTATCCCAGAGACTGTTTACCTGAGATAGATTCTGAATGTTCAGCAAGAGATTTAATAGACAGATGCCCAATGCAGCCACAAGTAAAACACATAAAAAGCCATTCCATTTTCCACTTTTGATCCCAATGTATGCTGTCATGTATTGAAAGCTGTTAAGGCTAAAAGAAAATAGGCCAGGTCACATGCTGTACAATCTCCAAATGGCTTCCGTGATATTACCAGCCATCCAGTGGACAGCCTGATAGTTTCCAGTCATGCTCATTTTCTTCCTTCGCAAAGCTCATTTGCAAGATCACTCTGTTCCACAGCTGGGTAAATGGCAGTAATATTTTAGAAGTTACAAGTGACAGAGTAAATCGATGAAATGTAACGTATTTTACCAAATGGTTTTAAAAAAGAAAGTAAGAAAAAGCAATCCTACAATTTTGGAAAACCCAATCCAGAATAAGGTTTTGGGAAGGAAAAGAAAAAAAAAAAGAAAAAAAAGAAAGTCATCTCTGTTTCTTTTCATGCTTCTTCTTAAATTTTAACAGGTTAAGAAAATGTTTTGTTTGTAATGTCTTAAACACTCAAGCACTTAATTCTAATTTCCACAAATTCATCATTTCTTTATTGTTCTGGTAATACAAAGGACTGAAGTTAAGAGCTTAGTGCATGCTAGGCAGGCATTTTATCATCTGAGTTATATCTGAAGCCCTTTTTGCTTTGATTATTTTTCAAACAGGCTTTTTAAATAGGCAGGCCTGGACTATAATCCTCCTATTTACCACACAGCTGGGATGGCAGACACACACTATTACCCAAGCTTTTATTAGTGGAGATGAATATGCTTATCATCATTTTTTCCCAGGCTGGCCTTGAATTTGTCTTCCTGGTCTCAGCTTCCCAAGTTACTAGGATTACAGAGGTTAGTCATTGTGCCTAGTTAATTTCCACATATTCATTATTCATTTGGCAATAACAGGCAATGAAGATCTCAGCTGAAGATTTTTTAGTGAAAAGTGATTTTCTAGTAGTCAGCTCTATTTGTGACAAGTAATTGATCAAAACTATTAAATGTTATTCCTGCATGGCAACCTTCAGGGCCCCATTAGAAGGTAGTATTAAATTGATTATATGCTATCACTCTCTTAGCAAATATAGACATACATATTCATATGTACCTATTATACATATATATACATATATATAAGCTTACTTGTTATATAGCATTCTTGGAAATTCAATATTTAATTCTGAGTTGATGAATTATTTTCAACGTATGATATACCCATAAATATGGACAATTATTCCAGCCAATTTACAAATAAATAAAACATGCAACATGATGCACTTAAAAATTCAGACACAGTGATTTGAAAATAAGCAAGGAAGATACGTTGTCTAAAACAATGATTCTGCTAAAACAATATACCTTTTTCTTAAGTCACTTTCTTTACAAGTAGTTTATTTCCTTGTCTCTGTCTCCTATATTCCAGAAATGTTTACTCACTAAAGTCAATGAATAAAACATTGGACCATGAGATGATTGCCAAGTGTGCTACAGTAAAAGTACAGTAAAAACATCAAAGACTGATTACTTGTCACTTGGTGAGATTATATTGGTCCAATAAAGAAATGGAATTCATGTCCCATGAACCTTACAGCATATGAAAAAGGGAGGGAAAAGTACTGAGCTCTTGAAATCAGCATCCACACTCTCTAAAAGAAAACTTCTGGGAAGTGGCACTGTAGCTCAAGTGGTAGAGCGCTCGCCTTGAGCTGAAGAGCTGAGGGACAACGCCCAGGCCCAGAGTTTAAGCCCTACGACCGACAAAAAAAAAAAAAAAAAAAAAAAAAGAAAACTTCTGGGGCTGGGAAGGTGGCTCAGTGGTAGAGCAGTTACCTTGCATGACTGAGGCCCTGGGTTCGATTCCTCAGCACCACATAAGCAAAAAGAAAAAAGCTGGAAGTGGCGCTGTGGCTCAAGTGGTAGAGTGCTAGCCTTGAGCTGAAGAGTTGAGGGATAGCACCCAGGCCCAGAGTTCTGGCCCCCATGACCGGACACCCCCCCAAAAAAAAAGAGGAATAGAAAACTTCTGGCCCTGGCTTATAGTCAAAAAGGATGGGTTCAAGTCGTAGGTCTTTCACTAGTGTCCTATTGGGCAAATACTTCCACAGCTTGTTTGCCACCCATCAGAGTTTTCTTTTTTTTTCTTTACTTTCCTTTTTCTGTCACAGGGGTTGAACTCAGGGCCTGGGTACTGTCCTTGAGCTCTTTTTGCTCAAGGCTAGTGCTCTACCACTTGAGCCCCAGCTCCAGTTCTGGTTTTGGGGTGGTTAACAGGAGATATGAGTCTCACAGACTTTCTGCCTGGTGCTTGGCTTTGAACCACAGCCTCTTTGAGTATCTAGGATTATAGTCATGAGCCACCAGTTCCCAGTAGCACACGTATTTTTCTAACATACTAACACTTCACAGTTACTTATAATAATGATTCCTTTTATTCTAAAATCTTGAGTCATATTAAGAAGTAAGATTTTACTTTAAAAATTTGAGAACTTATACAAGATTATTTCAAATTTCCCTGTTACGACTAATTTTATTCAATTAATATATGAACATTACTTAGGAAATGTATTATATGCCATATATACTATCATTTTATTTATCTCTGAGAAACCAACAGGGATCAGTTTCTTAAACCGACTCAAATGACTGCATCTGTAAAGTCAATATTCTTTTACATTTTCACATGTGTTTATCTCCCATTGAGACATGAATCAGTTCTTACATTTCTTTTTTTTTCAATGTACAGCAAGCATCTAATTGAATTATGCAAAAATCATACTTAACAAAAGTGATATACAGCATATAAACTGAGTGATCATGGAAAATTAATGCACTGTTTGTTCAGTATAAAATTGCCACTGATCACCTCTCATCCTGTGATTCATTAGTGATCACAATTTCAAATTTATTTTAATTTTTTTGTCAATTAAAATGATGAATGTTTGTTACATATTTGAACGGCTAGGAAGACCAATCAGGATTGTCAGTCAACTCCCTTCTTCTGATGAAATACATAAAATTGCAAAATGAGTTCATGAGAGGTGTTGAAGGAGGGTTATGGTGTTACTTACTAGGGAAAAGTTTGTTTTATTAAACCCCATAATTTCAAGTTACACACAGCTCTCCACCTACTTCATTAAAGGAAAGTGTGAGTAAAAGGAAGACTCCTCTAGGCAGAAAAGTGAAAATAACTATATAGATTGTAAAAAAAAAAAGTTGGATTGATTAGATAGGATATCAAACAGCAGAAGAAAATTAGAAAACAAAGGTAACATTAGATTATGAAGGGCCTTGGACTTTAGCATGAAGTATCTCAAGGAGAACCATCTCAGCAATATTCAAGATGAGAAATTTGCCAGAATTTATCTACAAATGGAGAGTCCAATGTGTAGAAAACTTGAAAGTGACTTTGCTTTCAATTGGCAGTTCACTGAATTAATACATTCATTAGACTATGATGTCTGAGACTGTAGCACCCAGCAATGTGAAATAATGAGAGGACAAACAGAATGTTTTTCCCCTCCCATAGGACAATTATAAATTAAATGATAAATTGAGTCATTCACTTGTGCCTTGATTCAATAAATATTAAATGCCAAAGGCATTTCTTATCCCTTTTGTGTTACACCCTGAGAATTTAACAGAACAATTTAGACATAATTAGTGGTCTGATGAAATAACATCTGAATTAAACAAGTAACAAGTCTAGAGCATAAACTAGAATGGTGACAGGGCTTTCTTCTGTTTATTGTTGTATTACTTGTGAAGGGTAGCATGACAGGTAAGTAAACACACCTATTGCAGAGCAAATGTCTAAACAATGAAATGGGAAAGCTGGACTTGGTAACTTTCCTGGAGGGTAAGCTGAAACCCAAAGAGTAAAGAGGGAATGGTGGGGACAGGAACACTGCTCTGAGCAGAACTAGCGACATATTAGGAAGTAGAAGAAGAGCTGTAAACATGAGGTCTAGGTGAGGAATGAAAAGAGATGAAGCTGTAAAGATTAACAAGGGACAGATAATGAGGATCTTGTCGTCCAAACTAGGAAGTCTGAACTTCATCCAACAAGGAGCCATGGAAGGAATTTGGGCAAGAGTAAGACTCTTGCCTCTGGCAAGTCAAGCAAACTCTCTAAGCCTCAAATTCCTAATATGTAGAATGAGAACAATAACATCTACCATGCAGAGTGGTTATGACTTTTAAATCCAATAAAGTTATTCTAATTGGCGCAGATCAGTTATTCAACACAAAGTAACTTCCCCATGTAATACAGTGTGCTGTTAGGTTCACTTAGTTGAAATAGCTTCCCTAATGATTACAGTAGTAGTTTAGTGTTCAAATATCACTAGCCTTGGTCTACACTTTTAGTATTTTGTGTATCATATTTTATACTTTGCCTTCCTTTTGACATGCCAGATTATGAGCAACTGATAGTACCAATTTTATAACTACTGATGCAAAGCGAAAGCAGACTTTGCTTTCTGAAATATTTGCCTCTTTTCACATACTATGGTTGAATCAGGAGAAAGAAATAACTAAAGGAATATTTAAAACTGAATTTACATATGGGTATGTTAGGCAGAAATGATTATTTTTGGTGTTGATAGTACATTTTTTACTACCATGCTTTTAAATTTCCTTCATTTATAGTTACTTAATTTTCCTTGTTAAAGTATAAGGACTTAAATATCTACAGGTTTCTAAATGATCAATTATGGTATACATCAAAACAGATGTATGAAAACATCATGGTTTATAGATATAATGTACTTAAAATGAAGCAGTAGCTTCAGCTTCTTCCAATACAGAGACTGAACTCATGAATGCCTCCAAGCTAAGAAAGAAATACAAATGCTTGTTAATGTAGTTGGCAGAGTATAAAATAGCATTCAACCTTAAGCCACCGAAGGGTCCGCCCTTCAGCTCTTTTTAAATCTTGCAATTTACAGATACTACCAAGAAGATCTTTGTTTTTTACTCTATAAAATAAGACTTGGCTTCAGATACAAATAGATCTTGGCTTCAATAAGGCCTCCCTGTGTTTTCATCCCATTTCAGCTTCCTTTTACACTTGGGAAAATAAGTCAGACTGAACTCCAAAACTACTGATCACATCCTGCTACATTAAAAGGGAGTCCCACGAATTCCAAAAATATTTAGCCATGGAATGATTGTGGCTGATGTCTGATGGTTCTTAGTTTACTCACAATCACTGCATCTAAGGATTGATGTATTCTCACTATCCTGTGCTGGAGGGAAATCTACTCAAAAGGAGAAGGAATGGGGAAAATGCTTCAGACCATAACAACAAACTGGGGTTTGTTCCTTAAAAAAAAATGAAAAGAAATGTATATTTATTTAACTTAAAGGTTACTTCAAGAACACTTTTAGTGCCCGGGACAGAGTTTTTAAAGTTCTCACTTCAACAACCAATAAAAACAGTTTAAGATTCACTTTATCTTAATCAGGTTAATATGTATTCACTACAGAGATCGTGATGGATTTTTAATACTGTAGAGCAAATTCCCTGAAGTATGTGACCTTACTCTAGTTTATCTGACAAGTCATTCCTTCTCCCACTGTTTCTTGTCCAATTGAGCCAGCTTTCCATTTATGAACCATTTTCACAGGAAATATATACACACATGTATATGAAAGAGAAGAAGGGATGTACAGGTACACATACATGTACCACTTTTTAAAAAAAAACTGAAAAGGAAAACTCAGATGTGGAAGGGTCTACTAGCCTAGGGCATGAGCTAAATTAACACATGTGATGAAACACTGTGAAAGGTCAAGTCTTAGAATGTAAAAATTGTAAATGCCAAGAGACTGCTCTTCTACCATATCCTGTGATGTCTAAAATATGGTGAAAACATTTTAAGTACCATGACTCATGTCTCTGAATATGGCAGCAGTTTTCATACAAAGATCAAGTGTTAGAAAGGCATGGAAAACTGGAGACGAAACAACTATATAAAAACCCACTTAGGGGATGATCTAATCTTTGCTGATTCCAATTCCTGTAAGGATTAGAAATTTCTACCTTAAGTATACTTTCCCTATTTCTCTTTCCACAGTTGTCATTCACAGGGTATTTACAGAAGACTTTTTGACCAACATACAAAAGAGATGAGGTTCTTAATATCGGAACCATTATTGTTTCTTATTTGCAGTCACAATCTTCCACTTGGGAAATCAAGATTGGTTCCTCTGGAAATACTGAGAGTGCAGACACAAAGATTGCTGTAATAAACTGCTATTTGTGGTGCTCCTTTTAGTTGTAGTATCTTTAAACACTTCAAAAACCTAACAAATTCTTACTTATCCACAGGAAAGCTCTCAGAAGCAGAAAACTCTTAGTTAAGTGTCTCAAGCAGAACATAAACTCACTGTCATCGCTAAGAGACTTCAAAACTATCTGACGTAAGGAAATATCTAACTATCTGTGTTGGAAGATGACCAGGCAACTAAAATCTACAGCGCTGCTTCTATAAAGCCTGCTAAAACAATTTGAATACTTTGAAGTTGACAAGATGTTATTTATGCTGTATTTGAGGAAAGGCACTTCACAAAGTGAACAGGCTCCACAGGGCCACCTGAGATCTAGAGGTTGTCTTGGGAATCTGTTCAGTATAGCAATTCATCTAGGATTAGGTCTAAACATTACAAGTTTGGTCTTAGACCATATTGCTTCTTCTACTACCCTCTCTTTTTAGGTCTCTTTCTCTGCTCCGCCCTTTAATGTCCTCTGCTTGTTTCTGGGATGGTAAGCCAGTCTATTTTGAATGCTTATGATCTAGAAATTGTAGGTTGATCTGTGTACCCCCCTAAAATACACATTGAGGTCATACTCACTTTTGGTAGCCACACTGTGACTTTATTTGGAAATAGAGTCTTTGCAGATTTAATCAGGTTAACATATGAGCTCACTAGGTCATTCAACTCTAGTAAGGTAGGTCTTAATCCACCAGAACTGTTATTGTATAACAATAGGAAAATGTGACACGAAGACACAGAGGCCATGTAAAGATGGAGAAAGGCCGAGTAAAGATGGAGAAAGGCCGAGGTTTTACTGTCTTGTGAAGGAAGGTCTAGGTCTACCACAAATTGTAAAAAAAAAATCCTTTGATGTTTTGGAGGCAGGGTGGTGATTTCACAATTCTACCTTTCAGAACTGTGATCCAATATAGTTCTGTGGTTTAAATCAAACCTGTCAATAATAGTTGATTACAGGAACCTAAGAAAAACCAAACTAGATATATTTCTCAATTATTAGAATTCTACACACACATGCACACATTTTGATGCTCTATTGTAATAACTACTATCTTCAATAAGTGTAGGAAGTGAGGGAATAGGGAAAGGTGAAGGAATTGTCCCATTGGTAAGTAATAGAGCTGAAACTGGAACCCAGGCAGCACTATCACCAGATCTTATATTCCACACACACAGAGACAAGATGCTGAGCAACTTGCAGGCAATTCAGTTTTCACAATGAAACATCTGGCTCCTCTGTTCTAGTATGAATTCACTGTTAGTTGCTCTGTAGATAATATGAAGGTCCTTATCAAAGAGAAAGATACAAGGAAGGAAGGAAGGAAGGAAGGAAGGAAGGAAGGAAGGAAGGAAGGAAGGAAGGAAGGAAGGAAGGAAGGAAGGAAGGAGGAAGGAAGGAAGGGAGGGAGGGAGGAAGGAAGGGAGGGAGGAAGGAAGGAAAGAAGGGAGGGATGGAGGGAGGGAGGGAGAAAGGGAGAGAGGGAGGGAGAAAGGGAGAGAGGGAGGGAGGAAGGAAGGAAGAGAGGGAGGGAGGAAGGAAGGAAGGAAGGAAGGAAGAGAAGGAAGGAAGGAAGGAAGGAAGAGAAGGAAGATGAGGAAGACGAGGAAGATGAGAGAGAAAGAAGAAGAAAAAAATAAGGATGGAGGGAGTCTAAGTTCATTATGATCTCCTTGAAAAGGCCTAGAAGTTTCAGTTGATGGCAAAGTCCACCTGTATCCTGTCTGTGCTGAAACCCCTATCACAGAAGTTTATGCTGAACTTTAGGATTGTAAACACATAAAAACAGAGCAGACTATATTCAGGAAGTAGTATTAACATTATATGAGGTCTTAAAACCACATTTTATAAAAACAAAACAAAACAAAAACAAAAAAATGGACAATCTGGCCTGGCAAACATGATAGAATCTTGGTAACTGTCCTCCAAGATACATATTTTATGGATGATACTTCAAAATGGCTTCTGAATAAAGGCAAGTAAGTCCAAATTGAAAGAAAGCCCCTTGGCTCAATCATCATCATCATCATCATCATCATCATCATCATCATCATCATCATCATCATCATCATCATCATCATCATCACCACCACCACCACCACCACCATAGACTCATTTCAAAAAGAACATCATGCAGTATGTAGCTAGCTAAGGTTTGATATCATGAGCTCACAAGAAAGTAGAAATAGTTACAGTCACTTGTAAGAGACAAGTTGTTTCTAGTTGTTTTTTGTTTGTTTGTTTGTTTTTTTAATTCATAGTCCTGTGTTTTCTCTTCAGTTTTCTCTTCTTGACTGATCCTTTCTGCTTCTGGCAAAATTAGTTGAAATCTGGTTTAAACAGCAGCACCCCCACTAGGCACCGATGAAATGAGATACTCACTTAAGTGCTCCTGATAAGCGCTGCTGGAAGACTAAAAAGTATATTGCCTTGTCACTATTTGTCACTATTGTAAGTCAATGACTCTAAGACATCACTGATAATAAGATATATGCTGCTATATACTAAGTTAAAAATTAACCAATGAAATCCTTTTGTCTCATTCCTTAAAATGTATATTATACTTTATAAACAAATCATTAATTAATATCTCCCTAAATGTTCTTTGTATGAGTCTGATTCACTGGGATTATTTTCATATCAGTGCCATTAACGTTTTCTTTTCCCCAGCAAACATCTGTGCTACCAACAGTGCTCCTGTATTATGACTATGTTTGATATTTATAGTAAAGTTGCTTGTATATAGGTAAGAAAACAGAATGGGCTTTATTAGCTTATGGTAACTTTTTATTTCCTATGAAGATATTGCTGTATGTAAAACCTAGAAATTGTATTCAGTCTATCCATAATAAATTCTTTCATTACTAAGATTTAGTTGTACCTCAACTGCCATTGTTGTGCCTTTCTGTATAATAAAGTTAGCTTCTTGCAGACACTGTAAATTGCAATTAAAGTGAATCCGTGGTCCCAAGGATACACGTAACTCAGAGACAACATAAACAGCCATGTCCAAGATTGTGATGATACCCATGTCATGACTGTAGTGGTTTGCATCTTAGGCAATTTCTACAAGTTTTAACATAGGAAAGATGTACATTTAAGAATTGGTCAATTATGGCCTTGTTTGATTTCATGATTTCTCTCAACTGTAAGAGAAGTGTCTATCTTAATGTACACCCTATGTTTGCATAAGCCAGGCTTAGATTTTTGCTTAATGGAGCAGAGGCTGGCAGGTATATCACAGAGGTGATATTCTGGTATTGCCTAGAGAAGGACTGTTCCATTACTTTCTAAACCTGTTTTTTTCCTAATCTCAAAGCAATTTAAAATGCAAGAGGAAAGAACAGGAATCCAACTGAGATCATAACTTGAAATGCAACATTAAATTAAGAACCACAGAGCTGTTTATCTTTGTGGCTGAAGAATGGTTTGAAGTTCCTGGGCATTGTGCCCAGCTGGTATTGAGAAGGCACACAAACATGCCTAAGCTTTCCCAGGTGTGCTGCTGAGAGTCAGGCCATTTCCACAGTTCTTCGGTGGACTATCTTGATGCCCTCTACTCAAACCCATAGCTAGGCTGAGGCACTGGGTGGAGGAAGCTGTGATCCACTGGAAAAGTTCAGCTCTCCCTGACTCCTTCCACATGGTCTTTGGGGGCTGCTTTACTTTCAGTGTTGCGGATCCTATACTTTTCAGTCTCCTCACCCTATATTAGCTTTAATTGGTCAATTCAGGCAGCCCTCTCCCTCCAACATTTTCTCCTAATCTAAATGCATCATGGGGAAAAAAACAATGTATTACTGTCCATGGTGGAAGAAGTGGCATACACAAACTTTGGAAGCACATTATAACGCACAGCTGTCAATGTTTAAAGAAAGAAAAAACATAGTAGCCTTCCACAAAAGAAAGGAAATAACCAGCCATACATATATTCCATTGATAAAAGAGTGATTACATTTCCCTATCTGTAAAGTTGAGCTTTTACTAATCTTACAGCACTGCTTTTACGGTGACACTTTTCGAGAGGAAAATGATCAAGGGCTGCCTTTTTTCTAAATGAAAAGGGGTTTCACATTTCCTTTCTGGCATTTCCATGTGTTCCCATCACATAATCTGCATCTATCCACCCTCTGCAGCGTAGTCTCCAGTCAGTCCCTTCTGAAAGCAGTTGGCCTCATGATTTACTGCCCAAGATTGAGTGTTTAGCTGATTGAAATCTTAATTTTAATGCCATTAAGTGGATACTTTTTAGGCAAGAAAATAATCCCCAGCAGACTGCGGAGTTCTCATCTTTACAAAGAGGACAATACATGTATGTACTCATTGGCATATTATATGGTACTACATTTAATCGCCAAGCACTTTACCTGACACAAAGTAAATGTATGTAAATGGTAGCTATTACTTTAAACCCTAGTCTGTATGAAAAATTACTTGGTCTGTGTAACAATTCAACCTACACTTACCATTAACATATATATAGTTATAAATGGTTACTTGGAAGGTTACAAAACCTTATGACTCTAGGAGGCTTACATATGTAATAATAAAATCTTACCCCAAATAGTAAATAATCTAAATACTTTAGTTGAAATAATCTAAGTATGTTATAAAAGTGTGAGGTAACCAGAAATGATGGGATGGAAGAAGGAGAGTTTGCTTTTTACCAAATATCAAAATAGTGAATTAGAAAAATGTTATAACCATCTGGGAAACATGGAAAGGCTTATACTAAAGTAAAATAAATAAAATATTCTGGATGATTTTCCATAAAAAAAAGTGTGAGGTAAATCTTAGACTAAAGATAGTGTTAAAAGTGAACTAATTGACCAAGATTCTTCTAATTTCTAGTACAGTAATATTTATACTCCCAAATTTGAGTAGGCTATTTGAGGAGGCTAACACAGCTTTCTTTGGTGGCACTTTGACAAATAATCAGACACTATCTGCTCTCAAAGGATGCTTTTCTCTTCTGTGTTATTCTTCCTAGAGAAGATGTAATAACTATATGCTTCAGAATAACATGAAATTATGTACCCCCAACTCATGTTTTCCTTTAAGAAGGCAAAGCTTAAGATTTTCTTTTGAAATCAGTTCTGGCAAAAGTAAAAAAAATATATATATATCTGTGGCCAGGTCATAAATACTATGTTATGGATGAAAAACATGCTGTGAGAATTGTCATGTAGATAAATTACAGTTCCAAAACATTTCAGCTAAGTGTGACCTACAGTGGAATTATGGGTCTGGCTATCTCTACATCTACAAACAACATATTTCTCTTAAGCCGGTGATTAAATTTAACAAAAACTATGCTATTTGTCTCTAGAGTTTTACCCACATAAAACAAACAAAATTAAATTTCTCTTCAAAACTTAAATCAGAACTTACTGCCCCTTACTAAGTGGTCATAAAGTTACTTGCCTTGTCTCTATCTTCTGTAATAGCTCTTGCTTTATACTTATAATATGTTGCATAACAGACTCATTTCAAAAATCTCCCTTAGTTGACTAAGACATCATTAGATGCAGAGTGTATATACAGGTTGAACATTCCTTATCCAAAATGTGTGGGCTTAGAAGTGTTCTGTATTTTAGAATACCTGCATTTACATAATGAGCTATCTTGGGGATGGGACTCAAGTCTAAGCACAAAATGTTTGGTTCATAGGCACCTAGCACATTCAACCTGCAAGCAATTTTATATAGCAACTTTGAGTGTGGAGCTGCACCCTAATATTTAAGGTCAGGAATCAAATTTTCCACCTGTTATGTCACACCAATGCTCAAAAAGTTGTGGATCTTACAGCAGTCCAGGTTTCAGATTCTTTTTTAAGGAGGGATGGTTAACATGTTCTTATCAACTCTGTGCTTATAGATCCTAGAAATGTGATGTTCAACAAATATATCTAGCTAAATAGAAGAATGAACATCCTACTTGCTCTGCTCTAATCTTCTAATATTCTCAGAGGTTTAATTCATGTTTAAGGAAATCACTTCCATCTATTTCCTGTGTTATAATGTACCAACAAGGGAATTTACGCAAGCGTCTATATGATAGGCAGTGTCTTCCAAAACTACTGGATCATAAATGATGGTTAGAAATATATCTTATAAGCTATTTATAAATATTCACATATACAAATACAAACAGTTATGGATACTTTCCATTACTTTGTAGGATAAACTGGGATTTTCTTTTCTAGAAAATGTAGTGCATACAGCTAGTAAGAAGCAAACTGTGGTTTAAGCCCAGACTAGTCCCAAACTGTAGGCTACTCCCATTGGAGTTTTACTATCAAATGTAAGAAACAAATTGTCAAACATTCAGGTGATAGATTTAGAGGTCAGAATTTTTCTTTTCTGGAGAATTTTCCATTGTTTCAGTTCTTCTTTAGAGCATGTAATTAAATTATGGCTTAATTCATTTTAAGTAGTTTAAACTCATTGTATTATTAAATAACTTAAAACACACATGAAGACTGAGCCTTTTCCAACGTGTCAGGAGAGATTGCTAGCTTGTTATAGTGTATGATCAAAGAATTCGGAAGGATGCCTTTTATCTGAGAATATCAAAGGCCACCAACTAAAAAAAGATACAGAGTTCCTATTACAGTGAAGAGAAAAAGCTGAGTCCACTGAAATACAATACAAGAATGTTGGCATACAGGTAATTCACAGATATTATTACCTTTGCTATGTGAAATGAAACCAATCTGGAGTCTCTCTATGGCTTATTCTTTCAGAAGTGTAAGGTACCCAATTAATGAGCTACGGTTGTCACTGCCCACCCCCCTTAGTTACTTTTCAATAAAGATATGCAGACTAGATAGATAAATTACAAGTATAAAAATACACCCCTAATACTTGGAAAATATTTTAGACTTAATAAGAAATGCATAGTAACTGAGAATAATGAGAACAATTGTGATAATTCATCTGGAATGCTTGAAAAGAGAACTTTCAGCAGTTATCTTTAAATTTTCCCAGTTCAGACTCTGTCCAACTGGCCACATTTGATATAGTAGGTGCTAAATGAAGATATTTTATTTTATCTTACACAATTTTAGGATGTTATATGGATATCTAGTTATTGAACATGGATAACAACTAGTCAAAATTAGGTTACCCAACTAAAACAAAATGCAACCATTTACTCAGAGTTCATTTTACCAGAAGCAGGTTTCTCCAGCAGGAAGTAAAGTCTTTATACAACCTTTTTAAAAAATCAATCCATCAATCATTCAATCAACAAACATTTCAGATTGCTTCCCCTTGGGTAGGAAGCGTATTACACAATAGAGAAAGAAGAAGAGAAAGATATAGTCCTCCCAAGAAATCAACATACCAACGAGGAGTGGAACACAGATAATATAGGCCAAGGAAGGTTTGATTAAAAAGGAACTTAAGGGGGGGGGGGCACTGTGGCTCAAGTGGTAGAGTGCTTGCCTTGAGAATAAAGAGGCTCTGGGACAGTGCCTAGGCCCCGAGTTCAAGCCCCAGGACTGGAAAAACAAAAACAAAAACAAACAAAAAAAAGTACACTGCTCTCAACAAGTATGAAACAGATTGCATATTTCTTTGGAAAAGGGAAGATGTTCCAGGAAAATACTAAGTAAATTGACACTCAAAGGGTCAAAGAGATTTACCTGGGCTAAAAGGGGGATTGGATACCATGAAAGGTTATAGCTCTAGTTAGTCGACCAAGTAAGGGGAAAGATAGAGTGGAATCTTGTGAAGAAAGCTGTCCTTTGCGCCTTCAGAGCTGTGGAAGAGTTTGGATTCTATCCCAAGGACAGACAAGCTATTAAAGGTTGTTACGCAGGGGCAGTGGCTTGACTTGTATGTGCAGAAATTGTGCGTGGGTCTGGATGAGGCAGGCATTATTTGAAAGAAAGAATTCAGTCTTCTCAACATGAAACCTAAACAAAGCATGATATTGTATGAAATAAAGGAACATCCCTCGTTAAGTACAGCTACTAGTGCAAACTAAGTTATCATGTTTACTCCATCTCTGCTTTAGAGCAGCCATTTCAACAGCGCACATGCAGCTCAAGATTGCTAAAGATACATACATGGCAAAAGAGCATTGTGTGTTGGGCGCAAGGAATATACAATTCCAGTCATCACCAAGCGTTTGTTTGTTTAGCTGCTAAAAGATTTTTGAACAAAGAATAAGGTCAACAGAGAGGGTGTCAAAAATATCAACAGAAAGAGATCTTGTCGGAGCTTAATTAGGGCTTCCAATTAGAAAACCAAACTCAGGATCTTATTAGCACCCAGCAAGGCATTTTCCTGGAGGAGGAAGTGCCCACAGCTTATCTAGCTAGCCGAAGGTAGTTATATAGCTGACCTCTTCCTGGTGGGTTTGGCTTATGAATCCAACAGCATGGACCACACTGAAGAGAGCCACTGTGGATTCAGGTTCACTTCCTGTAAGTTGCCATCACAACTCACTTTTAATCCAAGAGCAAATCTGAAAATATACATGGCCTTGGCTTCCGCTCTTTGATAAAAATAATTAGATAAAAGCTATGTACATATGACCATATGAGATGATGCTAAGCAAAATGAACCCCAAGATGGGGACACAAGAGGTTTTATCTTTCTTTTTGTTGTTTTAATGTACTTATAATGTACTATGTGATTTTTTTTTGTTTCTTTTGTATGTTCTTCCTCCATGGTGTAACCCCTGTTTTCACTGTATTTGATTCGGGTACCCTGCATCTTGTATATACATTTTTCTAATTTGGGACGGGAAGGGGAAATAACAAAACGCTGAAATAAGGATACAGGATGACCCATTGTAACCATGAGATGTACAAGACACTATGCTAAAAACAAACTTTACAACTCTGTGGGGGGAGGGAGGAGTTTGGGAGGTGGGGAGGAAAGGGATGGTAGGGGGAAAACAAATGCTCAATAGCAAATGGGCTCATTACCTTACTCATGTAACTGTAAACCTTCTGTACAGTATCTGTACAATAAAAATATGAAAAAGAAAAAAATAGCCATGGCCATATTTAAGAGAAAATTTAAATTGGATCTCAGTTACAAGGTGCACATTTTCTACGTCATTATGGAAAAAAACTTATTTTACCACATTTACATTTACATATATGCATATATATATATATATCATCTGTATTGCACATGCTACTTGCCTGCCTCCCTATTTTGAGGAAGAAAACATTATCTCCCCCTTTATAAATGGGGGGAAATGAGTTCAATGGAGGTGAGTAGTTCTTTTAGTTTAAGTAAAGATCACTCTGTAGGAAGTGTTTACTATTCTGTGTACACTTTAGAGACTCTCCCAATGATAAAATATGAGAAAGATTTCCAACTCCAAGTAGCACATCCAGAACTGAAATGACTAACAAACTGACACACTGCATCACATCAAAATTTAAATTGGTCCCAACTATTAAGCAGAACAATTTAGAAATGATTCCTTACCCAGGATGGTGAAATGGGTTGGTACAGACCGTCTATATGCTGGGGAAACGAAAGTATTTTTAAAAATCTCATTTAACTCCTATTGATTTGAAGGCTGTCGTACATTAGCTATCTCTTACTTGGCTAACGTAAATCTGTGTTAACACGTATTCATTCCCAGAAATATTTTTTTTTTTTTGGGTCCGGTCGTGGGGCCTGAACTCTGGGCCTGGGCGCTGTCCCTCAGCTCTTCAGCTCAAGGCTAGCACTCTACCACTTGAGCCACAGCGCCACTTCCGGCTTTTTTCTTATGTGGTGCTGAGAAATTGAACCCAGGGCCTCGAGCATGCAAAGCAAGTGTTCTACCACTGAGCCACCTTCCCAGCCCTCCCAGAAATATTTTTAAAGTTTGACTAGCTATGCTAACCCACGAAAAACAAAAAATCCAAACAACAATAATAATAAAAGACCTTCCCTAGTCTTAAGGCAGCTCTTTCTTTCCTTTGGTATGCCCCATATCTGGCCTAGTGCTTTTCACCAGATATAAAGCATAAAAGACTTGACTGAATGCATGAACGAATGACAGCAGAGTCACACATGGAGACCTGCTTTCTTGAGCCCTTTGCAAAGTTAAAGCTGACATTTCTTTCTGTGTCCTCGACTTCCGATTGAGGAGAAGTCCTTTCTGCTTTTGCTGCCTCATCCCCTCTTCTTTCTCATGGGAGAGAGGCAGGTACTCCCAGATCAGAACAGTAGCAAATGGCTTGGAGGGTGGCTAGCTTTTCTTCTTAAATCTTTGTTCAGCCAAGAGAGATAGTTCCTTTCTCCTGGGAAGGGAGCCATTTGGCCCCCGGCTTCTAAGGGAAGGGATAATTACATGACTAATATAAGGAATAGTTAACATAAACGATTCCTTTGTTGTTAAGTTCCCACTCTGGAAGCACAAAACTATGTTGCTGTACTAAATGGCTCATTACTACTTAGGGAATATTAGATGATTTGTTTTTTTTTTTTAGTTTAACTTGAAATATAGTTTACTTTCAAAGCAGGAAATCCCTTTGACACAGAATTAAATGTAGTAAATGCTAAAAGGAAAAAAGATACCAAATTCATCAGAAAATACAATTCGACTACTATTACTATGAGCAGTAGATAATACTTTTGGAGCTAAGGCCTTACTGTCATGGCCACAAAGGTAGGCTGCATTATTATATCCATTTACCGACGGGGAAGAAACCACATTCCAATCAAAGAACTGGTTCCTACTTTCTGAGGTCAGAGTGAAGTTTCACAGCTGGACAATGTGATTCTCCAATGTGTTTTATGCTTCAACTATGGCTGACATATTAAAATAAGAAACCTGCTTTGCTAAATACAAAGGTATCAAAGATAAGCAATTCGGGAATGACTTGAATGGTTCTTTTCAGCCTGTGTTCAATCTCTCGATCCTAATTCAATTACCTTTTTGTGTCAATAAGCATTAATAATAGAAGCAATGACATTGGCTTACATAAGTCTTTTTTGATGTTCTTTAAATTACATGAAGAGCTCCTGCATTTCCACTCTCGGGGTTCTTTACAACCTTCCGGGGCCACAGGCCAAACCCAGAGGCCTTGAACAAACAAACAAAAAGAGGGTCAGATATAAAGGTATTTTAAAGGAAACTCAGAGGATTAGCACTAAGAAAATATATAGTCTAGGGACAAAGAACAAATGAATCTGGCCAGATATGAAATGTTTATGAAGGAGAAAAGAAGAAAGATGGGTATGGGCCAGACTGTGGGAGGTTGGAAAACAGCTTCAGTACGTTCTTTGAATTGATTTCTAAAATAAAGGTGAGTCATTGCAAATTTGTAAACAAGCTATAAAGAATGCAAAAATGATATTTTGGCAAAAATTAATCTAGCAGATTTTGCAAAATGAATCAGATGAGAAAGAGACACACTACAGGCAAAATCGGCAGGAAACACCACAGCCCCACAGCAATCACAGATTTAAGCATTCACCATTTCAACTTTTCCCAAGCGATCTTCACATGTTCTCATTTCTAATTTTTCTAGGGCATAGAGTTATAAGGTCGGTTTGGGAAAGCAAGCTGTGAACTAGCACCATAATCCTGCTTCTCAGTGAAGTTATGTCTCCCCTACCCACTTCTGCCACCAACATCACACCACGGCTCTATACTCAATCTAGCTCATTAAGTGAATTCATATGTTTCTTTATGCCACGTGCCACTAAGAAAACTACAACTAGAGAAGTACAAACACACCATGAATGACTGGAAAGCAACAGGGTGGGTGATTTTAATGTTAAAAGTCTACACACTACCCCCTTGGGAATCAGGCAGCATTTTGTTACTTTCCACACTGTAGGCATCTGTGTGAGGAAGAAGGAAATAGAAATGGAGGATGCAAAAAGGAATACAGAAGACAATGTAGGCCATAGCAGCCAACTGAAGAGAAAGAGGAGGGGAAAAAAAATAAAGAATAAAGAAGGTACCTTAAATGTCCACCCTGGGACACAGTAATAGGAAAGGGGACCCAGAACAAGGAAAAGACTGTGTGCCCTAAATCAAGCTCTTAAAAGCTGATAAAAGTGAACTCTTGTGTGGTTGAGAACTGATTTGGATCTTTTGGGGGTCTTTTGAAACCCTACCCTAAAGGATGTGGAGAGAAGGATGTGCTAAAATTTTCCTTGTCTTTTAATATTACAGGTTTGGGATATTCTAATCCCATGGTTTCCAAATCAAACTTGTGTAATTCTCTTATTTCTGAAAAGGCTTTATGAAGCCTGAACAGTTTCCCGGTCTTCACGATCAGTTTCCAGAGAGTTCTGTTTTCAATTAGTATCTAAGAGCTACAAGTGTTTCAACTTTGGTGAATTTAAATAAGGAAAGCTTATTGATGAAAGTCATAATTGAAGAGAGAAAGGACCACAGGTGACATAACTTTACTAGGTTAAAAAAATTTATTTTTTCATCTTTGTTTGGTAGGAAAAGCTTCAGGGTGACAAATGTTCAGTAAAATAATTAAGCTGGCTATTGCCCAAGAAGGTGAGAAAGAAAGACTAACCCACCGGAAACCTGAGACTACAAGCCCAGGGAATTACTCACAGTGACAAAGAACTATTATCTGGTGTCCCACCAGCCTCATCTGTATTCCCCACCAAAGCAGCAGCAACTCCAGGGAAGCTGAGCAGTGAACAGAGAATGTGTTGTGTGCAAATAGTTTTCAGACATATCACAAATGGAAGCCTGGTGAGGAGAGAAAAACTGAAGCAGTGCGTAGCAAGAAAAAGCAGTAGTGAAGAGACAGATGCTTTGCATTTAAAAAAAAAAAAAGCTCTTGAGGTTCAAATGAAAAATAGATTTAAAAAAAAAGGGGAAGAGTCCTTTTTCAATATGGTTAGGACTTTGGACCTGTATCCTATCTTATTTAAATGCTGAAGGACAAATACTGCAAGCACTGAGTGATTTTGGCCATAGCTGTCACGTACACAGTTAGTGCTCATTAAGTAACATGTGCACAAATCAGACAATGTTAACATCCAATAACCAACTACCAAAGTATGTGTGACCTATAAATCATGCAGTTCGCCAAATACAGGAAATGTTCAGATGTTAGGCAATGTCAAAGACAAGTTAGCAGAAGCATTTTAAAATCAGTTAAAAGTAAATGCCTATCTTGGTAGCCTAAAGTAATTTTAATCAATATCATTCATTTTATTGAATCCTGACAACGCTCACCATGGACCATGTTGTGAATGAGAAAATAACTAAGACTCAAAAATGTTTAAGGAACTTTATAACCCCATGGTAACTACAGCTGGCTTACTTTACTGTGGGACTTGTCTTATTTAATTCTCTGTTCTCTAAGGAAGGGTACTATTACTTTCTCTCTTCTGCAGATGAGCAACTGAGACTTGGTTTTAGGAAAGTGGCACACATGGATAAGGTATTAAGCTATTCATTCAGCCAACATTGAATAATAGATCCTGGCAGTCTGGCCCTGGGCTCATTAAGGGGAGAAAAGTTAGAACTAGAAAAGGTAGGGGTTGTAAAAAGTCAGTGATTCTGAAGCCAGTGTTGTTCCCTGGGCCATAAGGATCTGAGCAGGTGCTCCTGAGTTTTCTCTCTCTCTCTTCTCACCGCCCTAGCTCTCTGATCCACTCTCTAACCTCTCTGTTCCTGCCTTAGGACATAATCTCAGAGGAAAATACAGGACATTTTATAGTAACCCAGTACTTCCATTCAAAGAAACAGGCTAGACTTGTGATCAGATTTTCTACCTTTACCTTTTCAATCTAGTAAACTAGATTGGCCTTTTTTGATATCAAAAGGATGACAGCTTTTTTAAAAAAATCAATGTTTAATAATGATACAATGGATATATGTATTTTATTAATGGAAATTGATTTACAACCTTAATTTAAAAATTCATCTTATACAGTAGCCTAGGTTGTCACTACTTTGGACAATCACACAATATAATCTTATGACAGACAGCACTCCATGATTCCAGAAAGAAATCTTTAAAAAATGTACGCTTATGTATGTATAAAAGTATGTAGGGCTAATTCTAAAATAAGGATCAACCAGGACTGCCTCTTTCTGCTTGCTCCAGATACCTGAAATATGTACATCAAAACCATCTGTTCACAGAAATGGGGCCACTGTGAGGGGCAGGATTATTCTTAGAGTTACAAAAATTGGAGTTATGTATGAAATATTCTTTTTGATTATTATTGAAAATAGCCTAATCAAAAAAACATTGAGGTGGTCATCATTATAAGAATTAAGATAGGATAAGGTGATAGATACCTTAGGAAAGCAGCTAAAGAAAACTATATAAAATGGGGAGTCAAAAAGTCTGTTTGGTACCGGCCTGTCTTATTACACACACTACTGAACTACAATGTGCTGTGTAAACGAGTAGCGTGGTAAAGGCAAACTTTTGTAATGATTACAGTGATAAATGGCTAACAAAAATCTTCAAGTACTTACAGTTATGTCATAGAGGAAATCCACTGATAGAGATGGTAACTTATTCTCTCTTTCCTCTCTAGATTTTGGCTTACTTGAAACAAACAACTTATTCTTTTGTTCTGAAATCTTTTCATCTAAAGAAGCAGGAAAAGTGCTAAATATACTTTTAAAAAATCTCTTCAAACATGAATATTCATTAATCCAATTAAAATAATAACCTAAGTTAATGTTAAAGTTAAATGAAATAAATTTAAACAAAGTTAAATAAAATACTTGGTATCCAGTAATGTTGCATGTACAGATATTCTTGCTATAGGATAGGCATAGTAAGCAAGATGATTCATAATGCCCTCATGGGTTGCCATGAAGCCAAACTTGTACTTGATTTGTCTACAGGAGTGACATCAGTCCTCTCATACAAACTGCAAACACTTTTCAAAAAAGAAATGGTGTCTTGCTTGTGATTTTTATCAATGAGGAAGGAATTTTTGTTTTTTGCATATCCAGAGTATATCTATTCTTTTTGTTCTTTTTAGAGGGAGGAGTCACAATGACATGTCTATACATGTACATAATGTCTTCCAATCAATCTCACCCACACTCAGAGCATATTTATTCTTTAAAAAAACTTTGAAAATAAGACAAATACAAATGTTCTTTAGAATATGTGTGTAAGTAAAGGTATCCAAAGATATATTAATAGTCCAGGTTTCAGAAATACAGAGAAAATGAGTTCAGGAATTAGAGCTGCTCACATGAAAATAAAACGTGAATTCTGTGGCAGTTCAAAATAACAACTCAGAATTCAAAGGTTTCTTTTTAAGTATCCTTACCAACCAAAAAAAAGCACTATGTTTTATTGATTATTTTAACATGGCTCCCTCCATTACAATAAATTCAATTGCCCATGAGTCATTTCACTAGATGCTATAACATGGTATAATACATTATACATTTTTCTTGAGCTATAATTGTAGTATTTAACGAAACGAAACAGATTGCCTTAGGGTTGCTATGGGAATATTCATCAGATGGGAAGGGGCTGGCAGTAAGTTCTCTGCTGCCAAATGAGAAGACTGGCAAGTCCCAAGAATGATTTAAATTCAGACATTAAGAAAAAAGATTCAGTTGGTAATTAGGATTTTACCCACTCAAAAAAATCTTTTACCACATAAAAGTGATAGCTCCATGGTTCTTGCAGTTCTTGGTGAAGCTTTCAACATCCAAACACAGTTGCAAATTTCTAAGGAATGTAGGGAAAGAAACAGATGGCTGCAACACCTAAGGAAAAATTCATTTCTTCCTGTGAGGGAATGGTCAATACATTCACCTGTACCATGTAACAGGTGTTGTACTAAAGAGGTGAGCTTATGTTTTTCCAAAGGTCTGTTAATATATTAGCTGTACATACATTCTACAAACAACTTCTATCTTGATAGTTAAGCTTTACTTTAAAAAATGAAAATATATTAGTTAGCTATAGAACTAATTCGTTTCTTTGGTGCTTTCTGGAAAATAAATACGATTTTTTTCCCAACCTTTGATGCTGAATTTCCTCATTAGTCAACATACTCCAAAAAGTGGAATTCCCAGATAGACATGGATGTTACACATTATATACAGTTTATAATATCTTGATCACTGAGATTAAAATTTCTCACCAGAAGACTTGCCTCAGCCTGTCCCTTTAAGAGTTTTACATCATTTATATTATTTCTTTTCTTTTTTTTCAGTCATGAGACTTAACTCTGGGCCTGAGTGCTGTCCCTCAGCTCTTCAGCTCAAGGTTAGTGCTCTACCACTTGAGCCACAGCACCACTTCTGGTTTTTCTGGTGGTTTATTGGAGATAAGAGTCTCACGGACTTTCCTGCCTGGGCTGGCTTTGAACCGTGATCCTCAGATCTCAGCCTCCTGAGTAGCTAGGATTACAGGCGAGAGCTACCAGCACCCAGCTGCTTTTATTATTTCTTGATTTATAGAACAGGTATGTCTTCAAATAATCTTTACTGTCAGTCAATATTCATTAACATACTCTTAGATATTCTCCCTGCAATGCAGAGGCTAAAAAATTCTTTGTTTAATGTAGAAGTAGTCCAAATGTTATTTTTTTTAAAGAAGCGCACATCAACAGCAAAATTTGCTAAGCCCAGAACTGAAAAGAAAAAACCACAGAGCAATCAATCATTGGACATTTTTACATAAGGTAAAAGGAATTTATCTAGTCACATTACTGAAGTATACTCAAACTGGCATATCAGCTTTGTCAGCACTGAGGCTCAGGACTGAGATCTATAACCAACAGAATTGATCTCTATGTTCAACAGACATGTCTCACCCCAATTAATTAAGAGAAAATCAGGAGGATTTTGCAGTGCTAGAATGAGTCAAAGTTTAAAGATGACAAACTTGCTAGCTAGTTAACCATTAATATTAATTTGAAATTATATTGGGAAAAGAAGAATACAACCAGGTAGAAGATGAAGCACTTACTCATGTAGCAAAATTCTGTAAAAGATGAATTTAGACACAAGGTGGGCTTAACGGAATTTTAGAATGAGATATCTACCGCAGGTATAAAATAACAAAGTATTTCTTAAGGCAAAGAAATTCTCCATATACAAAAAAAAAAAATTGGAGACAAATACAATTTCTTCCAGACTCTGAACTCCATTAGTTAAGATTTTCTTTTCCCTTTCAACAACTGTTACCTTAGCTTACTTCTTTCCTGTGTGTGTATGTGTGGGGAGGGGGGAATTGGGGATAGGGAGGTTGGTCCTAGGGTTTGAACTTAGGTCTTAATGTATGCTAGGGACACACCCTGCCTCCTCTTGAAACTGAACATTTTGACCTGAATTCAGTAGAAAAGTAGGTGAGCAATAATTTGCCTTAAGTCAAATTCCAAACTTGTATGCTTTCAAATGAATACATTTGTGTCATTAATTGAAGGAAGTGGGACAAATATAAAAAACTTATGTAAGACAAAAAAATGTGGTTAGCTCTTACAAGCAGCCATTACGATGACAAACTGTGGAGCCACAGTCTTTAGAGTGAGAGAGATTCCTGGAAGTGCTGTAAAGGCTCTTATTTGACGTAATAAATAAATAAGACTAAATAATAACAAATGAGAATAAATTGCTTGTGGGCATCCATACAACACTACGGGTTATTTTGTGAACACCAGATACCCAGTTAGCAGGTGATTTTCTTCACCTATAGAACTCTAATACAAAGCTTAATGAAAGTCTCAGTCAATATTGAAAGCATTATTTATTTAATTTTTTGTTGTAGTTGTTGGTCATGAGGCTTGAACTCAGAGAGCTTGGGTGCTGTCCCTGAGCGTTTCTGCTCAAGGCAAAAACTCTACCACTTTGAGCCACAGCACAACTTCTGGTTTTCTAATAGTTAAGTGGGGATAAGAGTGCCATGGGATCCTATCAGGTTGGCTTCAAATTTCGATCCTCATATCTCAGCCTCTTGAGTAGCTAGGAGTGATTACAGGCGTGAGCCACTAGTACCCAACAACTCTCTGCCTATATTAAAGACACCACCAAAAGAGTTTTCAGGATGTGAAGAAAGACGATGCCAGCAATATAGCTTTCAGGCTCTGAGATGGGAAGGGCAGTTGTTAGATCAGACTTATGAAGGTGCATCTTGACGTTAGTTCTAGACATGTTTGAATCATAAATGGATGAGAGCAGCTAGAAATACGAAGCTGGATGTGGAGGACAGGACTGGAATGCAGATGTTTAGGAAGGAATCAGACAAAAAACGGCCTAAAAGCAAGAGTAGATATAACACCCAAAGGAAGCAGATCTAGATAAGGAAATGACCATATCAGAGACTTTGAGAGTGAGAGAAGTAAAAATACTTATGAGGAAAGAAAAAAAAACAGAGAGACTGATATTCTGAAAACTGAGTGGAGAAAAAGTATTGCCAAGAGGAGGGAGTAACAACTTGTGAAAGGCCCTAAAGAAGAGAAAAAGGGTGATGGAAACGTACAGTCAAGAAGCCTTCTGCAAGTACTGAGTTCTATCTTATATATAAAGGCAGTAGATACTAATCTTGGAAAATTAGGTTTTAGGAGCTATTCTAGGCACCTTGCATGTCTAGCAATTTACCACTTTTCATTAGTCCCTTAGATATTTACACCAAAACTTCTGAACGAGATACATACGTGTGTGTGTGTGTGTGTGTGTGTGTGTGTGTGTGTATGTGTGTGTGTGTGTGTATGATCATACACCTCTCAATAAAGCAATGCTAAATCCCAGGAACTCATTCTTGGTAATCCTATCTTCTTTTACTATGATCAATATATACTAAGTTATCCATTGCTTCATAGATTTCAACAACAAATGCAAATAGGCAACTAAGATACTCACTTTTCCACAAGGTCAATGAATTACAATCAGAACTACAGCTAAGTAGCCAAGCAATTACATCTATACACAAAGGTCAACAATCAGGCTTGTCCATTCACTGACTGAAGCTCAATCTGAAAACCTGGTATAGTAATCATATGATGAAGCAACTTAGGAAAATGAACACATTACCTGAGCCTGAATACAGCTGCTTGGGGGACTGTATTGCTTGCACCCTCCACATGGATTTGGCACAATGCCTAAAGAAAGACCTCAGTGAACACGAAGACAGAGATGATGATGATGTCCACACCCTGATCTACTGGTACACAGGACCAAGCAGCTATGACTTTTCCTCACCCTAGGGAGTGCTGTTCCCTAGTCTACTAGATCATGAGATCTGTTCCAAAGAGATGCTTCTCTGGAGCGCACTGGAGTCTCATTCAGCCAGTCTACCTCTTGACTTTGATCAATATAAACAAAAAACAGGTTAAAAAAGACACTTTGCTAAATGCCTACACAGGGTTTGTGTACAATGAGTACATTTTTAGTGTTTGATTATAAGCTGCTAAATAAAGGCAGGGATTAGCCAGGCACCGATAGCTCACACCTGTAGTCCCTACCTATTCAAGAGGCTGAGAACTGAGGATGAAGGTTTGAAGCCAGCTCAGGCAGGATTGTTAGTGAAACCCTGATCTCTACCAAAAAAACCAGAAGTGGAGATGTAGTTCAAATGGTATAGCACTAGCTTTGAGCACAAAAGCTCAGGGATAGCCCTCAGTTCAAGTCCCAGGACCAGCATACCCTGCTCCCCACTCCCCCTTCCCACTAAATAGCAGGGGTTGATCATGCAGTGCTTGAGAAGCAGCAGTCACCTTTCAAAATGCTGTGTCTTGTGTGGAATGACTTTGTACCTCAGCAATCTGCCACCAGAAACTTTTGAGAAATGCTAATTTGGAAATAATTCACAAACCATGTCTTTAAGACACACTGGTGGCTGCTTTTGATCTTAAGTTAGGGGAGTCAGGTTAGGAAGACAGAAGAGACTGCATGTGGCAGGGACTGTCATGCAGTGTATTTTTAATCTGAACCATGATTTATTAGATGGGATCCAGTAGTTTGCCTCTGCTAACATCTGTAGAAAACCTTCCACTTCTATAATTTTCCACACAAAATGCAGTGTTTTAACTGAATTGGCTCCATGGCCAACATCATCTTCAATACAATCCACTGAAAAAAGAACACAGGATTAAAAAAAGACATTTCCTATAATTGTATGCAAAACGTGCGCGCGCACACACATACACACACACACACACACACACACACACACACACACACACATACACATACAGAAAAATAGGAGAAATTATACCTTCTCCCTTTTATTGAATCTTAACTACAGAAAACCAGTGCAGGAACAGTGCAGAAAGTATCTGAGATTCTCAGCGTTAATCTCTTGGCCACAGTGGCTATAATTCTTCTAGATTATTCTAATGCTACTGTGAAAATTAAAAAAAAAAAAAAACAAAGACCATTTTATAGGATACTTCAAGTACTTAAGTAGAATTTAAGGGGAAAGGAGTTGAGGGCAGAGAGAGAGGAAGAAAGAGAGCGCATGCCATAGGGGTGGAGTGAGAGATGGTAAAACCAAAATTGAAAACAAAATCGGAAGAGTCTTTCAAGTTGGCTAGAAATGTCTGCCACACTTAAATCAATCTCATAGCTAACTTCTGTTCTCTATGGCTCTGGGTATTTCTAAGATGTACCCACATCAGAGTTTTAGTCAGAAAATAATAAACCATGTTCCATCTATCCTCCCCAGAATCCAAATAGGCTTCATCTTCCTTTCAAAATATGATGACATTCTCAAACACAGCGCAATTTGTTTAACCTCTTAGTGGGCATCTATTCTATGCTAATAGGAAAATGAGACCAACAACAAAATAGCCCTGTCCTGAAAATGCTTGTGGTCTCATCTAGTCCAACTGATTTGGACAAATAATTAATCATTATGGTGTTTTAAGAAGTTAAAAATTAAATGCCATGGAGGAAAACAACTAATTAGGGTCTACAAGGATTGTCTTTTTGTGTGTATTAACCACACTGACCATGCTTCCAAGCAGCTAATCGTCCTCACCAAGGGTACTATGCATTAGTAGTAGTCATTTGCACTTCTGCCCTGTCACTTGTATACATTTTTGGAGGGGGGGGTCAGTACTGCAGGTGCTTCGCTTCATTTGCTAGGCAGATGTCCCATCACACAAGCCATTCTCCAAGCTCACTTTTATGTTATTTTTTCAGATGAAGTCTCAGGGTTTTGCCTAGGCTGACCCCAGACCACAATTCTACGTGTGCCTCCCAGAGAACTAAGATGATAGATATGAACCACCATGCCTAGCTTGCTTTTTGAGATTGGGAGGTCTCACTAACTCTTTGTTCAAGGCTGGCCCTGAAATGAGATCCATACAATCTCTGTCTCCCAAGTAGCTGGGATTATCGGCATGAGCCTCTATACACGGCCCTGTAAACTCTTTTTCTGTCATCTGAAAACAACTAGTTTTTACCATGGAGTGTCAATCAGGGAAATCTATGAAGCCTTTGAAAGGTAGTGGTCAGAGTTACTGAGTAAGAGGACCTAGCAAGATGCAGGAGAAAAAGTTCTGTAGTTAGTTGTGATACACACTCTAGCTTAAGATCATCCCTTCTACACAGTATCTTCAATGGCAGTTACCAGCACAGATAAACACTAGGGATTAAGGAATGTTTTTTTGTAAATTTTATTTTATTGTAAAGATGCTGTACAGAAGGGTTACAGTTAGGTGAGTAAGGGAATGAGTACACTTCTTGTTGAGCATTGTTACCCCCCTCTTTGTTGTTCTCCCATTATCTCTTCCCTCCCCTTTAATCTTCCCCCTTGTGTCCCACGAATTGTAAAGTTCATTTCCAATATAGTGGCTTGTAAGTATCATTGTTGCAATGGGTCATTCTATGTCATACTACTTGATAATTATAATGAAAACACTACGTAAGTCCTACTGTGAACTCTTGCTTTTCTTCCACAGTATACTTTCTTTTTTCCCTTACATAACTGTTATTAACCCTACTCTTCTAGACACTGGAGCACAGAAAGGCCGAGTAACTTGTTTGAAAGTCCCAAAGTCAGTCAACACAGGGCTAGGTTAGAATCTGGCATAATGACACTCAGTCAACCACTTTGTATGGGAATTTATTCTAACTACTCATCAATTTACTCATGACTCTGGCAAACAAAACAGAAATACAAAACATAAATACTTCTCTTTTTATTCTTGGTAATACCACAAACACAAATAAGTGGGTACAAATAATTAATACCTGCTAGGATAAAAACTTTATGAGAGTGATGAATGTGTCTCTCTTATTTTCTGTGGTAGCCCCCTATTTAACACAGTGCTTAATACTAATACATTCACTAAATATTGGTTGTGTCTGGCTGACTGAATAAATGAGTTACCAAATGCAGATGGCTACAGATGTACATTTTTTTTTGTCTTTTGCCTGCCTGCCTTCCTTCCTACCTTCCTTCCTTCCTTTCTTCCTTCCTTCATTCCTCTCTTTCTCTCTTTCTCTCTCTCTTTCTCTTTCTTTCTTTCTTTCTTTCTTTCTTTCTTTCTTTCTTTCTTTCTTTCTTTCTTTCTTTCTTTCTTTCTTTCTTTCTTTCTTTCTTTCTTTCTTACTGGAAGAGTCCCATTTGTAAACAGACTTAATAATGAGTGTTTATGCCTGGCAAAGAGCCATTTAGAGAAGTGGGAATGGGAAGACACAAACTGGAAAGTCACACTTGATTCTTTCAATAAGGCCATGAGAAAGGAAACACAGGTCTAATCATCATGTTTTATTGTAAAAGCCCTCAACATAACTGTGTAACAATTTATGTTACATTCTGAAAACTTAGAATGTGAAGATGGAATTGTCTATGTTCAATAGAACTTCAGACACTTAGAATTGTGGCGTTAGTGAGCAATCACTTAACCGCACTAAGCTTTAGTTTCTTCCTCTGTTCAAAGAGATGCTTCTTTATCTTACTTCCAAATACTTAGAATACCTGCCATATAGGTGGTGCTAAATTAATTACCTCATTGTGGAGCTCTTAAGGGTCTTGCATATGAAAACATGGATAGAAGAACCAACACTGTGACTCACATATATTCTTACTCACAGTTCCCTTGTGACTAAACGTCCATAAAAATCATTCTCACTTCCCTTTCCCTTCAAAATCTTGAAAGGGACCATGTGTTCCTCTTCCACATTTCAGATTCTGTCTGAGCAGGTGTGGCCCCTTCTACTATGAGTCCTCAGAGTCTTAGATCTAATTCCATGAATACACCAGCTCATTAATCCAAGGGGGGGGGAGTGAACTTAAGCCTTAAATCAGGACAGATAGTAACTTACACTAAGGAGTTCATTTGCTTTCTCATTCCTCAAAGACATATGAAACATGTCTCTCCTTTTTCCTTTCTAAAACCTACAGCCTCACTTTTAATAGATTTTATAATGGTACTGTTAAAACAAACAAAGGTTACAAAGCTGCAACTGTGTTCTGTTTTCACCATTTAATAAAATTAATTCACCATATAGTTACCTATTAGGTTCTTTTGCTCTGAAAAAAGGTTGTCTGGCTGTTTAAATGTAGCATTCCCAGCTGTATGCTCATTTATCTGACAGTCACAAGCCACCCCTTCCTCAGACTCCTCCCACTCTATCCTCATTGCCTCTCTGCAGAAGCAAGGTCATGCAGCTGGAAGACAGCTTATGACAAGAAGGCCTGTAGAAACTAATGAAATAGTATGTTTGTTGGTTATTTGTGTGGAGTAATGGGACAGTGAGACTTGTTAGGTAACAATATCAGGAGACCTAGCTATATTTCTGTGGTGACTGTATGGATATGTGGTGGGCAGGTAGTTGTATGAGAAGATGGACAGGGGTTGGAAGTTTGTGATTTCTACAGTTATTTCTAGCTGTAATAATGGACATTTTTATTGATAGTTAAGGAAAGGCATTATTATATGAATACCAGGTTCTTGGCACTTTCTGTACTTTGCAAGGCAGTGTTGGGATATAGAGAGACAGATACAGATGTGCCTTCTATGGGCCTAAGTTTTAAGTAAAAGTTTGGCAAAAATGCTTTCACTGAACAAATTGAAGGTTCGTCAACAAAAACAACACTAATTCAACAGTTAGCTAAAAGAATGTAAGACTGACAATGATCACGTTAATAGTAATAACATGACATTGATTGACACAATGACATGACAAAAATCCCACGGAGATGCAGGCTGTCAGTATCATTCCTGTGCTATAGGTGAAAGTCCTTTCTGTTAAGTAATGAGCAGAGAGAATGAGTTGCTTAAGTGGCAAAGCAGGCAGATCCAGAATGGAAACCTAGATCAACTCAACCAGAAAGGACCAGCTCCTTCTTACACATATTGTCTTCCAAATAATTACAAATAATGGTGACTAATTTTAAAGGGCAGAAATGGAATGAAGTATGAAATCATCCTTACACAGAGTTCAAGGCCGTTGAGCTGCTCCCCATTCAGCTAACTACCTGAATGACCTCATCATGAAGCTGAACTTTATGCTCAGATTCTTCAAAGATAGAATGAAAAATTAATAGGGTATATATTTTCCAAGTCTGTGATTTCAGTTCTATATACACTTAAAGGAGACCTAAGGAAACAAAAATTAAACCTATATAATACATTCATCTTGTTTTGTTTTCAAAATTATGAAGCTGCATACAATATTAAAATCATGTAGGCCTGTGGACCAATAAACAGATAGGAAAATGTAGTATAGATACACTATTGAGCCATAAAACAAAATTATGTCATTTACAAGCAAGTAAATTTAGAGATCATCACACTGAGAGAACGAAGTAAAGCTCAAAGTGACTAGTGTTGCCTGTTTCTCTCATATGAGGAATCTAGACTGGTATAATCTAAAATAATGTAATCTGAAACAGTGCATATAATCTAGATTATACATTATATATACATATATATATATATATACTATAGATATGATCTAGAGTAACAATCCAGAATTATGTAACTAAGAATAATAGTGAAAAGGATAATGACAACTACAGGACTATGACTGGGAAGTACTGTGGGAGGAGGAACAGAGAGTGAGTAGGGTTATAATCAAAGGACATTATAAATATATGTAACACAGCATAATGAAAACCACCAAAAACTAACATAAAAGGAGCATGGGTATGAGAATAAAAAAAGAGATAACGTACAATAGATACATGTATATAATATATACATAGTATATATATATATAATATATATACATAGTATATATATACATAGTATATATATAATATATACATAGTATAAAACCCTTGTAACATTAGTATATGCTAATGAAATTATTTTTAAAATATATTTTTAATGTTATTATTAAGGTGTTATACAGAGGGGGTTCATAAGTCAAGTAATGAGAATATTGAGAGCATTTCTTTTTGGACAATGTCACCCCATTCTTTGCTTTCTTCCAGTTTCTCCTTCCCATCCCTATCCACAAGTTACATAGGTCATTTTCCATATAGTATCTGCTGAGTACCATGGCTGCATTTGTTCATCCTTCCTCCCTCCATTTCTGTGCCCCCAGGTACGTATTCCATTTCAAAAGACAAAAAGGCAGAAAGAAAAATTTTAAAGCCAAAAGAAATAACACCTCCACCACCACTACCAACAATCAAAAAAAAAAAAAAACCCAATTTTTTTTTCCATTTCCTGGGATTCCTTTCGATAAATGGCATTTTAAGTATTCAGCTTAAGGAGTTTTGCATTTGCATTCCTGCCCTAAGAGTATGCTCACAAAATTATTTAAGAAAAAGTGTACTTGAATGTATCCTAAACACTTGAAGAGAAGAGAAGGAAGAATCTATGGTCTTACGTGTATGAAATACCTTCTACTTTCAAACCAGAAAGGAAGGCAGAAGGAAACCTCAGCACAAATATAAGGTTGAATCTACCACACAGAGGTGTAACTTTGGGAAACTAAAAACATAATATTTTATTCCATTTTCCACAGGAAAATGAGAATAGTTCGTTGTGGGAGAGTCCACTAGCATTATGTGGTCTCCACAAAAACCTTAAGCCATTTCATGGTAATTATGAGGGAAGATGAGGGAGACTTCCCCCATGGTTAAATAGAGATAGGAAGTGGACAAACATCATGCCTTTCAGGTCATTCATTGTCTGTCCTGCTGCCAAATGTGATGTAAGAAGCACAGGAAAACTCTAGGTCAAGGGCAAAATGAGAAGTAAAGTACTTTAAGGGATTACATTACTTAAAGGGTAGTGGAAAGAGCCAGTTAGATCTAGACTAAGTGAGAGGAGAAAAATCTCAGTCTTATCGCTAAAGAGTAACAAGAAAATTATCAACTGTATACAAAGATGTTCAATTCTAATGACACCAACAAAAATTAAATTGTAAAAGTAACATTGTCATGTTCTAGAAGTAAAATACCATTGTTGTTCAGAAGGAAA
This sequence comes from Dipodomys merriami, assembly GCF_024711535.1. Lineage (NCBI taxonomy): Eukaryota > Metazoa > Chordata > Mammalia > Rodentia > Heteromyidae > Dipodomys > Dipodomys merriami. The sequence goes on from NW_027202826.1 coordinate 19,361,166, forward strand.
CAGAGAAAAATAAGGACTCTGGGACACAATAGAGAGCCTTGAGGACCTGGAGTATTTATTCTAGCTTCACTCTAACCAATGTTCTTGACGTTGCCAGACCACTATAACTCCATTTCATTATTGCTGCCACATCTGGAAAGCCAGGAGTTAGAGAGCTTTCTAAGTATTTTTCTTACAAAGGTAAAATTAGGTGTGCAGGAAAATAACCACAGTAAAAATTCAATGTACAGGGGCAAATCATTAACCCAGTACAATTAAGGTTTAGTGACGTACTTTACGGATAGTGCTTATGCAAAGCCTGTGGGAAAGGGAAGACAAAGGGACAAGAAAGAGAAAAAAGAGGGAAAGGACTAGCTGTTTCATTACTTGCTATTACTAATACTCAATTACTGTAAACCCCTTTCCCCAAAAAGTTGCAAAATATAGTCAACATCCAATAAAAACACCAGTATCTATGTGATCTATCAGAGTACTTTCCACATAATTCAGACTTCCTTTTGGCCATGCTTTTCCTAGAGCCACAATAAATTGTTACAGACTAAAAGATGAGGATTCACTTATTTATATAAGAATGTAAAAGTACCTATGTTTGAAGAACAAAACTATTTTGTTGAAATTGACCTCTGAAGAAAAAACATGCAGTGTCCATGTTAATGATAGAAATTATTTGGAATACTGAAAAACTCACAAAAAGTAAACTAACGATTCTGAAATGCTCAGGAAACCATGATCCCGTGGGAGGTGAAATTACACGATTATAAAAGTTAAGGTTATCTTTTGCTTTGACACACAGCTGTTTCAAAGGGTGGCTGGAGAAATCTCTGATTAGGCTCATCAAGTTACTAATCAGGAGAATCACTTTGAAGTTACATATAAATGTTTTAGTAAGAAAGACATTCAGAGACCCCACACTGAACAGGGCTCTGTGCTCACCTACAATAATCTCCCATGAATTACAGGAAGAGAATGTCAGAGCTGGCACACACTTTGGGACTCTCCTGATTCATACCATTCCTTACTCTTCCTTGCTGTTTTAGAAGACAGTTTCCACAAACACCATTATTTTCCTTATCCTGTAAAATTCAGAGAGAAGGGTTTTGTCTTCTTTTCTTTTGTTTCAAGTTTAGTTTAGTAATAAGGATATCTTAACTGAAACAACTGTACTTTCACTTGGAACCAAAACAAATGTCAAAAGCAACTCATAAATGAGTCACAGGGAGAGTGGAATTCAGGTGCTAAGGAAACACACCCAACACAATAGTTTCTAAAATCCGCAGAGATGAACTTTTAAATATTGTGTCATAAATTATTAGAGCAATTTCTGATTTGCCCCAGAAGGACAAATATGAAGAAAGCACTGATTGTATCAACAAGTGTTTCATGTTTGCTAGCAAGAATAAACACTTACCTTTGCAGTCTTTGTGACAGCAAAGTCAGCTACTACACAAAAAGAAATAGGATTTCTTCTCTACATTGAATATAATTGTTTTTGTCTTAAAGCTTGGTATGTATATGTATGTGCTTTAAGCTTACTGGTAATAAAGGACTGCTTCTGTTCACTAAATTCTTATTGCATCAGGTGCTGAGTGAGCAGCTTTTCAAACATTTTCTAGTCTTACTACATTTTAAGGTCAAAATTTCAGTCAAGGATCCTTTGATGCTTTGGTCCATGAGGGACCACATATAGAATGGCAGTCCCACAAGATCATATCACATTGTATGGTTACAGCTGCCACAGTCTGTGTAAGTGCACTCCATGATAGTCACACATCAATAAAAGCACCCACCATATCTCACAACTCATCTCACTGTTAGGCAGCGCAGGACTTCATCTCAATCATTTACATGAATAAACAAAGGCGCCTGAGTCTTGTTAGGTGACTTTTTAGCCTAATCTTGGAGACAGCTTATTCTTTCACTACCTATTTATAGTAGAATAATGTAAATGTTATACTTCCCCCAAAATTTCTGGAATACATGTTTTAGCCCATTGATCCTTAGGTTTTACTTTCTGTGAAAATGTTAATTTATCGTTTGCTGGAAAATTTAAGATGAGATGCTGCTTTAAAAAAAAAAAACTCATCCAAACTTTACTTTGTATTTTTAAATTTTACTTAAAATCACAATTAATGATCCTTAAACTAATTTATTCTATCCAATGCAGCCACAATGTTTCCTATTCAACCTCTACTGGTCAGACTACGCTTCTTTTCCTGTGGACATGTCTGGATTTCCCAGAGACCTCTGCATAAATGTATTTATTTCTGCTATTACCCATCTCTACTTTTCCTCTACCATTCCAAACTAGACAATGACATGTGGTATGTCAGTATGGAAATCCATTCCAGGCTATCCTCAAAATGGTTGTCTATTTCCATGGTAATTTTACTATCAGTCCCTTTCTCGGAACAAGCATTTGTCACATATATGTAGTCATCAAAAAGCCTAATAATATAACCCCTGAAAGCCTTAAACAGTCACCCAGACCTCCCACATAAAAGTCAAAGGGCTCCCAGTGGCTCACGGCCTAATTCTTCAGATATGACCCTAAATGCGCATGTGTCATCATTAAGTCCTTTCCTCACTCTCAGAACTTGAATTCTCTGATCACTTTCAGCCATTAGATCATTATTTCTATGACCCCTGGCTAGCTTCCAATGATTATTGCTTTGTCTGTGGGTTCTAAGACTTTGTCTTAGAATCTTACACATCCCTTCACATCATATTCTTCCTCCTTCTATACACAACTTCCTGTCCTTTCCTGAACTATCTGTCTCTAAAACAATAACCTAAGTCCTCTGGTTCATCCTGTGCCTCAGGTATCCAGGACATCACAGATCCTCTTCTATGTGATCTGAGCTCCATGAAAGGCTACTTTGAAAAATATAGCTGCAGAACTGGGCCTTAATTTGGTTCCTAATCTCACTACCTTTTTTGGGGGGGAAAGTATGCCCTATTTTGGATACTATTCCAAGAAGTCTATTAACTGACTGAAGAAATTCAATCAACAATAGAGTTACATACTCCTGGTTGAAGTCACTAATGTGGCTCCTGGACTAATCACCACCAGCCTTGTAAGGTGACTCACCAGGGACAAGAAACCCAGAGCACCTCATAACTGCATTACCCTGGATAAGATCCTGACAGCAGATGGGGCATAAACAAAGTGGTCAGAGTAAATGCCACTTCTTTGTCACCAGCAGTCTACCTGATGTTTTTGCCATAACCTGCCAGGTTAGAGAGCTGTATTCCTTTTCTTGAAGTGAAACCATGATGTGATGCTCAGTACAGTACCTATTTCAGGGTAAATCACCCCAAAATAAAGATATTTTAAAAATCATCTTAACGCATCAATCTATATTGTTGATTTGTCTTATGCAGTCTTCTTTGTATAGAGTAACTATCACACTAGAAATTTTGTTTTGTTTTAGTTTTTTGGGATTTGACTGGCCCTCTCAATCATCACTATATTAAATTTCTAATATGAAAAATCACATTCAAATGCAAACACACAAAATCCACACATAAAAATCATGAATTGTGAACTGGACCCAGTTGGTTCATGCATTCTCCTATGTTGGATGAATATGGGAAGACAGCAGATTGAGGTCAGCTCAAGTAGAAAAGTTCCCAAGACGCTTTTTCAACCCCTAGCTGGATAGAGTGATACATACCAATGTACCAAGCTCAGAGACAACAATCCATAAATGAAACTTACATCAATTAAAGCCTAAAAGATTAAAAAAAACATCTTAAAATTAGCAATAATAAAACGTAAAAGTCTTCTGCTACATAAATTGTTTTTCTAATTTTCAATTCTCCTCAAACAGCTATAATTTGTGAACTAAAAGGATCTGATAAAACACAGAGAAAGCTTTTGCAGATTTGACATATAAAACAGGAAAACATTGCAAAGTATGGGTGAAATGAAATAAAATCTACTATAGTTCTATGAAAGATTGACAATTATGAATTTTCACATGCTATCAAATCTCTACATAAGAAATCATGAGATTACAAATACAGTATAAAACAAGGTTGTTGTGAATTATCATGATTATTAGAAAGCCTATCAAAATAAAGGGTTGACAATAGTTTGCTGTGTCTCATGAACAAAATGTAGGAGTTTAGGCTGAACAACCTCACAGGCAATTATTTACTCATTGTAAGTAATCACACTGTGCTATGCTTTCTTTATTTCTAGGATAATGAAACTGGAAAAAAGATGAAAGCAGCCTTAATCTTATCTTACAAAAAGGTAATATATAAAAGGATATCCAGGGACTGCTAAGTTAAACAATCAACCAACCTTTTATTGATATTCAGCAAAATCAATAAAATTAAATAATCATTAAGCATCTAGTATACGCAGGCCCTGGGATAGGTAATATGGCTGCTTTTAAGAAGTTTCAGATACAGTTATTTTCCATGAGGAATTGGTACTCTATGTACGAGGTAAGATAAACATGAAATAGCAAGCAAAAATAACAAACTACTATGCAATATAAGGGAAAAGGAAAACCCTGGTATTTGAAGATCAAGGAAATCTCAGGGGACATAGACTTGAGCCTCCTCTTGAGAAATGTACACAATTCAAGGGAAATAGAAAAAATAAAACAGAAGACATCCTTCAAGTGGATAGAATTTCTGTTATATATCCCATAATGGAGAAACAAACTAATCAATATTTATTGAAAAGAACAATATGTTAGCCTCTATCTGGAAAAGGGTAGGTCTTATGGTGAGAGTTAAGGTCATTTATAAGGGTAACAATCTTGATGGAAGATATCAATTGATTCTGACTTTGTATTAGAATATAGGTTCCACAATGTATAATGAAAATCCACATATAAAAATAGCTTAAATGAGAAACTTTTGTTTTTTTAATTTAAATAATGTGGGCAAATGTGGCAAGTACAATATCGGGATGCACAAACCTTTCTAGATGATGCATTGCCAGACTCAACACACAACTTCTATCTTATGGCCAGATCCTAAATGTATTTAGTAAGAGGCAAGAATGGTAATAAGGATGGCATTATAATTCTTTTGGGTTGATGTTCTCAAAGTGATAGGTAAACTCCTTCAATCAGAACTTACTATCTGATAAATAAGTTAGTTATAGCTAGCTAGCTAGCTAAACAGACAGAGACAGACAGATAGATAGATGATGGATAGACAGAATACTAGAAAATTTTAGCCTTCATTTTAGTTGACTGGCCATCTGAAGCACTTAGAGAAGGTAAGACTGGTAGAATATCTATTAAGAGATAATAAATTGAACAGTACTTTATGGTGTCTCTGATTGAAAACTACTAAAAACTTTTGCTTCCTTTATGTTTTCTTGACATCCTACAGTCATGTGAACACTGGATGTGTTTACTTACACATAATGAAACTAAATACTATAGACATATCAAATATAGAAAATTTTGTTATGAAATTGCATATGATAAAATTTGTATTATTATACCATTGTACACATTGTAGCTCCTTTCTTGATACAAGCTTTTTCTAATTGATGGTTGGTGAAAATCAGTCTACAAAAGATGGCAGTGTTGGTAGCAAGTCTGTTACATGGCTTTGCTGTCCCACATTCTTGCTCTAACATCCCACTGCTCTACTCTACCAGATTTCTCATACGTTAAGATATACTTCTTCTATGAACCTTGCTCCACTGCTTTTAGAATTACTACCATAAGGAATGGTGAGTCAGATGCTTTTTGAGTAATTGAGTGGTAATCAAAATTGCACTTTAATGAAATGAATAGAGTAGTTTTGTGCAAGATCATTTGGGCACATAAAATAGTGTGTTTGAGGGCACAGACCAGAAGAATTGTAAATAGAATACAGTTTCTGCCAATGGAAGTAACAGTGCATTGTAAAGGCATGAACTCACAAAGATGAAGCCAGCTATGTCAGAAAAAAGAAGACATATGACTCCCCTGGATGTCCAGGGTCTGTGATTTTATTACCGTGGACTGAACAGCGAAAGTGATCAAAGATGACAGAACCCAATAACATAGGTACAACTGAAACAGTAAGTAGAGAAGAGAATATGACTATGCTGGTTAGATGTGATACAAGACACAGAAGAGTCTAACAGTTCCAGAGGTGGTATAATGTGATGTCTTGAGGCTCAGACTGGGTAACTTGCTTTTGATAATAAGCTCCTGGTACCAGAAGTATGTATCACAGATACATTACTTGCCAAGCAAGCTTCAGTTTCTTCCTCTGTAACTCTTATATCCAATATGGTAGCCCCTAGCCACATGCAATCATTGAGTACTTGGAACATGGTGAGTCAGAATACAATGTACTGCTATTAGAAAATACGTCATTATTCAAAGGTATTAGAGAACATAAAATATGTATTTAATAACACCTTAGAAACATGTTGAAATGACAATATTTATAGCTTAAGTTAAATAAAATATAGTATCAAGATTAACTTCAGCTTTTTTCTTAACAATTTTTTAACTGACTACTGAGGCTCAAGTTGCAGTTATTCTAACAGAGTTCCTCCCTATCAGAGGGATTAACAACAGTGCCAAGCTCACCAGGATGTCCATTACGGGGCACCACTGCACGGCATGTCTTAAGTGTCCAAAATATGCTCATTATCGTTTTTTTAGCTGCGGATTTGCAGGACAAGGGCTGGGTACTTTTTCTAGAGTGAGACAAGGCAGAGCAATCTAGTGTTGGGCAGGAATCTGAGTCATGGGTGAAGGGACCAAGCCATTCCACAGTTCAGCAAATAGGGAGGGCCAAAATGCATTTCTAAATGGTATCCAAACACCACCATGAAATTTTCTTGGTCCCCAAACTTGTGTATCTATTTCTTTTAACCAGAAAAAAAGTACTAATTTCAGACAAGAATCAAGCAAATAATTTGGTTGGTTTTGGTTACCAATGGACTTTGCAACCAATACTGCTTGACCAATAATTTAGGGGAAAGGGAAGAACAAAAAAAGAAATTCTAGAGTTCAGACTTCACTAAAAAGCCAGTAGGAACTGAGGGTTAAAATTAATTTCATTGAGAGATATTGTTAGAATTTCAGATCTGGTTATAATTTATTCCCACATGTCTAACACTTCTTGTCATTTCAAATAAAAAAATTCTAAAGCTAAAGTGTAGACAAAAGACCATGTAGGGAAAGAAATGGAAAAAAATGCATGTATTCATTCATGTTTAAAACATTACTAGGCTCTCCACATAGTCTAATTGTTAAATTGCTTCACAGTACCTATCCTTCTCTAAAAGTCATATGATATGGAGGGAATAATCTGGTTGCTTAGAACATAAATATTGATTAGACACTTGTTCAAAGTTTAGTTTAATGACAACAGAGAATGTCCTATTTAAGGATATTTTAATCAGGTGTCATTGGCCAACTTCCTCCCCTTATATAGCATTGGGTTCAGGAACTACATTGCCTAGGAGTCCATAATGAGAACTGGGGATACAGCATACAGCTCAGGGGTGAAAAACTTGCTTAGCATATACAAGGCCTGAGGCTCAATCCCAAACTACACACACACACACACACACACACACACACACACACACACACATACATACACACACACACACCATATTATATCCCAAACTACACACACACACACACACACACACACACACACACACACACACACACACACACACACACACACACACACACACACACACACCATATTATAATGGCCAGAACCCTCTAGATCATAAATGTATCATATATGAAACCTTGGACAAATTCTTTAAATCTATACCTCATTTTTTCATATATAAAAGTGGATTATCTAATAGTATCTACCTTCCAGAGTTGACTTTCTGCTTTAAATAGAAACTACAATATTAGCTATTCTCTGAAAATGGTTTATATTTCTCCATTGTGTACAAAAGAAAAAAGGTATATCTGTGACCAATCAATATATATTGTTTTGATACATAAGCCCTTAACCTAGAATTTCTTTTTTTTCCAGCTGCATTTGTTATCTGTATAGTGTTCCTTTATTCAAAGAATATTGACATACGAGGACATTGTTATTAGGAGAGTCTGCGCTTTCTAGAAAACCCTTTAACAAAAAGGTTTACAACAAACCATCCTGAAATAGTCTGGAGTCACCAATGGGAAGGGGAAAAAATGTCACTGAAAAATCTTGTAACATTTCTTTTTACTTAAATGTCACAAAGCAACCTACAGCTGCACATTCCTTGGAAGATGTAAAATCCAGATAATGTACCCTTGGCAGTTCTTTGAACTGCTATTTCAAAAGCCAATCGTTCAGTTTTGAAAAGATAGTGTACTTGTGTCAGATTGCCAGTGATCAAAAACAAAGAATCATTACTTTCACGAGGGACACATAACAGAGGCCACTTTTGCATATTTAGTTTCTTCTAATTTCAGAAACATCTTTATTGGTCAATATTTCATATTGTTTCTAATTTCTTTCTAATTGGTTTCCTGACACCATTAAAATTATTAATAAAAATAAACTTAATTTTTTCATCAAAATTAAAACATTTGGAATTTTGAAAGGAAGAAGAGGGAACAGGGAACAGACCTAGTACCTGTCTTCTTTTTTTCACTGCACAATTCTCTTAGTTTTTAAGGACACGTAATGCCTGATATGTTGTTTAGATTAGTACAGTTGAAAAACCTCTATACCTGAAATCATCAAACAAAGCAACAGAACTAGGAGCTCATATAAAATACAATGAAACAACCAGCAGAAGAAAAACAGCTCTAGCAATAATACAAGAGCCACTGTTTGGGATCACTCCAGCTACCTGTGATTCGTGATATATACACATGTATATGTATATAAACTGGCACGTTTCTTCAAGACACTAATTAATTCTGCAAACTAGCCACACATTATTTTGTTCGGGGCTAGGAAAAAAAAATGTGCTTTTAACATTGTCCAATTCAGATTTCCAAGTGGAATGGGCATTTTATATCAATAATGCAAACAACTTGCTAACTTTCACCTAGCTTTGATACATATTTCATAAATCTTACCAGCTAATCTCCTGAAGAAAGCCAAGACAAGCATAGTTACAATTAAGCTAAGTTCCACCTTTGAAGGGGTTAGCTTTTAATGTTTAAAACACGATGAAGAAAAATTCAAAGGGATAATTGCTGCTTCATGTTCAGACCTTTTTTATTTTGGTAATTTCTGAGTCACTCTATGCTATACACATAACCAATCAAGATTTACCATTTAAAAGCTAAATGAATACAGATGATTAGGATTTGAAAGGTGATTTTGAATGCCTATACATTTCTGTGGCAAAATGGAGTTCTACTACCTAAAGCCTAATTATCTTTTGTTTTGTTTTTAACTAAAGGATCAGATAATGATGCTCATGAAGAACAAAGCAAATGGGTATTGCTTTGAGTAAACAGAAAGGAAGACACAAAAGATCTGTTTCTTTGAAATTAGGAACAAATATCTTTACATGCCATTTCCAGTCTTTCATGGACAGAGGACAGAAGACGGTGGTGGCAAGTACAATTAGATTACAGATGCAGACCACCAGATGGCATCTGAAATCAGGTGCCACCTGCAGGGATCCCAATTGTTACTGTTTCATGAATTCCAAATGGATTCTTTAATATTATAATGACTAAGGCACATCACAAAATCTAACAGAAACCTAACAAAAATGATGTCTTAAAAAAATAGTATCTTGAATATAGTGACAACATGAATCTGAAAAGAAATGCTGTATAAATAAAACGATCTTTTTTTTCCCTGAAGAAAAAAGAACTCAATACAAATTGAGCCTGAAGAGAAAAGGAAAGCTCACCAACTTTACGTTTACTTCACTTTGCATACAATTTTCCCTTTTATTCTTTCAATGTTTTCTTTACTGTGAAGAAGAAAGGAAGTAGTGAAGAAGCACAGAGCATGAAGGAAAAAAAAATTAAGCAGCTCTGATTTCCTTCCTTGATATACACTCTGGAACCTGAATTTCAAAAAGCTTCCCTTTTCTGCACTGGTGGCTCATGCCTGTAATCCTAGCTACACAGGGGCCTGAGATCTGAGGATTGCAGTTCAAAGCCAGCCCAGGCAGGAGACTCTTATCTCCAATAAACCACCAGAAAACTAGAAGTGGTGCTGTGGCTCAAGTGGTAGAGCACTAGCCTTGAGCTAAAGAAGTGAGGGACAGCACCCAGGCCCAGAGTTCAAGTCCCACAAGCAACTAAAATTTTTTTTTAAAAAGCTTTGCTGTCTAATCTTACATGGCTGTCTCAAATGGTTCAGGACTTCAAGCAATAAGAAAAACCATACTGTATATTTAATTCTGCAAGAAAGTATGGACATGACATTCCAAAATCAAAATACAATTTTGTTTCTTAAAATTTTCTGAAAAAAATGCTGATGATTCATTTGATAGATGTTTGCTGTCCTTTCTAAAATCATTGCATGAACTTTCATGTTACTCCAGGAGGCAATGGTCATGCAGTGAGGCTGCTAGCAAACTACATACATATATGTATATACACATACTAATACATACATACATACACACACACATACAAACATACATACATGGTTGTCACGGAAATGAAAAAGATAATTCCACTTTGGCCAGTGAAAACTTTGTCATGAGCCAGTACTAGTGTCTGACAACCAATATTCAGGATTGTGTGTTATATAGTCCAAGCTTCAGAAGGAGAAAAATAATCAATGGAAAGATGGAACATGAGATTAGACCAGAACTAGAAATACAATCTGGACACAAAAGAAGTATCTATGATACTTTTTCTACCTCAGTCAGTTCAACAAGATTTGAAATACTGTTTCTCTGAAAAGATACGAGTACTGATTTTAATATATTTTAATTCTATTTTTTTAATTTTGGAAATATTAGGGTTTGAACTCAAGACTTACTACTTGCTGGCCAGATGTTGTACTACTTGAGCCACACATGCAGCCTCTGATTTTAATACATGTTACTCTTCTTCAAAACAATAGGTATTCTTACTTCAAGGGACCATTTTCAAATTTTAAGAACAATTCTGAGAATGTTTATCTTCTGATGAAACCAATTCCACAGCTGCCTTATTAACAGTTCTTTCTTTAACTTTTTTTCCACTTGTAAAAAGTAACCGCTCTTGGGAAATTGAAAAGGTCATAGTATACTGTGTCCTAAAGTATCTGTTTATGATGGAATTATAATGGCCATCAAATGTTTACTGTGAATAGTGTTAAATTTTAGTGATGATAATAGACTACAGCTGATTTGTACATGCAAACATGGAATTTCCATGGCTCAGCCATAGGAACTGTCCATTATCCCTGGATTCACAAGGGCCTTTCCTTCTGTCCTTTACAAACTCTCCCAGTACATATTTGCCAGAGTAAACTCCTATAGGGTTCTCCTCATATGTTTTTACTGAGAAACACCACATATATAAACTCTATGCCTTTCTTTCTTCCTCTTTCTCTCTCTCCATACTCTCATGTTATAGCAATATATTATTACTTATAATTATAATCAGCAGTCAATATAATGTATTCCATCTGTTTCTTGAAATATCAGTATTGTTCATATATTTCTTCAGTAACAAGTAGGTATAAATTTTTGAATGAACTGAAAGCATTCTGTAGTACAGAAGGCATACAACATATTCAAAACAGTGTAAATATGAGTTATATAGACTAAGGCCTGACCTCAATTCCAAGCACTTAAAAACAGTGGTTCCCACACTGTGGTAGCTGAACAATAGCATCTTTATGAGCATCAAATTCTCAAGTCCTTCTCAAGTCCTACTTAAGAGCCAATGAATCTGAAATCTGGAGGTCTGAATTGGTGATTTGTGGGTTACAAAGTCGTACAGGTGTTTCCAATTTGTGTTCAAGTTTGGAAACACTGATTTTCGCTCTGTTTCTCTCCCTTTTCTTTGTAAATGGGTTTCCTAGGAACAACTACACAAGACCGGAGAGGTTAACAGATCAACAAGTCAGTGAAAAGGACTTTGGCTCACACGCAAAGGCCTAAATTAAGGAGAATAAAGACAAGAAAATGATGTGCTGCTGTCACAGGCTGGGACAGAAATACACTGACTTGCCAGCAGTAGGCTGGGTACCAAAATAGGCCTCTGAGTGCAGAGCAGGCCTTAAAGATTTAGTCTCTGAAATGCAAGTAGGCAAAAATGACCCAGAAGTAATATTTTATCCCCATATGAACCAAGGCCATGGTGCTTCATAATGACAAATGATAGTATGAAAAGTATAAACACTGATCTTTTAGGTCCCGATCGGATTCCAATCCCCACTTAACTCTCCCCAGAGTCCAGGCGAGGGGAATTCTCCTAATTGACGTCAGCTGCTGTAAGGGAAGGAATGCCGTGACCTTAAACTTGGCCACTGGTCCACTCTCACAGCCAGGAACAAAGCCAGAGGGTTCTCCTGGCAACTGCCTGACACGCTAAATGGCAGCCCCAGCCACTGAGGGAATCCTTTTGCTGCCACAGGGACAAATCCTCCACTGCAGGAAACAGACAAAGCAGAGAGATTAGCAGTTCACCCAGCTGATGCTGGCCTATCCTCTCAGTCCAGAGAGCAGAAAATGAGGTCCAAGCCATCTACTCAGAAAGCTAACTTCCAGGTCTGCCTCTGCTTTATAAATGAGTGGAAAGTTCTCTGCTATGTCAAAGGGAAAACAGGAAAATCTGAGCATGAAGAAATGTAGCAAACTGGCTGTCCTCACGGAGACTATAATGGGAACTGATTTTTTTTTTTAATGTCAAACTGCAAAAATATTTGATTTTAAAACTTTTACATCAACAATAACAGTCATTTGTTTTTAAAGGTCCTGCACCCTTACCCTGACAAATCAAATAAGTCTTCTCCCAGGAATTCTTCCACAGCCTACCCTAGTCTCTTGCTGGGTACTATTGTGCCACTAACTTCATTATGACATACCCTGGCTCAAAGACCCCGACTTCCCACTGTAGTACCGGGGTATATGATGCTGGCCTCTCAACCTCTCCACCATTCTCCTCTCTTCCTCCGCACCTCAAATCTCTCTCTTATAGAGAGACACACTTACTCTACAAAAGATGTCTGTGCCATTGATATGTTGTGGCTTTATTTCTTTTTAACATTGTAGAAGCTTAGTTTTAATACATAACCCATTCAGATATCACATAACTTCTCAATACATTTTTTGGCTCCTACATCCCTTTTTCTGAATGCCTATACTAGTTTTTGATACCTGCATTACAGTTATTAACAAAATACAATTAATTAATTAACGTACTCGGCTCCCTCACTAAACACTTAGTGACCGTGTCAAGGATGATATATATCTCAGGTGTTCAGTCATCCACAGTCTTATGTTTCTGGAGTTCTCAATCCATATTCAGGATTGGTAAGAGTATAGCTATTTGAACATTTGTTAAGCTGAAAGATGAAATACAATCAATGAACATTAACAGGGAAACCTTAGCTACTTAAAAGACAGAATTTTTTTCCTGGATTTAAGTTAGCTATAGTCTTTTGGATGTTTCCTAATTAGCTTGAATAATCACATCAGAGCCTTTCATTCAATCAATGGGTGGATACACTTATCTTTAGGTAAATATATGTTTCAGTTTTTCCTATTTAATTTGGAGCCCTTGAAAGGCAAGGAATGGACTAGGTCTTATTCACACCTACATAACTCATATCACCTGCCCAAAGAAAGTGTCCTAGAAAGTTTCCTTCAGTTGCACTATCAAAGTGAGTGGCCATACTCATATTTGACCACAGTTTTATTTCCCATTTTGGGAGTACTGAAGTTTGAATTCAGGGCCTCGTGCTTGCTAGGCAGGTGCTATTCTGCTGATCTATGACATCAGTCCTTTTTATACTGGTTATTTCTGAGACAGGATCTCATTTCCTACCCTGACATGTGCCTGGACCAGAATCCACCTATTTTTAAGTTCCACAGCACAGCTGGGATAACAAGATATGCTACCACACCCAGTTTTTCCTTTTGAGATGAGGGTCTCATGAATTTTTCTGTTCGAGCTGGCTTCAAATCCTGATCTTCCTAGGACCTCAGCCTCCTATATAAGTTAGCACTACAAGTATGTGCCACTGGTGCTTGGTGACAATTTTCAATCTTCCATTTATACATCTGCAAGCAGATAAAGACATACACAACTCCATGAAGAAAGTCAGAGAGAGAGAAGATATTATTCTTCCCCCAAATATGGTTAACTCATAAATAAACTCTTTTAGTTAAACCTCTCCCGTGAGCATTACAATTCTAATTAGGCAAATTAACTTTGAGGAAAGTTGCTCTTACATTATGATTCCCTTGTTTTGATTGGGGGCCCATAGGATCGCTTGGCTTCCTTCCTGGACCCACATTCGCAAATCTACTCTGTGTTATTGTCCTCTTCAGAGGGATGGATGCAAGGATCCAGACTGGGAGTGGGCAGTGATTTAGTTGTCTTCCCCAAATTAAAATGTACAGAATTATAAAGGGGAAAAGAGGGCCTAAATGAACCCACACCTTTCAAACAAGACTGGGGTGGGGTGAAGAGGGTTAGTGTAGAACTACAGAATCCAAGGCTCTTTCATACTGTTCTCTTTGAGCTTTCCTCCAGGAAAGTCAGAGTCTAAGCCAACAGAAGAGATACTACCTTATTCCAGAAAATACTTTGTCCTAAATTCCTATTTTCTATGTTTCTTTTTAGCTGTAATTTAAGACCTACTGGGCTGATTAGTGAATTTAATGCAAACTCTTCAATGGAAAGTGCACATTATCAAGTGAAATGGAGAAAAGAACATCAACCCAATACAATATCATGTCATTTATTCATATCAAGAACAAATGAGCTTAATGACATTTGCCATTATTTGGAGGTAGAAATGAAGGTTCATCTGAATGTGATTTCACAACTGTGGATTTAGTATTTAGATACTAAAAAATAATATTTTCATTTCTAAGAATGTTTTTTTTTATAAAGCATTACTTTGTCCTTCCAGTTTGGTTCCTATGAACTGGTGGTAATGTCTGGCCTCCATTTTATAAAATGGGAAATAAAGAAGGTTCATGGTGATAAGCACAGGGAACCTTTACTGCCTGATTTAGTCACTGATTTTTCAATAAGGCTAATACAACTAGAATTTATTCCTTCTGATCCTGACTCTGCCCCTGGTTATTCTTCTTCTAAATTAAAGACAAGAAAAACAGTACTTTATTGTCAACCAAATAAGGCAAAGAATGTTGTTGGAATAGAAATGCCTAGGTCCCTACGGACCTTTTAGTCACCAAGGTCTAGTGTGATATCCACAACAACTTATCTTTCCCCCAGCAGTAACAATCAAACATATATTTGAAGAACAGAAGTTTATAAGTACATAAAGACTGAGAAAAAAGAACCACTCTCAAGTATATAACATACTTTTATTAAATGTCCCCTTTCCTTCAAAATGGACAATATTCTTTGTCTCAAGGTTTGAGAATATTTAAGGGGACAGTAAACATTTTAAGTTCTCTCGAAATGAAAACAAGTTCAGCAAAGCTGACAAAAGTAGATCAAAATTCTCTAGGCATGAGATGCTCTGGTTTCTAATCAGATTTCATTTTTATGACTTCAGACTAGCTTACTTAGACAAAATATGTATCTGGACTTGATGAAGGACAGCATGCTGGCCTTGCCCCAGAAAATCCGATTCAATTGTTGCCAGGAAGGTGATGAGAATTAACTACTATTTAGATACTAAAAAAAAAAAAAAAGTTAAGGTCATAGTATCTAAGAAATGCCAGCCTGAACCTCACACTTGAAGAAGCAAAACTTTTATCTTGCTTACTTCCTCCACTGCTGTGAAACATGTATGACACATTGCCTAACTCTGCCCAATGAGTAATCTGTGTGCTTTGTTCTTCGTGGTTCCACAGACAGTATCTCTAAGTAACATCAGAACTTATGGCCACTACTATTTAAAGCATGGTAACAAGGTAGATGCTTCTTGCATGAAAAATAAAAAATACGTTTTGCAAGTTTTTCTCCTACATTGTAAAGACACAATAAAAATAGTCTAATTTAACTTTAAAATAAACACCCAAACTCAGCATTTTACCTTCAGAAAGTTCATTTGATCTAAATATTTTTTCTAAACATTTATTTACTAAGACAGGTGATAATGTTAAAAATCTAACTATGTATTCTTGACTTTGTACCCAACAAAAAGGTTGTGTGTGTGTGTTTTGTTTTTTTTGTTTTGTTTTGTTTTTTGGCTGAACTCTGGGCTTGGGCGCTGTCCTTCAGCTCTTCAACTCAAGGCGAGCACTCTACCACTTGAGCCACAGCGCCACTTCCAGCTTTTTTGCTTATGTGGTGCTGAGGAATTGAACCCAGGACCTCATGCATACAAGGCAAGCACTTTACCACTGAGCCACCTTCCCAGCCCCCCAGAAAAAAGGTTTTAAAGTTTGATCTAAGAGATTTAGTACCAATATACTTCATCCTTTAGTGTACAGATTCAACAGGAAACTGGCACGATCCTAAGGTATCTGACAAGACTTACTGATAGAAAATCTTACAGTTGGTGTTATAAAAAAAGATACGTAGGCACAAGGGGGTAGTGCCCACACACTGTGGTACTGTGGTAAGGACTTACCTGTGACTGGTGCATCGATATCCAGCAAGTTTTTTTCCTGTCGAAGAATTGAAGCACCCTCTGTGATTATTCTCAATGCAACGCTTTCTTCCAGCCTTCCCTCCTTCATGAGATGTGCTTTTAAGATATCCACACGAGGCTTTCCATCATTATCAAACACTTCCTTTGCTGTAAGCCGGTGACTTGGAGGAAACGGAACAGCTGAAAGAGAAAGGATCCGGTTATTACATTAACGAAAACTTAACAACAGATGATATCATCATAACCATGAGAAATCCATCCATATCACCAACCATCTAACGGTGTATTTTTTAAAGTTCTCACATTAAAACCTGACCAAAAAAAAAAAAGTTACATGAAACTATGACGATGCACATGGCCATTTAATATTAATAGATCTGAGTTTTCTAGTGAGTGAATCCTTGCATACAATAGAGAAATAATGAGTTTTTAAATGGCTTATGGGCCATTTACAAGAAATTCTTAATACTATCTCTGACTTGGGATCTTTGTATTATCTTCCACCTTAAAAGGAGTTCAGTGAATGTGCCTAGGCTCGCCTTGAGCTGAAGAACTCAGGGACAGGGCCCAGGTCCAGAGTTCAAACCCCACAACCCCCATAACAGATTTAAAAAAAAAGTTTTTTGTGGCATTTTCTGTAGAGTTTAGATTGCAATAATGGAATTGTTTCAAATATTCAATTTTTTTCAAAATAATGAGCATTTACAATAGTAATGTTCAGAAAGGAAAAGTAGCCTTAGAGAATAAAACTCCCAAAGTGTATTCATCTGTAGAAGACTATTCATTGTCCCATTAATTATGCATCTATGTGCTTATGTCTTCAAATTAGAATGTTTTCTCTCTAACTATCAGATGTTCTCACATTGAAGCATGTTTGTGGAAAGAAAATACAGTATTTTAATTCATTCTATACTATCTCTTGCATCTGAAATATCTGGACTGCGTTCATTTTATCTTATTGATAGTTTTGGACTTCAGTTGCTTCTGAAAGGAACTGATGACAAAGACTCACAGAAATAATCTGAATAATAGGGGAAATCCAGGCAATACGACTGAAAAAGGTTTACCTGATTGTAAAAAAAACAACAAAAAACAAAAAAACAAAAAACTCTTACATGTTGTTACTACTTTGAAAAGTACTGCCTCTGGATTTTTCAAATGTCAGTGGCAATGTCATTAATAATATTGAATCACTTATTTTCTTTCCTGAATACATAAAAATTAAATATCAATTAAAACACAAACGTATCGTCTCTGTAAATATTTCCTACAGATACAATTTCAATGTCATCTTTTATTAGTAGGATAGTTTAAGAGATTTTATTTTATTTTGCGTTAGGCAACAAGCAAGTCTATTAACAGAAAGAGGCAAAGATGGTTCTGTACTTGGAAGCCAGTTTTTCTGATTAAAACACAATGATAGGAGAAGGGAAGCTCAACTAGATTTTCTGTTCCAATTCCAGTCCTGTCTCTGAGTTGACTGATGCCATTACCATATAAGAAGAAAGCAGATATTTGGGAGCAAAAGGTGAAAATACATGGAAAACAATAGGAAATGAAGATTTTCATGTGCACACTTCCACCTCAGGGACATCTAGCGAGTAAGGAGGTGGTATAATGTCAAAGAGGAGATAGAAGTAATTAGGGAAATGATACAAAACAAGTAACGCTTACTGCTCAGACTCAGGACCAATCATTCTCTCTTTCTCTCACCCCAAACTTTCACAGGGAGACAATTTGTCGGAAAATTATAATCTTCCCATTTGTGAGTCTCTACTGCAGCCTAAACACATTCACTGAACTCCTCTTAAGGTGGCAGATCATGCAAAGATCCAGAGTCAGAGATAGTACTATGATTTTCTTGTAAATGGCCCATAAGCCATTTAAAAACTCATTATTTCTCTATTGTATGCAAGGATTCACTCACTAGAAAACTCAGATCTATTAGTATTAAATGGCCATGTGCATCATCATAGTTCCATGTAACTTTCCTGAGCCTTCTGTAAGGCCAGCTACAGTATTCAGCCTCTTCGTACGATACTTCTGCTTTCAGGAAGAATACTACTTAAGGAATAAACCCAGTCCTTACACAGTCAAAAAAGCTCTATCAAAGAAGCCTAACTTACAGCAAACCTATGCTAAGAAATTCTGTGCAATCTAATAGCCGTGATAAGGTTTCCAAGTGAAATTGTACTTTTAAAATAGATCGATAAAAACGTGTGGATGGATGCAAGTATTGTTTTTCTCATAATTCAACCACATTGACACAATGAAGTGGCAACAACAGACTCAGGGGCGGGGGTGGGGAGCTTTTGTGGCATCAGGAACATAGAAGTCAACTCTAGCTCTGCACACTCACCAGCTGTTAAGACCTTGGGCAACTTAAATAATCTCCTCTGGCTTCTGTTACCTCACCTGGAAAGTGAGGATTATATCTATCTGATGATTGTTATAAAAACTAAAGTAAATAGTAATAGTAGTAGCTAACAGTTATGCAGCACTTATTTTATGCCAAGCACTGTTTAGGTAATAAAATCAGACACGGTGATAAAATGGTAAGACAAGTAGGGCCCCTGTACATGTGTTTAGGTATAAACTCATTTAGTCCCCATAACCTTAGTTTGAGAGAGAAACCCGAAGCTCAAAAATATTAAGCACTTCACCCAAGGTAATCACCTGCTGATTTATGGGTAGTCTCCCTCAGTTTAACTTAGACAGTCTGATGCCAGAATACCTGTGCTAACCACCCAACTACACTGTTTCCAAGAAAAAGAAAAGCCATTAGTAAATCACTGTTTAGAACTGAAATCTAACCAGCTTTCTCATAAGAAATCAGCCTTTTATATTCAAAGAAAAGAAAACACATTTAGGCCTACTCTATAAAATAAAACACTAAATGTATAGTATAAACACTAAAAGCATAGTATAATGCAAATTTTAAACAAGGAGGAAAGGAATGATGAATTGAAACCATTAAACTTGGGAGCCATTTCCTCTATTTGTTTCTTTGCCCTCCCCGGTATGTTACCTGACTAACATAGCATTCTTGTTTAAAACAACAACAACTATGGAGACATTCTGATGGCCATATTTTTCTCTTTCACTTGGGTTTCTGTATGTTTTTGAGATAAACAAATACCTTACTTAGCCAATTCTCAAAATTCTTCAGGCCATAAGTCATAAGTCAAGATATGGGATGGGACACAGAGAAGGAGACACTTCAAAAGGATACTTGGCCAAGGGCAAGAGCTATTTTTTTTCTTTTTAATGATTTCTCAATATTTGTGTTAGACAACTGCCAAAGTTTAGTGGCTCTGTGAAAGTGAGCAAGAGTTATAGGAACATAGAAGGAAGGAGGCTGATTTATTGTCAGGTGGATAAAAGCTATGGGTTTCTATCACCTACAAACACTGCTGGTCTTATTAAACTGAACAGATGAAAGTACCAAGGTATTTCAGGTGACATCCTAGGAAGAGCCTCACCTTCACAAATTAAGACTTTTTCCAAGTCCTTCAACTCTCTCCACAATCAAGATCATCACAATAACAGATGCTCCCCCCTTTACTGAAGATCTTTTAACCTCCCAGTAATTGCTGATTTGAAGGTAAATGGCTAAGGAAAAGCCATTTGCTCTCAGGCATTGGCGATGGCTTTAAATAAACTGGGGAGGTTTTCTACTAAAAGAAAAACAAACAAACAAACAAACAAAACCTGTCTTTCCAACTGGATTATAGAGATTGGACCTTTACCCAGTTAGACAGATGGCAAAGTCTGCAGGGAACCAAGATGAGCAAAAATCATGCCAAGAACTGAATGTAGAGATGTCCACAGCCAGAAAAAAGATTTCTGGGACAAAAAAAAAAAAAAAAAAAAACCAACCAAGAGTGGGCTATATCTATGTATTTGAGTAGCTTTTGGCTTCACAAAGAAATTCCCAGCCTTACAAAGGTCACATTTACTTGCTTGCTCTGTTCACCTGGAGTCCTACATGTAGACCTGTGCCAAATACTTAGCAACAACTATTTGGACCAAAGAACCCAATGTTCTTGGAAAACGTTTTTCTAATTAACTCATTGTGAAAGTGACTATATTTAATAAAATGAAATTAGACTTTCCCCTTTCTTTGCTTTTGAATATTACAGGTTATTTTTATTGACACAGATTGGGACTGAAGAAGTTAAGTCTGGGTATGCTGCTAAAAATTCACAAAGAGCTGTTTTGCTCTGTGCTGGCTCATTCCAAGACAATTTTCTTATAATTGCTCGTAAGTATGGAATCATATAGTGTTATAAGACTTCTAAGAAGCATTCTAAAAAGTAAAAGGAAATATGCAGCTTTCTCTATTGCACAATCCCCACTGAAGGTCACGTTTTTTTTTTTCCCCTCAAATTAATAAAACAGAACTTTGTGGAGCGACTCAAGGGGAGAGGAGTAGATAAATGAAGAGGGACGGGGGGGGGGGGAATGCAGTGAAGAATTCAATGTAGGCTGGGCACCAGTGGCTCATACCTGTAATCCTAGCTACTCAGGAGGCTGAGATCTGAGGACTGAGGTTCAAAGCCAGCCTGGGCAGGAAGAGTCTGTGAGACTCTTATCTCCAATTAACCACCAGATAACTAGAAGTGGGGCTGTGGCTCAAGTGGTAGAGCGCTAACCTAGAGCTGCAGAGCTGAGGGATAGCGCCCAAACTTAGTTCAAGCCCTGCGACCCACCCCACCAACCCTCCACAAATAATTCTGCAAAATTAAGAAGAGGGAAGGCGTGGGTAGGGGAGGGATGAATGAGAATGCTGAAGGGGAGACATTCAGTCAAGATGCATTGTACTCATAAACTGCTTTGTGACACAGAAACACCTTTGTACACTACAATTTTGTTTTAGTTTAAAAAAAAGAGAGAGAGAGAGGAATGACCAGAGCATAGAGAAAGAAAAGAAAAACTTAGCTAAAATCTGGGATATATACATATACATACATATACATACGTATATGTGCGTGTATGTATCCTTGATTGACATCCAACATGATGCATTCCAGATGGATTTAAAGGCAAATGGGCCATGAATGAGAACCAGACACTGTCACTGACAGTGAAATTTATCAGGTTCGTTTCCAATGGATAAGCAGGTGATATTATTTCTCTTCTATTTTCTGGTTCCACCAGAGTTCTACTCTCTGACATGGAGAAAAGTGACTAGTTTACAAACCACAATCACATGGATCCAATACTAGTGTGTGTACAAGAACTACAGAAGCTATTTCCAGCAAAAAAAAAAAGTTCAATGTCAGAAAAATCCATAGGTAGAGTAATTACTCTGGGGACCATACCTAAACAGCAAGATCAGGGTTTCACCTAAATTTCAAGCTAAATGAGTTTTGTTGTACTTGTTTTGTGTGTGTGTGTGTGTGTGTGTGTGTGTGTGTGTGTGTGTGTGTGTGTGTGTGTGTGTGTGTGTGTGTGTGTGTGTGTGTGTGTGTGTGTGTTTCCAGGGCTTGAACTCAGAGCCTTGTACTCTCTCTTGGTTTTCTTGCTCACAGGTGGCACTCTACCACTTAAATCACACCTCCAATTCAGCATTTTGCTGATTAATTAGAGTCTTGGAGACTTTTCTACCAGGGCTGGCTTTGAACTGTGATCCTGTAGGTCTCATCCTCCTGAGCACTTGGGATTACAAGCATGAGCTTCCAGTCTTACCTCCCATCCCACCCCCCACTCTGCTCCCACCAATACATAAGTTTTAAACAAATTTCTATGTGGCTGAGTGTTCATGAGCAATGTGTGGCCACATTGGGGTAGATTCAGATACCTGGAATTTGCTTCTCACATTGGAGTCACTTCAGCCACTACTGAAAGCAGTGCCACTATTCCGTCGGAAACATCTGAGAGACATTGTTATGGGATCCCCTTCACTATTTGGAGGCATAGATTCCTACGGCCTGACCTCTGCCTGTGCTGACATGCGATTAAAAGAATAGGCAGCCTAGTGATTTTTTAATAAAGAAAACCTTTGTTTTTTATTTTGTTATTTTTTCCCCCTCAAATAATAATTCACCTGAAACCAAGCATTTCCAGAGAAGAAAGAGGCTTCATCCAGCTGGCTCACCCAGCTTCTCCCTCTGCTGTCCACTGAGCAGTGCTCTCAATATCCTTAAGCTTTCACAAGCTATAGGCTCTATCACTGAACTAAACCACCTTAGCTGTGAGTGCACACTATGCATGCACGTACACACACACACACACACACACACACACACACACACACACACACACACACACACACACACCTTGGTTCACTGAGCAAAGGCATCAATTCAAAACATTTAAATGAGACTGGAGTATAATAGGGGAAGAATTAACTATCCCACACCAAAAGGAGCAGTAGGTGGCAAAAGCAAAGCTAACATCAAGGCGGTCAGATCTCCATTCTCTCAGTTTTTACCCTTTGGATTTGCACTGTCCCATATGATACTGACAGCTAACTAGGGCTGCTGGTACTTGAAACATCCAAACCAAGATGTTCGGACACCAAAAACTGCCCAGACTATTCAAGACTTGATGGGTAGAGATGGCGAGAAAATACGTGAAGGTCTCACTAATATTTTCTATTTACCGTAAGTGGAAATAAGGTAGAGAACATGCTGATCTAAACAAATTTTCACATTACAAATCAATTCTACCTACAGTTTTTTATTTTTAAAATATGATTACTGATATCTCTAGCTGTCCTTTCTCAAGAGGACCCGCACTCTAATAGAGTGTATCCCTGCCATTCCACATGTCTGTCTGCTTGCTTGCTTGCTCACTTACTCAATAAAGCTCAGCCAAGTTCTCTTACAAAAATACATGATTGTTTGGACATTTAAAATGATATATTCTCATTCTATTGGAATTTGCTGTAAACATTTAATGTTTGCTTGCATGTATTCCTTTTGCACATTTTCCTTTTACTGGACAGTGATGCTCAAAGCTTTCTCAACAAATGGGAACAGGGAAAATTGAGAATGTATTTTCTAGCTTTTCTTTTCTTCGAACTTTCATCTGACTCCTACAAAACCTCCCAGTATCTCAAAGCCAGTTGAATAATAAATTGATTTTTAAAAGAGATGGTGGCTCCTTGAAATTAATATAAGGTCATTAAAATTACTTTTTCTTACTTAAAAAATTAATACTCATGTTTTAACTCTAGAGATTCTGATTTAACTTGTTGAGACATGGACCAAGGCACTGGCAAATTTTGAAAGAATTCCAGGCAATGCTAATGTTAAGTCCCAACTGAGATCCACTGGTCAACCCTATACCACACATAAATAGGATTCAAAGCACCGTTCCTGAAATCTCCTGAATGCAGACTCCACAACAGTCATCAACCCCAGCAGATACAATGTCTTTGCAAGTCTATACATGTTTATACTGCATCCCTCTGCAATCAGAACGTGCCCAGGAAGAGCTCTTGTCCCATATTTCATGTGGCTATTCTGCACAAGGGCTGTCAAAGATACTTAGGTCGGCACATGTTAAGAAAGCAGCTTAAGGATATCATATGTCAGACACAACTTAAAACACATTCTGGCCTGACCTCCTAAGGTTGGCACTTTATCTCTTCCCCTGTGGACACTTCTGAATGTCACTAACATCTATTCTTATCAAACCATATAAATTAATCAATCAATCACGAAGCACCTATTAAATACATATGCATTTCATTCCATGTTTGACAGTGAGAAAGGCTAGAAGAAAGTAAGGGACAGAAACAGGAAGCCCAGACTCTCAAAAGGTTCCCATGAGGTATGATTAATTAATTAATCATTTTCACTGTAGATAGTTAGCAAAGTGCTAGACTCTGAGAATCAAGAACAAATTAAAGACAATGAAACAAAATCTAAGCAATAGGTAATCAAAAGCATTCTTATCTATCCTAAACTTATATCTGGGTTCCTGGAAACTATGGGAACCAGGTACCTCTGTCTATTGTTCAAAGTGTATAATAATTATGTAATTTTTAGATAACTGCAGGAAATAAGGTTCTGTATCAAGTAATGGATTTCATCTAGTGTGGCTAGGAAGAAACCAACTCTGATTAGTGTGATCATTCTAAAATATATTATTGTCAGTTAAAAGATAGAAAAGTGACTCAATCACTGATCATCAAAACTTGTCTGTTTTTTGAGAAGGGGAGGTGGTATCATACTCCTGTCTGAGACTGGCCTGGAACTCAGTCTCCTTCATGTTAGGATTGCAGGTATGTGCCACTAAACTTGTTAAAACATAAAAATATATTTCTGAACAAAGGGGAGAGATATGTTTAAGGAAATAGTAAGAAAATTGTACTAAATTTTATTTGTGTGTGTGTGTGTTTTTTTTTTCCAGGGTTGAGGACTGAATCCAGGGCCTTGTGTGCGCCAGGCGGGCGCCCTTCCACTGGGCTAAACCCCCAGCCCCTTTATTTGTATTTTAATAATGAACACTTTGGCTTAAATTATATAAAGTATTTTAATTCAGGCAGTGTGAGGATATAAGTTTATTCACACAAAGAATATCTGTATGCAAAGATATAGAAAAACCTATCTGGGACAGAGAGCTAACCATGAACCATGGCTGGAGTCTAAGAACTGTAAAGACATATTTATTGGGGTTCTACTGAGGATCTTCCTACAGACACTCATTACTTTTTTATGTGTCTTCTTTGATTAAGACTATTAATGCCTGGGGCTGGGAAGTTGGCTCAGTGGTAGAGTGCTTGCCTCACATGCATGAAGCCCTGAGTTCGATTCCTCAGCACTACATAAACAGAAATAGCTGGAAGTAGCACTGTGGCTCAAGTGGTAGACTGCTAGCCTTGAGCTGAAAATCTGAGGGACAGTGCCCAGGCCCAGAGTTCAGGACTGACCAAAAAAAAACCAGGAATATTAATTCCTGACACATAAAAATAGGCAAGCCCATCTCAAGTGTGGTTACAAATTAATCTTGTAAAAAGAAACACTTTAAAAAATTCTTCAGTCTTCTATAACTAAACTCTAATTCATCATTTTACTGGAGCTGTTTCTCTATTGCAATGATGACCTCTTCTTAGCAGGGACCTCCTTCCCGAGCTCCTCGCAATGTTCCCTACCAGCAAGGTCCAAAGCCTTAAATATATTCAATTCACAGACACAGTGTGTGTCTTGATCACTAGCAGAATGAATGCCTCCTCTGGTTTTCTAGAATGGTCACATGCAAATGTAATACAATGGTGTTTTATGTAACAGCCTGAATGTGTTAATATAGGGCACAGATTACTCCAAGCATTCACTGAAATAAGCAACTTTTGTTTTCCCTCTGGCTTAAAGAATATTTGTTATACATAGCACATTTTGAACCTAACTCTGAAGTGTACTATAAACACTTCTTTAATAAAAGTCAGGCACTAATTAAAAGAATTAGTATTCCAACTACAAGGGATTAATAATTTATTAGAGAAAATGAGTAAAATCACATTTTATATTGTAACTTCAGAATAATTTTTATATAAAAATCTGTCTTTGTACATTGTCTTTTCTCATTTCTCATATGCATCATTGTTCCTTGTTCTCTTGCCAACATAGACTCTCATATCTATGGAATGATGGACCCAGGAACAGGTGACAGCCCACAGCCCTTTTCATATAGTCCTGAGAAGTTCTACCACACAGCTACTTTGAGATTTGGGGGAGTTCATTTCATTACCATTGCAAATGGCTTATATAATGGATTATGTAATAATGACTCAAGATGAATGATTATTTGATAGAAGTTTTAAGAGTTTCAGAATTCTTTAGACGTATTACTGAAAATGCTAAATGAAAGTTGAATATTTTGTTGTTATAAGTTTCAGTGAATAACTTAGTGAATATACCACTTATAGATTACTTTATGGGCATGACAAAAGCACATTATATTTAGAGATTTTGAAATCTTTTGATTAGGTTAAATTCAGAGCTTCAATTAAATATTAAGTAGGATTTGTGGAGGTTTCTTCTGGTAGTTTTAGTGTTTGAACTCAAGGCTTTATGCTTGCCAGGTTGCTGCTCTATCACTTGAGCTACCCTGCCAGCTTTTTAATAGTAAATATTTTAAAATTTTTAAGTCAAAATAAATGCTGAAAAATTAAAATGTATAATTGAAGAATAATTTTCGAGGAACCTACTGTATATTTTTATTTAAAATATCTACATTCGTTTATATTAGGAAGCACTCAAAGTATATTGTACCTTAGTACTAAGTGATGGGATTACAGCATTATCATCAGCTGGTATTCATACTAATCTCTCCACTCTCAACTCATGGAAATAAATAATATAGGTAAAGGAGCTTTTTTATTATTTTACTTTAGTCTTACTCATCTCCTCTTTTTTTCTCTAGAGAAATATGCCACAGAAGAAGATTAAAATCAAGAAACAAATAAGACAAGATACTTGAAGACATGTCGACTTATTTCCCAAATGAGCAAGTCCCTTTAAACATGCTAATTACCTCTTGGAAATGAAGACTATCCAGGAATGCTGCAATTTTACTTAACCCAATGCACACTCTACTATCCAGAAATCCTCACTCAACAGCCCAACACATAAAACTGCAGCAAAGAATTTTTCTATATTAGAGAATTATCTGATGAAAAATTATTTAATAAATCTGAACAGTAACCTCTGTGTTACGGAAGAATAAAAATGGACTAACAAGCTATAACATTGCTTTCTTCCAAATTGATACGAAAAAAAAAATCCATCAATACCCACACACAACTCTTTGCCATTTATCATTCAACTCTAGATGTCCACATATTTGGGGGCTACTAACTCAATCATTCTCTGGGATTAAAACACCTGTACGCATGAGAATAATTTTTTAATGAACATACTTTCTCTTCTTTGAAAAAGTCCTGACAAAATAGTATATTTATTTCTCAAATGAAAGCAGATAAGGTCAACTCAACTAAAGATTGTTAGCGCTTGTACAAATGTAAAAAGTTATCATTTTGAAAACAGTAAGACTGACAGGCTTCATTGTGCCTGGGTTCAATGCAGTGAGGCAAAGACCAAAATACTTTACCTCAGTATCATCCTCCAGAGAGCCAGGGGTGGGGGCTAAATCCCCAGGTCTGTGTGTAATTCCCTTTTGCTCTGCTCTGAGTTCCCTTATCCCAGGAGGCTTTGCAGCAAGTTGCAGGGAAACACAAAGCCCTGTGGACACCTCCACGCTAAAGTTATGTTCGCCCTGTTTGTCTCATACTCGCTCTCACCGGCCAACTCCTAGGAATAGCACAGAAGCATGCAGGAGGTCCCAATTCTCAGCAACAAATTGTCCACAACCCAAACTATACTTTTTACCCATCTACATATCCAAACATTGGGATGCCTTAACAGTCATCACCTACTATTAGATCCTCTCAAACTCCATTTTTTGTGTGTTCCATGAATTTGTGAATTATGATTTCAAATCAAACATGCATTACATAATCCTGCAAATGGCAAGGGGGCGATTTCATAGTAATGCTGCCACTGACTGCATTCCTTCCCTCAAACCAGGGCCACTTTTAAGAGATTCTTTCTATACCTATGCAGGACCTATGTGGTATATAAAAAAGCTTTCAATTAGATAGAATTAATATGCCTACTGCACATTTACAGGTAATCAGAAAACTGATGTTAACCCAGGAGTTAATCATCACTACCCAGAAAACACTGGAGTAATTACATAGGAAAAATAAAATCAAATTCTATTCAAAGTCTAGCCCAGTGCCCTGAATGACAGTCGACAGACACTCAACCAATGTGCTTTTGAGTGACTAGAAGACTGAATGTTTATCCTCTATTTTTTTTTTTTATCACTACTCACAATTTGGGTAAAATTTTGTGGTAACAGATACATCCTAACAAGAAATAGAAAACCAATAATAATGAGGAAAAAATACACAGCCTTGTTCAGATCTAAAAGTGGGCTACTGCAAAAATGAGAATCCACAGCCAAAGTAATTCATAAAGTATAAGTTTCATTTAGTAAATATTGCTTAAAGTGTCCCTACAAGAAGACACAATGAGTACCACAGAGTGTCCTAGATGCTGTGGATTCACAGCCAGTATGAAATAAGCTTATGTGACCAACAGAAACAAAACTGAAGAGGCCACTGCAAAACTTCAGGCTCTCAATGACTTTACTCTCATGGTAGGAACCTGGGTTAAATCTAATGTTATTTAGGGCATAACATTAACCCAGTAAAAATAAAAATAACGCGACACCACTAGAAATACCTTTGAGTGCTTTTAAGCTATACCTAAGAAATACCTTATGAAATTTCAGAAAGCAGTTAAAATTAACAAAAAAACATTTCCCCCCTTTTTTTTTTTACTTTAGTTGGTTCAGATGAGTCTCACAAATTTTGCCTACTTCATAACTGGGAATTATATGAATAATCCACCACTCTAGCTTTGAGACACAACGCCTTAGCCTTTTGCCCACAAATCACCATCCTACTCTCTTTCCACCAGGTAGTTGAGATCATCAGTGTGAGCCACTGCGCCCAGATAAAATGATACTTTCCTCTCCATGTCACAAGTAGGCTGGCAGGAGAAAGGCCCCCTGTCCCTACTTTTCCGTATCTACAGGACAAGCTCTCCATGATCAGTCAGACTGAACCCAACTGTTACTAGCAGACACAGATTAAGTTCACGGTGAAACGCAACTGTCAAAAGTAGCTAAAAACCAGAATATGTAACTCACTCTATCCACACACAAAATAACAGAACATCATTCTCCTGGTAGATGATGACTTTGGGTTATGAATCCTCAAAACCTCAAGAAATTTCACTTCCATTAGTTACTCCCAGTCCAGGTTAAAGGCATTCTAGGCCTGTTGGCGATCACTTAAGCAGCATAGTTAATGTTTTTATTAAAATTCATGAAATCATCCTTTCACTTTTATTACCTGTGGAGAATTCACAAGTGGAAAACTAGAAGAATAGTATATATTTTTAATGACCACATCATTTAAAATCTTTCTCTGCCTTGCATTTCCCACTCAAGAGATCATAATGATTAAATCAGAATTACTGACAGGTTAACATAAAAGGTAAGACACAGAGAATATTCAGTGAAAAGTAGTAACACACAAACAAAATCATACACTGTAACAAATACAACTAAGTTCTATTTGGCTTTTTAAGTCCCTTGATACATAATGCTCTACTTCCCAACATTCTCATCCACCACTATATAACACTACACTTAGCACAGAGTCTACCATCTTCACAAGAACGAATGGAGCCATTCCCATCACACCATATACAAAGAAATGATGGCCTAGCATAACTGAGCGCAATAGCCCTAAGGGACATCAGGCCAGAGCCACAAGGTTTATGATAAAAAAACAAGCAGTACTTCATAATTATCTCTTATTCCAGATTGCTAATCAATATAGTACTGGCTAGTAATAAAACTGTATATACTCATTTATTAGAATTGCAAATAACTTGATACCTAGAAGAGGTCTGTCCTAATTCTGTAGTAATTTCACCTTCAAAAAAATCTCATTTCCCTGATTAGTGTTCATAAATGAAGGTTCACATACACTGTCATTTCATTTTGGAATATAACTCATATCAGGAAAAAAGCTGTCCTATGTGTGAATTCTGCCATTTATAGAGGAGTCGAAATACTGTTCAATTTGGGAACATTTATGTATATGTTTTTAAATTTTTAATATATATTTTTTAATTGTAAAGATACTGTACAGAGGAGTTACAGTTATGTATATGGTATGTTTTAATACAATACACAAAAACCCTGATTCACTAAGCATTGAAGGAAGAAAATAATTGTTCTATCCATTATACAAACTAAAAGCAAATTTCAAATCTAAGCTAAATCTCGAGAAAATACAGAAACCTACTTTTATTGCTGACTTGCTTCTTCCAAACAAATCAATAACAACATAAATTTTTAGAATGTGTTATTATAAATCAATGATGGATACTTTCAAAATGGAGACTCTAACACTCCAAAGTATAGGAAGCATTCAAAGTTAAAGAAGTAAGAATTTTTAAAAGGGATTTCATTGTGACTTAAGGAATAAAATTTTAACTTTACTAAGTTGTGGAATTACATTGCATTAAAAAGAAAAAAAAATCCTAAATAGCATGTGAGTTTTACTAGAGCAATTCCTCATAGGTATTGACTACACTAACTCCCCACATAGAGCCAAAGGGGACCCAATTATTGTTCTCACACCAAGAGACAAACAAAACAATAATCCCTCACCCAAGTTCTTTTGAAGTCCCACCACACTAGGCTGTAATTACCCTAAAGGCTTCCATGCCCAAGGGACAGAAAAAGAATTGCTTAGAAGACAACACAGAATCTTGGATCTGTTTCTTTGTAAGAAACCATTACGGTGCAATTTGAAAATAAACCTAATACCATTTTCTTAACAGAAATAATATTCTCATCTGAAAGCTGCTCAAACAATGACTGTTTAAACCTGGTACAGGTGGCTCACACCTGTACCTCAAGAGGCTGGGATTTGAGGGTCATGGTTCAAACCCAGCCTGGGCAGGAAAGTCCATGAGACTCATTTCTTCAATTAACCACCAGAAAAACAGAAGTGGAGTTGTGGCTCCAAGTGGTAGAGAGCTAGCCTTGAGACAAAAAGCTCAGGTACAATGACCAGGCCCTGAGTTTAAGCTCCAGGACAGACATCCCACATCACACCCCCAGAAAAAAAAGACTATTTAAACATAGAATAATCTGGATCACTGTACAAACTACCTACACATTGGCCACAAGGTCTACTATCAGTTTTGTATAGAGCAAGAAAGAAAACAGGAAAAAAAACACTCCAATTATTTATTTATATGTACACATGGACTTGACCTAGAACACTGAATAATTAAGACTCTCATAACGGTTTTTTGTGAAAGTTCTTTATCAAGGAACAGGTGTCTTTAAAAAGTGAGATACCTTCAAATTTTGATTACTATAAGAAAATGCACAGAACACAAAACAGAAAAAATACATATACTTTTGTGAAAACATACAAATTACTAAAGAAAGGAAAAAGAGAAATAATAAGCTAGATAAAGCTTTTGAACAGGTTTATGAGATACTGAAATTGTGTTGCCATTTCATGTATTACATACATTTCTAGGGAGGAAAGACACAATTTAAGTGATCCTCGAGTCCATGTTCTAAAGTAGCTTATACTAAAGGTACGCTCCACCAACATTACCTCATCATTTCCATGGTAAGCATTGAGTCCAGTTCCTCAACTACATTCTTGTCTGAATTATTCTGAATTATTCTAATAACGCCCAGCCTATTTTTCCACTTCCCCAGTTACCAACTCTTAATTCTCATACTCTGCAGTCTGGCTATACCATATTCTTCAACATATCATGAAATATTGTTCATTTCTTCAAGTCTCTCTGAGGTAGTAAGGTGAAGGGGCTAAAATGAAAACTAAAATTGCTTAGGTGAACTAGGCTATGTTAAGCAAGTGATTGAACTGCTCTGTGGTACAGAGCTCAGGACACACCCAAGTCTCCAGATTTCCTGAACAATGTTCTTCCCTTCTGGTCCAGTTTCTTTCCCACTGTGAAGAACATAGAAAAGTTAAAAAAAAAATAACATTTGTCTCATCACTTCCTGATGTATGATTCACATCTCACCACGTTAATTCTCCCAATGCAATAGTATTTATCTTGCATAAAGTTTGCCCCTTGAATGTTTTACTTGGCTCTTTTATTTTCTGATTTAATTGTTCCCAGTCATACAAAGACCAAAAGATTATGAGCAACAACTAGTTCAGTCATCAGTTTGCAAATGGCATAAGCTTTTCAATTTGGTTTCTGATGGGTTGGTCCAGAGGAATGCAAATGCTTAGAGCATGAATTGTACCCCAAATTTAAACATTTCTAGTTTGAAGTGCTAATTGCCACATCTCAGACTAGCCTGTAAGTTTATTTAAAGTATGTTTCTTCTAGCTTTGCTCCTTACAAACCTTTTCATCCAATCTCCTGTTGACAATTCCTATTAATGTGAAACAGACTATGAACTCTACATGTAGTGCATTGTAGTCGTTATTAGTTCACAATGACTTAACTGTCTATTTTCAGAGTTTTTGCTTTAACAGCTCTATTTCCTAGTTAAAAAAGGATAAACTTATATGGTAATATTTCACTCAAAAACATACTTACATAACTGCTTAAGGCGATAATCCCTAGAAAGTATGAACTCGACATTGTTATGTACATATGCTTTCTTACTTGTTTTCATTTTGCTTCAATGAATGCCCATGAGAGTTCTTCGAGTCTCAGGACTTTGTCATATACCTAACAACTCCTATTACATTTGGCATATTTATGTTTCCAAGAACCCCAAGTATTACATAAATGCTTCTACCATCTAACCAGCTTAAAAAGGAAGAGCTCCTCTTAGCAACTGGAGTTACAAATGGCCTCGAGATAGATGTCTAACCAAAAATATTATTTGCCTCAGTAGAAAACACCAAAATTATACTATGACTAGAATGTGATCTTAGGTGGAAGACACAGAGGAGCAATTTGCAAAGAAGCCCAAAGATCACTGGATCTTCCAAGAACATCAAACTTTAGGTATACAGAAGTATTTCCCAACAATATTGGTCTAATAGATTTTTCACAAAAACAC
The DNA here is from genome assembly GCF_024711535.1 of Dipodomys merriami. Classification (NCBI taxonomy): domain Eukaryota; kingdom Metazoa; phylum Chordata; class Mammalia; order Rodentia; family Heteromyidae; genus Dipodomys; species Dipodomys merriami. The sequence continues at coordinate 19,394,490 of NW_027202826.1, forward strand.
ATTTTCTGAGGGAAACGGTTACTCCAGGACATTTGTGTTAAACACGAGTTTCCCTGTCATAAATTAGTTTACTTATTGTCATTTTTCTTAGATATCTGAATATGTAAGAGCATGACCAATAAGGCCTAATTTTTCAACTCTAGAAAACTCAGCCTTTCTGAAACATCTTTACAATATATTTTGAGAAAGCCCTCTTTAAGCAAATAACCATTTTTTTTCTGATTAAAGTGAGTCAGACAGTTCATACAAACATGAAAATTCAAGTATGGGAGGTAAAACTGGCCAGAAATACTAATCAAAATTAAAGAAAAATTAGCTTGCATAAACTAAGGACATACTGTATTTGTCTACCACAAAAAAGTAGAAAATCTGCTTCCTCCTCATTTCTATTTAATGATATATGCCCTCACAAGATGCAATAAAAGTGAATCTCTCTTTTTTTAAAATTTTATCTTTAAAGGCTGGTGATTTGGTTCAGTGTCAGTATACTTGCTTAGCATTTGTGAAACTGAAGGATTGTAGGTTTGATCCCTAGCACCCCTGAAATAAAATTGGGCTGGAAGTATGACTTAGCTACAGAGCATCTGCCTAGCAAGACCAAAGTGCTGAGTTCAAACCCCAGTATTACCCCCCAAAAAGTTAACATCATTAGTGTACAATGCATGCAATGCTTAAATGAGAGTTTGACTCCAGTCATGTAATAATGGTTTAAGCCAGATAAACTTTGAATATACCACCGGACACCAGTGGCTCAAGCCTGTAATCCTAGCTACTCAGGAGGCTGAGATCTGAGCATTGCAGTTCAAAACCAGCCTAAGTAGGAAAATGTTTGTGAGACACTTATCTCCAATTAACCACCAGAAAACCGGAAATGGAACTGTGCTCAAAGTAGTAGAGTGCTAGCCTTGAGTGAAAAAGCTCAAGGACAGTGCCTAGGTCCTGAGTTCAAGCCCCATGACTGACAATAAAACCAAAATTGAACATACTAAATTATATTGGGTATCATCAGGTCAATAATGGTAAAATAAATTCTTACTATTGAAGTTCAGCTCGAAACTGCTCTCACCTGTTTTAACTTGATTGGTCCACTACTGGACTGAAGAAATATATCATCGTTTGAAACAAAGAACTACTGTATATGATTTTCAGCTTTAAAACAATTAACCATTAGCACAATCTGCACACAGGCTTTATATTTTTAAATGTTTTCCTATGACTTCATTCAGTCTTCTTAATAACCCTATGTGATAAGTTACACAATGTTCTTAACAGCCCTATGTGATAAGTTACACAATGTTCATCATTATATAGCTCAAGAGAGGAAGAAAAATTAGTTTACATTACCCTTGAATGATAACATAGCTAGTGTGCAGAGCCAAGACGTACTCCCAGAGACCTGACCTGTAATCCTGGGCCCACTGCGAAAGCTTAATGTGCAAAGGCCTATAAAATTCTTATTGTCAAAGACTATTGCTATTCCTCTTTATTATCATTCTTGCGGTCGAAGACCATCGCTACCCTCTAATTACTGAAGAAAGAAACCTAAGAAACTGAAAGGATAGAAAACCTTTGCTTTTTGGCACTGACAGGGATAGCATAAGCCATTGTCATCTCTCCCGGTACTCCTTCCCCTTTCAAGACTAGCTGTTCATTCCCTGCCATCTGTGCTCTGGGAAACCGGCCATCCTTTCTACACATCAGACAGAGATGACAAAGATGATCAATCACCTGTTTGCTCAGATTCCTTAAAATGGAATTTTTGTTTTAAGTAAGATAATTGTTCCTTCTTAGCTTACAGGCTTATATTAAAGAAGTTTGGGTAATGCAGATGTTCTTGGCCCAAGGCTCTAAGACTGACACCCCATGGATTCAGGATCCTCTTTTGGCAGCCTAACAGATCTGGATATTCATTCTAACGTATGAGTTTCCTCATCTGTAAAATGGAGATAATAAATACAAAATGTTCTTACAAGATTTTAATAATAACACAAATAACAAAATCTTAGACTAATACTTGACATGTACTAAATGCTCAATAAATATTTACTATTTCCTAATTTTGAGACTTGGCTAAGAAAAAAAGAGAGGAAAAGTAGACAAGTATGGAAGTTCCCTGTACTGTGATTTCCCAGGAAGAGTATCAGGAATCATTACAGCCACCACTGGGAGAGAATCTCATACACATGCCTTTCTCAAGTGGATACGGTCTGGAGAGTCACTCATATAAGTTTATTAAGATGACTAGCTAGCTACCTGTGTGTTACCTCATGATCACTATAAAAACAGTGATTTGAATGCAGTGAGACAAATTTTATGAAAGTCTAATTCTAAGTCCAAATATACAGAAATAAAAACTGTTACACACTAAGCACATAGTCTTATCAGTTTTCTTCCTAATCGTATATTTTATTTTCATTTAAAATAGCATACATCCTTGACTGACTGCAAGAACAAAATGTTAAAAGAATATAATACATTCACTTTAATAACAAGAATCATGCATTTGCATTCTTATGGTCTGTGTCTATGTGCTTGTTTCTTTGCTAAGAATACTCAAATATCTTTTCCTTTGGCTATCCTCCATGAATCCAATGTGCAGTCAGAAATTCATTTAACTAAATATATTCTTTTCGATTAGCAATGTAAATAATAATGTACACATGTATTATTAGACTTAAGAACAATGTGCTTAAGAAATGTATGTCTTCACATAAAGTAGATACAAGTCCCTATTAAATTAAAATAAAAACAAAACCTCTTCAGCAACCAGGAGAAATAAAAGCACAATGTAAGAGGATATAGACCTTACTTTTGGTACAAAATACACATGCCTAGTATGTGTTACTAACAAAGATTATTTACTGCTTTAAAGTTATTACTACTTTAAAACACATTTTACTCATTTCTTTCAAATTCTCCATTGCTAATACTCGAAAAGGAATCAAGTAAAAGCTGTTTCTATTTATTTCTCTTCTTTTTACTCACTAACTTAAAAAAAAACCACTTCCATCTAGCAGAGATTTTTTTTTTGGGGGGGGGGGAGGTTAGGTTGTGGGGCCTGAAATCTGGGCCTGGGCTCTGTCCCTCAGCTCTTCTGCTCAAAGCTAGTGCTCTACCACTTGAGCCACAGCTCCACTTCTGGCTTTTTTCTTTTGCTTATATGGTGCTGAGGAATTGAACCTAGGGCCTCAGGCATGCAAGGCAAGCGCTCTACCACTGAGCCACCTTCCCAGCCCTAGCAGAGATTTTAAAACACAATACAATCCCTTTAAGATTATAGTTATAACATCAAAGCCAGATAAAAGCAGGAAAAAATGTGGAAGTAAATAAAATATATTCAGTAAATGTTACCAATTTAGAACAGATTTCACTAAACAAATATTTGACTTAACTGAAAGAAAAAGAAGTCCTTAACTCTTTGAGTTATGTGGCAAGAATGAATGTAATAGAAGAACCTGAGAATTATGACATTTTGGGGGAGGAAAAATTTGGCTAATGTACATCTGAACACAAGGAAAAGATATTTCACTATCTATAAACTGCACAGTGTTACACATGACTTACTTGTACTATTTTTAGATATTAATCCATATGGGGAAAATAGTACTCTGGTCCTTAAATAAATTTAAGTTACATCATGGTGGTATGAGTTGTATTTTACCAATGTACCCCCAAACTTAGGCCTTATCGTCCAGGAATTCTGAGTCTTTCAAAACTACTCAATATTAATCAATTCTTATTAAAAAAGTCTCATGGATGACAGTAACTTTTAAAATTAAATAAAATAATCATGTACATCTATGGTAAATCAGAAACCATTTTGAAAGAGAAGCTACTAAAATTTTCCTTTACTAAAGTCATATCCAAATTTTGATATGCTTTCAATAATCAGGTAAAGTAAAAATGTTCCACCAATTATATAAAAACACCATTTTTGGAAGACAAATCAATTAAATGGTACTAGTGCTTAGCAACTCTTCAAAAATTTAATAGAGCCATGAGATACACCAGTAGGTATATTGAGGCTTTCTACTGATTCTATTTAACCCTGGAGTACTCTATTCTGGTATCAAGAATTCTAAATATAAAAATGAGACTTGGCCCTACTACAACCATATAAAATAAACATTAATTTTTCCCATTTGACAGGTTTAAAAAGAGGGGTTAAATACTTCACACAAGCTCATTCTAATGTCAAATGGCAGACTTTGGATGCACACCCTGATACATCTGGTTTTAATTCTATACACTCTACCACACTAAACCACCTCCTTTATTAAGATTGGTACTCTGAACAAACTTTCAGAAACATATTTAATTTTCATACTATCAAATCTAATTTTGTTCATAAGCTGTGTGAGTAACAGTGTGGTAGAATGCTGGTTGGTGGTCAAGACAGCAGAGAGTCTCATGCAGGATCTGCCACTCATTGGCTAAAAGAGCTTGGCATTTCCTATCATTCTCAATACCACAGCTTCCTGTAGCATGGGGAGAGGTCCCCTTCGTTTCCAAAATACAAGCCACAGACAGTAGCACCTGTCCACCTCTCCTAGATTGCCATTTCATCTATTGGAAAAAAATCTTAGAGGCTCCCCAGAACTACCATTTTAGGAGAAACAGTTTCACAAACAGAAATCAGTGTAATTACAGTCAGTTAGTTGTTAAGAAAAAAAGGTAGAAATAAAAGGACCAAACTCTTGGCACTACTGAACAAATCAAATCTTATAAAGATGGTAGGTCCAGGGACCCTGAATGATACTAAAGGGATCAACATATGAATAAAGATTTTTTTTTGTGAAGGTGGAACAAGAAAATAAATGCTAGAGTCCTATTACTTCTCTTCCCTTTCTGCAGCTTGAGGATGAATTGCCTGACGTGCAGGAGGCTCAGTAAGCAGAAGATGCTTCTTTAGTTTGATGTATGGAAAAGGACAGCAAAGCAAAAGAGAGTAACGATGAATGAGAAGTGAAATTTGAAAAAGAAAGAAACAAGTGGCAAAGAGAACAAACTATAAAGAATATTCTCACATTTTCTTTTTGACTATACATAAGGAAAGATACTAAATCCCACTTTCCCAAAGAATATTGTTTTACCTCAGCAAATCCTGAGCTAAATACAAAGAGAAAGTGTGTTTATAATCAAATGTTATCTAGTTAGCATTAACTGTTTTTTAAAAAACCCAAACACCTGAATCATATTATTGACTAACTTTCCTCCTCTTTGGAATTGAAATGTGGAAAAACTGAAGCATACTCTCCCACTCATCATTAAAATTTTCCCACTTCATTAAAAAAAAAAAGTTTTTGTTACACCCAACTATTCCTATAACAAGTGACACTATAAGGTCAACTTCTGTTTTCACAAACACTAGGAAGCCAGAATTCACAAACACTAGGAAGCCAGAATTCTAATTACTCAAAGTTTAAATTCCTCTCCAGAATCAACTGATTTAGAGAAACAAAGGGAAAACTGTGGGCAGCAATGGAAAGTACAGTTCATCCAGAATTCCGATTTGATAAGAACACAAGTAGAAGAGTTCAATAATAAAGATGTACAACAAGCTGCTCTGGTCATTTTCTCCAACGTCTAGAGTCCTTATAAAGCAAGCAGATATAATGGGAAAAGTAACCAGATTTGAGGTCTGAAATGAGCAGAAATATAAGAGTTTGGGAGGTTGTTTTCAATCTTCAATCAGACACAAGCAATGAGCAACCAACACAAGAAATCTCTCTACCACTATTTTGTCCCCCATTCTCTTTTACTGAAGATCCTTTATGTCACAAATAAACACATGGGCCTTTTGAGAACATCTTCTAGAGATCTGAGAGGGTTCATCATTTTAAAAGCTTTGCTAAGTGCCTCTTATGTGTTAGACACTGAGAAAGCATTGTGAAACTGATGTTAAAATTCGTACTTTAACAGTGCCTATAAGTGGGGAAAAGGGAAGGGTGCATGGTTGAAGTCCTTCAATTTTCTGTGACAGTCTGGTATGTCACTATGTTACAAACCTGTACTCATCATTTCTAAGTATTTTCCCACTGTATCTGGGAAATACAATATTTAAGAAATAACATGAAAATCCACTAATAACATGGAGTCACAGAATCAGGAGAAAAGGAGGGAAAGTTCTACACTCTGTAATATAATCTAAGTTAATAACAAATGTTCTTTACATATAGTAGTCACAACCAGGCTTTTAAAAGAAATTTCTTTTAAAAATCCAATGAGCAAAAAAACAAAACAAAACAAAACAAAAGAACCTCCGGGAAGGTAGGGAGGGAGGGGATGGTAGGGGGAAAACAATGGAGGGGGTAACAACATTCAAGAGGAAGTGTACTCATTACCTCACTCATGTAACTGTAATCCTCTGTATAGTATCTTTACAATAAAAAAAAATAAAAAAATAAAAAATAAAAAAAATCCAACGAGATTTTCAAGAAAAAAAAGTATTAAAGGTAAAATTAGTATTTCTCAGTGGTAAAATATATAAAGTAGACTCGTTGACATTTTCCTTAAAAAGCTATTATTGCCTCAATGATACTCATCAACATGTTTGGATATTTAGAACTCATACATCCTTAATGACATCACCAATATTTTTATCCAGGCCCTTCCTTTGATTTTCATAGGAAAGACTAATCAATCATCAGCAATAAAGGCAAAAAGTTTTAATAAAATATTTTCTCCTCTTAAGGTACTGTACAACATGTTGTATATAAATACTGTATATAAAACTTCATATAGGGGCTGGGAAGGTGATAGAGCGCTTGCCTTGCATGCCTGAGGCCCTGGGTTCGATTCCCCAGCACCACATAAGCAAAAAGAAAAAAAGCCGGAAGTGGCGCTGTGGCTCAAATGGTAGAACACTAGCCTTGAGCTGAAGAGCTGAGGGACAGCGCCCAGGCCCAGAGTTCAGGCCCCATAAGTTCTAGTATATTATTCTCAGAAGATAATAATCAAATTTTTAAAACAATATTTTAACTAGCATAAATGTAAGAAGAGAATTATAAGTACATTGTGATAAAAGTCCTACCATTAAGCTAAGTACATATCCTCTGTTCCATCTACCTTTCAGTAGATCAAAATATAAGGAAAGACAAACTATAGGTTATTTGAAAAGGGAGATTAGGTCACATAATTCTGAACCAAATATTATTCTTAGACACCTGTTTATTTCAGTTAAAGCAATCTTAAAAGTAAATACCTACGAGACAAAATGAATACTCAATGTGTACTATAGCCCTCAGTGCTGTCATCTTGGGAGAGGCTGGTTAACAAATTATATTCCATGAAACAATGCAGACTGATTTTCTAAATGTATTGTTTAAATTACAAGATAAAATGAGGGAATTCAGGTCCAAAATCCAATTTCCTTCATTAGCAAGATGTACAAACACATGGTTTCATAGCACTGAGAATGGAACTAACTTCACATGTAATGTAGCCAAATGAATGTTATTGAGCATCCATAATGATCATTTTCCATGAAGTTAAATACTTAATCATAAGGTTTGATTAACATACTCTGGTTTCTTGCATGCCATGTTATCATTATAATCAGAACACTGGAGGAAATTTGCTTCAATTAAGAATAAAACAAATGATCACACTTAGGAAGAAAACTTGCTTTACGGCCAATTATGGAATCAAGTTTTGTCTGTCTGTATGTATGTATATACATACACATATACATATAGATACACATACACACTTATGTTTGAATATTTACATCTAAAGGCAATCAGATTAGTTAGTACCCTAGTGTTTACAGTACTTTTGTACATTTTCAAGTCTTTTGACACAAGTTCAGAGGATTCATTTTTTTTTTATTTTTTATGTGAAAATACTGTACAGAGGGGTTACAATTCCATGGGCAAGATAATAAGTACATTTCTTATCAAGCATTGCAGCCTCCTCCTTTGTTTCCCCTTCCTATCCCATCCTCCCCCACCCCTCCCAACCCTCCTCTCCCCACCCCACCCCCTATCAAAGTTGTAAAGTTCGTTTTCAACATAACGACTTGTATGTCTCGTTGTTGCAATGGGTCCACCTGTATCCCTATGTAAACGATTTGTTTTTTCCCTTCCCCTCCACAAATTATAACAACATCAAATACAGTGAAAGCAGGGGTTATACCATGGAGGAGGGACATTAAAGAAACAAAGAAATAATCTTATAAATGTGTTAGAAACAATCGCATGAAAGAAAAAAAAGCATTTGAATACATATCTTAGGGTTCATTTCCCTAACATCAACTTAACTACCTTTTCTGCTTTACTCAGACATGTACTAGTTATTGCAAATAAGGGAAACCATGGGACCTATGTTTCTTTGGGCCTGGCTTACTTCACTTAATATAATTTTTTCCAAGTCTTTCCATTTCCTAACAAATGGGGCAATGTCATTCTTTCTGATGGAGGCATAGAATTCCATTGTGTATATATACCACATTTTCTTGATACATTCATCTACTGAGGGGCATCTGGGTTGGTTCCATATCTTAGTTATGGTAAATAATGCTGCAATAAACACAGTTGTTCTGGTAGCTTTAGTATGGTCTTGTTTATGATCATTTGGGTAAATGCCCAAAAGTGGGATTGCTGGGTCATAGGGGAGCTCTATGTGGAGAAGTGGAGTCTTTCGAGGAACCTCCATACTGCTTTCCAAAGTGGTTGAACAAGTTTACACTCCACCAACAATGCAGTAGTGTTCCCTTCTGTCCACATCCCCTCCAGCATCTGTTGTTACTAGAGTTCTTGATTTTAGCACTAGGACCAATGAAACAAAACCAAACTGCAAAAATGCTACACCAGGGCTGGGACGGTGGCTCAGTGGTAGGACATGTGCCTTGCACACATGAAGCCCTGGGTTCGATTCCTCAGCACCACATAAGTAGAAAAAAAAAATCTGAAAGTGGCGCTGTGGCTCAAGTGGTAGAGCGCTAGCCTTGAGCTGAAGAGCTGAGGGACAGCGCCCAGGCCCAGTGTTCAGGCCCACAACCAGACCCCTCCCCCCAAAAAAAGCTACATCAAAAAACAATCGTAGGGTTTATTCAGGATCTTCTTTGCTCTCCCCTCCCATTCCTCTCTGTCTCCTCACTCCTTCCTCTCCTTTTTTCTTTCCTTCTTTCCTTCTTTTTTTTGTTACTTTCTTTTAGTATGGGAGCAAGGGCCACCTGATTTGGACATATTTTAGGAACACATGACAATAAATGAATAAAAGTCATTTCCAAACTGAAGCAGATATCCCAGCTGATACAACTTTCCACACCCAACCTCACCTCAAATGCACATTAAAATACACTAAATTAACAACAGTGTACCATACCTGCCTTTTTATTTGCTCAGTCTTCAAAAATAATATCACACAATAGATTTACTTCATTTTTCTTTCATTTCTCTGTGTCTAAGTAAGTACGTAAGAGAGGAGGCACACACCTCATACTCCCTACAGGGTCCATCATCACATATGGAATTCTGACTGCTTTTCCAATGTTATTTTATTACAAGGTCATATCTATTGGCAGATATCCAGGAATAAATGATTTCATTGCACTGATGAAAATGTGGTTCATAAAATATTATTTGTATCGAAGATAAAACAATTACACATGGATAGATTATAGATCTCATCTTAATAAAAACAAGACTGAACTTTCATTATGAACAAATATGCATTAGCTTATATAAACAGAGTCATTTTCTTGCTCCAATATCTCTAATGAAAGATCTATCCTACACCCAAAGTCAGTAATCAAGCTGGATTAGCTGCAAAGAAACAGTTAAAATTTAATTATCCATGCCAATCATGCAGGTCACTGGCACATACATAATCCAAAAATCATTTCTATGTGAAAGGCAGACACTTGAGTGCCTATGAGCGCCTATTAATGCATATTATTTCCAGTAAAATAATAAAGTCATTCTAAAAAGATCTATTTGCCCAGCCTCCCAAACCTGCCAGACTGTTCATAGCATCTCCTGCACCCCACCCCCATGCAAGGGATGAACTAAGTAGTCTCCTAAACTAATGGAAAGATTGGCTTAAATTTGACCTTGGCTTTCTCTTTATAATTAGCTGATTCATTCCCCAGGAGAAAGAGGTAATTAACTTACCAGTTCAGAACTTCCTTAGGAAAGAAATATAACTGTCTCACTTAAAAGGACTTTCCTTATTTCAGTAGATTTACTAATCTGAGGTTTAGATCGAAGTTATAATTTATAAAATATATGCAAACATAATAGCTCCTGGGTTCTGCGAAACAATTCAGTGGTTTAGTGTGGGCCAGAAAGCCCTGAGGCAAAGACAGTGTAACTGTCAATTAATAGAAAAAAACTAGAACTAAGGTTTCCTGACTCTCTATTTAGTTTGCTTCCTCTGATTCTCTTACACGTCCAGAAAAATATTACAGCAGTATGTAACAGAGATATTTCAGCTGCAGACAACCTATTAGTCAAGTGAATCAAAACACATATGAAAGCATCCACCATAGGTAACATTCAGTCCAAAATAGTTTCATTCAACAATTATAATGTTAAGAAAAAATAAAATTCAACATAAGCGTACCTAAGATTTTTTTAAATCTATATTCAATGGAATTGGCTAGAAAGTAGATGATCTCCAATCCCTTTGGGTTTTATACAAAACTACAAAATCATTCCAACAAAGAAAAATAAATCATTAAAGAGAAAGGAACTATGGAAGTGATAGGAAGATACCAAGTGTGAAATCACTAAGAGTAATAAGAATATATGAGGCCACATTTATGGACTTATCTGCTGAGTAACCACAAGTTTATTGTCTAAACTGGGACATTTTGGGTAATAAAAACTGTGCTATTAGTATTGAGACAAGAAATGTACATTGGGATTGTGCTGGTAAGAAAAACACATTATTATGTTCCTTTGCCAGCTAGGTTTTTTTGTTTTGTTTTTTGGTTTGGTTGGGGTTTTTTTTGTTTGCTTTTTAAGGTTCCCAATAATATAATTTGGGGTATTTCCAGGATATGTTGCTTGTTTGTTTTAAACTATTTTTTTTCTCCTCTTTAATTCCATCCTATTCTTATTTCTCCTTCCCACTCCAAAAAAAGAAAAAAAAAATTACTGAGGTTATTAACCCTTTCTTGTACACATGCTTCTCGTCTATTAACTATGCCAAAAAGAAAAAGGTTATTAGTCTGAAATTTCCTTTAAAAGCTCTTATTTCTACAATCTCAGTTTTATGACCCCTGTATTTCCATTTCAAAAAAAATGTATGGCAGCGCCCTGAGCAGAACAAGAACAGTCTGGTTTCTCCATATACTAATATGCTGTTCTATATTTGCAATCACTTGAAACTAGACTTGGAAAAATCCACTGCAGCTAATTGGAGGCATGTATATCACAGATGTAAAGTCTGCTGAGATTCAATATTCGGAATTAGTTAAGGAAACAGGAGCCGGGGAGGGGATAGAGAGGTGGAGATCAAAAGAAAGTGGTTAATAAATATCAGAAAGAAGAAGTTTCATTGAGTGAAGAGAGGAAGGCTAGAGTTACTGAAGACATTTCACTACCTCCAATGTCTTCTTTAGAATAAAGCCAGTGCTGCCGAACTTCCCTCTGCAATCCACATATAATACCTCTTTGGAGGTCTTCCTGTCCTCTACACTCCTACAGTTACTGCATCAGCCAATCGCACACTGTAGTCTCACCAGGTACATCCCCTGAGGGAGTCAGGATTTACTGTGTGGGAAACACTCAACCCTCAAAAGTTCTCAGTTGCCCCTCGTTTTCTCTTGGACTTCTTTGAAATCACCATATCAGCTCCTCTCCCATTACCCTATGGTAAATTCAACACCTCCTGCTCTATCCATCTTCCTCTCTAGCTTTTTCTCCCCCTACTCCCCAAAAAGGCAGGGGATGAACTATGTATTTTTCATACTATTTTTTGTCATGTCCAATTGGAATATAAAGAAAACAAAAAATGTTGTTAAATGTTCTCACTATGATATCATCAAAGTGGAGAAAAACAACTTTCATTTAAGAAAAAGGAAGGGAGAGAATTTCCACACCAACCAACAGGCCTTTCAAAGGACTTCTGAACATGATGGAGTAAGCTGCTCAGTATAAGAAATTTAATTTAATAAATAAGTAACTTTAAATACAAACTTGTTTTCCTAGTATAGAACAAGTATCTAAAGTACCTGGGTTTCAAAAGACATACAGTTTCTTTCTGACATGAATGTTTGAGCCATCTAAACAGAGATTTCTCCTTGAGATCACTAGGAGACTCTTCTTCAAGAACTGAGACTGTTGCAGGACTGTGGAAATGCCTATTTTGAGAGAAAACTATTGAAGTGGTAACATAAGTGAAGTCTGACAAGAATTCACAGTTCAAAATTATGCATGTAAAGAATCTGTAGATATCTTCACAAGGACTCAAAGTTAACCTATATAATACATTTCAATCTGAGATATGAAAACTCAACTACACTAAAAGTCTTGGTTAAAGGTTCTATGCCCAAAAAAGGTGGGGGGAAGAATTTACACTTTTTTAAACTCCAAAACCTGGAATTAAACTCTACATGACACTTGGGATCTCTGGCTAGCACTCTAATTGAGCCATGCCTCCAACCCTTTACTTTCTTTTTTCATATTGTTTTCAATTGAGACTCTAAGTTTATGAGAAATCAAAATAATGTCTTTCATACAAACATGAAAAATCATTGCAAAGGGGGTATGCTTTTGATTTTCAAAAGATGCTTTAATGAATGAAAAGCACTTACTGGAATTTACAAAAAGCCAACTGGGAAAGGGCCAAACAATGCTAACAGCGTCGGAGAAATGTGTTCCTGATATAAACCTCCTCCTTAATTAATATCATTCGGAAACAACAGTGTGCAAACACACTATAGTAAAAGGAGATATTTATTTGGATAGATCAGGAAATACATAACCTCTACAAAGAAAAGTTCTAGAAAGTATAATCAATACCTTTCTTATTAGAAGATAGTTCTGATTTTGCAATTCACAAAATATAAGAGAACTTGGGAATATATATTTTGATTGGACACTCAGCATTCAACTCCCCCTCCTACCATGCCACTTCATACCACAGAAGCAATCAGTTGTCAGTCACCTGAAAGTCAGCATAACTGTTAACCTCAGTCCTTGCATCCTAGGAGAGGAGAATTTAGGCAAGATAGAAATATAGTAAAAGTGACAGCGAAATTCATTAGGAAAGGACTACACTTCCAATAGACTGAAGGTGGCTCACTCTAGGGTGAGAATAGCAATGAATTTTAGCCTAGTACAAGTTTCTAATGAAATATAAAGGGCTTGGAGCATTAAATCCCACCCCAGGACCATCCCAGAGGCTGGCATTCCCCCAGTGGTAAGGAGGTTTGATGATCTCTAAGGCCTGGTTTACTGCTTTGTGTAGGTAAGTTAAAGATCTATTGTTCAAGAACTATTTATTGACCCATCATGGAATGAAGCCTATCAAAATCTTTAGACAGCTTAAAGAATCTCAAGAACCCATCCTATAACATTCCATGAGACTCTGGGTAGACTACAAAGGCTGACTGGAATGTTAAATTACTTTTTTATTCCTGTAATCTCACACTCCAAGTTTCTTTAGTATTTCCCCATGGTTCTGGATAGCTGCTAAACTAACTTTCTAGCTTTAATATTATATGGATGTGCAAAGGAATGTAGAATGAAATAGAATGATACAAGGAATCTAATAAATAAGCGTACCATGTAAAAATCTGTATGAAACACAAATGCGTTTTTAGGGACTAACTGAAATATAATGTACTATGGCCTAAGAAGAAACAACCAAAGAGACGTAAAAACCTGAAATACCCAGATGACAATATCATTGTTATACAAATATACACCAGAACAATATATTTGAAAAATTATGCATACATATAAATTCATACATATATTTGGGGACTTTGAATGGAACTGCAAGTGTCCAGCCTCAAAGCTAAGAAAGCTTGAATTTCTGGACAAAGTCTAGAAAGCCACCTTTCTTTGCTGGGGTCCTAGTACTGCTTATTTCCATGTAAAGAAACCTGTTATTCTTCTGGATTTACTTACTAAAAGACAAAAAAAAGTGTGATTTTTGTGTCAGTCTTTACTCTCCAACTTGCACTTTTCAAGAATTGCTTTTGTTTCCTATCTCCATCTATTCATTCCTTGAAAAACTAAACACCAACTTAAATAAACAACCAATGAGGTTGACGGTAGCCAGAAGGTAAAGACTGGAATATGGAGACAGTATTAATTTAAATTGAGCCCTTAGGAGTTAGTAGCAAGCTAGTCAGTCTCCACTATAATCCCTAGGCTCACCGTTGAGGTTAATTGCTCCCTTTTGTATTTTATATTATGTCCTCTACTGTCCATAAGATAGATGATATAAAGGGCACCAGGAAGAGAGAAAGGTAAAAGAGGACAGGTACATAGGAGTTTGTGAATGGCAGATGTTTTTAAATAAATATGGAAAAATGGAAAGTGAAAAGATAACAATTTATAAAGGATTGCAGAGACCCATCCATCTAGAGAACTAGGAAAAGAAGGGATGATATTCAGAGGGAAGACTATTAATTGCTCATCTTGAGATCTACAGAGGTAGGTAGAGTGACTTCTGTCCTGATAAAAGCTTTTATTGAAGTCTCTTATCATGCATATCAGTATGATTTCATGGAAGTTAGATTTCCTTTTAAATCTAACTTTGTGAACAAATCATAAATATCATGATAAATACTAAACTGTTCTTTTTACTTTAAAAAAGTCTTTAGAAGGCTTTAGTCTGAAGACAATAAATTTAATACACCAGTCAGATTTTTCTCAACTGGAAAAGTCTCAAATTCTTTCTATTCCCACTTTCAGGTCTTACTTTCAAAATCAACATTGCCTCTACTTGAATTACAATTTTCTTTGAAGTTAAAATATATTACTTGTGTCTGAAAAAGGAAAATAAACTGTCCATCAGTGACTTGTGTTCAGTTTTAACCTAAATCTCAACTTCAGAAATAAGCAAGAAAAAAACAAAATGTTCACTTTTATTTTTTTTTATTTTCTTTCTTTTGGGTCCAGTTATGGGCCTGAACTCTGGGCTTGGGCACTGTCCCTCAGCTCTTCACCTCAAGGCTAGCACTCTACCACTTGAGCTACAGTGCCACTTCCGGCTGCTTATGCGGTACTGAGGAATCAAACCCAGGGCCTCATGCATGCAAGGCAAGCTCTCTACCACTGAGCCACTTTCCCAGCCCCAGATGTTCACTTTTAAACTGAGGAAGTCTCCCAAGAGTGGCCTGCCTCTCGCCTCATCTTTTAGCTGTGCTTTCTCTATCTTTCACCTTCTGCCTATCACGTGAATTAGCTAGAAAAATCAGTGTCTCCTTTCCATCTGGAAAGAGGAAATCTTAATGAGATATTAATAACATACAAACTTGTTCACATAACAAAACTCATCAACTCTTTCTCTTGCCAGTTGCAGGAAATAGTTCTATCTCAAAGTTACAATGAAGATTTCTGCTGCGCATGACTACATTCCATGCTTCTCTTAAAACTTGTTATATGGTGGCTCACACCTGTCATCCTAGCTACTCAGGAGGCTGAGATCTGAGGATTGCGGTACAAAGCCAGCCTGGGGAAGGAAAGTCTCTGAGACTCTTATCTCCAAAACTACTCAGAGAGAGCCAGATGTGGCACTGTGGTTCAAATGGTAGAGCTCTATTCTTGAGGCTCAGGACATTACCCAGGCCTTGAGTTCAAGCCCTAGAAACTGCAAAAATAAACAAACAAATAAACAAAACACACACACACACAATTTCTGTGTGAGGTTGGAACTGTCTTGAACTATGGCCCCTTCTCACCTGTTGATCTATGAAAATGTTACACTTCATAACCTGTGCCCATGAAATACTGCAAGTATGGAAGTCATTTCAGGTGCATATGGGAAAAATAATTTTATTAAGAATTAATTTCTAAATTATCTCTTTGAACACACTAGTTGTCCATAAGTTCTTTTCTACCTCAAACTTTCACTTTTTTGGTAACATTCTTTTCTGCTTTACAAATGTTATAATGATACATTGCCCAGCACTTAAAAAGTTTCAGAGCTCCAAACAACTGGAGACACACTGAGCTCTATTCTGGAAGGACAATCTCTTAAGAACAAAGCAATCAATGTCAAAGGCAGTTGAGTTTTAATTCACCAAGTCTCTACTCTCTATGGATTGATCATCTTTAAGTACGGATATTATAAGGTCCTTGATCTTGGAATTATAAATCAGAAACGAGATCTTTGGCAAAAGAGGAATAGCTTGCTTACACCAAAAAAGTGAAGTAATACTCTTTCTTACCAAAAGTTAAGACTAACTTGGGTTATTACTTTGACAAATGAAGACTACTTCTAATAATGAGATAATGTGATGGACCTTTTCCAACTCAAGTTTAGAGTCGAAAGCTTTTGAGATATACAGAAAGAGACAACAGACACAGACAAATTTGAAGTATGAAAAAAACATATGAAATTGTATCATTTAACAAGTGCATTATATTTGCAGTATCTTTCTGCAAACACTTATTCTATATCTATTTAACTCCTATATATCATGACTTACTTTAAAAACTTAAAACTATGAGTTAATCATCTCTTACTGCCTCAAAGTTTACTGAACATTCTAAATGTTCAATCAATTTTTCTTGCTCTATTGCAGTCAGAACTACAATTAAATCTCCTTCTGAGAAGTTTCTACACAATACAATGGCAGCCAAATAGTTGTGTAAGAAAGGCGCACACTTCCAACCAAATGTATTTATTCCCTCTTCTGAACTCCTGTTGCACACTACCTGTAACTCACTCAGCACTCTGTGATAAAGAGATGACTTCAGCGTATTTCATTTTCCCCATAAGATCAAAAGCTCCCCAGGGACAAGACACACATCAAACTGACTCGTGTCATTACCTCAGCCCCTACAGTTAAGCCCTAATCTGACATTTCTGAAGAAATCATTAGCTTTAAATAAATATATCAGCCTTTCTTCTTTGGAAAACCAACACCTAATTAAATCTCTGTACTGCTTTGTGCTTTGGCTTAGGATGGAGAGAGTAATTCCTAAAAAGAAGAAAGTGCTTCAATACATGAACACGATGCCACAGATTCACTGCAGCAGAACGGACATGCTGAGTGATTTTTTTTTAAATTTTCAAGCAGTAGTGATGAATTGTGCTGACTGTGACATTTATGCCCTCCTAGGAGTAATGGCACACTTTTTACTTTTAAGGAGGCTTGCCAAGATTTAAGCTATAATTTTTGGCCACTGAACAAAATTGGAATTGTTTTGTTCTTTAAAAATAAAGGGAACTATTTCCCCTAACACTGACAATTCAAGGAGCAAAAATAAATTCAAATAAATAACAATATGAGTTGAATTTCACATACTCTCCTCTCGACTGGCTTAGTGATCACATCACAGATCACCTCATATTGAAAGGAATATCGTGTTAAATCCCAAATTTCACACAAAACTTCCTTCCTTACATCCTGAGTTTTAAATAAATTTCATATCCTTACATTAAAAAATACTACTATTGCCAGGAATTGGTGGCTTACGTCTGTAATCCTATCTACTCAAGAGGCTAAAAAATCAGGTCAAAGACAGCCGAGACAGAAAAGTCCATGAGATTCTTATTTCCAATTAACCACAAAAACCAAAAGTGGAACTGCAGCTGAAGAACAGAGCACTAGCTTTGAGCATAAAGCTCAGAGAAAATGTCCAGGCCCAGAGCTCAAGTCCCAGAACCATCATCATCACCATCATCATCATCATCATCATCATCATCATCATCATCATCATCATCATCATCACAACAATAATAATGATAATATAAGATAAATAGACACTATTATTACTTTTGTTCATTTATTCAAAAGGCAAAATTTTTAAAACTGTCCTTATTCCATTTTCCATTAATTCCAGAAGTCCAACAACAGAACATATTCAATTAAAATTAGATAGACAGACAGATAATATCCAGACATGGCTCATGCCTATAATCTTAGCTACCCAGAGGCTAAAATCTGGAAGATCACAGTTTGGAGCCAACATTGTCAGAAAAATTAAGTAGCCCATTTCCAAAATAACAAGCAAAAAGCAGGAGTGGAAGAATGGCTCTGAAGACTTTAAACATGTTTATGGAACATCTCTATACTTAATCAATATACAACTTTTTATATGTTTATTTTAGAACAATCACTAGAAGTAAATACTTTGAACCTTTATAACAATTAGTTGAAAGAACCCAACATTTTGGTAGCACTTACTTGTGTCATGTAAATGATGTTTACCACAAATGACATACATTTAATGGCCAATCCATCCACAATTGCTTCTCTTACTGGTTTTTTGTTTTGTTTTGTTTTGTTTTCATTTATGTTAGAGAAGGTACTACATAAACTTTTCAAAAAATGACTAAATAACTGTAACTGTAACACACTTCTCCAGTGTGATAGGGCCACATGACTTTCCAAGAAAACCAACATCTTTCTCTGATTTAAATTTAAAATCTGGCAAGGAAGGGAGAGAGGGAAGGAGGGAGGGAGTGAGGGAAGGTGGAAGGAAGGGAAAAGGAAAGAGGAGGAAGGGAGGGCAAGTAAAAGCTAAATTCACTATAGTTGACTAGAACATTACAGCAGCTGATGACTACAGAATACTGCTTCTGCCAGTCTTTGGGCTTGTTTTGAGAAAATAAACAATAAAATAGACACCAACCCTGTACTCATGGAGCTAGTAGTATCCTATAGAACCCAGGTAATGAATGATCAAATGAACAAATAAAGTAATCACAAATTATAGCCAGCATAAGGACAGAGAGAAAAGGGGGAAATGGACTTCTACATAATATCTGCACGACAGATTCTGCTAAGGACGTGACACTTCAGTCAAGATCTGAAGGAGATGAGAAAAACTCAGTCATGTGAAAAGGAAGGAAGAATGTCTAGGGTTAGAAAACAGCAAATGCAAAGGCCTACTGTGAGAAAAAAAATTTTCGCATTTAGAAGAACTGAAAGAAATCTGTTGATCTGAACAAGGTTGTAGTTGAGATGGGCTTACTCTCTGTGGCTGGATACACAGACACCAAAGTCAAGAAAGAGAGCAGGGAGCAAAAATGTGAGCTGAAAGTGGACAACTCTTGCTTTCATACGTTTAGTAAAGGGAGCACTTACTAAAGTTGCTACATTTCCCTCTGCATTTTTGAACATTTATGTTTCAAACCATAATACCAAGTACCAATAACTATTAGAGCCACAAGTTTACTGTCATTTGATAAACAATTTTCAAACAGTATCTCTTCCCTACTAGATAGGAACTTGAAAGAATAGATCATGACTGCTTCTGTTCCCCTTGGTGACTCTAAATGGCTGAATCAAAGTCTGATGCTAGGTGGACCCCCTCAGCAATTCTGTGACCCACTACCCAGGCTCCACAGTCAGGGCTCCCTTTCCAAATCAAAAGTCTCCCTCTCTGGGGTTCTAGCAGCCTGCTGAGCCTTAGCAGATGAGCCACCCAAGGTTGCATACCTTCTCTGGTCAATACAGACTAACAAGGCATTTAGGATTCTAAGTGGCCACCCCAGCTCCAAAATCCATCAAAGAAACACAGAATCAACTCACACTTACACCACACTGAACTCCCTCTTTCCAAACCCTCACTCTTATCAGTCCCCCAGATACTGATTTCCAAACTGCTCTTCAACAAGTCTCCAGCACACAGCTCCCATTCTGTTTCCTAGAAACCTGCTCAATGATACAGCTCAACACATACTTGTAGCACAATGGATGATATAGCACAGATGATATATATATATGCACAGAATGGACATCTTGATGTGCCTCTACATTTGATTATTTTTTCCAAACAAATGGACTTAATCTGTAACTAAAGGCAAATTATGTTAATTTAAAAATTATATATAAGCTTATACATTTGAATAATTTAAAATCCACTTTATAAACTCTGTAGTATAAAATTAATCTTATGAAGGAATGATTTAAAAAAACTGGAAATACAAGAAAAATAATGCTCTGGGTGCTGGGAGCATGGCTTACGTGGAAGAGTACCTGCCTAATAAGCACAGACTCTGAGTTCAAACCACCACAGAAAGAAAGAGAAGAGGAGGAGAGCTAAGAAACACAGGAAGAGGATGAAGAAGGAAAGGAGAGACGCGAGGGGAAAAGAAGAAGAGAATTGAAGAAAAGAAACAGAAAGAAAGAAAAGAAAAAAGAAAAGTTGTTTTTATATTTTTTAATTTTGTCTTAAAGATCAAAGAATAAGAAAAAATACTAAGAATGGAAAGAAAAAGCAGGCTTGGGAAAGACATTTTTCTTCAAATAAAGTAATGATCACTCCTGGGGCTAGTTAAAGAGTCTAAAAGTACAGAGCTTGAAGAGCTGTGATTCAAAATCATAGTTTTTCTACTTCAAAAATCAATATTTATCTCAGACCACAACTAGAATCTTAATTGTTTTGGTGGGAAGCTCTTCAATTTTAATGGATGTAAAAGGAGAAGCTACTTTGCTCACTAGAGACTAGAATTATGTTCTCAAATATACCCTATCACCTATCCCTCAACTAGCCTTCTCAGACACTTAATTCTCTCTCTGACCTAAGATGTTTTGAATGTCTTGCACAATTACTGCCTTACTGGCACTTCAATGACTCAGAATTATTTTTAGGATCAAAAAAAATCTAACGTAATAATCCTCCTGTTTGCCAGTACTTCCCAAGTATAATCGAAACTCACACACCTAGCACAAAAAAAAAAAAAAATGTACTTTCTCAATCCACAAACACTATTATTCAAAGAAAAGGTCAGAAAGGCAATGCTGAAGAGCTGCTGAACTCCATACACAGAACTTTAAACAAAAATTACTTCTGCCAATAATAGCATAGAGACTCCATATGGAATTTAATGCTCTGCCCTTACATCTCATTACATGCACATTTAAACATCTCGTCTGTCAGAAGCAAATGAATCAATCATTTTCTTAAAAAGACATGGTCTCACTGAATTCCACTTTGCAACAATATTTCCAACATTTTGCTTCATTTCATTCCCCAAAGTACTAAACTACTTTGATGTCACTCTTGATTACTCCCTTTTTCTTTCTCACTAAAGCAATCTTGAAATCTAATTGTCTAATTTAAAGCAAAACAACCATGCCAACAAACAAAATGAATTTAAGATCTGTCTTTACAAATAGAAGAAAAGCAAATCCAGAAGAAAACAAATTCTATTCAGCTGTAGGAGAGGACCCAGTGAGAATTAGGGTATTTTATTATCGCAGTTTAGAAGCAAGAAGAATTCACAAAAAAGCAAGTAGACAATGAAGATGAAAGTCATAGTTAATATAGACTGGCAATAAGATAAGAAAAATGGTAAGTAACAATAATAATGACCACCTTGATAACTGTTTTCGTCCTCAGCAATTCTTTACAAAAAGCCCTATTAAAACAATATGAAGACATACGAAACCTCCAATGGGTCTTTTATATTGAATAGGTAGCCAGTAGCAAAACCTGATACCCAACACAAGCTAAAACTGACTCCTGGAAGTCATTACCCTTCTAGGTAAACAATTACATCGAGAATTCAATACATAAGTCAACACAGCCAAAAACCTCAGACCTTAGACCCAATAATAATTAAAATCCAGCTCCTGCATGGAGGTGGCTCATAAAAATTTTACTGAACACTGATACTAGCTAAATCGTTATTTATGATCTACCATAGCCGGTCAAAGGAGATTTTATGCAAAAGATTTTATGCCTACTTTTGAAGGTAAAGAGTAGAACACAACAATAACTGGTTTGTACATCATTTGACTCAACAATTCTGAATAAACATGCCCAGAAATACAGTAGACTAAAGTGTTTTTAAGAGTGACAGTATATGCAGGATGAAAGCACTAGGTGAATGTTCTGAAAATCTTTTGGCAGTTTAGGTACACAGTAGACTTTGCTTCTCTCCAGAGGACATTTCTACACAAAACCAAGGGGAACACATGCTCTAGCAGCAGCTACTAGGAATGACCAAATCACATAAAATTAATGGGATGTGACTTCTTTTTAATGAATAAATGTATACCTAAGCGATGAGCCCAATATTTTTTATTCCACTGGGTAAGCGTCTAGAATAATCAATTCAATCAGATCTATTGAAGAAGCTCTGTATGGTTTGGGGTTTGGTTTTGTTTTTTCATTGTGTAGGTCAAGGGACTTGAACTCTGGGCCTGGGCGCTGTCATGAGCAATTTTTGCTCAAGGCTAGAGTTCTACCACTTTTAGCCTCAGGGCCACTTCCAGGTTTGTGGTGGTTAATAGGAAATAATAGTCTCACAGACTTTCCTGCCCAGGGTTGGCTTTGAGCCGCAATCTTAAGATCTCAGCCTCCTGAGTAGCTAGCATTAGAGGTATAAGCCAATGGTGCCCAGCTCTTGTACATCTTTAACTGGCAGTTTCCTTCTTTTTTCCCTCCTTGCCCAGATGTCTGTGTGTGTTGAAGGAAAAGTAAACAAGTTGGTCTTGGAATTTAAAATCTGCTATATCAGATACACAGATGGCAAAAATCAGTAAGAGAAACTATAATCTGATTAAGAAAAAAAATACAGAGACTAAAGAGAAATATCAAAAATATTAAAATATTTTGTAAATAAACCTAAAATTTTAATTCTTGAAAAGGAAAATTCTGATAATATTCTGAAACTGCAATCTTGTGCAAAAATGTCAGTATAGTATTCCCATGATCAAGCCTTAGAAGAATCCAAACTAAAGTAAATCCTTGCCTGAGGTCAAAGTAGTCTGTAATATATCTGCAGAATAAAACAAGATTATCCATAAAGTTTGGTCCCAGGGACAGAGTGAAGGCTTAGTGTTTTAATTCTTGCAATGAGGTAAACCTGCACATTCCTATGAAAAGTTATTTACACCACAAACCTGTCATAAAAAGCAGTACAACCGAGTAATTTCTAGCAAAATTAAGTATGCAACAAATGCTTGTTGGGCAACTGAATAAAATACTTAACTTTTTTTTTTTTTTTGGCAATATGGAGATTGAACATATAGGATCTTGAGCCATACCTCTAGTCCTTTCTCTTCCTTTTATTTTTACCTAGGGTCTCTCTCTTTTGCCTGGGCTGGACTGGGCTTGGGCCATGATCCTCCTAATTCTACTTATCAAGTCACTAGGATTATGCCAGAATGGTCCAGGATTATAGGACTGTACTGTTATGGCCAGATGGCCCCTAAGGCATTTTTTACAAACTCTATACCAAATCCCTTTACATGTCATTAGTGTATATTAACATTATGTTCTAGAAAATTCTAATTCTTGATAGTAATAGGCAATAAATAACCCAGTGTTTACTGCTTGCCAAGCCCTGCTTAGAGAACAGAAATATGACAACTTTATGAAACAGAATCTACTGTTAGAAAGTATTTAATCTATAAATCCTAACTTATAAAGAATAGGGCTCAGCCCAAAATATAAGGTTTTATAATATAGTAAACATGACACTCACAGAAGGGATAGTTTGATTCAAAACTAAAAAAATCTGGCTTCAGTAATCACACTTCTACATTAAAATGAGCTCACTATTACATGTACTCAATGGCAAGTATACTCAGTGGGTAAGCATACATGTCAAATATTACAAGGTACATGACCCAAATAGTACTTTCTAGTAATATCAATGCAGGATCATTATTAGCTGCTTTATAATAATCATTTTTTAATATTTTAGAATTCTAAAATATCCTTTATACAGTACCTTCTCAATTACATGACATCCTATTCCATTATTATCTCACAGTACATACACTCATGTTTAAGCTGGGATACAGGATAGTGTCAGATTGCTTACAGGCATGAAGTCCTGGCATCAATCTTCAGCATGAGTGTGTGTGCAGGCGTGCACACACACACACATACACATACACACACACTTGCAAGTTAACATCATAGGTTGTTTGGTATGGATGTAAAAATCCTAGAGGTGAAATTCTTTAAAAAATCGTAATAGAAACACATACATTATATGAATATTTACAGAGAACCATTACATCACTTTGGGGATAAACTAGTAATTAAAGACGTGTCCTTAATCAGTTACAACTTTTACTATTTTTTTTAAATCCAATTAAGACACAAACATGCAAGTATGAGATGACCTGAAAACTATTTTCAAAAATACACTTAGGTCCAATTGAAAATTCATAAGCTACTAGTTGAATACACAAGTTCTGAAAAGAAATAAGGCAGAGTCACCATCTGGGAGACAAGTACTGAGAATAGAAATAGTATTCAGTTAGTTTGTGGGTTTGAAATTGCCTAGTACGAAAAATGCAAGCAAACAGAAAATTGTAAAATTGGATTTTCCACTCATCACATATGACAGAATCACTACATCCAGGCTGTATGTACCATTACCAAAAATGTGTTTACATCACGATATCTATTTGTTTTGTTTTTCTTTTAAACAACACTCATGATGCCAATGAATCTGCTCTACTGCCCACCTCTAGGGCAGCAGCTCTTGCAGTGAGATAGGATTGGGTTAAACAGACAGAAGGCTCGATGGTGATCCTGGTAATACAGAAGCTGAGGTTGCTAGGTGCGAGTGGCTCATGCTTATAATCCTAACTTTTAAGGAGGCTGAGATCTGAAGGTCATAGTTAAAAGCTAGCCGGGGTAGGAAAGTCTTCCAGACTCTTATCTCCAATTAACCAGGTGAAAACCAGAAGTAGAACTATGGCTCAAAGTAGTAGAGCAGTAGCCTTGAGCAAAAGAGAACAGGGATGGTACCCAGGTACCGAGTGCAAGCTGACCGACAACCACAACAACAACAAAAAGCTGAGGAAATCCTTTCAGACCAAACCATTTCCCCTTATACCCAGATTCTACAGCCTACGAACTACATGAAGCCTCTTCTGGTTTTCTCCTCTACTCAGCTTCCTCAAATTGACCAATACTGGGCCTGCTCATTTGTTTTAGGCAGTTGAATACAAACAGAATGTGAGCATGTATGCATGTGAAACACACATACACACACAATTCCTAAAGGAATAAAGCAAATTCAAGAGGAGATAGAATAGTTCATATGATAGGGTTTCGTGTATTTTCTGTAGAACCAAAAATGTTTTTACCTCATGATGACTGTGATCATACTCTCTTACTAGGTAGTATATTGGATTCCTTCTGGCAAATTCCAGATTGTCACATTCATCCATATTCTAGAAATATGAGAGGAATACTGTGCCATTCTGCCTTTAAATCAATTCATTTTTAATTCTAAGGTGTCCTTTGAAACAGATTTCCTGTAGAATAGTTTATTTGTTAAATGGTTCGGGTAGAAAAGTCACAGGAACCTACCTCAAATAATCTGCATATTTTGACTTTCCACCAGATAGTATCTGTTCCTCACCACACAAAAGTCTGCATAATTTTTGTTCATGAAAGGAGTAAAGCAGAAGAACTTATCTTTAACCACTTCAATCTCCAAGGTGAACAACTCAGAAACAATACATAAAGAAGTCAGCTTTCATATTCTAGTATGAATCTGAAGCAGACTGAGTTTATTCAAGTCCATGAAATAAAGAAAGTGAGAAGTTACTGTTTTCACCCTAACGCCAATGAGGACTAACAATGCAATTAAAAGAGACCCTACCAGACCAGAGAGAAAGCAACAGTTCCCATCTACATAGATTTACATAGTAAAACAAAACAGAGTAGATCTTGTTACTTGAGGTAACATATGTTTTCACATCTTAAAAGCATTCAAAATATTTTTAATAGTTTTTCTTTGAAGTTATACTATGCATGATTTAGGAAAGTTAAGCATGTAATGGGTTAAAGTGGAATTTATACCTATGTCAATCTGGCACTGTTGGAGCTCTCCCTTCTGTTCTACACTATAATATCTGCCTCTAAAATGTCGAGAAATGCCAAATGCATAGCTCTGGCACAAACTGCTTTAAAGGAGATTAGTTAAAATCATTTCTAAGATATAATTTTACACATATCATGGAAAAAAGAAAAAAGAGGAAAGTTTCTATGAAACTGAGCTATCATAAGCCATCAGCCTGAGCAAATTTTGAAAAAAAAATGATAGAAATTTTGTGAGATGGGTAAATAGTTTTTCCACCCTCATTTGAATATATTTAAAAAAAGGCTTTCAAGAGATAAAGAGACCCAATCTGATTACACAAATGAGATAGCTCATAGACCATACAGGACAATTTCCAATCCTGAACCTTCTATGCTATCCCACTGTCCAATTGCACCTCTTTATCATATACTAAACTCACCATCCCCTCTTACACACATCAATAAAAAAAAAAATTCACTGGAAAAAAAAAGAAAGAATAACAATGGCAATCCAAACAGACTGCAAAACAAAGCTTCAGCTACTTTTGCCCAAGAGAGCAAAAGGTACAGCCAAAATCACTAGAAGAATTGGCAAGGAGAAATAAAACATCTCTTATCAAAAGACAATCAAATCTTAACAAATTTGTAATAAGTTACAAAGTATTTTAGGTTATTCAGAGCTAAAGTGTTTTGAGTCTGACTTTCTAAAAAATCAAGTCTACTGTTAAGTTAAATCAGTTTACACACAAAAATATAAATATAAATATATGTTAGTAGGCAAATCTATGGCCATCTGACAACCTGTACTTTATGTACAAAAGTAAAGGGTTCTGTCACTGCCATTTATAAAGGATATAGTTGAATCATACTGTGAATAAATCAAAAGTGAAAAGGATAATTTCTTCTGAGCCTGGTAGATAAACTGACTCCTGAAACTTTTATCTTGGTTTTCTAGCCATCTCACAAAATAATAACACAAGGGGAAAAAAAGCAGCCTCATAAGCAATAAAAATAATAAGTATAATAAGTATAACATAAGTAATTCCTTCTGAAATAAGCTTGTGACCAAATGCGAATTACATATATTCCCTATTTATACTGACAAACATGTAAGACCAACTTAACAGATGTTATTTATTTAACAATGATAAGTGTTAATAAGATTTTTGCCAATGTTATGAATGATGCAGAATCCAGATGCCCAACTGCTAGATACTAACTGTATTTGCAGACTTCTATCCAGGGGATAGAATATTCTTGATGTATCTTTCTTTGATAGCCACTCTTTGTAATTCAAAACTGAACTGAAATATGTTAAAGACATCTGTCAGAGATGTTTAAGTATTATAGAATGCTTAAAGAGAAAAATGCCCAAATTATTGCCTTAAGGTTTTTAAACTATTTTGAAAGAATGGAGCATAATTACAAAGTTACCTTTTATCGATGTATTCTTCCACAGTCATTTTATGTGCCCTTGACATAAGTTGAACATATGCTCAACAAAAATAAGACCAACAGATTTTAGCTTTAAAATTTCATTTTGTGTTACATATTTCTTTATATTTTTATTTAATTTTTTGGTGGGGCGGGGACAATACAGGAAATTGAACTCCAGGCCCAGCATTTGCAAGGCAAGCACTCTGCCACTGAGCCATGCCTGCAGTCCCTTCATCCATCCGTCATTTTTGAGGTAGGGTCTCTCTCCATTTATGCTCAATCTAGCCTGGGCTATAGCACAGCACCCAGCCACTGTGCTTCCCCTTCCCCTCCAGAGCGATAATAGATGCTGCACAGCCATTGGCTGAGATGGAGTCCTGTGAACTTTTTTTTTTTTTTTTTTGGCCTTTACTAGTCTCCAACCTTAATCCCTTGATCTCTGCCTCCCAAATATCTCCGATTACAGGCCTGAGTCATGGCTCCCTGCTAGAATTTCTTAAAACAATGGCTTTGCTCTCCATTTGTTCTTACAGTAAACCATTCATTAAAAAGGCAAAGAGTGTGGTGGGATACTCCTGTAATCCTACCTATTCAGGAGGTGGAAGCAAGGGGATTATAAATTTGAGGATAGTCAGCACACAGGTAGGCTCTTATCACAAAAGCAAAATAAAAACAAAAATGAGTGAGGGCATGGTTCAGGTGATGAAGTGTTTGCTCAGGCAGCTAGAAGCCCTGAATCCAACCCCAAGTACAACACAGCAAATAACAAGGCCATGGGGTAGCTCAATGGCTCAGCACTCACCTACCATGGCACTGGCTCAAGGTTGAATTCCCAGTAGAGCAAAAAATACTCAGTAACATAATCTCGAAAGAAGACTGCTAAAAAATTTTCACTCATAACAAGAGCTTTCTTTTTTGATTAATTCAATTTTTTATGAAAAATGTACAGAAATTAAAGTTATTTTCTAAGATGACTCATCTCCAATAAACCACTCAGAAAATCAGAAGTGGTGCTGTGGCTCTAGTGGTAGAGTGCTAGCCTTGAGCTGAAGAGCTGAGGGACAGTGCCCAGGCCCAGAGTTCAAGCCTCATGACCAACCAAAAAAAAAAAAAAATATATATATATATATATTATATATAACAGAGAATTTACAGCAGATATTACCTTTCAACCTTCTGTTTACTTCTGTATGTTATGATTCAATATGACAGAATAAATCACCACACAGAACATATGTAGTATTTTTATTTTGTATTATATTACCATATGAAGAGGTTCCATCCATACACTGGAAACATAATACACGATAATTAATTTCCTAGCTTTTTTCCATAATTACATAGAAAATGATTATTTCCCTAATTGTCTCATTGCTAAAGTGCCACTTAATAGCCTTTGAACATTACATTTTAGCTAATCAGATACAGTGATTCTGAAATGGCATATAAGATATACATATCGAACATGGTATTTAGAATATAATTCCTGTGGTATTTCATGTATTAACTTTAAAAACAAGCCAGGTCAGCCGGGCGCTGGTGGCTCACGCCTGTTATCCTAGCTACTCAGGAGGCTGAGATCTGAGGATCGCGGTTCAAAGCCAGCCCGGGCAGGAGAGACCGTGAGACTCCTATCTCCAATAAACCATCAGAAAACCGGAAGTGGTGCTGTAGCTCAAGTGGTAGAGCGCTTGCCTTGAGCTGAAGAGCTGAGGGACAGCGCCCAGGCCAGAGTTCAAGCCCCACGGCCAACAAAAAAAAAAAAAAAAGCCAGGTCAAACTTTACATGATATTGTAAATTGTACAAATTGTACATTTATCAAGATAAATAAAAAGATGCTAAATTTACATGACCTATCATCAAAGAACTAGTAGCACATACATAATATATGTTCCTGACTTCTCTACAACTGACCCAATATGATAGGCAATGTGCAAATTTAACTTGCCAATGGCTTTTTTTTTTTTTTTGTCGGTCGTGGGGCTTGAACTCTGGGCTGAGTGCTGTCCCTCAGCTCTTCAGCTCAAGAATAGCACCCTATCACTTGAGCTACAGCACCACTTCCGGTTTTCTGGTGGTTTATTGGAGATAAGAGTTTCACAGCCTTTCCTGCCGGGCTGGCTTTGAACTGTGATACTCAGATCTCAACCTCCTGAGTAGTTAGGATTACAGGCGTGAGCCACCAGTGCCCAGCTAGCCAATGGCTTTTATTTCAAAATACCTATATCTCATAGAGCATAAACGTTAATCCAAAGTGAAATCCTTTTGTAATAGTTACTAGACCTCATGAATTTATGACCAATTAGAGCCTAGTCTTTATTTTAAGATGATCCATTTTCAACTGGATACCATAAATATTTGTGACAACACTCACAAAGAAATTATCCAAACTAATTAAGCTCACTTTGTTACATAAATGTTCTATATTGCTTATAAATAATTGGCACTTGAAAATAAGATGATAAGCTAGATATGTACGTCTGATAGAGGATAATAAAGGAAGCCTTTCTACAATGCTTACAGTGTTCCAGACTTAGTCACAGATGACTTATATTAATTAGCTCTTCAATCCTGAAAACATAAAGAATTGTGTATACAATTCACAGGGCCCAAGGCAAAAGGAAATATTGGATCTCTTATTAAAACTTCAAGACAAGAACTGCTTCATTATTACATCCCTCTCCACCTCCATCGTCTCTAGCTTGTTCTCTAACTATTGTAAGTTTGTACAAGGGCAAAGGTAGACCTTCACAGTGGCTGGGCAACCAGCTCAGGTATAACCAGATGACACACCTCCTGAATACCACAGAAAATGAAGGAGAAGCCCAGGACAGCTCCACGAAAGTGGGAAGACAGTGACCTGCAGGACAGCTTCACCGTCCTACCTGATGTCATTATAAATAGATTCAATGTTAGAAGTGTTAAGAATGTTAGGCTGGTAAGCTCATTAAAATAACCAAGCACAAGGTCAAACTGAGCACTGCAGCATCCATGTGCAATATGACTGCTACACATGCTGATGAAGTTGGTATTCAAAGTCCATTTACACAGTGTTCTCTCATTGGTTATTTCTGTGGGAGTGTTATCATTAGTGGACACCATTCTGGTTTTGCATACATTTCTACATGCAAATTATATTATTTAAGCATTATCCACAGAGGCATCAACACTCAGAACTATGAACCATCAATAATAAATAGCATGTTTGAGTTAGAACAAAATGATAGAGCTATCACCAAATCAATGACTTGCTTTTTTGAAAAATTTAAATGCAAGACCATTTCTTTTTAAAATGGGAACGTCCTCTTACAATATATAAATATATAACTTGCTGATTTTATGCATAGACTAAGTAAATAAACCAAAATGAATTATTTATTAATACCTGATAATTATTTCATTATTTACAAGTGATTAATATATGCTATTTTCTGAATACAGGGATGGAAAATTGGCCCTAGGCTTCTCGCTATCTTTGTTTTTCTTACAGATGTACAGACAAATGCTCTTACAAAAACTTTTCTAAGTCATGCCTGGAAGAACTGGTAATTGGCAGGGGTTGTATTTTGGAAGGCACTTTGGTTATTTATCTTGAAAGACAGAATGATTTTCTTTGTAATGTATGTCATTAATATAGAAATTAATCAGTGATTACAGATTGGAGGTGGGAGGGACAAAGGTCTCTTCTGACATACTTTGCTAGGGTATGTTCTTTGTCATTTCCCCATAGAAGAAACTGGAACTAACTTCTTTCTTTCTAATGTAAATCAAGAGAGAAGGAAGGGGGGAGGGCTTACCTTTCTTCTGCTTCTTTTCCTATATTCACACATTTCAGAGATTAACATATTCATGAGAAGGCTTAGAATGGTCCAGGTGCCTTGGCAGGGGGTAGAGTAAGCTCTTATATATGTTGTAACATTGTTGTAATCTATCATAATGTATTAGATTACCTTTGAACACAAATTTAAGGTCTGAACAGATATTCAATTCTGTTCAATAAATACTGTTACATTTAAGACTTGCTGCTTTTAAGTTTTATTTCTCTTGCTATGATAATCATCCTATAGTCACTGAACTGACAAGGATGACCTGAGTCAGCTTGGTTCTCTCCGAAATGAAACTCTGTCTCCAGTTAATCTTTTTACCACCATTTTATGCAGCACTGAGCCACTTGTAATTAGCAGGAAATGGGTAGGATATAAATGAACAAATCTTCTACCATCCAAATTACGGAAGACATAACAAGCATGGATCCTATGATCAAGACAGAGCAATACAAGAAAATGATCTCCAGTTTTTCTTTGATGAACCAAAAACCTTTGAATAATTTATGTCACTGAAATGGAAAACCTCTCCCTCTGAATTCCAATTTTGGTTTTACCTCCCAGAAGAACCACCCCCAATTTACTCAATGAAATTATGTCACTTTTAGAAAATAAAAGTCATCTCATGTCAAACTACAATGTACAATAACCAGCAACCCCAAGAATCTTTGGTGTTTGTTAACTCTTTTAGCTATAATACTCTGCTCAACCAATCACTAAAGTACATGTGAATTAAATTTTCATTTAAATGACCACTAAAGATTCTGATGCTGCTGGGTTGATTATTATACTTTGTAATTGATATTCTTTTCTTGGTACTGATCTTCCTACTCACCACTCCAGCAGAATCAAGATTTTTACTGGAAACAAGTATTACAATATTAAAAAAAAAAAAAAGGACTTCTGTATTGGCAAAGATGTTTTAACTAGCATAATACAATTACTCTGTGATGAAGCTACTAGAGTAGTGATGAGATAAATAAAGCTAATTTGTTTGTTTTTTAAATCCCATTATATGCATAATATCAACCAGGAAAAAGGATGTGGTCTTTTAGGTTACGGTATTAAAGTTAGCAATGCACACTCCCAGTTATTGTTCACTCTGGCAAACCACTAGAACCTGAGAGATTTACAACAGGTTGCTAATTATATGATGACACATAAACACTGCTAGAAATTTCAAATGCCCACCTGCTCGAAATGTAACCACGTGTGTTTTCAATGTAGAGCAATCATAATCACTGGCCAACACTGAAGGCAAATATTTGGCTAGCAAGGCTGCCTACTTGCTCATGTTAGTACTCACTGATATCAAATAAGCCATATCTACAACAGAAATTTCCATTTAAATGATCATTAAGAAGTCTGGAGCAGTTAGACTGAGTTATGATGATTGCAGAATTTTAATGATGGAAGGAGTCAATAGGCCTGTTATGAAACAGCTGTGTGCTTTGGGAATGTTTGCCAGCAGGACTGTCTGGTCCCATGAGTAGCATCATAAACTGGAGTTGTTTTTCTAGGGTAGCAGATTAAGTCACTGAGACTCTGAGAAACAATGGGACAAAGGGAAATTCACATTTATTGTGTGCCAACTATGCAACAAAGCTCTTAACTAGATACTTTCAAGTTCATTATTTTGTTTAGTACCCTCATTAATGCTATACATAAAGTTTTATTACTGTTGTTTTTCGTACTTGAAGGAAAAGAGACTGCAAAAGATTAACTTCAAGAGGGTTATGCAAGTAGGATGCGGTGGGATATGGAGCTAGAGTCTTCTGAGCCCAGAGCTCATACTAGCCCTATTGTGTTATTAGACAGGTCTCTACACCTTCCTGAGATTCAGGTTCACATTGTACTGTAAGATCTAAAGGTGCTTATTATTATTATTAAAGGTGCTTATTAAGATTATTATTCTATTATTATTCTGTTATCTTGTTTCATTTAGTTTTATTGTCTTCTTATTCCTCTACAAACACATCATTTAAGTTTGCTTAATATAAATACAGTATATTAATATGCCAAAGCAAAAAGCATTAAAGAAATGGACTGGCTAGTTATCTTCCCCCTGGGTTACAGTTAGAATCCTCTATATGGACCTGTAAGACCAAATCCAATGAGTGTTTCACCAACCATTTTATTTGACATTCAAAAATAATTAGCAGTTTGCTGTGAGATCTAAAAGTATTTAGTTGGTGGACTGTATTAGCTTCACTTCTTGTGTGGAAATCAGAAATGAGGAGTTAAATGTATCAGCAGTTCTTAAAAATTGTTATGTTATGATATATCAAATATAAAATATTTAGAATAGTGTATAAAATATTTAGAATAGTGTCTGCTATGGAATCTACTCTATAAAGTACTACTTGAGTCTCTCTGAACAGTAGGTATTCAAAACTATTCATAGTTCACTAAGAGCATATGAATACATAAATGAGCAAATACTTTTATTATCTTTAAGTAGTTGTACAAAGGGGTTTCAATTCTTCAAATCAGTTCATGAGTACAATGCATATTGTACTTTTAAAATTAATTATTTGTAAAGGAATGATCCCTGTTGTACTAAAGCATTCAAAGAAATACAACTTTAAAACATACCAACTTTAACTATGAACACAAAATCTGAATCATAATACAAACTTCTCATAAGTCTATTTGTAGAAGAAAATTCCATAGAACAGTATAGAGTAGCTGAATAAGATTTCACAATGCAGATTCCAGATGGTCCTTAAGGAAATATCCAAAAGCACTGTCATCAGTATGAAGGACCTGCTGTCCATAGCTCTATCACTTTTCTACTGAACCAATGATACAGAGGAAAAGAAAAGGAATAGGGTAAGCAACCCAGCTTGGTTTTACTAGTCTTTGTCTTGAACAAGAAGTACTTTTTACATTCCCTAAAAACTCACACTGTTTCAAACACTAACTTCCCAGGTGGAAACTGAAAACACCATCTAAGAGTTAGCTAATTAATTAATTAGCTCTTTTGATGAGAAGGGTGTGATTTTAACAGAAAACCATAAATACTTCCATCCCTGGGGAGCTTGCATTCCTTTGATTTTTTTTTTCTCTTTCATCTTTACCTGTTAACCACTTCTTATCATTTCTCTCCCCTAAACAAAGAGTCACTGTAAGCATTTATTTGCTAACAAGACTTGGGGAGCATGGCTCTTTTCTTAAGTTTGGCAATGAGATCTTCACTTTACCTTCTTGAGGAAGAAAACCTAAGTGTATGGGAAATTAAATACCTTTCAGAAGCCAGACAAGCACACGAACGATTGCAAAAACCCAACAAATCGCTTCAATGACAGTTTTCACCCAAGTGCAGCTATTAATAAAAAAAAGCATCTAGCCCAGAAGTCAGAAGACCTGACTTCTGTTTATGAGTCTGTAACTGACTCCAGAGAGAGAGAAGATTATACTTTTTTATCTCTGCTCTGGGTTTCCCCATTTACCAAAAACGGGAACCAGAGGTTTTCTTCAGTTTATATTTAAATGTTTTTTATTACTGCAAACACTTCCTTCTCTCCACTCCGAAGAAAACAATACAAGTATGTGCCTCCTCTTCCACCACTGCCCTCAGCCACCTCGCATGCCAACTGCTTGCTTTCATGTGTCCTTGAGATAAATTCAATTTTGGAAAATGTTCAAAACACAGGCCATGAACCCAGTAGATAGGAATCTCACTGCTGAACATTTTGCTTTATCACTTTTATAGCTTCCCTCTTCCTTTCCAGTTAACAACATCCATACTAAGCAGGACCATCACAAAGCTCAATCAATCCCAGCAACTCAACCCCATTCCCCTGTAGCCAAGGCCCCAAGTGGAGACCAATTTCCTCATAGTTCAAGGTTTGGCTCTGATTGACCAAGAAAGCATTTTCCTTTCAGGGAAGCTAACAAATGGTCTCATGCTAAAGTAACCTGATTACAATTACAAAGCACTTCATTATCATGCCAGATTTCTTCATAGTGCTACAGTGCAATCATTCCGTTCAGACAACTTTGGAATTCTACAAGGTGTTTTAGATTCCTTGCACAGAAAAAAAAAAAAAAAAAAAAAAAAAAAAAAAAAAAAAACACTGCATCCTCATTAAGATTTCAGCCTTCTACAGTCGCAATATACTGCAAGACTCTGTAGCAAGCTCCCTCCTCTCAGGCTGATATGTACCATCTTCGCTTCTTGCCCCTGTGTTCCCAGGTGTAAGCCACAACCTGTTTCAACATGCATACGAAGTGCTGTCAAGGCATAGCGCATAAGAAACTTTCTGATCAATTTTGATACTAATCACTCCTTCCTTTCAAGCAGAAACGTCCGGTTTGGGCCTCAAGCAATTTTAGCTAGCTGACCAGTTTAGAAATCATTATTGTGAGATGCAGTGTACTGATGACAGTTTTTCTTAATGACTCATCTTCAGCTGCACAAGCTTCTGAAGACAGGGCAAATCATATCAAGAAGAAAGGTGTGAAGTGCTATTTTAACAAGGATCTTGGCATCATGGGATTTCATCT
Source organism: Dipodomys merriami (assembly GCF_024711535.1). NCBI lineage: Eukaryota > Metazoa > Chordata > Mammalia > Rodentia > Heteromyidae > Dipodomys > Dipodomys merriami. The sequence continues at coordinate 19,430,180 of NW_027202826.1, forward strand.
TCTCTCACATGTCCTATAGATAAACCAAAGATGACAACAAAAATATATGTATTGTGAGTATGCATGTATGTATGTATGTACACACATGCATAGAATTAGAAATGTAATGTTATGTTCTAGCTCATAATCCAAAAAAGAAAATTCAAAGTCTAATAGAAAATGTAAATGGCCTGATAAAATCATTTCTGCAAATGACAGACCTAATTTCTCAGGAAGTTGTTCACATTGCCAGTAACATTCAAGTTTATATAGGAAATACATAAGCCCTATCTGGAATGATAGGCACATTTAAATGTGCATCTTCCATCAGTAAGAAGGACTTCTGTTTCAATCCCAAGGAGTCAAGTTATTAACTGAAAAATGGATGTCAACAGTACTCTGTAGATTTCCAGCTATCTCTGAAACTATCTTCCTTGGCAAACAAATACAGTCATTTTTTAATTGTGAAAATACAAATACAGTCATAATATTCAATGTAAAAAATGCAAACGGTTATTGAGGGCTTGAGTGGGGTGGGACAGATGGAGGGAGAATGATGGAAGGGGTGAGACTGGTCAAGAATCACTGGACTCATAAACTGACATATTGAAAGGAAAGCCCTCTTTACAAATACTTAAATGATAAAAAAAAAAAAAAAAACCCTAATGAACTACTTTCCTCTTTTCCCAAAGCAACAACCTCTGTTCATGTAATTCATTTCATAAACTGGCCTCTGACAATCTTACAATCAATTCTGTTATTATCATCTGTATTTTAAGTTAATAAGTTCCTAGAAAAATATGTACTTTATACAAATATACTCAATAGATGTGTCAGCACATTTTTATCAAAAAAAAAAACCTGACTTATGTAAGTGTCATTCTTCTGTACATCATCTTTACAATAACATATAAATAAAGTTATCTTCCAAAGACGTTAACCTCTGTTTCTAGTCAACAGCATCACCTACTTTCTGGGTGGCCCTATCTGGAATAAGCTATAAAGGAAGAGTCACTAAAAGTAAACGACTTAATTTCTTTGTCCTAGGAAATAGAGGAGAAAAGGAAGGGGAGAACGGAGGAAGAGAGAGGAGTGAGAGACAGAAATGGATGGGCAGAGTGAAATAGATAGGTAGGTAGAAGTAAAAGATGTTGGTTGTTGGTTGGAGGCATCTAATCAAAACAAGCCAATGGTCAAAGAACAGGTATTTTACTACAAGTAAGATAACATTATCACTCACTTTGTTGAGTATTACTTTATAAGCAACATGCAACTAAACATATATACACAAAGGCATACATATGTAGTTTTCCCTATTTCCCATAAAATTACATGAAGTGGATGTCAATAATATCTCCAGTTTAGCAATTAAAGAATTAATGGAGATAAAAACAGATGGCAGCCAAGGCTCCCGCAGCGCTTCAGGGGCAGATCTGCACCAGGAGCACTTGAAATTAATGGCTCAAAGGAACCACAGTAGTAGTTCAAGTTTCTCATTTTCCATAAATGTAAAAGCATTTAAACAAGCTTAGAGTCAAGAAGTTAGGCAACCTCCCTACAGTTGAGGCTCTAATTCAGGTCTCCTAACTCTCAGAGTTTTACTTCCCTGGGACTATAGCATGCTCTGTAAATTTCAACTGTACACAATGCCTTCTAAGAATAATTAGAAAAATGCAAATCAGGCTTATGTCAGCTATAATAACTAGTCACCTGAGGACCTTACTCCCAAGGTTAGTGGAACCTACATTAAAATCTATGCATGATGGTTGACCAATTTGCCCTGGTATGTTTTCCTAGGCAGCTGGGAGAACTGAGAAGCACCACTAGGATTCACTGCAGATACTAAGTTAATTCTCTTACGGTGCACAGTAATGCATTGAAAAATGCTGCCCCCGCCCCTGCCCCGCAGCTCTCTGAAGTACTAGGGATTGAACTGGGGGCCTCATGTTTGCAAAGCAGGTATGTTCCCACTTGAACATGCCTCCAGCTCTTTTAGGCACTGGTTTTCAAGAAAGGGTCATGCTCCATACCCAGTAATGGCCTAAACTACAATTATCCTACTTGTGCTTCCCTGTGTCAGTGGGACTGACAGGTGCACACCACTACACCAGATACTGTGTTCCTCTGTAGGTGAGTATAACAGGTGTTTCCAGCCAATGGTTGAGATGAAGTCTCACAAACTTTAATGCATGGGCTGACCTTAAACCATGACACTCTGATCTTTGACATTTAAGTCGCTAGGATCACAATACTGAGCCACCACACTTGTTTTGAATCTCATAGTCTTAGAGCAACTTTTCATTTTCCTCCATCCTCACTGTTCTATCAAAAAAATATCCACAACCTACAACACACACACACACACACACACACACACACACACACACACACACACACACACACACACACACAAGTCCCTTCCCCACAAACACATATGAAAACATATCTTTTTTTCACCTTGGATAATCTTAGGATTTGTAAATAGTAGTGTCCCTAAGCCCTGGTTGAACATTCTAATTGCCTAAAGGGCTTACATTAAACAGAAATGCTTTGATCCCTTCCAAGATCAGTTAAGTTATAATTTCTAAGGGTGGAGCCTAGTCATCAGAGCCATTCTAAGTCAATCAACAACAACATTCTAAAAATCTCTTTCCTAGACGGCATCTTGAGGGGTAAAACTATGACAAGGTATGTTTCTTTTTTTTTTTTTTAAGGAAAGGAGCTTTTAGTCCTAATACTCTGGATTATTTTCCACCATCAGTTTTACATTTTTACTCTGATATTGTTCAGTCATTGTTGGTTTGTTTTCTTTTCACTATGACTAACTGCAAAATGTCAGAACTCCGGTCACCACAGAAGCATCTACCCAGACTGACTGATTCAATTATCAGCTGTGGCATTCAAACAGGCAAAGACTCCACTTAACAAAATTATCATCTAATTCACATTGGCTTTACTAGATGCCCTGTCTATTAAGGTACCGTGTAAGACTTCCATATAAGTAGAACAGAAATTCAGAAATGTTACTCAACTATCTACCTCTCATCACTCTCCACACTTCACCAAAATGAGAACAGCAGGTCAGCTAGGCAGAAGACAGTAAGAAGTATGCTGTGACTGGCACAACACAACAATTACTGAGGACTGAGGACTATCTCCCTCTAAAAGCTGTCTCACAATAAGATTGTCTCAGTGTCCTGATACAGTAATTTGCAATTTTGCCCTGACAGGGCAAAGGAACAAGCAGAAAAATTAATATATTTCACTCACATAATAAATCATGAATTACTGTCATATCTATGGTCCTCCTCCTTCGCCTTTCCTATCTCCTTTAATGATGCAACACTTATTAAATGGGAAAGTATTGTGAACTAAAATGAGTCTATCTTAATAAAACATAAATCAAAATAACTTCTGAGGCCTGTGGAGGAAAGAAAAAAAAATCTTCTTGAATTTCTTAATGTATTAGTTTGTGGACGCCAACAAGCAATCACTGTTCATCAGATAGAAAAATATACAATGTACAAATGTACATAAAAATGTAGCTTATGTAGTGCACCAGTGGCTCATACCTTTAATTCTAGCTACTAGGGAAGCTGAGATCTGAAGATTGTGGTTCAACATCTTCCTGGGCAAAAAAGTTCATGAGCCTCTAATCTCCAATTAACTACCAAAAAGCCAGAAGTAGAGCTGTGGCTTAAGTGGCAAAACATTAACCTTGAGCAGAAAAGCTCAGGGGCAGCTCCCAGACTCTGAGTTCAAGACCTGAGACTGGCATGCATACAAAAAATAATTAGTTTATTATGGTGACCTTTGTCCCTTATTCCTAGTGCTAACAAGTATGGTTCCAGCAATATACATCCTTATTAATGGATACCCTTATTAACAGGATATCTGGAAAATAATCAGGTTTTATGCTGTCTTTCCTGGTGCTGGAAACTTACCAAACTCAATCTTTATGCCAGCCAAATTGCACTTTCTAAGGTAGAATCAGCCTAGACCTCCAATATAGATGATTTAGAAAAGAAAATTCAGGAGAACAACACAAAAAAGTATTACTACTGTTCCTAGAAGTATTCTACTAAATTGTGGCTACAATGTGTTAACCATATGCAATAATGCATTAGTCTATTCTTTTCAAGGCATTTCCAGGATATCTAATCTTAAGATTTTCATTGTTCATTTGGCCTGAACCATGAAGAACAGAAAGATTAACCTGCATAAAGGACAAAGGGATAGGAAATGGGAGCTGCTTTCTGAAGAATGGTGATCTGGAGAATTGATAAGGAACCATGCATGAATCACTTGGAAACAGGAATAAATATAAACACTGTGGTTTTGCTCACTCATTTCTCCCTGTGTATTTGTCAACATTTTTAGGGAGGCAATGAATGAAAGGTAAGGAGAGGCTAAATTCCAGAGTCAAATGGTTTGTCCAATAAAAACCACACAAGATGAACCAGAGATACAAACATTGCCTCAAACTAAACATATAACCTATTTAACATAATCCCAAAAGAATAAAATGGAACCACATGACAAACTGCACTGGTCATTTGTTCACAAACTAAAGAATGGCCTAATTATATAGTATATAATACAGATGAGCAAAACAACAAAGAGCAACATCAACACATGTCTCTCGAGTAAGTTGGTCTACTTGCACAAAGTAGAAAAAGGTATTTTTAAATATGTATTTGTGACCATATACATTCCCAAAAGAGAATGTGGAATTTATATAGTGCCTGAATTATCTTTATATGTCTTAATATGGCCACAAGAAGTAAAATTATTTTATTCCCCCAATAAATCCACTGAATGTCTTACATATAATTACAATCAATAATTCCTGCTAGTTCTCATAGCTTCTTATCCATATTTACTTTTCTCCAAAACTCTAAGATCATTCCCTAGTCCCCATGCTTATTCTTTGCATTAAATTATTAAAATATGTAAAACAACAAATGACTTAAAAGAAGACCATTAGAAGAAAAATAACAATTGCTTATACCTTTATGATTTATATATGACACAATAACTAGAAAAACAAAAACTGAATTAAGCAAATACATTTTAAATGCAGTTATTAAGTACAGTTGAGGTCTTGCCTAAGTGATGATTGTTATTGCAGGATAAAATTCAGTTTCATTATTAGACCCTGAGTAACTAATCTCTCCCACTTAATATTACAGGATTATTAATTCACTCTATACTAAAGGTAGCTTAAGAGATAAGATTAAAACCTATTACAAAAAAAAATGACCTAATAAAATCTCAAGGTGAAGTCAAGGTGAGGATAACAAAGCAAATGACTTTACACCGAGAAGTCTCAGAGATGGTTTAATGAGAGATGGCAGTATAATCCATACTGAGTCTAGCAAGACAAGTTCAGCTAGTGAAAAGATTTAAAAAAGAGGTTATGCGTATCACACACACATGTAAACAGTACCTTCCCACTAGGATCTTTAAATGTGAAAGGAGAGAATAAACACAAAATGTTCAATATTGCTGATTACTGATGTCCTCAGTCATAGACAGAATATGATCAATTAACTCTTTGTCTTCAAATAAGCCAAATTATGTGTGGGTGTGGTCAAGGCTCCAGATTCCTACCTCTAGCTGTCCTATTCAGACCACTGCTGGAGAGAAGATGTGAAGTTACAGAAACATACCCCAACCATCAGCCTCCACTTTGCAGCTTCATCAGATACCTAGGAATGAAATAACATGTATGCATACACTCCCACACCCTTATCCTGACTGAGTGGGAGGGCCCTATACAAATGCAACTCAGTCAGAAAATGAAATATTGGTGGGTAATTATTGCATTGCACAGAATACACATTTGATTCAGGAATGACTAATAGTTCATTTAAGAACTGACTAAAGTATCACAGCTTTGAATAAAGTTTTTTCACAAGTTAATGTGTTATATGATATACATGAATTATCTCTATATTCCAATGAAGATTTTGTTCAATACATGTTTATTCTGGGTCTGTGCTGTATGCTAGGAACTATGCTATGTATATGGGATTATATTCCTCTCATATTCCAGATGGGATTATAATAACCTTGTACTTCATGTGCTCATGATCCATTGGGGAAGATGAGCAAAAATCAAATAACTACAGTAAAAATGGAGCTATATTGTCTGCTCAGAGGGCATTAAGCATGAAGTTTATCAGTGGAAGTGCATGAGGCTCACATGCTATTAAGACCAGTGGAGGAAGAATAAGAGAGTGAGACATGGTTTTTAAGGAAGTGACTCTTAATCTGGCAAAGAATGGACAAAAGGATGTCTTTTAAATAGTGAGGGCAAGATGACTTAGGCTTGAGTTTATAAAGATTTTGAGACAGAGAAGGGGGCAATCTAAGATTGAAGTGAGGGTTCCAATGAGATTATCAACAATAGTTAGAGCAAGAAAACAAGTAAAGGTGAGAGGTGAAGGTCAGAATTCACAACCAGGATTGTGGTTAGTATGTCAATGCCACTGCTCTAAGTGGTCACCAATAACTATTTCTATATTCTGCTTTTTTTTCTCCATTCCTATCTTTATAATGAAATTTTCTTGAGAAACCTGTGTTATTTTCATACGAACTTTAAGCCCAGTGGTCAGCAAACAATAAAAAAAATGCACGAGTAGACTCTATTTATGGTATTATAACTAAGTTAATAGGTGTAAAAGCCCTTAAGGTAAAGCTTGATACATAGTAACCACCCAATATGCATTAGGTAACATAATCATAGTATCTTTGGGGGAAAAAGGTGTTGTGATTCTAACATTGCTACTATTACTATTACTATCCAATTCGGGGGGGGGGGGGGGGGGGGAAACAGGCAGAAAGGTGATTCTGCAATTCTGGTTTTCATATTATAAGAAAATAGCAGGAGATAACTACATGTATGTCACACTCACGCACAACTATAGGTAACTTGCTCTAATTTTCAGGGAAAGAAAGAAGCTGTACAGCTATAGCGGGCAGTTTTAAATTAAGAACTATGATTATTATTCCTAACGTAAGAAATTTTTTAAGAAATGTTAAGAAATTAAAGACCAAGTCAGGTGTCGGTGGCTCACACCTGTCATCCTAGCTACTCAGGAGGCTGAGATCTGAGGATCACAGTTCAAAGCCAGCCTGGGCAGGAAAGTCCTTGAGACTCTTATTTCCAATGAACCACCAGAAAACTGGAAGTGGTGCTTTGGCTCAAGGGGTAGAGCCCTAGCCTTGAGCTGAAGAGCTCAGGGTCAGCACCCTGGCCCAGAGACCCAAGCTCCACGACCAACACCAACAACAGCAACAAAAATTGAGACCAGATTTATGGGGGAGGGTAGGAAACATGCTACCAACATATCTATTATGATACCAAAATTGTAGGAATATTTCAAATAGAATACTTCTTCTAAGAAGTTTTCAAGCAATGACATTTAAACTCATTTTTTTCAGAGGATGTTAATGTCCAACATCCAACTAGATACATACATAATTGATACATATCAAAATAAATCATAAGCCAGTCAATGGTGACTTACACCTGTAATCCTAGCTATTCAGGAGGTTGAAATCTGAGAATCGTGGTTCAAAGCAGCCTGGGCAGTAAAGCTCATGAGACTTTTATCTTCAATAAACTACTCATATCCTCTATGATCCAGCAATCCCACTTTGGGGCATTTACCCAAATGATCACAAACATGACCAACTATGTTTATTGAAGCATTATTTACCATAGCTAAGATATAGAACCAACCCAGATGCCCCTCAGTAGATGAATGGATCAAGAAAAGGTGGTATATATAAACAATGGAATTCTATGCCTCCATCAGAAAGAATGACATTGCCCCATTTGTTAGGAAATGGAAAGACTTGGAAAAAATTATATTAAGTGAAGTAAGCCAGGCCCAAAGAAACATAGTTCCCATGGTTTCCCTTATTTGCAATAACTAGTATATGTCTGAGACAAGCAGAAAAGGTCAGATAAGTTGATGTTAGGTGAAATGAACCCTGAGATAAGTAGTCAAATGTTTTTTTTCTTTCATGCGATTGTTTCTAACATATTTATAAGATGATTTCTTTGTTGCTTTGTATGTCCCTCCTCCATGGTATAACCCCTGCTTTCACTGTATTTGATGTTGGTATAATTTGTGGAGGGGAAGGGAAAAAACAAATTGTTTAAATAGGGATACAGGTTGGACCCATTGCAACAATGAGATGTACAAGTCCTTATGTTGAAAAACAAACTTTACAACTTTGGCTGGGGGGGGGGGGAGAGGAGGGGAGGATGGGTAGGAGATAGGAAGGGATGGGAAGGGGAAACAAAGGAAGAGGCAACAATGCTTGATAAGAAATGTACTCATTATCTTGCCCATTTAATTGTAACCCTCTGTATGGTATTTTCACAATATAAATAAATAAATAAATAAACAAACAAACTACTCATAGAAAGCTGGAAATGGTGTTGTGGCTCAAATGGTAGAAGATTAGCCTTGAGCACAAAAAGGCTCAGGGACAGTGCCCAGGCCCTGAGTACAAGCCCCATGACCAGGAAATAGATACAAAAACACATACATACATACATACATACATACATACATACATACATACATACATACATGCATGCATGCATGCATGCATGCATAAATCTCATCCCTCACAAAAGAAAACTGCCACTATATTTAGGACACATTAAATGTTACTAATGTGGCAGGCGTCATCATGAATGGCTTTCTGGAATTCTCACTTAAACTTCAATGCAACCTTAGAAAAAGATTTCATGGTGATCTCATTTATACATAAGATATTTAAGCTAAAGCAAAAGCCCAAATTTCCTGAGTAAGCAGGGAGGAAAGCTGAGTCAGAAATTCAGGTCCTCCATCAGCCAGCCAAGAACCAATGTCATGAAGCCCGCCAACACAAAGGCACTAAAAAGACAAGTATTAGCCTATGGCAACAGTTAAGTATATTTTATTGCCTAAAAATTTGCATATTTAAAAACAACGCATGATAATAATTTTATTTTCTTCATTTTATGTTTTAACAAGTAATTTACTTTAGTGTGATTATAAAGGTGATGTAGAGGGATTACAATGACTTAAGTCAGGTAATGAGTACATTCCTTTCATACAGTGTCCTCTGTTCCCTCATTCCCTGCCAGTTCCTCCCTCCTGTCTCCATCCAGGAGTTATATAGTGCACACACATTAATTTAATCTATGTGCTTTACTTTTAAAAATGGAGCAAACAGCCATATGTACAATTACATTCCTATAATCTAGATATTCAGAAGACCAAAACAAAAGTTCAAAACCAGTCCCAGGCAAAATTAACCAGATACTTATTTCCAAACACGATAAAGTTAAAAGGATTGAGGCATAGCTCAAGTGATAGAGTACTTGCCTAGTAATGATAAGACAGGAAAAAAATGTAAAAAAATTCTATGTTTATCTAATTATAAGAAACTTGATTTAATAGGAGAAAATCACATTTGTAAAATATACTTGATGAAAATAAATCTCTATTAAAAAATTATTTGCATCTTCAGATTACTAACAATAATTTGTAATTATAAAATTGTCTAAATGTGGCCATTATTATGGTTCAAAAAGAAAAAAAACGTAAAACTGCAGCTATTTAAATTTCCTGTCCTGGATCTTGATTTTAATATTCATGCATGCTAGCTCTGAAACAATAGGACTTATTTAATTAATATTAGTAAAAGTATACTTCAGCTTGACAAAATCATTTAAAATTTCAGTTAGCTGAATCAAAGATGAGATTTTTTTTTTTTTTTTTTTGTCGGTCGTGGGGCTTGAACTCTGGCCTGGGCGCTGTCCCTCAGCTCTTCAGCTCAAGGCAAGCGCTCTACCACTTGAGCTACAGCGCCACTTCCGGTTTTCTGGTGGTTTATTGGAGATAGGAGTCTCACGGTCTCTCCTGCCCGGGCTGGCTTTGAACCGCGATCCTCAGATCTCAGCCTCCTGAGTAGCTAGGATTACAGGCGTGAGCCACCAGCGCCCGGCTCAAAGATGAGATTTTTAAGTGTAACAGAAACTTATGGTATTTGTCTCATTGTTGTTTACATTATTAATAACTTGTATAAAGGATTTTAATTTTATTTTATTTTTTAGGAACTTATTTGAAAACCTGAATTAAAAGCAATATGGAGGGGGAAATATTACAAATTCTCACTAGTCTACTCTCAACTATAGCGAAAGGAAAGAGATATTACTCCTTTTCTACAACATTACCAGTTAACAACCATAGGGGAAATCAGAGAAGGCATAATGCGGCCACCTCGCATTGACTACATTCTTAAGTACTACACAATGATCAGGGAACATATCAATTTGGGGGAGAATTTTGATCTTCCAGTGCCTACTCTGAGTTGAGGATGCCATTGGATAACAAACTGGAGTGAACTCAAACAGCAAAAACATCTTCAAGTAGATTTGTCAATGCCACAATAAAGGGCTGCAAGTTAGACTGAAAACAACATGCAGATTAACACTACACTGAACTATTCGTTTTCCTCGTGGTAATCTGGCAGGATGGAGTTGGCTGCTAAGGATTTCATCTAGTGTTAGCAGTTCCTTCACCCTGATATGATGATGAAAGTTCACATAGCTGCTTCAGCTTATGCTAATTGCAATCAAGTCCTTTGCAAATTATGGTGTAATGACAGCAATTCCCAAGAGGCCACAATGAAAAAGAAGTTGCTCCCTTGGTAACATTTTTATCATCTGACACCATCATTAAAAGTGGCTAACTGACTGCTATCAAAACAACCATGGGATCTGCAAGGAAATTCAAACACGTGCAAAGCACCTAACAACACCTTTCTTTGTGAGGAAAAAAAAAGTGAACATACATCTCAGTCTATCTCAGCATTGTGTATGAGCAAAGCATGTGCAAAATACCTCACCTTCAACTTGGAGGTTGGCCAGCAAGGACATTCTTTTGTCATTCCAAGAAAGAAAGGGCCATTATGGTCTAATGCCATAGGCTCTTAAAAATATGTCTAGGGACACAAAACAATTGCCTGCCAATTATTGAGAGATACATTATGATACAAAAAAAATAGATACAAAAATCATTTTTATAGATCCTCCTGGTGCATCTCCTAGTAATACCAAAGCTTTACATTGGCACCAAGGACCTGCTCAACTTGATTCATACTTCCATTGTGTAACTTCAACAGATTCTATTACTTGAGGTCAGCTGGTCCAGCACCTGATTTCCTATATATGTCCGAACAAGTTGATAGGAACCTTTTTTAAAAATTACTATCACTGTCAATTTATGGCAGAAAAGTCTTTTTTACTCATTCTTATTCCCAAGTACATAATACAGCGTGACTATTATGAAATTGTAAATTGTTTCCACAAACTGCAAGTAAGAATCCATTCTGATAATTTCAAGTTAGACCTCTGTACCACAAACTGTCAAGTTGTGACTTCAAAAAACCAGGGAAAAACCTGTGATCTTATCCAATTTACTATAAAATATATTTATTTTACCTATACTAATCCAAACTCTTCTCACCTCTAGAAAGAAATTATCCTATGGCTAAATTCATAACATAGAATGTCAATTGTCTTACAAAAACATCTAAATTCTAAATTTGAAAATATGGTCACCCATAAGCCTACTTGTCACATACAGTGCTTCCTCAAGTTCTCACAACAAGTTTGTATCACACACAGACACTAGCTCCAAATACCAACACCTTCACCCATCTTCACAAATCTGCATTTTCTTTTTATGGTACCCGTATTTTCCATACATCAATCATTAAGAGCTAGTATTCAATCAACAATAAGGTAATGACAAATGCTAACAGTTCATTCGCTTAGATGCAAAGTTATTTCTCATATAATTAAAATCAGTTCAAAGCTAGGCACACTGACTCACACCTGTAATCCTGGCCCCTTGGGAAGCTGAGATAGTGAGAATTGGAGTTCCAAACCAGCTGGTCAAAAGTTCATGAGATCCAGACTCCACTAATTAAAAGGTAAGCAGAGTGGCACAAATCCTTCATCCCAACTCTTCAGGAAGCTATATAAATAGGAGAATTTCAATCCAGGACAGCCCAGGTGAAAAGTAAAATGTTATTCAAAAAAATATCTAGGGGGGGAAAAGAGGGGTGAGGAGGGGCGGGGGAGATGGGAAGAGATAGTAAGGGGAAACAAAGGAGGAGGCAACAATGCTTGATAAGAAATGTACTCATTACCTTGCTCAGGTAATTGTAACCCCTCTGTTCAGTATTTTCACAATAAAAAAAAATCTAAATCGCTGGGTGCCGGTGGCTTATGCCTGTAATCCTAGCTACTCAGGAGGCTGAGATCTGAGGATCACGGTTCAAAGCTAGCCCAGGCAGGAAAGTCTGTGAGACTCTAATCTTCAATAAACCACTAGAAAACTGGAAGTGGTGCTGTGACTAAAGCAGTAGAGTGCTTGCCTTGAGCTAAAGAGCTGAGGGACAGCACCCAGGCTGAGTTCAAGCCTTATAACCGACAGAAAAAAAAAATCTAAAGCAATATGGTTCAACTGGTGGAGTGCCTACCTAGCAAGTACAAGGCTCCGAGTTAAAACCCAGTTCAGCAACACTCCCTCCAAAATCATCTTAATAATTATTTCATTCAATCAATACACATTTACTGGTGGCAGTCATAACTGGTAAATGCTAGGTATCCATTTTTCCATAAACATACCACCAACTGGAAGTAGAACTTGATACTATCAGTGTAAACATGACATTGCTCTTTTGCTTTCCAATGAAAGAAAGCAAGTATCAATTATTTTCTCACATGCAAACCAGTGAGCCAAGAATATAAATGAAAACGTAGTTAAGCAAGAACCAAAACCTCAAACTATGGCTTATCATCACGTGTGTTTGGTGATTCTGTCTGGACTCTGGGTGACAGACATGGGGAGCCCTTCCCCGCCCTGGTTCAGGAATCATTTGTCCTGCTTCAATAACTGAGTCAGCACCACTGGAAGTGGACAGCTTCCTGCTGTTCAAGAACAAGCAAAGTCTTTCCCTGTGAACTGACACAGAAAACCATACACAAAGGTAAAAGATGAGCCTAAAATGTGGTTGAAAGAAACCCATGCACGTACACACACATACTCACCATGCACCCACACGGTGCCAAATGCTAAACAAATGTGGAGATGAGTCATTGACCCAACTAACCTTTCCAAACAAAATTTAAAATATACTATGATCTTAGTCATTCCTGATAATTAGGAGACAATGACTATTAATTGACTTACCAGCTGAGAATAATATAATCTTTATTATAAATTGGACCTAATTTACTTCAAAAGTCTCTCTCTAATGTCCCCACACTTCCATACTGGGCCTGACTTTAGACAGATCATAACGAAGAACACAAATTCCTAAGTTGCTAATTAGGATAATACTGACAACTCTCCTTCTCTCTACTATAGTCACTCATTCTACTTATAGTACGTAATGCTACATACCACTTTTTGAACATCTTCAATGTAGCTGGCCTGTCACATTCATCTTCTTTTAATCCTATAAATATGAATCATTCTATTATTTCTGTTTTATATTTAAAGGTGTTTCCTAGAGTCATAAGTAATTCTAAAATTAAAAGAAATGGCAAACCAAAGCCTAGGCAACTTCTATAAGACAAATTGTGTAGGATGATGTAGAAGATCATGTAGAGAATAATAAGATAATCAAGAGGTAACCTTATCGATTCTGTGGAAACATATCCAAAAAAAGAAAGCTTTCAACATTACTGATACTCTCTATGTTCAAAAAGGTAGCATCATCCATTGAGTATACAGTCAGACAATCTGGGCCTCAACTCCAGACCACATACTTCATTGTGTCTCTGTTTCCTCACTAGCATGATGCACACAATAACACTACCTGAGAAGGCCACAGAGTTAACACGCATGAAATACTTCAAACAGTACCTGGCATAGAGCAAAGGTTACATGCTTCTTAAGCAAAACCACTCTCCAGAAGCACACTGTATCAAATCTATGAACGGCCAACTGTTGACAGCACATCTATTTTATTTATAGAAAAACATCTTGTAACCCCAATGGTTTTAAACATTTCCCTAGGGCAAGGGAGTTAGGTGAAAGAGAAAGACAATGCACAAACTGTTCCCAGGTCAGAAAAGCAACAGTTGAGTGAAAAGAGAACAAAAGAGAAGTAAAACTGATTCCGCTCTTCCACAAAATAACATTTTTCAACCTTACCTGAGATTATCTGAAGTGATATCAGCCCTTAAGATCACCCCCAAATCAAAGTAGGTGGCTTTTGTAAAATTTTACTACAATTCTCCAATTGCTGACATCATTGACCTTAACATACACAAATTAATGTTTTGAACATACAAATTGGCATGTTACTTTCTTATATATATTTTTATTGTAAAAATACTGTACAGTTACCTGAGTATGGTAATGAGTACATTTCCTATCCAGCATTGTTACCTCTTCCTTTATTTTCCCCCTACCATCTCATTCCTCCTCACCTCCCCAACTCCTCCCTCTCAACCCCCACCACCTCCCCTCAACCCCACCAAAGTTGTAAAGTTCGTTTTCAACATAGTGTCTTGTACATCTCATTGTTATAATGGATCAACCTGTATCCTTATTTCAGCATTTTGTTACTTCCCGTCCCCTCACCAAATTAGAAAAATGTATAGATAAGATGCAGGACACTGGAATCAAATACGAAGAAAACAGGAGTTATACCATGGGGGAAGAACACACCAAAGAAACAAAAAAAAAATCACATAGTACATTATAAATATGTTTAAAATGTTCATTAACATCATCTTATATAATCAGAAAGAATGGCATCGCCCCATTTGTTAGGAAATGGAAAGACTTGGAAAAAATTATGTTAAGTGAAGTAAGCCAGGCCCAAAGAAACATAGGTCCCATGGTTTCCCTTATTTGCAATAACTAGTGTATGTCTAGGACAAACACAAAAGATCAAAAGCTATGTACATATGGCATGTTACTTTCTAAATCACCAATTTGTAACTCTCCAACTCCTACACGTTTCTATCACTGTTACTCAAAGAAATTAACATACTTTTTCACTCACACATTCTAGTTTAATAGATTACAATAATAATTAAAACTAACTTTTTATTAGAACAGCTCACCCTGTAAATGGAGCTGTGGCTCAAATAGCAGAGCACCAGACTTAACCAGGAAAAAACTAAGTAAAAGCAAAAGGCCCTGAATTCAACCCATGACTGGTATACACACAAAAACAGCTCACCTGTAAGAAGCTGAATTTCAAGAGTGACTAGTTTTACTAAGCCTCTTTTCAAAAACAAGTTGTAAAAAATATGTACAAAATCTCTAGGGCCATGAATGAAGGAATGGAATCAAACTATTATTTCAGAAAAATGGAGGTGGGTGATACCATCTTTCTAAGAATGCCAACCTCCATCGACACTTCAGACTAAAATAAAAACCAATATCCAGGAAAAGAATAAATATAAAGTGGCTTTTAAAACTAACTTGTAAGTAAATATACATTTGGGGAAGAAAAAGAAAAACTTTATGTGAAGAAACATCAGAATAATCCCTTAAAAGCAGAGTTGAATAAGGAAAGAGGTGGGCAGGTGGAAAGATGGCTCAAGTTTCTGTCTTCCTGCAGTCTTTCCTCAATGTCAGAGAATATACCACTATTAGTTTTCTAACTTCAAGAATTAACAAATCTTTTCCTTCAAATAATTAAAGATTTATTGAATAGTTTGATAATTAATGGCAAACTATTCTTCCTGAAGCATACTAACCAACTCCAATGACACTAGCAAGCAGAATGAAATAGTAAGCAACAGAAATGCTTTAGAAGTTACTAAGTCAGTAGGAACAGAGGGAGAGCCAGTAAGCAGAGGACCAGCATTAGAGGCCTGACTTGCAGGTATGGGTGATTGACAGTTACTCAGAATTTGCATAAGCAAAGAATGAAGAATGTGTTTTTGTGACATGGAAGCAGTAATTGCTCAGTAAATGCCATCAATGATGTGTTGTTTTGTGTCAGAAAAGTCTAGCCAGGCAAAAGATGACTTGCAGAGTCATTCACCAGCTTCCACAGAACAGCCTGACTGCATTCAGCTGAGCCAATGACATCACCATAGGCTTTTTAACTATAAAAAGGGCAAGCTCTGAGAGGTCAGGAAGCAGCTCTGTGAACAGAAGCCAAGCTGCAAGAGGAGGAGAGACTCACTCCAAGGTAGAACTAAGATATGCAGTGTGCTTTTGTAACTGTAGAATTCATAGGCACACAATGACAATTTTCCTTTTCAATATGAGGAAACCATTTCTTCCAAAGAAGTAATCAAAAGGAAATCTTAAGTGAGAAATTCAGTGCAGCTCTTGGAACCTGAATTAGGTCCTACAAAGGAATGAAAATGTAACGCTATCAGAGTAATAATATTCATCAATCTTTCACTCATCATGTATTCATTCAACACCTATATTGATCAGGCACTGTTATAGGACCTAGGAAACTGGTGAATAAATGGACAAAAATCCTATGCTAAAAAGGTAGAGCAAGGCAGGTGCCAGTGGTTCACACCTGTAATCCTAGCTACTCAGGAGGCTGAGATCTAGGGATTAGGGTTCAAAGGCAGCCCAGGCAGGAAAATACGAGAGCCTCATCTCCAATTAACCACCCAAAAATTGGAAGTGGTGCTGTGGCTCAAGTGGTTAAGTGCTGGTATTGAGCTGAAGAGCTCAGGGACAGTGCCCAGGCCCATAGTTCAGACAAATGGACCACATGCATGTAAGCACTCCTGGGAGTTCCTGGGAAATTCACTTGAATGGGTAAGAGGAGGTGAGATCTAGTGAAGTGTTAACTCTGTAAAATTTGCTATGATGGGATAATTTGTTTTATTTTAATTTCTTTCGGGGAAATTAAGTTAGCAATGAATGAGAAAGAGGAAAAAGCTTTACCACAAATTTCTGAAATTCTTCAGCTATTTACGCAACAAGACAGCTGGTTTTGAAACTAATGGAATATAGTAACATAAGGCAAGATTCAGCACCCAACTTGCATGTGTGAAGTATCCTGAAGCCAACTCAGGTAAGAAAACAAACCCCTGGGGTTGGAAGAGGCAGGGGAGAATGTTGAAAGAAGTGACATTGATCAAGATGCAGTGTACTCAAAAACTGACATGGTGAATTGAAACTACTCTGTACAACATAAAGATTATTTTATTGTAAGGTCTGTTCCTGGATGGCAAGCAGACTCTACCCTACTCGCAGCAAAGTCTCCGCCCAGTTACCTGCATTTCCTAGGCAACTGGCACACCTGGAAGAGGTCACATCTGCATCCGCTGAGGTCACATCTGAATTTGATGTGGCCATACCTTTCTCCGCCCATACCCTAGATAAGGCCTATCCCAGGCCCAGAAGCTCTCTTTTCTAACTCTTGTCTAGCTCTTCTCTTTTCTAGCTATTTTCTCTTTTCTAGTTCTCTCTTAGCTCTTTTCCCCAGCTCTCTCTCTTTCTCTCTCTCTTTCCCAGCTCTCTCTTTCCCAGCGCTCTCTCTTTCCGAGGTCTTTCCCAGCCACGTGGAAGGCCAACATGGCCTGGTGCCAGCCAGAACGATGAATAAACCTACCCCTTACCTGAAATACCATGTGCGTAGTGATGTTCTTACTCGGCTACCTCTTTTTAAAAACCTAACACTTATTATTTTATATATTTCTATATTATATTTAGTATTTTAGATATTACATTCATATGTGTGCTTTTATACAGTGGCGAAAACATCTTCCATGAACTAGTGAAAATCATTGCCTTTCATAACAAAGGCAGGGTTGCTAATTCTTAAGGGTCTTTTTTCCTAGGTTAAGTTTCCAAATGACAAAGCCCTGGAAAACAAATCAACAAGTTTGCATTCAACACAAATTCCATTACACCCCAGAGGGCACTTAGTTACACATTTAGGGGCTTTCCATATGAGACTTTGACATTCCTCCTCCCAGTGTCATCCACTGGGAAGAGCTAGTGCAGATAACATCTAAATCTGGGTTAACTGCTAAAATCGATGTTTGAAAACTGGTTTTTGAGCAGGGATGTTTGTGACAGTCTTAACCTTGACAACTAATTCACACCAACAGGTGACCACTGCAGCCAAAGCATGGTGGCCAAAGAAAAAAGCCAAGAGTTTCTCTGCAGTAACAGAAATTATTATGATGTCTGTGGTATCCAGAAGATTGGTGAGGGGATTAGGATAGAAAAAAAAAATGTAACAGGCAGATAGATGTCACCAGAATTCAAGGGAGAATAGGTTGATTCTGTGACCAAATGGCTCCAAAATGACTGATTCAATTTGGTATAAAGATGTGAAAATCATGAATTCCCTCTGCCTGACACACAGACGGCCATGCAGCCTTTTATCTGTAATCTGTCTAATCTCAGGTTTGCTAGTCCTGCCTCCCATTGAAGGTGGTTTCTCACTCCCATTTTGGCGTCTCCCTCATTTTTTTGTCTCTGGCTTCTTCTCCTGTTGATACCATGCCCCTAACAACTTTACTGTCAATAGCTGTCCAAAGATTGAGGTAAGGATTAACATCATGTACTTAAGATGCTTAATACTTTCCAAACTTCCTTTCCTGAGCCTGTTGAGGTGCAGGGAGCAGATGGAGGATGTAGCCACTTCACACCACAGAAATACGGGAGAGGATAGCCCAGTCCCAGGGAGCTTCTCAAACACTTAGAATGGACAGTTGAACAACTAACGAAACTTAAATGAAGCAGTTGTCACTGCAAGCTAAGACCTAACTTTTCTTCCTATTCTTGACTTATATAGAGGTTAATTTTTTAACCTAAAATACTATTTTTTAAATTAACAATACTAAGTTAATTTTTTAATCTAAGAATACGATTGTTTAATTAACAATACTATATTACATCTACTATTTACAACTAATTATCTATACGTTTTTATTTAGAATGCAATTTATTTTAATGTAAACAATGCCTACAACTAATATAGGTTAAAATTTTGTCTCATTAAAAATGACCCCCCCAAAAAAAAAAACTGAATCATTTCCTCTACAACTCAGATTTCTCACAGATTTTTAACATTATCATTGTAATAAAAAAAAAAAAGGTAATAATTACAGGAATGACCCAAGTTTCAAAAGTTGATCAAGAAGATAGATTGGGATAAAGTAAACATCTGCACTTAATGTGGTAAACTAGTTCTGTAACTGGAGATGGTACATTTAATTAGGCCTTTAAAAAGGGATCCTTTTGAAGGATCATCGTCTTTAAAAAGAGATCCTGGACCAACAAAACTCATATTGTTGCTCTTAGCTGTAATGTTCCATGATTTCCTTCTATATAATGTTATAATTTCCTACAAAAATAAACTTTTTACACAGAGTGGAATTATTTTACTTTGGCAATAAGCAATGAAAGTCAGGTACAATACAATTAACAAATAAGGAGTATTTTAAATTTAGAAAATCAGGACTTGCAGGGAAAAGTTATTTCCTTAAAGTAGTATAGTAGACAACAGGAGAGATTGCTGGCTGGCTCTCACATTTATCTTCCCTTGGGGACTTTTATCATCATCTGATATGTACTAGGTAATTCTACCACCCAACCTACAGTTGATTGATTTAGTGTAGACAGCAGACCCATACACAGACAAAAGGTTTTCTCTCCCTGGAAGTAATGTTTTGATTTGATAAACTCAGGCAAGGTGTCACTGATAGTCATGGTCCAGAAAGATTTAAGAGCCTCCACTCCTTCTGATGAATCCAAAGCAATCCTGGCCCACTCTCCAGACCAATCCCAGATCCTTCTAGCCCTTCCAAAGACTGATAGCTAAGTAATGTCCAATGATGCTTTTAAATTCTATGAACTCCCTATTTAAATTGATTACACAAAATCTAACTTGAAAGCCAGTTTCTTAGTTGGGTAGCCACATCTCAAGCCGCCCACCATAAGACAGCATTTCCACCATTCCAACCAGTTAGCTCCATGTTGCCCCACACCCTGCTAATCTATGTCCTGTGTTTTGGAAACCACTAAATTAGGATTTCTTTTACATGTTTATACTTTCATTTGTATTATATAATATCCCTCAGACTCTTAATCTGGAGTTACAGATAACTTCTTGGAAATCTTGCAAAGGATTTCTGGGTGCTCTCATGAGTTCTAAGTCTTGGAGCCAAGACACTGCAAAACTTACAAATTTACTCAAACCACTTCTAGACTCCTGGGTCCCATAATCATGGAATTTAAAGATTGGAAAAAGCCAATAAATAAATAACTCAAGGTCCTGGGTTTTCTGCACATGAAGATGCTAAGAACTTGGTTTAATAGGTTATTTAACATAAGATACACAAAGATACCAAAGAAAATCGAACATGCTTCACAATTCTGCGAATCTCAGATTACACAAGTGGTAAGGTATCAAGCATTCATTTACTCACTAACTTGCTACTACACTGACTCCTCACTTCCCATCCCTTGTCTCTCTATCCATTTATCCTGCAAGGTTCACATGCATTGGTTACTAGTTTTCATAATTCCCCACCTCTCCCCAGCACAGAAAACATGCTGTACTTTCAAATAATGGAAGAAGGAAATACATTTTAATTGTAACTTTTATCTTCCCTGGGACCTTTGTGTTCAAAGCTTTCACATGACCAGTCATGAGTACAGATTGGGATCTGGATAGCTAGATATTTTTGCTCAACTGCCTTTAAATGAACAGTAAACAAACAGCATTTAAAATATGTAGGATAAAATGTCGTACTTATCAAGAGATTTAAACTTGCTTAAGCAAGTTCTGTGGGCAGCTTCATAAAGCAATGTGGTATTCTTAATGAGAAAAGAACAAAACAAAGCACTGTGCACTCACTCCAAATACTGAAAGGAAACAAGAATTCAAACACTCTTACCACAAATTCAGTGCCTCACTCCTAATTGCAGGGAAATCTGTAATCATCCGTTCAGCACAGAGAATTTTCAGGTTAGTTAGGAGTTTTTGTGGGGGGTGGGGAGGGAGAAGGAGAGTGCCCAGGCCAATACTAGGTCTCAAACTCAGGGCCTGGACTCTGTCCATTAGTTTTTCACTCAAGCCTGGCACTTTACTACTTGAGACACAAATTCACTTCCAGCTTTTTGGTGGTTAATTGGAGAAAAGAGTCCCCTATACTTTACTTCCAGGGCTGGCTTCAAACCACTATCCTCATATCTCAGCCTCCTGAGTAGCAAAATTTACAAGTATCAGCTCTTTTTCATTCCTTTCCTTTGCTTATTCCATACTGATAATAATAGCTCTATACTTGACATTTTTCCCACCCTCATCTCCTGCTACTGGTCAGAAATTAAGATGATGATAAATATACTAATGGAGACTCTCAGATATCAGACTCCTACGTACCTAGGATTACAGGCATGATGCTCTTTTTCACCTATTCTTGTACTTACTTCATTTTCTAAAGTCAAAGACAGGCAAGTATGAGAAAAGGAGCTTATGGCCTTCTGACCATTCTTACATATCAATTATAGGTTTTCCCTATTTATATTTGCATCTAATATGCCTTCCTGTACATAAATGGAATACGCCAGTTATAATCCCTGCACATATCAAATCATTGCACACCATCTCTGAGTGAATATTCCTTGATAAGTCCAAAACAACAAAGATTTCCTTCTGCTTTTATCACATCACACACACCAGTGTTTCCAATCGACTGAAACAAAGATATTTACAATTCAGACAAACAACCAAGACTATTTCCATTATACATAAGTATTTGATTCACAAAGCTTTCTAACATACACGGGTGTTGGTTATTGGGGAAATACCTCTCCCAAGATGGTCAAGCAGGAACCACAAAGTAAGCAAAGGGAGCTCCTGAACTTATCAGTGGCTGCTTCTCTCTCTGAGTCATACCATTAATCAGTGCTAGCGTGAGTCATCACAAAGCAGGCCTACATTGCCCAGACCGGGGAACCTAGAGTCTGTCCACAAGTTTTGAGTGACAGCTTACACAACAGAAACTAAGAAGCAAAACAGCATAATCCCAGTACCTAAATTGCATGTGGAAAGCACATATGATTTACAGAAAATACATCGAAGTCAATGAACACAGATGTCAGCCACAATCCTGGAATGGTTTTTGCCCAACACCTAACTCCTTTAAAATACTGTATATATCATCGAGGTGATCACAAATTATTTAGGCCATAAAGTTTTGCACCTGGAAACATTTATTGAAATTTACTGAAATATTTCTAAAAAGGTAGAAAAACCATGCCACCTTAAAAATGCAAATTAATGGAGTTTCTTATTTTAATAAAATTCAAACCACTGATTGAAAAAAAAAAAGTTTCTTAGACAATGGAAAAGACTCAGTTTCTGCTGGCCCTGATTTCACTGCAACATGAATCAGGAAATATATCAAATTTTTACCAAAGGATTTTTTCCAAAACTGGTTATACTAAAATTGTAAAAATAAAACTAAGTGTAAGAGATTCAGCTTCGGCAACCACAGCTGGTCATGACAAGGTATCACCAGAGAATATGAAGACCTACAAAAAGAGCATGGTCCTTTAACAAGGTCTGAGAAAGTGGGTCAGCTGTCACCTGTGATAGAGTTCAGCCTTTCTCAGGAGAGTGCATTAGTGGCTGTGGCCCAGGATCAGTTTTCGACAGCTGAGACTTGAACCTTCAGGCTTTTAAAAGCCATTGTTAACCTTTCTCTTAGAGGAAATCATGTCTACCTTGTCCAGCAAGTTTAAGGTTATACAACAGAAAAATGTGTGTGTATAATATGAATGCATCTTTTCTGCTAAAATAAGAGAGAAAAAAGCTAGGACTTTAGGGCTAGGTCTATGAAACACTTAATCTTTAAAAATTAAAAGATCATTCTCAATTCCATATTTCATTTCTCAAATCCAATAACTGACAGCAAAAGAAGTAGTGACTAGCAGAAATATCTTAGCAACTTTATCTTGTTCTGAGAAAGTTTAACATCGTTGAAGTAGCCACTAATTTTACATTTTTATTTTTGAGCATACTTTAAATTATTAGAGACGCAAGTGAAAAAGGTACACTTTTATAGACTTTTAATGTTTGCATGTATATTAAGTAGTGTACCAATGGGAAAAACAGTTAAGTAGAGCCTTTAGAAAGAACTGATGCTAACTTTTTCTCTTTGACAAAGATCTGTTTTGCAAATGTTCAGCATGGACACATAAGCTTCTGATAAAAAAACAAAAAAGAAAACAGTGGCAAACCACTTTATTTTCTTGTACACACGGGCCAAGTCTCTCCTGAAAGTTTGATGTTTGGTGCCTAATGGGGGCTGTGCTCTGTTCTTAAACAGACCAAGTACTCCGTTCAGGGGGCCACACCATCATTCTATACCCAGGGCAGGAGAGATACTCGGTATTTCAATTTAACATACGCACAAAATGAGTTTTCAAACTGCCAAAACATATGGATCACATAGCATTAAAAAACCATAATAGTAGCTAGTTTTCTATTAACATTTCCAACTCTTTTTTTTTTTCCAATTGATGTGGGCAAAGCATCTAGATCCGTTTCAGTGCATTTGTCCAAAGACAAACTATCAACTTATACTGTGTATTAAAGGCTGATAACTTAGGCTTTATGCAGACTCAAAGAATACCAATGAAAGCAAAGTTTTTGACAGTTTTTGACTGCTTCACTGTAGTTGTTTTTTCTTTTTTGTTTTTTTTTTTAATTTCATTTCTCCCCCAACTGTGAGAGTCAGAAAGGTCAGGGAGACTGTCACCTTCGAGAAAGCCCTTTGCCCTGCCAGTGGAAAGTTGTTCCAACAACCAAAGTAGAATCTGCTATAAAAATAGGAGTCTACAGGATCCAGAGAAGGCAGAGTTCACAGCCCAGCCAACAATTTAGACTGCTTCACCTCCTGGTGACAGACATACATTCAAAGCCCTATATCTCAAAGAACTAAACATTAACTTTCACTGCCAAATTCATCCATTAAATTAATAAATCACTAACATAGCCTGGTGTTTGGCTGAAAACCCAAAATGAGTAGATGATCTGGTGTCGTAAAGTCTCAGGTGAAGGACATTAATCTACTTTTTACAAGTCTTAGCTTAAATAATTTATATTACTTAGCTTATACATAAAGTACTGTAAAATAATGTCTACCTCAAAGAGTCACATTATCACCACAATCAAAATAATAGAAAATTACATTCAAAATAACTGTTAGGTCATTTGAATTTTCAGGTTCCTTAGGTTCAAACAAATTTACAAATAACAATGATTTTTTTTAAAGGGGCGGGAGGAGGGAAAGGGCTGATATCAAAACAGTGCTACCAAAAGCAGAACTAAAATGCTAGTTATAAAGGCATGATGGTGTCTGTGAAGTAGTAAAAATATTATCTGTGTATTTAAGAAAAAATAAAGGAAACAGCTGTCTAAATATTTTAGCTTTTTCTCCCTCCAAAATGTTTATACACTAAGGATAGAAATAACCTAAGCTAAGGCAATGTTTAACCCACTAGAGCACACACACATACCACAGAAATACATACACACAATATACACACACAGAACACACACCACATACACACACAATACACACCGCACCACATCACTCCACACACACAACACATACACATTCCACAACACACACTTCATCTTTTCCTTTTTGATATGAGGCATTTCCCAGCACATTGGCTGTAAGAGGGCACCCACCGTGACTGCCACACTCCAGCCGTGCACAAGAAAAGACAAGACAACTTGGCCCTTACTACTGGTTCCAAAGTGAAAAAGAGGAAAACAGACATACTGTCTGCTGCTGTCTTTCCTAAACCCAGTTTAAGTATCAGTCCAGGGTACTTTTATTAAAATGGTATCACCTTACCATATGCTTTCAAAATGGACAGCAGAACAGTTTCAAATCTAAACTATGCATTTTATTTTACATTTTTCCTTAATTTTTGTATATCAGAATCATGGAGGGGTTACACAACTACAGCCATGATTTGCTTATAGATTCTTATTCTACATTTTCATTTGACATTTCACCACAAACATTTCCTTGTGTGCCACGTTTTTTGCAGGTTATCACCCATAAGAATTCTGTAATATTCCACAAATCTCCTATGTTATTTACTCACTTGTTTCTACCCTGACTTCTTATAGTAAGGAGTCACTCCTGTTTGTACCAAGTTAACTATCATGATTTCCACTATTGTGCTGCATATTTAGGTTGACTCCAATTGTTTTCTCCGTTTTGTAGGTAAGCCTACAATAATCAACTTCTTAATAAAGTTCTTTTTTGCTTTTGGGGGGAAGTAGGGGTGCTAGAATTGGGGTTCGAACTCAGGGCCCCACGCTCTTGGCTCAGAGCCTCTTGCTCCCAGCTGGTGCTCTACCATTTGAACCGCACTTCCACTCCTGCATTTTACTGATTTAATTGGAGATAAAGACTCTTGGACTTTTCTGCCAGGCTGGGCTTCAATCCATGATCCCCTAGGTTTCAGCCTCCTGAGTAGTTAGGATTACAGGTGTGAGCCATCAACACCAAGCATATTACTCCACAATTCTTGTTTGTTTGTTTTGGGGTCCGGTCATGGGGCCTGAACTCTGAGCCTGGGCGCTGTCCCTCAGCTCTTCAGCTCAAGGCTAGAGCACTACCACTTGAGCATAGCACCACTTCCGGCTTTTTTTTTTCTGCTTATGTGATGCTGAGGAATCGAACCCAGGGCCTCATGCATGCAAGGCATGTGCTCTACCACTGAGCCACCTTCCCAGCCCTATTCCACAATTCTTAATGGAGTTATTTCCTCATGATTAAATCTTGGATACATCAATGAGTCAAAATCTGTAAACATTTTTACCCACTGGAGTGTAGCATTGCTTTACAAAATTCTCATATATTTTTGCAATGTCAGTGTAGCAAATATAACAAAATGCCCAGTAAGTACTTAGTACTAAGGCACCTATAGAAACAAGTCTGTCTTCTTTTTCAGTTTTGCCAGTATAAACAAAACAAAAATGCTCCTAGATAAACTTCAAACATATTTATAGAATACAGAAAAATCTGTATTCTTCTAATCCCTAAAACTCCTCATTTTCTGATATATTTCTTAATAATTTGGTAAATATTTTTGCATTTTTCCCTTTGGTATATAACAGTATCTTCTCTCTCTCTCTGTCTCTCTCTGTCTCTCTCTGTCTCTCTGTCTCTCTGTCTCTCTGTCTCTCTGTCTCTCTCTCTCTCTCTCTCTCTCTCTCTCTCTCTCTCTCTCTCTCTCTCTCTCTCTCTCTCTCTCTCTCTCTCTCTCTCTGTGTGGTTTTAAGATTTTTTTTCATTAAAAAAAGACTGAATCTCTCCTGTCATTAAGTGTAAGGTTATCATATGACTCTGTCCCGTTCAAATATATGGACTTGATTCCAATATACATTCGATTTGGAAACAATATATTGTATCAACTATCCCAGCAACTTAAAAATGTCTGGGGCTTTGCCAAAGACACCTTCACTCTTGCTTGAATAATATTAAAATCATGTAATCTGAAGGCTCAGAATAGAACATGCCCATTAAGGTGATCATTCCATACAGGCTATACAGGCTACAGGGTCAACAAATAAAGGAAGAGGGACACTTGTCAGAAAGAATATCCATTCATTATGTTAGTGGCTTACACACATTTGTGTGTTTAAGAAGGTGCGTTTTATCAAAAGAATCATCTATATTTTAATTTACACATAAACTTTAAGAAAGAAACCCCTTCAGTGTGAGAACAGGCATGTTTAAAAACTAAGGAGGTCCAAGAAACATTTCCCAAACTTCTCTATTGAAAAACTATACATTCTTACTCAAAATCGCACAGTGTAGCTCATGGTCTAAGACCATGTATGGAAAGAATGAAAACAAAATAGGACTAAACAATTTATTTGATATGACTCTTCTGATTCAAACTTTTATCTTAAGAGTCTAAGTTATAACTTCTTGTGGTCAAGACTAATAGCTAAGCAAATCCACTAATATTTTCCATGTAGGCATTAACTACTATACTAATGTTAACATGTTTCTATATTTTTTCTACATGTCTTCTCCCAACTAGTTCTGGATCCTAGAGAAAAATATGAAGGAACTTTGTGAATTTTTCAAGCTTAACACTAGAAAGGAGAAGATTTCTTGTTTCAATAGACAAGATCAACAACTCAGAAACTTTAAACATTTTTACAATGTAAAAGCCTCAAGAAAGTTTCCTTCTCATTGATATTCTTTTGAACAGATTTAGAAACAGGTAACAATTTGTCTTGTTTTTATTTTGAGGAACATGTGTCAAAGGAGACACAATGTATAACCGTAAGATTATATGTTAAGGTAAACAATTAAGAGTAAGAATCCATTAAACATCTAAGAGAAAGAAATAATTCCCTAACTTTGTTAAGAAGTAGCAACCACTTAAAAGTGACTTTCTAAAGTAAAATCCAACTGGCTTTAATCTCAGAAACTTTTAAATCATTTTAAAATTCCCTTTATGTCTTAATTACAGTGGAATATCGAATCTGGCCATTACCTACATTACCTTCAGGGCATTTTATTCGTTTATACAATTAAATGAAACTTTTCTAGATGCAAATCCTATTATTCAGTAGTTGAGTGTAACAACGTACTCATCTTTCTCAATGTCTAGCAACTTCTATTCATTTTACTTCCTCTTAGTATTGCTGTGAGAAGCTAAACAGAAAGGAAATGACGTTGAATGAACCGTTTTCAATATTTTGTTTTGATAAAACTGTTCAATTTTTGTTTATGTTAAATGCTTCAAAATGGCCAGCAAGTAATATGAAGAATAAGTACATTCTCTTTTTAAATATAAATCTATGTTGTGTAAATTTTAGTGTCACTTTACTCAAGGGTTTTATCACAAGCATATTTTCTTTAAGTTTTCAATTTGATCACTCTGTTTCCCAATTATTATTTTTTTAAACAAGAAAATCTTCCTCAAAGTCTGTTATTGCAGATATCTCACTATTTACTCTTTGGCATATTTGGGTACAACTGATAAACAGCCACATGTTGAACTTAGGAAATCCTATGGTTACAGTTCAAGGGTGCCAGGGACTTATACTAATCACTGCTAAGCAGTCCACACAAAAGTGTGCAGTCAAACTACTACAGAAATATTTTGAATATGTTGAGGCTGGGAATGTGGGTGCTTGCCTAGCATGCATGACGCTCCGCGTTCAATACCTGAGTACCACATACACAGAAAAAGCCAAAAGCGGTACTATGGTTTAAGTAGTATAGTGCTAGCCTTGAGCTGAAGAGCTCAGGGATAGCACCCAGGCCCAGCCTGAGTTTGAACCCCACGACCAATAAAAAACAAAAGCAAACAAAAAAAGACTAAGTTGAAAGAACATGTTTAAACTAAGAGTTTCTTAGAGAAAGTTTTGTAATATGTACAATCTTATGTAATATGATTCTAGGTACATATAAACCTTTAATGAAAATTATTATTTAGAAGTAGCAACAAATACAACAATAATCCCTATTGTCTATTTTTAATAACTTTTGTCAATAATACTGATCAAGGGACAAGCTGTCCAAGCCCCCTGACACACTACAAAGTGTCCTATTTCTATTAGAGTGGCAGTGGAATTTAGTCCAAATAGTATTATCTCACTTAATTCTGTGCCTTCATTACAAGAACAAAAATTAGACTCCATTTCAAATGAAGAACAAGGTATGGGACAAAACTAATGGTACCCATAATGGCATACCATGTACTTGAGAGCTAAGTGGATGCATATTATGAATTGGCCATGCTCCATCAGGAAAACAGCAGATCTGTGTAAGGTGACAGAAGCTGGCCCAAGGTCTCTTCAAAACCAGTTAACAACATGGAGTGTAAACCAGTCACTTTCCAGAGAAAAGACCAAGTACCCAGCCAGGCCTGGGAAAAGGTCCGACAAGGCAGTCCCAAACATACAGCCAGAAGCCAGCAGACAATTGTGATCAAATCTCCCTGACAGAAACTTCAAGTACTATTCTGTGCAATGAAGATCTTCTGCATAACATCACAGATGCTGAACCTGTTTCCACCATTTTCAAATAAACCATGAAGGTATTTTTGCTTGTTTCTTTAAATCTTACCATAATGTTGTTATTGTTATTATTATTATTATTATTATTATTATTATTATTATTATTATTATTGCTTCATTTGTTGAAATAGTTTGGTTTTTTCCCTCCAATGTTTCAAGCAGCACCTATGCAAAGCGACAGAACCAAGATTTACAGAACAGGCTTTTAAATCCACTAGCTCTGTTCATATTTCATTGTGTGGCCTGTGGCTAATTCCACTGAGGTTTTCTCAGTAAGGACAGGTAATTGAAGATTTAGGATTCGTACATCTCCCCTACAAACTCTGGAATCAGCACATCAGTGAGTATGACAGCTCCTTCCCAGCCAACACTGCAGAAAGATATGTCAGACCACTATCATTAAGTCTGAAATTCCTTCCTAAAGTAGCTTAAGGAAACCCAGGTTTTGTATGATTGGTTACTTTGGGTTTTTTGTATGAGTGATTAGTATTTGGCTTTAGTTTTGGGATTTTTATGGTGTTTTGTTTGTTTTGGTTTGCTTTTTATACTCAGGGACATTCTTTCTAGACAAGCACTCAACATACCTCCAGGCCCTTTTTGCATTATTTTCAAGATAGGGTCTCACTGTATGGGCCAGCCTGGGCTAAAATTCTCTTTGTTTTGCAGTGCTGCTAGGATTTACAAGAAAGTACATGATAACAATTATGTACTGTTGTGCCAACCTTTAGGTAAAACTGAGTCTCCAAAACTTAATTTGCCTGTGTGGTCTCAAACCATGATCCCCGGTCTCAACTACTCACAGATTTAAGCCACCATGCCTGGCTCAAATAAACCTTTATTTTAATTTACCAATAAATATGTCTGTTAATACCACAGGTAACAAGTACCTTTAGATCAACGGATAGATGGATGGATGGATGGATGGATGGAAAAATAGATGAATGAGTGAATGGACTGATACATTTGTATATACTTATTTTATATATCAGATTTATAATGCTGAAATAGACTTGTCTCTTATCATAATATCCTACTATTGGTTACATGTAGTGAGCACATTCAGGAAATGATATAGAGTAAGCCCCATTATAATTTCTATTACAAAATGTGTAATTTATTTATCAGGTCATCATCAGTACTCTATAAAACCATATTTATACTATATTCCTTGTATCATCAAGAACTGTCATTTGCAGAGATCCACAGCTACTTTGGAAGGAATATCTTTTTCCACACTTTTAGAGAATATTTATGTGTGCCTATCTCTATGCTTGGCATTAAGTTTGCAAACCTGAGTAGGATAATGATCTCTGCACTCCAGAAACAGGGAAGGTGAAAAAGGTAAACAAACAATAACAAATTAATATACTGAGTCGATTTCAAAGAGACAAATAATTTGGGTCATAAGGAGAAATAAGCTAAAACATTGCCAACTTTATTTAACAGATACAACCTAACACGATTAGTTCACATATATAAACAACCCCCATAAAGACTTTGTATCCAGGAAATATGAATCACAGTAGCATTATAAAAACATGAGAAACATTATAAAACAGCCAGAAAACCTGTTCATACATCTTGGCTCAGGTTTCCCTTTCACAGACGTTGGAGGTCGACCCAGAATATAAACTGGGATGACAGTCTAGTGGTCTTCACTACTACCACAGTGAAGAAACAAGTCTGCCATTGCTTTCCAAATTAACTTTTAACATCTCTTTCAGACACAGAAGATAGCATTTCATATAGTGGTCTTAAATGTTATTGCAGATTAAATTGTATATAAGCTCCTCAAAAGTAAAGCATTTCTGATGAATTCTGAATTGGCTCCACACTGATTGCCATTGTTTCTAACCGCTACTTATGAATAATTTAGTAAAAACAAAAAAAAGGAAAAAAGGAAAAGCCTATCAAGCTTTACAAAGCAATTTAAAATATAAAACTTTTCTTTCAAAATATTTCAAAATTACTTAACACAAATCATCATAATTCAAAACAGACAGAATAATCACAAATGCCAACATAATGAACATATTTACACAAACTTCTCTAAATTACATATAAACATGCATTTTTATTTTAAAATATCCCTTTAATATAAACAGAAATTCACACAGTCTGAAGACATTAAAAAAATGATATACAAAGCAACATCAGGGCCTCCAAATGTCCGAAGTTTACTAAAGCTACAAAATTGATTTGATGTAAAAGATAACATGGAATGTGACAAACTTGCTATCAGGCCCTCCCTAATCAAGTATTCCAATAGAATCGATATTATGAACTACCCAATTTACTTTATTCTTATATTATTTTATTTTTTATTATTTACTTTATTCTAAACAATGAAACAACTAATTTCACTCTGAGGAAAAGGAAGCAAGCTAAGCTTTGTAAAGAATGTTTTCCATATTTTGTACTTTTGAACATCCTTAGTCTGCTGCCTATTCCAATTAAATGTCCTTGTAAAGAGAAATACATTTACTTTAGAATTCATGCATGAAATGAAAGGAAATCACTAATTTCCAATTAAGATAAAACAGAAAAATAGAGTGTTTACATTTGTTTTCTGCAACACATGATCTGTTTCACTGACAGAATATGCTAAAGCATAGCTGAATACAATGCTACCCAGCTTCTAAAAAGGAACTCTTCTCTTCTTTTAGGCAGCAATTTCTCTGGTAGAAACTGCTTAGACTTAAGAATATCTGTCACATGTGTAATAGTCACATCTGTATAAATGCTACTGAATGAGGCCTAGATTTAGAGTAAGGCAGGAATTGGTTTCACTTCTTTCTGCCACAAACACTCTCCCTCGCCCCGTGCTGAGATGAAGTCCCATCTCCATCATCAAGCAGCCGTGTAACCATGGCCAAGTCAGTCACCTCAGTCTGACCATCTTTAAAAGGTAGCTGTATCCTCATCTTCAAGGTCCTTTCTGGGTTTAACACTATGAGAAGATCAAGCTGCAATGATATATTAATATAAGCATCTTAGTATTACATAATCCAAAAATATCAAGGTTTAACTTCTCTAAGATGGCATGTTATCAAAAAGTAACAAAACTCTCCTTAGTAAGTTTGCTATAGCATTCTCTAATAAGTAGACTAGTAACAGAACTTGACATCCCTAAGACTATTATTATTATGAACTTATATACAGAATTCTAAACGATCTAAAAATACAAACTGGTTAAATGTCAACATTATTATTCCCATTTAAGGAAAGGAGAAATTGAGTCTCAGTGCCCTGAGAGTGATTGGCCTTAGTCACAAGACAGCTAGCTCAACATGACAAAGGTCCCTGGCTCTCAGCCATTACCTTTTAGGGGTTAAGGCAATTGGGCCTCCCTCGTCACTGGAAGGCAGAACTATAAGGCACGAGAATTATGTAGAAAACTTGAGCCAAATTCAAGTCTCACTCAAAAATTGGGAGTGATCATTTGATACAGTTTGAATGGTACTCAAAAACTGTATCTCAAGTCAAATTCACATAATTTCAAAAACTCAGGTGGACGTTTCGTCAAGATGAATTCAAAGAATGTCTCAGTCATTTGGCTAAGATCCAGTGTGTACCAGTTATCAGTTTAATATCTGATATGCCCTCTTAGGAAAATGTATTAAATGAATATCTGAAATGGAGAGATGGGACAAGGACTTGTTTTGTCCACTCCAGCATCAACACCCAGGGACCTGGTATTATAGTAGCTTCAGGAATGGTGCACCCCTTCAGGGAAACCAAACACTTGTCAAGCTGGGCTTGCTAGTTCATACCTGTAATCCTAGCTGGCCAAGTGGGCAGGAGGAGTGTGGTCAAGGCTGGCCCAGACAAAAATTTGAGACCCTAAAATCAAAAAGGTGTGAGGACAAGGCTGAAGTAATACAGTACTGGTCTTGCAAATCTGAGGGGCTGAGTTCAAACCCCAGTAGAAAAGGAAAAAAGAAAAAAAGAATTAGGAAAGCACATGGTAGAATCCATAGCTGTGCAGACTTATTTATAAATTCAATAAACTTCTTCATAAAATAGGAAATTCAGAATGGTGAAATAGAAAAACTCTTCTGTTTAAAAATATTATTGGTTTTTATTAAGTTACAAATATAAATATATTTACTTTATCTCCATTTGTATCACCATCCACATTGACCCCCCAATTGTCCATATTTTATCTATACTTCTTACACAAAAGTATTAATTTGTATACTTGATAAAACAATTGTTTATGCTAATAAAAATGATATTCATTCACAGTCACTTATTATAGGTACACATTCTTTGAGTTTGGATGTACCAAATGTGACTTCAAAAGTTTACAGCCGGGCGCTGGTGGCTCACGCCTGTAATCCTAGCTACTCAGGAGGCTGAGATCTGAGGATCGCGGTTCAAAGCCAGCCCGGGCAGGAGAGACCATGAGACTCCTATCTCCAATAAACCACCAGAAAACCGGAAGTGGCGCTGTAGCTCAAGTGGTAGAGCGCTCGCCTTGAGCTGAAGAGCTGAGGGACAGCGCTCAGGCCCAGAGTTCAAGCCCCACGACCGACAAAAAAAAAAAAAAAAAAAAAAAAAAGTTTACAATGACTTTTTAAATTAATAAAAATATACTTTTAGCAATTCATTTATATTAAAAACATACTATGCTATCCATAGACACCCTGATTCTTTCTTTACATACTTGTTCTTTCTCAGTAGTGACAAAGTCAGAGACAAAGTAAGTACAGTGTAGCTATAAATATTAAGCTACCTGATAACCCTTCTGGGGTAGCTATCATAAATAATTTTAAGTATGCCAATCTGATGGAATAAATATGTTATTGTTGTAGGTCTTATTTTGCAACACATGATATTGCATCTTCAGAAGTCAAATTGCATTTTGTCTACTATTTATGTCCACTCAAAACTTTTTTTTTTTGTCTATGTCCAAAGCTATTTACAGTCTTTTGTCTTCCATAGTTGTTCCAAGTATTTTCTACTAGACTTTTGCCTTTGTTTTTGGTGACTTTTGTAAATGAGAGTATCTATCTACCTGTTACATAACAAAGTCTCATAATCTTTGCTTTGTGGATTAAAGTTTCTCAACAGACTTCCAAAGACACTTCCATGAAGTCTCTTATTGTTCTGCTAATCGTTTTTCCTTACATCACCCTTGACTTTTATTTATGCTGTTAATACATTTGAACCTTTTTAACAGATGGAGGCACATATGGCTAGAAGCCATGTCATATCAGTTGCTCAATAATCCATGCTCTTCCTATTTCACTCAAATGTTGTTTTATCATTTCAGAAAGTTCTATTATGTACTGGACATGTGTCCGGATTTTCTTACAGATTCCATTTTTCTACCAACACTGATCTTTAGATAATAAATTTCAGTTCTGGGCATCATAACAATACTCCCTTTCAGTTTCAGTTTAAGTATCATTTGTATAGATAAAATAGTTTTTATATGTGGTTTTTAAAACCAATACAATAACAATCAGAAGAGTACTACAAAGTGTTCAAGTTTACTAACCTAGGAAAGAAAGCTCTTAATTTCCTAAAGGGTTTGCATCATAATTTTGAACAGAAACATAATCAAAAATGATTAAAACATGTTTGCATATCTAATAGACTTTAACTGAAACTTTGCAACTACCAAATTTATTGTACAAGTCCAATACACTATAGTCAATCATTTCACTTTACCAGAATACTACCAAATTTAGTGTACAAATCCAATACACTATAGTCAATCATTTCATTCTACCAAATATTTATACTGAAAACATTTTTCCATGACTTTATAAGAAAACAGATTTAATAAAACAGATTCAAAAATGTCTAATAAATGTTCCCTATTTTTATATGCCACGATTTATACGCGCCTGCCTAACTTTAAACAGGCCAGTGTCTGGCCCAATTTAAAGAAAAACATTGAGGCCACTGAAAACTAACTGCAATGTCAACCCACTTTAGAAAAAAAGCTGTTAGTAAAACAAGGGTGAAGTTAGCAGCAGTAGTGAAAAGCACAATACATACACAATGAGACCCATTCAAGGTACTAATGAGACATTCAGGCTTTGCTGCTTTAGAACAAGAGTCAGAAGAACCAGTTCCCACACGCGCACAAGTTTGTTTATTTTATTTTGCTTATCTGCAATCAGGGAAAAAAATATGATCCCAGTGGTTTGGAATGGCTTGAAGAAAAATGTTTCTCGGCTTGTAGGGGAGAGAAACCGCCTGGTTTTCAACCAGAGTAACTAGCTGTTTTGCTCATGTGAATGTCAAAGCGCATGATTGAAAACTGAAATACTTAACACCATAAAAGGCATTATTCTTTCTTATTCTCAGCCTCTAACATTTTTAGCCATGTTTTCAAGAGGAAGTAAAGAGATAATGAGTACCTTCTCAATCATTCTGGAAGTTCTATAGAGTGTGATTCGTGAGTTACTGTTTAGGTAAATAGACTAACAGAATTAAGTTTTCTGTACTTGAGAAGATGTGAAATGAACTTTCATAATTGATGTTTTCCAGAAAGCCAACAAATAAGCAAATGTGAATGACAGAGCTGTTTCCACTTGGAGCCAAGCTAACTAATGAAAAAACAGTATCTTTTATAGAGTTCAAATGCGGAAAGAAAACTAGCAACTATCTCTATCTGATATAAAAAGTAAAAGGTAACACTACTCTTTGAATGGGATGAAAGGGGATTTTGTAACATTAAAACTTCCTTTTCAAGGGCAATCTTCTAACCAAATCATTTACTTCAAAAACAGGAAACAGCAGCCCTGCAAGGTTAGGGGATTGGCCCAGTACAACCAAAACCAAAAAGGGAAGGGAGGCTTAAAAAAAAAAAAATCAGTGATAAAATTTAAAACTTTCATACACTGCTTCTAGCTTAAAACCATATTTTTTTTAATGGCAGTGCTATGGTTTGTACACAGGTCTTCAATGCTGGCTCGGCTAGACAAGCACTCTACCACTTGAGCCATATTCTCAGCATCCAAAAATGTTTTTATAACATATATGTATATATATTTTTAAAATTGAAATATATCTAGGCTGTTTTCTAAGTGTTCTTCATGATTCGCAAAAATGATCATTTGCCTAGTGACTCTCAAATGATGGCACTACACTGTTCTTTAGTACTTGAGAACCTACAACGTATAAAACCATGTTCACGCATGGCTTTGAGAGAACGTGATTTGCTGGAAAAGCCTGTGAAAGTATTCTATGTGCTTTTCAGATCAGAAATCTACAAGAGGAAAGCCATTTTAACTTCATCTACAGAAAAGAAGACCCTTCACCTTCATCAGGGAGAGCAGGAAAGCCCACCACAGATACAGAAGGCTCCAATATCCATTTCTTCAATTAGCTCCTTACCACATCTGTGGAATGCCCTGTTGTTTGGTAACTCGCTAAGAAGGCCTTTCTAAATCTGCTGGCTGTCATTCATTTAATTGCATATTGGGGCAGCTAATTAGGGAAGGCACCTTTCTGTTTAAGAAATACTGCCTCAGGTGATGCTTGAGTTAGTAGCCAACTTTCACCCCACACCAGTACTCACTCCTGAATCAATATTCTGTCTTGAATACCTACCACTCCACTTGTGGAATGCAACCTGCCTCCTCCACCTGACCACCAAGATACCCCCTCCAGAAAGCCACAAATTATAGTGTCCAATTGCAAGAGGTAAAGCCAAAATGAGAGGGAAAGAAAATTTTCCACTAAGAAACTAACACTAACGATCCATAAATAAACTACAGAATAAGTAAAACAACATGGGCTTGTCCGCCTGCTATCACCCTCACTTTTAGGAAGAATAAAAGAATCCTACACAATCTCATTCTGATCTGAAAGTAAGAATGAACATTCAACCAAAACAAACCAAAAAAAAAAAAAAAAAAACACCAAGAACTGAAACCAAACCAAAACAAACAAACAAACAAAAAACATGCTAAACCTTCTTCTGTTTCCCCCGTAATTCTGAAGCTGCTATGTGGAGCATTGCAAAATTACTCACTAAACGAACCAAATCCAATTCCCTTATCTCACACAGTTCTGGGTTTGCGCAGGTAAACAGTCGTTTTTCTTTTTTCTTTGTTTCGCTACTGGCATCTCCTTTAGTTAAGAGTGAGAAATATGCTCAGATAAGCAAGACAAAATCAGAACTAGAAGTGGGAAAGTACAAGGCCCTTCCCCTTCCAATCACAGGACTGCTCAGAGGTAATGTGTCAAGTAGCTCAGTGAGCAGCCATCATTCATTGTTCTTTCTCTCAAACACCAACACTAGTGTAGGTATGGTAGGAATGAAAGCTCTATCAAACAGCAAAGAAATGTTTCCAAACAAAACATATTAAACTTGGATCGTGGTGTACACACAAGGAATTTAAAATAGAATTACAAGAACCCGCTGCTCCAATTTCATTTACAATTCTTCAAGGCAAATTTCACCGGTATATTATTTGTGTATTGTACTTATGCAAAGGACACCATCTTTGTGGAAAGCAAGGATGTCTGTGAGCCAAGCTCTGCCAGATGAAACATGTCCTGCTCACATATTGTGAATGAGCTTTTCTTTTCCTGGTCCACAGGACCTTCAACATAGAGCCTGTGGAAATGAGGATAGTCAACATACTTCCAGTGGCTGGGGTCTTTTTTCTCTGTGAAACAACTCTGAGAATGTAATTTGGCAGTACAAACAGAAGGAACCAGACAGGTCACCATGGTCCACTGGATAATCTACTCCACATCAGTTTTCATTTGCCAAAGTCTAACATACAGGTTTAAAAATAAAAAAAAAAAGACACTCCCCTAAAAAATGCTTTCTCCTAACAAATTGTGTCATGATTATGTAACAGCGGTTATCATCTTAAAATATTTTAAAATGTTCTTGTGCCCAGGATTTTTCTTGCTGCAAAAATTTTCACACATTCCTAAACCTCTCAGTTGTAGTATTGGTGTCTAGCATGTAAAACAAGTAGTCTGGCTCAGTGATTTTTCACAGTCCAAGCAAATAAATTAGTCCTTTTCTCAAATGTACTTCTTTTTTTTATACCTTAATCTTACAGTAAGAGAGGATTTTACCATAGAACTCTTCTTTCTTAGGTATCTATAGTCTGTTATCCAAAAATACTTATTGGTAAAGAAAGAACAATGGTAACTGAGTGATAATGGGAGAATTTCCTAATTGTATCTTACACATATTTTAGCCTTTTCATCTTTTGGGTGTGTCCCAAAACAATTTAACAATACATTTTATAATGAGTCATGTCTGCATGTTACAGGCATTCCTGTTTGTGCTGTTAAAAGACTCATAAGCCAAAAGCCTGGCCAGAAGTTGAAATTAAAAGTAATTTATCAACATTTTAATGTATTTTTCACACATAAAAACGTTCATTCTCCACAAATAGGACTTTAAAAAGTATTTTCTGCTTTGATAAATATACCTGAGCCAAAATAATCTTACATTTCTTTCTTTTTTTTTAATTGTCAAGCTGATATTCAGAGGAGTTACAGTTACAAAAGCAAGGTAGTAAGTACATTTCTTGCCAAACTTGTTACCCCTTCCCTCATTTTCCTCCTACTTTCCTTCCCCCTCCCAATCCCCTTGCCAAGTTGTATAGATCATTTCCAACGTACTGTCTTGTGAGTATCATGGTTGCTTTGGTTCTCCCTTGTCCTTTGTCTCACCATTCTGTTGTTGCCCTTCCCTTCCCTAATTCAGATAAACATTTTAAACCTAGAAAGAAAAATCTGCTCAGTGAGAGCCTATTATTTGTGTTTCAGTCTATACCACACATGGTAAACTTAGTTTATCACAATACCAAGAATACAGAATGCTCATTAAATTCTTTTAATGCAATATTCCAGAATTCATTCAACAAAAAAATTAGCCAAAGGTAATCTGTGTTGTAGTCACAAAACATTTTATTATTCAAGTAAAGCATACTCTCTGCAATGTGAAATTTAACTTTATGTGTGCACATAAAGTTAAACTTTTACACTACTGAAAGGAAGTTATCTCCCAGAAAAAGGGATGCAGTTTTCTATAAAATGCTTCCCAACAATAGCCCAGCCTACTTCAATTGCCCCCCTGCGTGCCTTTGTCATCAATCATTTATATCAGAGGAAGGAATCAAAAGGGAAAAAAGGCCTAACACATCAAGTGTCATCTCGGTACAGCCTGTAGCTTCCAGTTGTATCAAGCTTTATTCCTGGGGATATGGCACAAAGCATCTTACCTGACCATAACCCATAAATAATAGAAAAAAGCAAACACAAGCTGGGCACTGGTGGCTCACACCTGTAATCCTAGCTATTCAGGAGGCTGAGATCTGAGGATCACAATTCAAAACCAACACAGGCAGAAAAGTCTATGAAACTCTTATCTCCAATAAACCACCAGAAAACTGGAAGTGGCGCTGTAGCTCAAGCGTTAGAGCACAAGCCTTGAGCTGAAGAGCTGACGGACAGCGCCCAAGCCCAGAGTTCAAGCCCCACAACTGACCAAAAAAAAAAAAAAAAAGAAACACAAGCTTTCCAAAATGGAGGCAGACAGTCTTCTAGAGCAGTTATGATGTAGGTTTCATATAAACACCTTCAGTTCAACTGATGGACTTCCATTTGTTCCATTAATTCCAGTTATTCTTTTTTATTTGGCCAGTCCTCAGGGCCTCGCTTGGGCACTGTCCCTAAGCTTCCTTTGCTCAAGGCTAGCACTCTACCACTTGAGCCACAGCACCACTTCCAGCTTTTTCTGTATATGTGGTACTGAGGAGTCGAAACCAGGGCTTCATGCATACTAGGCAAAGCACTCTACCACTTCTAGTTAGTCTTAATGCTGTATTCACATTATCCATAGTGAACTTGGATGTTTTTCTCCAGTTTATTTTTCACTACCAAGAGATTTTAGAAATCCATTATCATTAGTACAATACTATTAAGTATAGCTCAAATAAAAAAAAAATTCTCAATGGCAGTAATAATTCTAATCCCCTCACAGGAATTCCTACTACAGTCACCCAGGTCTTATTTTCAAAAACAGTGATACTTCTATCCTTCAAAGAACAGAAGTAGATCCGGGCGCCAGTGGCTCACACCTGTAATCCTAGCTACTTGGGAGGCTGAAATCTGAGGATCGAGGTTCAAAGCCAGCCCTGGCAGGAAAGTCCGTGAGACTCTTATCTCCAATAAACCACTAGAAAACCGAAGTGGTGCTGTGGCTCAAGCAGTAGTAGAGCATTTGCCTGAGCTGAAGAGCACAGGGACGGCACCCAAGCCCAGAGTTCAAGCCCCACGACCAAGCAAAAAAAAGAAAAAAAAAACAGAAGTAAATTACATCAAGTCCAGTTAAAAAAGAATTATTTGATGTAAAAATAACTTACCTAAAATCTTTTACATAATTGAAAATTTAAAAATTTATTAAAATAAACATTTTAAGGACCTTGCCCAATTTTTTAATTATAGATGGAGCTAGTACATAATGAAAAATGATAAACTAATATATTTACAACAAGCTGTGCACCAGTGGCTCATGCCTTTAATCCTAACTACTCATGAAGCTAAGATCTAAAGAGCTTAGAAGCCTGCCTGGACAAAAAGTCTGTGCGATTCTCATTTCCAATTAAGCACCAAAAGGCAGGAAGTGGTGCTGTGGTTCAAGTAGTAGAGAGTTAGCCTTGAATACAAAAGCTCAAGGTGGGTGCCAAACCTTGAGTTGAATTCCCAGGCCAGGCACACAAAAAAATATGAAGTAGCAGATTTTTTTTTAACCGTATCACTTTAAAGAAACAATACCAATAATGAAAAATAATACTTTAAATTTTGAAACAAATATTAAAACAGTTTGCTTTATAGAAATGCTAACATAAAAATCACAAATTACTCAATTGTCATTTACATTAGTCAATCACAGGAATGAAAGAAATAATTCATCATTTCTTGTTTGTGAATCTATATACAGATTATCAATTCATGGCTTTTACCAACTGATGTATTGTGTAGTATATCACAGTAAATTTTACTCTTCCATTATATTCCTACCTTCTTTTCTGCCACAGAAGGAAGAAAACAAAAATGTGTTTGAGTACCTAACCTACAATGTGACCAACACTATGCCTTGTTCTCATTCTCTAATTCAATCTTTACAGCCAGCCCTATCAACTACACAGTACTAATTCTATTTAAATACCATGAGGTATTTAAAAATTCTAAAAAAGTCAAAATGTTACCTGAAGTCACTGAGCTATTTATTAGGTGTTTTTTTTCCCCCTGACCCATGCTCCATTTCTGTATTACAAGGAGGTAGTGAGCACTGGGATACCTTATTTCCATAAAAAACTCCAATTCTTCTGTTGGCAAAGCTCAGCTTCGGAACAAACACATTCACACCTCACTTAAGCCAGCCAACTTGTTAGCAAAGTTCATCCCTTGCCAGTTAAGGTTAAGTATAAGGATTTGTATGAAATCCACTGTATAAGTTATCTATACTCCGTTTGCTACCAGTTACATTATCTTACAACATATGGTTTTAGGACAATAACAATACTAATATTTAGTACATGTTTATTCTTTTCTTAGCATGCTTCTAGGAGGATTTACCCAGGAACATTGAGGTAATTATAAGCAGTTGATAAAGCCAATCAGAGTATAAAAAGTATTATAAAAAGCATAAGAAGATTACATATACATTTTTTATTTGAGATGAAATGGTAAGTAGTGAATGTAAATGCTTTTTTTCCTATTTTAAATAGCTTTTATTTTTTTAAGAAATACTTGGGGGATCTTATGCATAGAACTACTTTCTGGGATGTACTAATGACATGTTGAGTTGAAGTAACTGCAGTCTTCTTCATTTCCAAGGTATGTTTTAGGACCCTCATGGTTCATGATACCTCAAGTTAACAATCCCACTGGCACAGCTGACATTCCCAAAATGGCAAGCCTGAGGATGTAGTTCAGTCTTCTCTTCATATAATTTACATTCTAGGTGAAACTGCTATAAAGACTCTGCGTCTGGCTTTCTAAGCAGCATCTGTGGAGCATGTGAGCATCAGTACTCCAGTATTCTTCACTGGTGGCATGCTGGATCTAAAATGTCTTCAGAATCTCAGGCAACGCAACTGCACAGCTGACTATTCACAAGTCCTAGTAATTGACTCAAAATTCCTACAGGAAAGTGTGATTTATTATAAACAAATGGCTACTCTGGCTATTTTAGTAGCAAAAATTTTAGACAGAAAGAAGAGGATATAAGATACATGTTGTCTGGATGCTTTTAAATTCTACTGGACTTACTTTTTAATGGCTGTGAACTGGAGAGGAGAGTCAAAATTATCCAATGCCAACTGCAACGGATTATTGAATACATAAACACAATGAGGGAGTGGAACACCAAATTCTGTTCCTTGTAAGCTGCCCTGCAATTTAGGGGGCAAACACTAAAAATATTATATTTATCGCATATATAGAAAACATTAGTCACACTCTGTCAATTAATTACAAGAGAAAACAGAACGTACTTATAATCTGTAAGTGTATGTAATGACCAACAAACGTTATCACCTACTCTACATTTAAAACTGGAAGGCAATCCAGAAGCTAAATGCAATCAGAAATTCATAAATATATGTCTGCCCTATACTATTCAACATAGCAAGGATCACTGTAGATATTTCTACACATGTTGAAAAAGTAAGTCAGGCTTCTAATTTATCACATTTTAATTAAGGACATGATACCAGTCAAGTTACCCAAAGATTTGACTTTTCTAAACAGCCAGCAATGTGTGTTGCTGGCTGCCTAGCTGTGAAAACTACAAACCTCTCACCACCCCATCTGAACTGGTTAATTAAAAAGTATATAACTCAGTATGTTTGAAAAGAACAAAAGTTCAGACACTGTGTGGGAAGGAAAACAGAGGCACAGTACAAAAGTCCTTCCCACTTGTTTGTTGAAGCTTCCTGAGCACCCACCCCCTTGTAAGAGTGGCAATACCACGACTCCCTTCTTTTCTAAACAATACTGGGAAGAAAAACTATAGGTTTTATTCGTCTTTTCTTTTTTAAAAGATATTTAGAAACGACTAGCTCTTGGTTTGATTTATTTTCATGTTAGTACTGTATTTTTTCATGTATTTTTATTTAGTGAGAGAAAACATACTTAAGTGGTTCATTTTCTCCATAGAAAGCCCTGAAACTAACTTTGAAATAGAAATATTAGGCCCTACAAGTCCAATTTTTATTTCAAGTTGTATTGAACACCTTTAGGACCTTTTTGTCCTCTATACTTTCCTATGCATGTTCTGAGATAGAAGTCCCCTTCTCCCATTTTTGGCCAGGCTGGAGTTTGAACTGGGGACCTGATGCATACTAGGCTGGTATTCAACCACCTGAGCCATACTTCTACTCTTTTACCCTTGAGTTAGGTTTCAAATAAGGTCTTGAGCCTTTTTCCTGGAGCAAGTATCAGACCATAATCCTCTCATCTCTGCCTCCAGCATATCTGGGATGGCAGGCTTGAGCCACTGTGCCCAGCTAATTGTCTTCATTTTGCACTGTTTCCTCTCTTTTCTTCCTGCCAGCATCCTTAACCTGTTCCACTTTCTGTCTTCTTTATTTCCTATATGCTACTAAAGAAAAATGTCACTTAATAAAACCTTGAGCCCTTTACTAGAAAGTAAATAAAATGAGAAATGTAAACTCTGAGCCCACTATCTGCTATAAGTTAAGCCAAGTATTTACAAGGTGAACTGGCTCTGGGATCCCCTGGAGATAGACAGCAAACCCTGCAGATGCTCAAGTCCCTTATAAATGGTGCAGTGCCTGCAAAAAAATCCATATGGCATCCTTCTGTACACACCAAATCATCTCTAGAATTTTTATAATAACTGATACAACACAAATACTGGGTAGATAAGTGTTGAAGTATATTTATAAAGAAATTTTTTTAATTTAAAGAAATCATGAGACATGATTTTTTTTTTACTATTTTCAATATGGTTATTTTAACTCACAAATGTAGAACCCATGGATCCAGAAAGCCATCTATCTAGTGTTCTAAATCCATTCTGTTTATGGTTTGAATTCTTGTGTCCCCAAATCCAATCCTAATGTGATGGCACCAGGAAGCGAGAGACTTTGGGAC
This sequence comes from Dipodomys merriami, assembly GCF_024711535.1. Classification (NCBI taxonomy): domain Eukaryota; kingdom Metazoa; phylum Chordata; class Mammalia; order Rodentia; family Heteromyidae; genus Dipodomys; species Dipodomys merriami. The sequence continues at coordinate 19,474,394 of NW_027202826.1, forward strand.
ATGACCAGGTCATGAGGGTAGAGCACTCAGAAATAAGATTAGTGCCCTTAGAAGGGCCTCATGGAGCTAAAAGTACCCTTCCACCACCGCAGCTTACAAGGAGAAATGCATCTGTGAGGGGAACTCTCACCAAACACAACCATGTGTTACCTTTCCCTTCAAAGGACATAACCCAGAAGTAGCACTCAATATGTTGATTTCCTCCCACTAGACAGAAATTATCACAAGGACTCACTAGACTAGGAAACGGTAGGTTTGTGGACTGAGAGACAATGTGCTGAGCTAAAAATCACGCCCATTGTTCTTGTTCAGCTCTTCTTTTTTATCCAAAGCTACTGTTTTACCACCTGAGCCTCCAGTTCCAGCTTTTTGCTGGTTAATTAGAAATTATGTCAACCAGGCTGGCATTGAATCACAATCTTCAGTGCCCTTCCACCATGACAGACAGACAGACACACACACCCTATTCACACACACACCCTACACACACACCCTACACACACACACCCTACACACACACACCCTACACACACACACACACCACACACACACACACACACACACACACACACACACACACACACACACACACACACACACACACACACACACACACACACACACACACACACACACACACACACACACACACACACACACACACACCCCTATTCCCTGATCCTGCTCCCTGGAGCATAGATGTATGTAATGGCAAGATTTCTGACAGCCATTCTGAACATCGAGTGTATGAATTGTTTTCTACAGAAATATAAAATAGTCAGGATAGTAGATATTTTTATACAAAAGCTAACTACCCATCTTGACTTATTTTCTATCTTATTTAAGTCATTGTTCTTAAAAAAAATATGATTCCCTTCCTATACAAACAGACCAGTGAATAGGATCTTTTTTGTTTATTCTCATGGACATATTTCATGCATTCTAATAAATGACTCTGATTCTCACATATAAATGTCAGTGAGTTATGAGACATGGCAAAATACCTAGGGCATAAAGAATGTGAACTTGGGGGGGAGGCTGGGAAGGGATGGGAAGGGTAAACAAAGGAGGAGGCTACAATGCTTGATAAGAAATGTACTCATGAAAGTGGCGCTGTAGCTCAAATGGTAGAGCACTCACCTTGAGCTGAAGAGCTGAGTGACAGCGCCCAGGCCCAGAGTTCAAGCCCCACGACCGACCAAAAAAAAAACTCCAAGGGGCTGGGAAGGTGGCTCAGTGGTAGAGCACTTGCCTTGCATGCCTGAGGCCCTGGGTTGATTCCCCAGCACCACATAAGCAAAAAGAAAAAAGCCGGAAGTGGCACTGTGGCTCAAGTGGTAGAGCGCTAGCCTTGAGCTGAAGAGCTGAGGGACAGCACCCAGGCCCAGAGTTCAGGCCCCATGACTGGACCAAAAAAAAAAAAAAAAGAAAAGAAATGTACTCATTATCTTGCCCATGTAATTGTAACCCCTCTGTACAGTATGTTCACAATAAAAAAATATATTAAAAAAAAGAATGTGAACTTGACTTTGAATTCTGCTTACTCTCATTCTTGAGCAAATTATTTAACCTTATTGAGATTTGGTTTCCTTATCTGTTAAGCTAGGATTGCAGTATGCTATAGTCTGCCTTAGAAATTTATCTCTAATACTTCTGGAGGCAGAGGCATGGGAGGTCTTAAAGTATCCAATTATCCAAAGTTCATTTTCAAGAGCACATAACAAAATACAAGACACAGAAGGAAATGCAAATGTTTGATAAGTAATTAAATGTGGAAACTGCCTCAGTAATCATAAGGAAACTATGTCCAACTATTTATGCAGATGTACATATGCTTGACTTCAGCTGTGTTAAAGTTAAATTAGCCATCAACAGACACACCAGGAAATCTGCACAGCTGTAACTGGATCTCTCTTAACCTTCTTTAGTTCCTCTGTCCCCCCAACAAGTTCCTCTCCTTGTCTAGAAGTCAGTCTGTCATGATGTAGCATTTAAGAAGAACACAAACATAACTTCCAAAGTACCAACCAAAAGTAGAAACATAGACTTTTTAAGTGTTTGGAGAATATAAAAGAAGGACTCACTTTACATGTAGCAAAACAAATGTCCTCAGAATTCTCCATTTTTCCCTAATGCTTTACCCAATAGCATTCACCAACTCCTCTTATCTTTTCCAAACACAACCCAGCTTCCCACCATCATTTTCACAGTCCATTTCCTTGCACTCAGCTAGACAGCCAAAGATCCCTTAGCAAGAGAAAAGCAAGTCGCATGCTGTGCCTTCAACACTGTCTAGGGGCTCCTCTACTCAGCTCCCACTGCTCAAGTGCAGTCCCATACACACAGCTCTTGAATTCCTACTCATTTAACCCATAATCAAAACAGTACAACTTTTCCATCCACTTCAGGTATTTGTTTAAAGCTATCAAGTAAATGAATATTCTTGTCTCTTCTTTCTTAAATGTTACCTTAATCATTCCCAGTCTCTCTGAGCTCCTTTATACGATTATGTCATGATTTAGTGATTTTATCATTGTTTAGAATAAAAGATCCCTATCCAGTGCTCTGGCTCCTGGATAGAATCTTCTCATCTACATGCATTTGTGATACTACTATCCACCATTCAGTGACATAGTTAATCTTATACCATTAGTCTAAAACCTGAGGTATCTTATTGGAATTATGATTTGGGACTCTGTACATACAAGGTATTTTGAGAATTATTATTTGTATACTCTGTAAGCCTCATAGTATGTATACTAAAAGCAGAAATATGATAGATGTCATTCATCAACAGCCATGAAAGTATTCATCTTAGCTAAAAATGAATGGGTTCAGATAACACAGATTCTTAAAGTGAGTCCAAACCTGAACACTTCATTTTAACTCAACAGTCAACGTTTTTTTTAGTATGGTATGAAACCCATGAGAACTTGAAGATAATTCTGGTAGTCCAAAACTGTCTGTTCTACAATATCAAGAAAGCATGCATCCTATGTGCAAGGGTAACTGGTTTGGTAATTCTTATTCGCCATACCATCTACATTCTTAATTGTTCTGCATTGGTCTTGCCATCTCTTAAGGCCAGACAAGGCCAGACAAGGTCCACTTCTACAGAATAATCAGCTCTCATGTGATTTTGGGAGAAAATGAGAACATAATGCACAGAAAACTTTTATTTTAAAAGCGGGAACCCAGGACGTGGCACACATCAGTAATTACAGTTACTAGGAAGCCTGAGGTAAGAGAAGAGCAGTTTGTGGCCACCTTGGGAAAAGTTAGCATTAGACTTTATGTGGCGAATGTTACTTTGGCATCCAATAGCCCAAGGAAAAGCAATCCTTACCCTGAGGCTTAAAAATATTAGCAGATTCCAAAAATGTCATGAAGTAAGAATACTATTCCACCTTCAGTATGACAAGTTTTTGTCTTTATACTTTCTTCCAAAAGCTAGCTAGCTATGAAAGGAGAACCGGACTTATTTGCTGTCTTCTGCAATGAAAGAGTCCTCTCAAGCATACTGAATACTAGTGAACAATGCCCAAAATGGCCATGACAAAAAGAAAAATATTTGCACCAAGGCTGCTCAAAACTTCAGATATGGCATGAAGAAAAAAAAATTATGTAGAAACAAGAGGAAACTGAAGAGTCAAATGGCAACCTTCAAGTGTCAAAAAGAAAAGAAAAAGAAAACACAAGCCACCAAGAAGGTAGCTGTTACACAGAAGATGTCTCAGCTGCAAAGACCATATATAGTTAGTTCTTTCCCCTGAAGAAAGCCGGCCCTTTCTCCCAACTCCAATTAAGAGCAAAAATATCCTTGTTTCATTTGTCCTTTAATGCTTATGCCCCAGGATCCATGTCAAATGAACTCATTTGAATATATCCAGGCTTTCTTTTTAAATGTTAAGTAAATAAGAGCCACTTTCTCCACATAGTATTTTTGCCTATGCCAACAAAAACATGCCTAATCTTGCCCATTAAAAAAAAAAAAAAAACAGATCCCATAGTCTATTTCAGAATGCATGCAATCACTACTATGGCCTAAATCCGTGTCTTCCTAAAATGCCTATGTTGAAACCTTAGCCTTCAAGGTGATAGTATTAGGACACGGAGTCTTTATGGGATTAGTGAGCGGCCTCATAAAAGTGACCTACAAAGACCTCTCCCTACTTCAGTGTAGGAAACAGTGAGAAACTATATCTTCACTAAAGGCCAGACACTGAACAACCAACACCTTCTCAAAGAGTGAAAAATAAATTGTTCTCATCTAAAAGTCATCTAGTGAATGCCATTACTAAAAATAGCCTCAAAGAATTAAGTCAATCATGATAAAGAGGAAGTATACTGAGTTGACATCACAATTTCAGAAGGAGTAACCTATTGTAGAAAAAAATTCCATACTGCTATTGCATTACTTTTGCTATATTCTGTACATATGTGCTATAGATGTATAAAACATTGTTAATGAGTGACAATTTTTTAAAAAAATAGAATGTGAGGGTTTTTTTTTTTTTCATTAAAATCTCTGTATTTCAGCATGATTTTGTTTTCTGGACAATACAGGTGATGCACCAAATGTGAAGAACTCATGTCTGAGGCTCTAATGCTTCTGTAGTTCAGATCTTCCCTGCTTATTCTCACCAAGTGCCTATTTAAGCTCTTGAATCTATAAAACACCAGTTACCTTAAAAAAAAAAAAAAAACTCAAACATGCAACCATAGGACTTTGGGGAAGGCAATTATTTTATAGACTAAAATCAGAGGGGTAGCAATGCTCAATAGGAAATGGACTCATTACCTTGCTCATGTAACTGTAACCACTCTGTAGAGTATCTTTAAAATAAAAAATATATATTTAAAAAAATCTGGATTCCTTCAGTGCCCCTAACACAAGAATATAAAGTGATTTAACAACCTAAAGTTCACTGTGTACATGAGATTTGAGTGTTATCTTACCCACTCTCTAGTCAAGTGTGGGCCAATGGACACACTTCTCCAATTCATTAAGGAGTAACTGGAGTCAAAACACATATTTGAATTGTGTCTCAAGCAAGGAACCAATTTCCCTAAACACAAAAACAATGTATCCAATGTTAAAACCATTAAGTTGAAAAAAATATACTTTCATTTGTAAACCTTTTCCTATGAAATATGGAACACTTAATGATCACAAAAATATCAGAAAATACTTTCAAAGTATTTACTCTGTGTCAAACACTTTTCTAAGTGCCTGAAATATATAGTAGTCCACTTATTCAGCATTTGATAGTGTTTTATTCAATTTATAGATAAGGAACTGAGGCACACAACTGCTCCTGATCCTATAACAAGTACATAGCAGATTAAGGATTCACTGAAGGTAAACTGGCCCTCTGTGACTCCACCAGAGGCAATCTAGGGCAAGGAGCAGATAAGCACTCTACAATCTTAGCCCCTGGACATTTTCTTCACTTGGATTGCATTACTGAGTACTAAGTAATCACAGCCAAATAAATAAATTACATCTGGAACTGAAATCACAAACTTATAGAAATCAAATAGTTATGTACATATAAAAAAACTTAAGGACAAAAAGGAAAATACTTAGAATTCAGTAAAGCATATGATGTGAATTTATTTAACAACACTTGGCTTGATTTTTGTCCATTTGGTATTTCATAATGCCCTTCTTCCCTCAGGATAAATCTTTCACCTGGAAGAATAGAATAAACAATAAAGAATAAATGTTGTCAGCACTTTCCCCAACATCAAGGGAAGATAAGAATAGTAAATCTTAGTCCTTCCAAAGGAAAAAATGTTTATATTACAGACTATAACCAGTCAATTACTCCTAAGTATAAGCATAGAGCTTCTTTCATTTTTATTCTTATACAGCATCTTTTTCAATGTATAATTTACAAGATAAAATATTTTGTTCAAAGTACCTGAAAAAGAATGGAAAGATGGCCTATTAAACTGGTGTGTTTTAAAGCCTGGTCAAATGTATTGATTACTTTTTTTTTAAGTGTCAATACTACAGTCTCAGAAAATATACTATGAATTACAGAAATCATTCTGGAGCTTCACCTAGAAAAGAGTTTCAAATTGGTTAAGGTCAGAGTAGTACCTCTGCTGCTGATCTAAAGACCACACCTCCAGGAATAAATCATAGTCAATCAGTTTTCAACATGAAAAAGAGTGAAGAAAAATGACAAAGCTCAAGGAAATTTACAGTGCTTTGTATTTATATAAAAGAGGTAAAGTTCTTGAGAAACAACTTTACCCCACCAGAAATGATTAAAGAAAACAGGGCTATGATGAAGTACACAAACTACAGGCATTGAGCATGGCACTGACACTGATTCTAGCCAGTTAGTACTCAGTTTTTATTTCATTACATTATTCAACAATAATAACGAATGAGTGACCTATCAAAATTACTAAATGCAGATATATAAATTGTCTTCTACAAAAATATGGCTGCTATTATATTATGTTCTCCTATAGTCTGACCACTTAACATGGAGGTGAAACGTTAGACACAAGTCAAACTCTGTGAATTTCATAACATTCATATAATTATCTTCAAGCAGCTGTACCAAAGTGTCTCAGTGTCACTCCTTCCATCATTGTTCCCCAATCTGTCCCAACCCCACCCATCCCCTCAAGTTACCTGGTTCCATTGTCATATATGTATATTAAATATGACTGTATTTTTCTACCCTTCCTCTATTTTTAAAATACTTCCACAAAATAAAGGAACAATAAAGGAAATAAAAGAGTAAACCTCTATAATACTCTGTAGGATAGACAGGTGAGAATAACTGTGCTCATCTACTTAATGTCAATGCATATTTGAAATTCTTCAAACTGAAGTTTAGCTCTGATTTTGAGTAATAGATTGACCAGTTATTAGTCTGTGATCATGAGCAAGTATTTAGCTTGTATGATTCACAGGTTTCAGAATGGTTCTTCGTCTTTTTTAAAATTTTATTAAAAAGGTGATGTACAGAGGGGTTAGTTACTAAGGTAATGAATACATTTCTTGTGGAACATTGTTACCAACCCCCTCATTTTCTCCCACTCCTCCCCCACACTCCGCTCCCCTCCCTCCCAGTTGTGAAGTTCATTTACAATGAAATGTCTTGAGAATATGGCTGTTGCATTAGTTCAACCTTTGTCCTTCCCTTCTCCAAATCAGATAAGCATATATACAAGATACAGGGTACCAAAATCAACCACTTCACTGAATACTAGCGAACAACCCTCCAAATGGCCATGTCCTTCTTCCATTCTATTTTTTTAGCTCCCTTATCAAAGATTAGATGGCTATAGGTCTTTAGGTTCACTTCTGGGTTTTCAATTCTATTCCATTGGTCCTGGGATCTGTTCTTGTGCCAGTACCAAGTTGTTTTGATTACTAAGGTTTTGTAGTAGAGTTTGAAATTTGGTACTGATATTTCTCCAGCACTGTTCTTTCTGACTTAGCATCATCTTATATGGTCATATATACCTAACTTTGAGCTCATCTGATAAAATTATTCCAGATGTATACTAATTATCACACATGAAGGAAACCATGGACCTATATTTCTATACTTCACTTAATTTGATTTTTTTTCTCCATAGAATCTAGACTCTAACATTAAGAAAGAGCTGTTAGGAAAAACTGAATTCAGGTAGGATTATATATCGGACTTTGTCTTTACTCTTTAATACTCTCCTGGTTCTATTTAGATTACACTTTATTATTTTCCTTCTCTTAAATTGGATGTTTGCATTAAAACTAAGTTTTCTGTTTATTGTGATCTGTTTGTAATTGGGTATTTTCTCAGATGCCATTTCCTTTAATCCCTGTTTTCACTGTATTTGATGTCGGTGCCCTACATCTTTATATACATTTTTCTAATTTGGGGAGGGGAAGGGAAATAACAAAATGCTGGAAAAAAAGAAACAGGCTGATCCATTGTAACAATGAGATGTACAAGACACTATGCAGAAAACAAACTTTACAACTTGGGGGGAAGGGAAGAATTGGGAAGGGTAGGGATGGTAGGGGAAAAACAAAGGAGGTAACAATGCTCCATAGGAAATGTACTCATTACCTTACTCATGTAACTGTAACCCCTCTGTACAGTATTTCTACAATAAAAAAAATACATAAAAAAAGATGATGTTGAGTGAAATGAACCCCAAGATATGGATACAAGAGGTCTTTCTTCGCTGTTGTTGTTTTTAATGTACTATGTGATTTTTTTCGTTTCTTTTGTATATTCTTCCTCCTATGGTATATCCCCTGCTGTCACTGTTCTTGATTTTGGTACCCTGCATCTTGTGTATAGACTTGTCTAATTTGGGGAGGGGAATGGGAATAACAAAACGCTGATACAGGACCCAGGATGACCCATTGTAACAAGGATACCCACAAGACACTATATTGGAAATGAACGTTACAACTTTGGTAGGGGGGAGGAGTGAGGGAGGTGGAAGAGAGAAGGAGTAGTGGAAGAACAACAAGAAATGGGGTAACAATGCTAGACAAGAAATATACTCATTGTAGTTGTGGAGATGGGAGGGAAGGGATGGTAGGGGAAAAACAAAGGAGGAGCAACAATGCTTGATAAGAAATGTACTCATTAGTTTGCTCATGTAACTGTAACCCCTCCTCTGTATAGTATTCTCACAATAAAAAACGTATTTAAAAATGTACTCATTACCTTACTTATATAACTGTAACCCCTTTGTACAGCATCTTTACAATAAAATAAAAATTTTAAAATAACTAAATAAAATAATAAAATAAAAAACCAGAAATATTAGCATTAAGGAAGACCCATAAATAAATAAATAAATAAATAAATAAATAAATAAATAAATAAATAAATAAATAAATGCAAGAAAAGCTACTTTCATGACAACATAATCAACCAAGGGTGGCCTGTATGCAATCATCACTTTACACTACTGCTCTCGCTCTCTGTCTCTTTCTGTCTCTGTCTCTGTCTCTGTCTCTCTCTCTAAGTGACAGAGATTTTGTTCCTATTCACTCTTCATTTGCCAATATCCCTGAGCAGTAGCTGGAGATAGCAGTTCAGTTGGAAAGTAACACCTTGAACATAGGCCAAATAATCAAAAGCAAAATATCACTTTTGGAACTCTCTCTTCATAAGACAGAAGTTCAAATAAGAACAGATGGTACCTTTATTAACTGCAGCATAATTACATAATCATTTCCAAATATACATTATCGGTGATAATTTCAATTCTGGATATAAATCCGATCATTCACAAACTCCATGTTTGGAAACCTTGAGAAAAGGAAAGAATTTTACCAATGTAGCATAATACAGCTCAGCACAGGAGCAAGAGGAAAAAGTATCATTGAAAATAGTGAACCTCTGTGTATAGTGGTACATGTCTACAATTGTAGCACTAAGGAGGTTAAAGCATAAGACTCCTGAGTCTGAGGTTCCTTTAATCTACACAGAGAGACCCTGCCTCCAAAAACCAAGGGGTAGGGATGTAACTCTGGGGTAGACATTTGCCTAGCATGCAAAAGGTCCTGTGCTTGTTTACTAGCACTCGATGAAGGTAGGGGAGGATTACAAAGAAACAACTATGTACATTTCCATGTATCAATAATATATATGATATGTATAAAGTCTTAGTTCCATACATGCCAACTGAATTCTAATCATATATAGTAACTAAGTAAGACACTAGCATGCTGTTTTCCTTAAGTTTCTTCTTTAATTATGTCACGGAAGATCATAAACAGTGAAGTTCAGAAGTTGTATTAACTAGGGAATTTCCCAAAAGATGCACTTTTATGTTATTTTTTTACTTTAAAATCACTCCTCAGACACAAATTAAATCCACATTTTACAAAACAGCATTCCACACTTGTCTCAGATGTTTTCAAATTGTGTTCTGAGATTGATCCCCTAGAATGTTTAATCCTTGGTTATTTTACTTAGACTTTCCTATTTGAAACAGACTTACCTGGTATTTTTTTATTATACTTATAACATTAGAATTATCTATGTATGCAATAATAAACACTGAGCCCAGTCGTATCTAAATATCAATGTCCTTATAAGGTAAGGCTTATTTCAGGCAAAGTCTGGCTTCAGTAGTAAAATAAACACATAGGGCAGGAAAACTGTAATGTATATTTTGTTTTTTCAGGGCATAAAGACTTTACCCTTTCAAAAAATAGAAATTAACAAAAGGGGAACTGTCAATAAAGCACTCTAGCCATATTCCAGTTTAAGAACTTTTTTTTCAATGTATTAATGTAACATCTTTATTTTTTAAATTAAATTGAACTCCAAGGTTCACAAAAATATCACAGGAAAAAAATGCAGGGAGAATATAAACCTAAACTAATCCCAAAAGGGAGTAAATTTTTCCTGTGTGCACAGGTTTTCAACAGAAAGCAAGAAAAGGAAGAGACCCAGTATGACGTTGGAAGTCCCTAATGTTAAAGAACCTACAGAATCTAGGCTAGTGATGGTCCCTTACACCCAAAGTCCATTGAATATGGATTAACAACTGTTTACCAATCATGGGCATATAAATTACTCCAGTCACCTGCCTTGGAAGAAGCATAAAAATTCTGAATTACCACCCTATTCTTTTAAATACTTTTTAAGATAATCAGTTTAAAAGAACTACTAGGCTATCCCTAAGCCTCTATCATTGTACAGAATAAAGAGATAAGTGAAAAATTCTGATCTCTAATTCGTATTTGCATCTAAAATGTTGCAATGAAACCACATAACTCCCTCTTCAAAATGCTTCATGTGATGTCTCCTTGAAGTTGCTTTCACTTTAGCTATGTGTGACTTCCTTGATTTGCTCTAGTGACAAAAAATATAAAAATGAATATAAAAAAGCTAAGTCTCTACAATAAAGGCCAGCAGTGTAGAATAACTACCACTAGATTTATTTTTCACAGTTTTAACCTCCAGGGAACATTCAAGGTCTTATAAAAATGTTTCTTTTATGTAACTCATAGTTAGTACTGCCTTTTATGTTTAGATGAACTCAGTGATGTCACATAGCCTAGCTTACAGTCCATTGTGGGAGAAACTCAACTACATTTTCTGACAAAGAGGGACAACAGTACTTACACTATTAAAGTACTAGTACTATATTTTTCTCCACCAAAAAAGAAAAATCCAGAAGCACTAGAACTTTATATAAAACAAAGCCCTGATAAAGCCTATGTTCTATACCAAGTCACTGATTGACATTACCTAAAGAAACTCTTTATGCTGCAGCTGCTCTTCAAATTACTGTTACTAGTAAAAGCTCAAAGTTTGCATTCAAGACTGCTAGAGTCCACCACTTAATGGGTGACCTTGCACAGGTACTTACAAATGAAGCAACCCTCTAGAGTGGCCCAAACATCCATGTTATTAACATTTTTTTATGAGAAGGCTCAAAGACTAAAAAATGCACTCCATTTATTATTTACTTTGTGCAAGATCCCACAAGGACACAAAGTAGCAAATTAACAATGTTCACTTCAAATGGAAATGTGAAACAACACATTATAAAACATGCCCTCAAAATACACATATTACGGTGTATCATTATCCCAGGAAAATGCATTTCTTCAACCTCAGAAATCACAATATGCTAATAAAGCCCAAAGTAGACAGACATTCAAAAAAATTTTGCCATTCCAACAAATGACTATTAGGAAAATCTACTACTTAGGTAAGAAAACAACAGGAGCAATCAGAATTCAAGCATCTCCTTTTTAATTTTTCTTAGGATCTGCTAATATATTACCACGGATAGGAACTTTTCCCAAGTTATCTGTTCAGAACCTAAAATAAAGATCTGTGACTGCACTTAACCATATTTTCTCCAAAAATCAATGTGGTAGTCCATCTTTAGGTAAATTCCCGGAGCTACTAAGATATAAATTGGAGCAAACAAATGAAATAAATGAGCAAAAGGAATGTGAAGGCTTTTTTTTTTTAACATGTCTAAGAAGTGTAGTGATAAGGTTACAAGATCAAATCAAACTAAAACATTGCTTAGAATTTTCTGTTTAGAATTACAAAATATTACATAGACCTAGCTTATCAATTTGTTGCATGAAAACATCCTAAAGAGGGAAATACATCCCTTAAATTCAGGGTCTTACTTGAGTTACATTAATTTTAAAATGATAATAAAGTTTAAAAAGTACTACATTGTTATTTTTTGATAAACAGGAATACCTCACCTTAATTTGTTGTGAGAAAAACAGATACAGAATTATGTGCCACACATCATGCTAACCACTAGGGAGATTGAATAGATAAGACCCTACCCTACCCACAAAGATTTCAGTTAAAGAGGAAGAAAAAGTTGCACATGCTGATGAATACATGTGTGTACAAAGTACAAATATTACAGACAGCAGTGCCTCAAGGGTTCCCAAAAGTTTTATAGGAGAGAAAAATAAAGAAGTTCCAAAAGTGCTGAATCAAAGGTTCGATACAATCACCTTTCATTATAGATCTAACACAAACACTCAGAGAACAAAAAAAAAATGTAATAAATTGGAGATTATCATCTGCTTAATAATATGCTTTATAAGTCAGCTTTAATATAGTAAAGGCTAAATACATAATTTCTAAAACTCACTAAGAAAAAGATCAACAAGAGTATATTAGCATAATGAGTAGTTCGTTTTAGAAGAAAACATTCCAGACACAATGTGAGAAAATACATGGGCAGAGACGATTGACAGCAGAAGGATTGATGTTGGAAGGCTTCTATACCAGAGATGTAAGCATTTTAAAAGCCTGAGGAAGTAAGAGACATCCCTCACTTCATTTTCACCATACCTATCCTGCAACTGGAGGAGGATTTAAAAGGGAAAAAAAAAACTTGGTTGTAAATATAGATGTGCTAGTCATCAGTCTACAAGCAGAAATCAAGCCTAGGAATCTGAGACAAGACTGCCTAGAAGAAGTTGTAATGGAAAACACAAATATCAACATTTAGGGGTCAGCCCAGAGGAGCTAGTAAACAAACCACAGAAGTAGGAAATCCATGAAAAGCCAAAAAGAACAATGCTTTAAAAAAGAAAAAGGGAAAAAAGATTCAGCCCATTATGTCAAAAATCATAAAAATATAGAATTAGACATTGCTGACATTTGCAAACTGTACAAAAGCCCCCAAAGCACAGTGAATTCAATAGGACACAGCAAGTGAGGAAAAAAAAATTTATATTTATGTACTTCCTTATTTTGTGCCTGTACTGGGGTTTGAACTCAGGGCTTTGAGTTCCTATTTAGCTTCTTTGCTAAAGGTCGAAATCTATGTATGTGTACATGTGTATGTACAAGTGTGTGTGTGTGTGTGTGTGTGTGTACGTGTGTATGTACAAGTGTGTGTGTGTGTGTGTGTGTGTGTGTGTGTTGTTAATGGAGCTTGAACTCAGGACCTGGGCACTGTCCTGTAGCTTGTTTGCTCAAGGCTGGCATCTACCACTTGAACCACAGCTTCACTTCCATATGCAAGTTACTTCCAGAAGTAGAAAGCTTTCAATGGAGCTGTCCAACAACAAAATAATATCCAACATTCTTTCTGAGCAGTTACTGTAAGCTACAGCCTTGCTCAATGAGTGCTAGCTGTAATATTCAGTAAGAAAAATGGGTTCAGAGTGATGACATGACTTGCCCATGGACAGAAACTGCCATATAGAGGATGAAGGATTTAAATCTAGAGGCAATGTAGGTTTTAGCTAGCTGTACACTGAGGCTCGTTCCAAACTCTGAAGCCACCACCATACCACTCAATGTATTTCTGCAAGGTGGAGGAAGAAGCAAATGGCTTTTTATAACATCTCATGGGAACATTATCTTTTTTTTAAGATAGCTGAACTAGGTGACTTTTAAAATCCTTCCACCTTTAGCCGCTAATGACTGCATTCCATTTCACTCTTCACAGAGGTCCTTTATAATAGCGGCAGAATTCAGATACCAATGTTCATCACTCCTATGGCAGTACCTTTTATACCATCTTTATTTTAAAGTAAGCTCCAAGTCCTGACTCTTATCCATACATACTATACCCAAGAAAATTAGTATTGGTTACATGTTTGCAAAAATTCAAGTACAATCTATAAAGACAGGTTCTCTCTCTCTTCTGTACTCCCACAGTACGTTGTATCTTCTGCTTGCAGAGGAATTAATTACAACTTATGTTTGTGAGGTTAAATTTGCTCTTGTATCCCATACTGAACCGAAACCTTCAGAGAAGGCTTGCTGTGTGTGAGCCCCAAGAACACAGTACAGAGACCAGACAAAGAATAGATACTTAAATTCTCATACATTCAAAGTTGGATGGATGAACAGATGAAAAGATGTGTTTTGATACATAAAAGAATGTTTTTCAGCAGTCATTTTACACTCAAAAAACAGTCATTTTACACTCATTTTACACATTTTAATCTATTTACCTAGTGATTATTATTTTATCATTTTGGGAGTGGAGAAAAGCAGTATGGAAAACTGAGAGATATTCAGAAAAAAAACAGGGATTTATTTTGAAATGAAATATGAATGTTCATTCACATTCTTAAAACAAATATGACTGTTCATTCATCCTTAAACCAAATTTTTTCCTAGATTCAATATTAACAAAGAGAAAGATATTTAAGGCAATTGGCTAAGCTGTATTTTAAATTTTTGAAATGTCTATCTTCAAAAAAGTCAATTTTATCTTAAATAAATAACTGTATAATTTCATGTATTATACCGCTGGGCAATGTTTATGGAGAGAAGGCTTCACAACACTTTGAAATCACCCTAGAAGAGTCTGCCTAAGTGTTCCAAGACTTACTTGATTTACACACCTGGCCAGAAATCATGTTCTTCCATTGCAGGCCCCAGGTCTCAGACCTTTTCTTTTTCCATAGGTGTGTATAACACAACACTCGCCCACTTGCAGAAGGCACTAAGCATGAATGAATCCAGATTCTACTGGACTGTCATCCAAATTTCTCAGAAAAATACCAAACAATGAAATTCCCATCCCTATCTTAGACAAGTTCACGCAGGATGCAGCTTATGCCAAAGCCCACTGTGACACTACACTTCCCTCTTTTCACATCAGCACTCTAGAGAAAGTAAGGTTTTAGAGCTAAGCTCAAATCTGCTCATTTCTATGGAGATATTTTTAAATTAGGCATTTGTGAATTTCTATACAGTTATCACTGGTTAATATCTCAGACATGAATGTCATACAACAACATCTTGTGACACAGTAGTTACAAGTCACTGTCTTCCTTCAAGTCTCAGTGAAATTATAACTGAACCTATTCTGTTAATAAAATTCAGTCATCTGGGGAGCTGCTTATCAACCAATAACCTTCAAAGCCTGGGCAACAGTGAGAGTCGAAAGAAAAGGCAGGTTTGACTCTGATCAGGTGGGAGGCTGAGTTACTTTTGTAATTTGAGAAGTAAATAAGGGATGTACAGCACCACAATGCGTTGTCATCCTGTCTTTATTATTTGCCTATATTATATGTAAAAGCAAAGGCTGTAGAAAGTCATTGTTAATCTGCAACCAGGTTTTCTGGGATGTTCCTACGTAAGAGGGATTAGGTATTTGATACCTTGAAGCTACAAAAGAACTTGAGAAATTTCAATGGAAAAAAAAAAAAAAAAAGGTCTAATAGTATCATGACAGTGGCAATCCTTCCCTGGCCAAAGGTTATCATGGGATGCTTAGACTGGGACCACTCAGCTTTTGAGTCCCAGAGAGCTTAGACATCAATATGAGGATACAGAAGAGCATGATACCAATACTGAAGGAACAGAGCACAACATGCTGAAGTCCCACACAAGGAGATTAGCCAAGATGAATCATTTCAAGGGACCCTTTCCCTCAAACCTAACTTGTATTTAAAGAAAAGCTACCACAAAAAAAAAAAAAAAAAGAAAGAAAGAAAAGCTACCACAGAAGGACCTAAGAACCATCCTATGTGGGAAAACAGCTAAAAAAACTTAGCAAGAAAGCTGTTTTAACATTGAGTTCTCTCTCAGAAAACAGATAAGGCTCATTCCCTGGAACACTATAAGGCAATGCTAAGAGCAACAAATGTTTGTTCAGAGAATCAGATTGCAGTCAAGCATGAAGAAACAGTTGCTGCAAGCCAAGATGTCATGATGGAATAAATGACAGGTCGTATAGACTAAAAGGGCCCTCTCACTACATATGTACGTGCAATGGCTGAATTACGATCTGTCAGGAAGACTAAACAAGGGTCTACATTGAAGGAATAGGAGACTTTAATTAAAATTGATGCATCATTAAATTTTAGCAGTCCATTTGATTCTTATGCATTGGGCCAGAGGTTAAGTCTAAGGTTTTCCTTATATGTATATAAAAGGTTTTCTTTAACCCCCAATCCTCCCAGCTTACAAAGTAGAGGACTAATACTGGGCCACAGGGATATTCAATTTTCAAGTTTCCTTCCAGCATTACAAAATCTTGATTGTGGGTTTAGACTATTGTTTAGCACACTGGTTTAAAATTACAACCCAAACAAATGACAAGTCTTTATTTTCTCTATTCAGAAGATACCCAATAACCTCTTCCAGTATTAAATGTCTCTACCTGGTTAATTTTTTTTTAATATATCACCGAGGTTTCTGACCTCCAAATATTGTTTTCTTTTCTTGGGCCAACAGAAAATGTGGACATCTGCGTATAATTATAGAAATAGGCATTCTAACCTTTAAATCACCATTCAACTTCTTTCTTGTTCAGAATGTGTAACTTTTCATTTGTTCTCACAATATAAAAATCCTTTTAGCCATGGGGACTTTGTTATTTAAAAAAAAATCTTTACACATCCATTTCTGGAAGAGCATCCGCAATAAGGCAGAATACACAGGAAGATTTCTGAGCAGGGATGAGGACAACAGAAAAGATTCATTTACACTTCATGAATCAGACAGACATTAACAATGAGATTTCATGTAGGAAAATCAAGTTCCCTTAGTCTTAAATGCTTTGAAAGGAATATATTTCTGTGCCAGGAAGACAGTCAATCCCAGACCACATGAGGACTGAAGATACTGCTGGAGAATGCAAAGAACACAGAGCTTGGAAAACCCCAGGTGACTTGCTTTATTCAGAAGCCACATAATCAAGTCTGGGCCATTACAAGTTCCCTGGTCATCTCAAAAACAGGCTGACAACACATACCTCACTATACTGCCTCCTTGTTGGTGTCAATCCAGAGGTGTGCTATTAATTTTTATCCTTAGCATTTGCACATCAGTTTTTCCAGGCTAGACATCTTGCTTAGCTTCACCCGTAGTCTTCTGAGAAAGAAGACATCACCCACCTTTGAGAAAATAAACCTATATTTTTTTATTTATTTTTTTTCCTTTTTGCAGTGATGATTATAAACTCAGGGTCTTGTTCTTGCTAAGTAAACATTCTACCACTAAGCCATGCTGCAAGTCCCACATATAGCTTTTAACAGACAATGATTTACTAAACACCATTAATGCCCACTATGATCCTGCCAACTATGATTCTGCATTCTGGCTATAGGGCAAAACCCAGACAAACCCAAGTAATGAAACAGGGTATTTTAAAAACTCACAGGATGTCATTCTAAAGAACTAGGGCTCACAAATCAAGAAACTCATCAGGAATTTGTGAGCTAACTGTAACTTAAAGAACATTTCAATAGAATTCTAAAACTTAAAAACTCCATCTCCTCCTGCATCCATTATCAGCTATATACTATATAGCAGGCTCTATGCAAGAGCTGAAGATAGAAAGATGAACACAATCTCCTCTCTCCAGGAAGATAGAATTCCACTTCCTGAGGAGGACAGACAGACAAGTAAACACCACAGCAACCTCTATTATCAAGGTATCTTGTGTGAGATGAAGAGGCTGAGTCCCTTTTCTTCAACTGAAAGTATTAGAAGAGGAGTATTCCAGAGGAGGTGGCATCCAAAGTAGTAAATGAAGATTAGAAGTACCATTATCCTATTAAACAAACCCACACGAAAATAGGTATGATCATACTTTCGTAGCATTAAATATGCCTAGCAAACCACTAAGCCAGATTTGACCATTAAAATGTTCAAAACGCATGCACGTGCGCGTACATGCACACGCGCGCGCAGGCACACACACACACACACACACACACACACACACACACACACACACACACACACACACACACACACACACACACACACACACACACACACACACACCTTAAATTTCTTTGTAAAAGCAGACACCTCCCCCCCCCCAAAAAAAAGACCTCAAACTGAAAATCCTGACTGAGGCACTGTCATTTTAAAAGAATGTATTGTGCTTTTAATTTAATTTAGTAAAATGGCACTGCTTACAGGATGTTTAAAAACAAGTGTCAAGAGATGGCTCCAGGCCCACCGAGCAGAAAGTAAGACTCAGCAGAGCTGGTGCCACTTCTTTGAAAACTTTTCACTGTCCATGTATCTCTCCACTGGAGGCTTCTGATCACATTTAGTGGACAGGAGACAAGCAGGAGATTCTACTGGAGAAGTTCACATTTCTAGATTACAAAAGCAATGTAGAAAATCATAAAGTGATATGTACACAAAAAGGTTTTTGTTTTTAAATATTGAGGGGCACTTTTTTTTTAATGAAATTTGCAAGATCATTTTCTCTTAAAACACAAGTCTGGGCAATATCTAAAATGTATAAATCACCCAATAAAGCCAAAACTGGATGACTAATGCAACTAATGCATTTGCCTATCAAAAACTGATTATCCTACGGGAAAATATAACAAGAATTGAAAGAAAGCTTTCAAGTTCAGGCTAAGAAATTAAAGTGAATTTTTTAATTCAGCAGGCAGGCAGTTCAAACAAACTGCCCTCAACCTGTGTCCCTTTATTAATTACCTTCTCATACCATTCCCTGAATGGGCTGCAGAAGAGAATATAGAAACAATTACAAAGAACCAGAACCTGACATAAAACACTCAAAATGAATATATAATTTGTCTGCATGTATTGCTTCACATAGCATGTGAAAATTCTTCAATGCCCAAATCGTTCAGCAGGAATTTATTCAGTATAATAAGTAAAGGGTTGAGGGAAACATTACTGGTCCAGTGACTGTATTTTCCAGACTAAAACTCCAAATACACACATTAAAGAGTAATTTTATGAGCCAGTGGCTGTAATCCTAGCTACTCAATGAAGCTGAAATTGTAACGGCATAGTTCTAAGCCAATCCAGAAAGAAAAGCCCACAAGACTCCATTTCCAAAAGAACTAGGAAAAAGCCAAGTTAGAGACATGTCTCAATAGTTAAGAGTGTCAAGAAAACAAACAAGCCAAAAAATGTGAGACTAAGAGTTCAAACCCCAGTAAAAGGGAAAAAAAATATGGAAGGAACAATTTAAAAACTGATATCCTAATTTCTAAGATACTCTAACATTTTATAGAAATGATTTAAATCAGAACTAGTTATTCCTCCAAGAAGAAAAAAAAAAGATGATAGTTACTGTAAAAACAGATTCTACTAACACATAATTTTACAGCTTATAGTAACTTTTAAAAATATGGCTCCATGTAAATAAAATTATCTGAAGGTTAAGCTGTAATTCTTCTGGTTCCATCACTGCAGAAAGTACCTAAAATTGACAACCTATATCCTATCTAGAGGCACCTTTTAGAAATATCAGATACCTAGTTGTTCATTTTACTCTTTTGCAGAACATACAACATATTCAGTTGCCAAAAATGCAGTATGTTCATAATTGCCACTCATTCTATTAAGGTTTTCTTCTCTTTTTTTTAACATATAAAGCTTCTGCTACATGAGGACATATGTTTGGGAAAATGGATTTCAGATCTCACCAATCATTCTATGTCCTTCAGGGAATAGTCAATTGGAGCTAAGCCATTAGTCAGAGCACCTACCATGGAGGAATATATAATTTTTATTTTATTTCTACATAAAATATAATTGATAGTTTCATATAGGAGGTAAAAGTATTATGAAAGTAAAAGAAATTAAGCTGTGCCCCTAGTGATTCATGACTATAATACTAGTTACTCAAGAGGCTGAGATCAGGAGGATCTCAGTTAAGCTAGCTCAGGCAAAAACAACAGTTTATGAAACTGGGTACATGGCTCAAGTGGTAGAGTACTTGCTTAACAAGCAATAGGTCCTAAGTTCAAATCTTACTACAAATAGTGCTGGGGCTCAAGTAGTAAGAGTGCTAGCCTTGAGCTAAAACACTCAGGGGCAGTGCCCAGGCCCAGAGTTCAAGCCCCACGACGACAAAAATCTTAGTACAATCAAAATTATTTAAATAAACTAAAAACTAAAAACCCTAAAAGAAAAAAAATCTCATTAAGTACTAAAGTTTACAACTGAAATGACATCAAGAGTATATATTACTCCCACTTATGATTGTAGTTTTAAAAGGAGTGAAAATACCTAAGAAACATTGGTTGTTATTTTTGCCTGACCTCTCTCTTTAAATTAACAAAATGTTCACATCAGAAAAGTCAGTCATTATCTACAATGCAAAGGCTAACGATAACACACTTCAAAACAAAAGAAAACAAAATTCCCTTGCAGAACAGTAGAGCTACTTCTATTTCTGCCTATAAATTTTACTTGGAGACAATATTTAACAATATCTCCTCTGTGAATATCATGCCAGGATCAAATCAGATTACAACACTTATTACCAGGATGTTACCTTTCCCTGTGCTAATACAGAAATGTATGTATTTTACGTAGCTACTAATTTAGCAAGGTAAAACAAAATGTGGTGACACCTTAAGGACACCAACGAAGTGTTAACTTCCCAAAACCTCTTCAAGGAAGAAGAGCCTCTTTACTAAAAGAAAAAAGTTGCTTACCTGAATAATTCTAGTCTCACCTGTACCATTCTGTCTACTCTCTTCATTTCTTTAATTATAAAAACTATATGTCATCATAAGCTATTGCTGAAGACTCAAGATGTTCATGGCTTTCGATAGTACTGGTTTTGACTATTCTCAAGTGATCTGAAAATATATAGCATGTAATCATTTGTAAATCTGTGTCAGCAGTGACTGAATTACCATTCCCACTGGAAAAGACCAAGTGTAACCACCTAACCTCCCATGTTCCATCTGATGATCCTCTGGTCCTTAAGAGTAAGTAGTAAGGGAAATATACCCTGAAAGTTGTAATCTGAAAGCTAAAATTACAGAAGTGGGAATTCAAGATCTCAGCATCTCTTCCTGACTATCAAGAGACTGCTACACTAGAAAGTCACTGAAATTTTACAACACAATTTTTCACAATTATTGAAATTCCATATCCATATCATGAATCATCACTTTTCTTCATAATTCTGAAGGTACATTTTCACAACATGTTCAAAAAGTTAATTTAATTAGATTTGCTAAGCAGAGACTATCTCTACAAAAACACCATTTTCCAATGAGGTCAGTCTAAATAGATTCTTTATTTGGTTTCATAATTAATTTCCATTTTACACAGGGCTGACACAAAAAGATAAGGGAAATCATAAGAGGACAACTTAAGTTATACATGCAAAATATAATTAAATCTTAAAACAGAAAATAAACAAATCAACTTCAAAACACATAATCTCACTAACTTAAGTGTTAGCATAAACCTCAGTAACTAGACTCTACAGTGTCCACTTTTCACATTTTAACTAGATGACATAAAAATGTCTATTTAAAGTAAGGTTCTTTCCCATACTTGAAAAGAAAACTATTTTTAAGTAATTCTAAGACCACTGGAGTTTCCCCACATCTCATGACTCAGCTGCCTTCAAAATTCTGAATTTGTGTTATATATACTTACAGAAGTCCAGAAAGGAACTTTTACTAGATAATCCAGATCATCTTAGTTTATAATTAACAGGATGAATTTGCATGCTGTTCACTAAGTTCTGAAAATGATTTGTTCTAAGTACTTTATCCATGATGCAACTCTATCATCTGTCAAATTCATTATATTAGCAGACCCCATTCTTCACATTCAGTACTGATGTAAATGCTACCCACCAAACACTGATGCTTAATCATAATAAATCTAAATTAATGACACTGCATTAATGATCTTATAATTCTTAAGTGGAAAACGAGGCACATGAAAACAACCAACTTGTAGCATCAAAACAACAGTGAAATAAATTCACAAGGAGTCCTTTAGGTTCGAAATGGAATTTTTCTATTCTCTCTCAAGATCTAACCACAACAGGTCATTACTGATGTACCATATTCTTGTTTCCTTTTAAGTAAAATTAGTCTATCTTAACTTGAATATTAATGACATGAATCATTTACTTAATAGTATACTTTACTTCCAACTTCTTGTTTGTATGAACTGAACTGTATAACCAAAATATTCTTAGGCATACATGGAAAAACAGCTTATTCTCCATTACTTAGATTTCCTAAAATTCTTTCCAGGAATTTACCCCTCGACCACCTGCTAACATTTGGGTTAAAGTAAAAGACCTTTTACAAAATAAGGTTCAGAGATGGAATAACATCACACTCATCATCACACACAGTTTAATTTCCTCCATGTGTTTTTAACTGTCAGAGCAAAGGTCTATGGCCAAAAGAGAATGTTAGGTCCAGGCAAGCATTGCAGGCAGGAGGAGGAATAGAGAAATGAAGAGAAGCCCTGTTTGCATCATGCCTGTGGAGTACCACTGCAGAGAAAACCAAGTCACAGTGTATGCTGGCGGGTGGGGGCCAGAGTTACTCTTCCATGAGTTGCCCTCTGTCTCTTCCCTTATACAATATCCTTTATATGTCTTTAAAAACAAAGTCAAATAGTAAATGGGGCAAATTATTCTGACTTTCAACAAATGGAATATCAAGATTTTTTCTTTACGTTCTTATATTTTGTTTTATCTAATGGTCAAAATGAAGCAGCACCAGTTTTGCTAACTAAAGTAGCTTTTTAAAGATAATCTAAATAAGTGCTTTCATCTCTACTGCCATCATTATCTTTCAATTCTCAGATTTAGAAAATGGATCAGGTCTCTGCTCACACTGGGGCAGGTTCTACAATCCTCAAAAATAATAGAGTTAAAACTCAAATTGACTCTACCTTCCTAAAAAGTTGCATTCTAGAATTACGAATCAAGAGTTGTAACCAGACTACTACAAATAAAACCAGAAGCATGACTCCATTTGTAAAGAGTAATATGTTATACAACAAAAGATGATGATGATAGTAATGATGATAACTTTAAAAAATTCCATGGCATGCTAAAGCAACAATGACTTGAATATTACTTATAGTTCTGTTTACTATATACACGTAAATAGTATACACTTCGTTAATAAGACAAAAGACTTAAGGAGAACAAGTGTTTCCTGAAGGATACTCTCTTTGCTGTGTTAAAGAATGAGTTAAAAAATGACAGTTGAGATGAAGTTGGAACAAATCTGAAATAATGGTTTAATGAACTATGCGCTATATATTTTTGCAAATAGAAAAAATAATTTGATAATTTCTTTCCATTCAGCATGCACTTTGTACTAAGCATGTGCATACATATTCAAAGGAATCAAAATAATCATTTTTTAAAAACTGATCTTAAAAATCTTTTATATGACAAAATGTCAAATCTACAAGAAAGCATAAGAGAAATGCAGCAGCATGCTCACCTCAAAATCAGGATTCATCAGTATAACTTTTTTTCTATAAAGAAAATTTTCCATCAGGATCCCTATCAAAACAAATTAGGACTAGATTAACTTTTCCTATTTTGCATCTGTTACTCACATTTTTATTTTACTTCTGAAAAAATATGTATATCAAAATTTTGGAATTATGGATGTGAACAGGCAGTTATAATGAAAAGGCATTTAGAACAATTCAGCTCTGGAACAAAGCAAAGCAAAATAGCTATGGAATAGCTAAATGGACTCTTCCACATTAGCTAGTAGACACTAATGCATATCGTATAAACAATTATTTTTACATTGTTCACTTGATGACAATATAAATCTACATTTACACTAAGAATCCACATTTTATAATTTAAAACAGAGGATGTGACCTTAAGTGTGCACATGTTTTTCTAATTGCCAGCAGACTCACTGGCAACAACTGAACTCTAAACTTTACCTTGTTTTGAAAATAAATGATCCTAACTCACAGATTGGAGCTACTCATAAACTTCACACATCAAGGTTACTGGTCATTGTCAGATATTTCAGGCAAAAATAATTTTTTTAATGTCAACAGAAACCTTTAATACGAAACAGTTTTTTTGGAATGAAGTTTAATTGACTGCTGACATAAGGATCCATGCCTGCAGAAAAAAATAGTGCATCTATTTGTAGTCCAATTTCCAATTGTTTTTGCAGGGCTATTTCCTCCTTATGTTGATGGGTCTTTGAATCCTGTACTAAGCGGGAATAACCGAAACAAAAGAAGGTATTTTATATTTTTCTCATAAAAAGTAAATACAGGCTTCCTTGTCATGACCACTACACAGGCACGTACCCGCGCGTACACACATACACACACACACACACACACACACACACACACACACACACACACACACACACACACACACACACACACACACACACACCTTAAAAGACTGAGCAAACCTGAAAGAAGCCAAAGATGCTTTGTGATACTCTCAGGAATCAAGCACCGTGGTCTAGGGCTGCTCTATGATTTCACTTAAGTGGCCATGAAACAAATGACTTTATTGCCTAGCACTCTAGTTGCATGCACTAGCCACATTAGATACCACCTCTGTCTCTCTCTCTCTCTCACACACACACACACCAGGACTGCTTCCAATTTCAGAGGCCCGCTCTGCACCCAGCCAGTGTCCATCCCTGCTTTGATCGGTGAGTGTCCTGACCCCAAGAACAAGGGATACTACTTAATCCCGGAGGATCTGCTCTGCTGCCTCACGCTTCCAAGGTGGAATACAGTAGAGAGAGAGGGATTCCCGCCCCCAGTCCCCCCCACACACCCCCACACCGCTGGGCAGCACAGGGGATCACGGAGTATCCCCTTCCTCACCCCCACGCATCCTAGCCACCCGGAGACATCACCCCTGACAGAATGCATGTACAGAATCCCAGGACCGGGAAGCTAAGGCAAGAAATCATAGGAATCGAACAGCCCCATCGAAGGGGGGAGGAAGGGGGGGGTGCCTCCTTTGGGAGCAGCGAGGCCGAGAGGGGCACGAGGCTCCTTCCCCCGGGAAGGCGTGCCCCAGCCGGGAAGCCCTTCAAGCGCAATGACAGGTCGTCGGCGGACGGGGCCCTGAGGAGGCGAGGAAGGTTGGAGAGCTGCTTTCCGCCTCCTTCTCCCGGGCCGGCCGGGGGAATCCCGGGGCGGTAGGGCGGGGGCTTCCAGGGTCGTCCCCCCCCGCAGCCCCCGCACGTCCCCGCGGCCACCCTCCCGCCGGCGGCCACCACCCCCGCCCCGCGCGGAAGGAAACGCCGGGCTCCCCCCCCCACCCCCACGCTCTCCCGCTCTCTCGCGAGTCCTGTGCAGGCCCTTTCCAGGGGGAGGGGAGAAGGAGGGCGCGCGGAGGGGATGGCTGCAGAACCCGGCCCGGGCGAGGCGATCGCGGGGAAAGCCACGGGCCCCTAAACGTGCCATCTTAATTGTTTGTCAAAGCCATAAATCAACTCCCCCCCCCTTCTCTCTCTCTCTGCAAAAAGAAACCCATAAACCCGATGCCATGCAAGACTGCGAGCAGCCACCCACTTCCTATTTCTGTCACAGCAGCTACACCCTGCCGGCAACCATCCAACCCACCCACCCCCCCTCCCCGGGCGGGCGCCCCCTCCCGCGCCACCGCCACCCCCGCCGCCGCTCCGCAGCTCAGCCATTTGCCAACGGACGCCCCCGTCAATTTAAAAAAAAAAATGCCCCAAGTGGGGTGGGAGTGGGAGGCGTGGGGAGGGAGGGGAGGGCGTCGCGGGGGAGGGGGAGTTGCACAATATCCTCGAAGGTCCGAGGCTGAAGCAGCCGGGGCGGGGGAGGGGAGGCGAGGCGCCTGCGGCACCCCGTGCACCCCCCCCCCACCGCCTCCCACCGCACCTCCCTCCCCACGGGTCACCGGGCGATCGCGGAGCTCCGCTTACCTTTCACCACCCGGTCGGTCGTCGACAACTTGGGATCAATTGCCTTAGGCTCGGACATCTCCAGCCGCCGGAGGGGGACAGCGAGGCGCTGCTCGTCCGTCCGACTGCACACCCCGACCGGACCGGCGGGCCAGACACACAACGCCGCCGCCGCCGCCGCGCTGCAAACCGATCGGCTCGGAGATCTGGGCTCGGAGCTGGCTTTAAAGTTACTGCCTTCCCGGCGCGTCCCTCCTCCTCCTCCTCCTCCTGCTTCTCCTCCTCCTCCTCCTCCTCCTCCTGCTTCTTCTTCTCCTCCTCCTCCGCCGCCGCGGCCGCCTTCACTCCTCCTCCGCCAGCCCCGCCGACTCGCTCCGGGCCGCGCGCGTGCGGTAGTTATTTATTTATTTTCCGAGCACGCCTCCCGGTTCTTCTTTTATTCTTGGAGGGGTGTGTGGGGGGGGGGGGAGAGCAAAGCCACGGGGGTGGGGGGGGTGGGGAGGAGACGCGCACACACAGCCCGGCGCGGAGACCCGGGCGCCGCGGAATGGAGCCCCACGCGCGCGCACGGCCGGGATTAAGAGCGATCACATGGAGAGGCTCGGGGGCGAGGGAGGAGAGGCCGCCGGGCCGCGGGGGTCAAGCGCCGCCGGCCGCGCCTCGGCGTCCCCGGAGGCGAAGAGGCGGCCGTCGCCGCTCCCGCTGCTGCTGCTGCTGCTGCTGCCGCCGCCGCCGCCGCTGCCCCGACCCCGAGCGCCGCCCCGGCAGCCGCCCGAGCGCCGCGGCCGCCAGAGACGCCCCGCTGCTGCGCTCGCCCGCGCTCGCCTCAGCCCTCCGGGCGCCGCTCCTTCACTCACTCGAGCACGGCCGCGGAGCTCGGCAGATACAGTCCCGGGCACAACCTACCCTCCTCCGCCGCCACCGCCGCTGCCGCCGCCTCCGTCCGCCACCCTGCCCGCCTCCGCCTCCACCCCTTCCTCCTCACAGCCCCCGCCGCGAGCGCCCGGCAGCCTCCGCCGCCGCCGCCGCCGCCGCCACCGCCGCCTCCTCCTCCTCCACTACCCCCTCCTCCTCCCCCTGGGGCCCGCCCCCGGCCTCCCGCCCCGACGCCGCAGCCTCGCGCGCTGATTGGTCGGGGCCCACATCCGTCACTGCCGAGTGGCGGTCTCTCCGTCTCCCGCCCCCTGGCCCCGCCCCCTCGCTCTGTTTTCTCCCAGCTGCCAGTCCAGCGAGCCCGCTGCCTCCGCCGCCCAGCCCCTGCTCAGGTGTCACTGTGGTTGGCAGGCCAGGATTAGCGAAAGCCGGGCCGGGAGTGGGGGAGGGAGGGGGGTCGCCGCTAGGAGGAGAGGGGCTCTACCGTGCCACCCCCCCCGACCCCCTGCACCCCCCCCCCGCGCCTCTTTGGCAGCCGCGCCTGGGTGGCTGGGTTAAACCGCAGTGTGAGTAGCTGGGAGCGAATGGTGTCCCCGGGTGTGAGCGTGTGGCCCGCGAGAGGGCAAGACGAGAGGAGGCGGGAGGGGGGACGGGGGGGGGCGCAGGGGGGAGGCGGCCCGGGGAGGGCGGAGGAAGGCCGAGCGCGGGGAGCGCGGGGCCCGCGGCGCAGCTGCTGTCGCGGCCGCAGCTGTCCAGGGACAATCGCCAAAACGGCGACGGATAAACAACTTACCTTGGGGAGCCCGGCCCCGCCCGCGATGGGTGGGTGGCGGCTATCGTTGGGGTGACGTACTTGCTGCCCACGCGCGCGTGTGCACCTTCACAGGAGGGGTGCCCTGTTGAAAGTCTGGGGACCCTGGACACATGGCAATGTGTCTGCCATGCGCGGCGGCGGGACGCGGTGCGGGGCTGGGGAGCGGGCTGTCCCAGGAGACTGGACACAGGAGACACTTTTGCGTCTTGAAACCATCGCCCAGTCTCCTGGGACAGCCCTGTGGATCTCCAGGAGATGAGAGGGGACGGGAGGAACGAGGGAGAGGTCACTTTTCTGCACGCACACGCACGCACGCAGCCACTGGGTAGGACAGGTGACACCACACCTTTTCTTCCCAACAAAGGCCACGGAGCCCGGGGCGGATGCCCACTTTGTTAGCCTAGAGAGGGAGGGAGCAGCTGGAGGCCCATCTCTAAACTTAACGATTGTGCCCTTCTGGTTAGCCTGCTGGTGCACAGATCTGAAGAACAGATCTCCCTCTACCAGAAGATCACCTGGGCACAGCCCCTTTCTCTCTTCCCTCCCTCAGCCCCTGGGACCAACCAGGCTAGAACTTCTTTGGAAATTATAGAGAAGGCTGAACAAATTTCTCACCCTTGTCTTCTGTTTTATTTCCAAATGCCTTCAGTATCAGATTTTTCCCCCTATTTCCTGATTTGGACTATGGGCCCCATAAACGACCTAATAAAAAGGTTTAGGAAACTAGGAGATAGAGCCAGGAGAAGTGTTTTGGCGACCAGGATTAGATTAAGCTCAAAGTTGTAATAACAGACTGATGGCGCTGGTGCTTGAGGTGTAGTCGTGAGCCTCTATTAACCCCTGAACCAAAGGAAAAGATGGGGGCCTTCCCACCAACCCAGGGAGGTAACTCCACCGCTTGCAACCCAGACTGGTATTATGTAGCAATTAAGGAGACAATTTGTTCAATAAATGTGTATTGTGCCTCCCTTTTAAAAAATGTATATGAGAATGATCCTTGCCTATAGTAAAGGCTGGAGCCCAGTAGAACTTTCAATTCTGAGCTTTTGATGGGTCACTGTAATCCCCTCAGAAAGAGGTTGCCACAAGCAGCCTATTAGGCCAGAGCAGAGCTTAGTTGCCAAGCAGATTTAGGAAGTTGGCTCCAAGCCAGATGGCACACACAGAGGGAGGAATGCCAAGACCTGTGGGTAAGGAGGACCTGCTTCAGGAAAGACCAGGGATGCTCACTTCCAAGGCCAAGATGTTCTTTGCCCACATGTTGCAGATGCAATTCCCGCTGTTAATTGGACACTGTTGTTTTTCTGTTTGTTTTTTTTAAAAAACCAGTTACAGAAAAACACATCATCACACACACACTGGAACCAAGATCAGATGTCTTTAAATGTCAACAGCACAGGGAAGTTTTATGAGAGCGATAGGAAATAAAGACATACCGTTCTGGCACACCCTTCAGAACACTACAAGTCCAGAACACCTCCTAGCTGAGGTATGTTGGAATAAAAGTTATGAATCACAATCAATTTACAACACATCATATTATTGCCAGGTATTTTTATTGTGTGTGTATGGTGCCATAGCTCTTACAACATAGATAACTTCCTAAATAGAATTGGACCCCACTCAACGGACAATTATACAGCAGCATACTAAACAGGAACTATTAATCTACACACCTGGCCTACTGAGTTATACAGCCAGATCATCTTCTTATTCAGGTATTCCTTCAGATGTCCAAATATCTGTGACTGCCTTTCGTGCTCATTTTTCCTTTAGTCTACCCAATCCGTTCTTGATATATTGCCACAGTTTAAGGAGTTAACGTGTGTGTATGTGTGTGTGTGTGTGTGTGTGTGTGTGTGTGTGCCAGTATTGGGGTTGAACTCAAGGCCTGGAGCTCTGACTTCCATTTTTCTACTTATGGCTGGCTGTCTACTTGTTGAACCACAGTCCACTTCTAAATTTTTTTTCTGGTTAATTGGTGTTAAGAATCTCATGTACTGTTTTACCTGAGCTAGATTGAAACAGCAATCCTCAGATCCTCAGTAGCTAAGATCACAGGCGTGAGCTAGCAGCAACCAGCAGGAATTTACATGTTCCATGAATTATTTCAGTTTTCTAGGAGTTGGCTTGGGAAATGTCTTCTGCGTATGAAGATTACTGGTTGACAAAAGACAACATTTTGTCTACTAAAATATTGCATTTCCCTTTCCTTTGTGTAATTCTCTATAGAAAGCATCTACCTAGGAAGTTCATTCCCAGCCTTATTTTTAAGCTCAAAAAGTTAAATCCCTTTGTAAAATCTAGAACTCTTGTTTAACTGTTACATAAGAGAACAACTAGAAGACTAAAAATATTCTTATCTTTTTAAATACATGAGCATCAAATCTTAATTTTCAGTAAATGAATTATTCATTTACCAGTTGTGTTTTGAACACCTGTTCTGTGTTAGATTAATGAATAAATGTAGGAAATAAACAATTCTACAATTTAGTCCCTTCATTTAATGATCTCAAAGACTTGTTGTATAAGTATCATGCACATATTATCTTGGCAGGCATTCAAGTGCCTTGCTATTGGAAAACACAAACTAGCTCAGGCAACTACAGGGAATACTGTGAATTTGAAATCATGGCATTTAAATTAAATCATGTGCACAAATTACATGAATTGGGGCAAATCATAGTAAATGAAAATCGTGTCAGTTGGCCAAAAAGTGCCAAATAAAAAAATAAATGTATATCCTCTTTTCAGATTAATCTCTTTTTTTTGAAATTTTGGATCTTTGTGTTTTGGGGGGGTGAGTTTACTATCACCACTTGGACATTAAGAGTTGAATAATGATTTCTGATTATGTCTACTCTGAGGCATACATATTGCTGTGAGTAGTTGCTAGTAGAAAGCAGTGTGCTAATAAAGGCTTTGTTAAATGACAACTCCTTTGTACAACTACTTAAAGATAATTCTAACAACAACACTTGTAATAATAATAAAGCAATGTGCTAGACCTGCACTTGAGTGGTTGGAACATATTGCTGAAAAACCCACAAAATACAAAGTCAAGCTGGGTACCAGTGGCTCACACCTATAATCGTAGCTACAGGAGAGGCTAAGAGTCAGAAGTTAGCCCAGATCAGAAGAAGCCCAGGAGAAGGTCAGAAGATAGCCCAGGTCAAAACGGCTGAAAGATTCCATATTCCAAAATAACAATAACAACCACAAAATCCTGACTAGAGATGTAGCTCAAGAGGTAGTGTGCCAGTGGAATAAGTAATCAAGCAACGGTGAGGTCCCGAGTTCAAACACTGGGACTGCCAAAAAAAAAAGACAGTGAATCCTAGTAAACCATGAATGTGTGAGGGATTTATTGCCTTAAAGCTGCTTTCTGTGCATTTCCCTTTATTAATGTCAAGTTCTGCCTTCTCTAAAGAAGTTTTATGAAATAACACAACTCTACATGGATTTTATTTGAGGCTCAAACCACAAGAGCTTTGTATCATTTATCTTTTGCTTGCTCTTGAAATTTTGCTGACCATTGTTTATTTCAGAATGCACTTTTACTCATTTAAACATGTTTTATTCTCTAAGAAATATTAAAATTTTTTATACAAAGTAAAAACAATTTTTGTGCCAAGTTTATTCCAAAATAAATTTTTCCATCTGTTTTTCCAATAACTTATGAAATCATATGGAGTAACATGCGATATATTTTATATAAAGTTAAGCAAGAATATTTGTGATCATTTTTGTGACCATTTATCATCATTTAGTAAACAACTTCATTTAATTTGTATTTTTGTTTTTGTTTTGTGTCCAAATACTGTGTATATACTAAACTAATTTGAGTAAATTTTAAAAATATATCAGAGCCTGAGCATTTAGCACAGTAGTAGATGACTTGCTTAGTATATTCCTGGTCCTGAGTTCAATCTACTATACATGGGGAAGAGAGGGTGTTGGAATTCATTATTTGAGGGGAGAGATGAAATACAATAGCCTTGTCAGGAAGAGTTCAATATGACCACCTCACTTTACAAAATAATTAACACACACACACACACACACACACACACTAGAGAGAAATACTATTTTCTCATTTTCCTAATTTCAGCTTAATTCTATCCCTCATTTTCATAAAAATATATGGTACCAAGTTATGATTTTCACATTAAGAAATTCCAAGAAGTACACATGTTATAAAACTACGCATTATATTGTTTTTCTAAACTCAAAATTTCAGAATATTTGACCTACACTTCAAACATTTGAAGTGATTTGAGAACACTTTGACAATAACAGTAAAAATCTTACTAATCAAATGAATTGTTGCCACGAAATTATAAGAAATATGGTAAATCGATTTAGGAGAAAGTTTGTCAGAAACTTGGAAAGCATATTTGCAAGCAGGGCACCCATGGTTGACACCTGTAATCCTAGCTACTACGGAGGCTGAGATCTGAGGGTTGTGGTTCAAAGCCAGCTTGAGCAGGAAAGTATGTGAGATTCTTATCTCCAATTAACCACCAGAAAACCAAAAGAGGTGCTGTGGCTCAAGTGGTAGAGCACTAGCCTTGAGCTGAAGAGCTCAAGGACAGCACCCAGGCCCAGAGTTCAATCCCCACAACTGACAAAAAAAAAGCATTTTTGCATATAAATATTAGCATATTATTTAGAAATATATGTTATCACAAAAAGCTGGGTCTTTTTAGAAGATTTTGTTCATTGTTCACTAAAAATTTATAAAATTGCAAATAAATATTCTATTAAGACAAAACTTCCACTCAGAGCAGCCAACTTTCTATTTACTTCTAATTAGTAGTTTATTTTTGGTAATATTGGCTTGTGCTAATTTTTATTTTGCTAATATTATTTTGCTAGTATTTTTATGCACATATTCAGTAGGTGTTTATTGACTTGTATCAGATACTTGGAATATAGAGGGAAAACACAATCTCTACACTCATTAAAACTTACTTTACAATGAGGAGAGACAGGTGATAGGAAAGAAAATTAAAAATGATTGCATTCACATATACCACATTTCAGGTGGTAAGCAGGGATATAATTCACTGTGGTGAGGGGATGTGATGTTCAAGGGAAGAGGACAGTTCTGGGGATAAGGGATACGGTGCTGCAGCTAGTGCTGCAGATACAAAGGCCCTGAAAGAAGAAAGTCTGGCTGGTACTTTTTTTTACTGGCTGTCAAAAATGCCAAGGTAGGGATTGGAGCCATGGCTCAGTTTGTAGAGTGCCAACCAATGAGCAAAAGCTTGGAGACTAAAAAAAAAAAACAAAAACATAACAACAACAACAGCCAAGGAACCCAGAGCATCATGAATTAGTGGAAGAAAATAAAAGCAGGGAACTCACGTAAGGAAAGGTTATCTATGGCTTTGTTGATCATAGAAAAGATACAAATTTATTGTAAATGGAAGAATCGGGGTTGTTTTTTTTTTTAATGTGGAAAGTGAAGTTGAGAGAAAACAGCCATTTTTAGAACCTGAGTATAAAACTGATGGGAAGAAAGAAGTTGAAGACCAGTTAAGAGATTCTTCCAAAACCACTGGAGAGACTTTTGGCATAATCCAAGCTAGATAAAAAGTGGTTTGGCTTAGGTAATTTAGAAAGTAGTTTTAACAAGCATCCTGAGTATATTTTAAATTGACTGATAGGTATGGGCAAATTAAACAAAGGAGACAAGGAAAACTCCAAAGTTTTGGGTCTGAGCAAATGGAAGATGCAAGTTACTGTTTTTGAGAAATGGAGCCTTGAACATTCTCCACAAAATTGTGGAGTGGATCGAAACTTATTCTTAGTAGCTCAACTTTGAATTCTTTATAATTATTTTAGATGAGTTGGCATCATGTGGGAGGGTTCACAATGTGCTTGGACTAGATATGTTTATTTATCTGTCTTCGCATGACTAGGTGCATAGAAATCTTGAGAGCAGTGACTTTGTCAACTTTATTTTCTAACTGAATCTCTTAAGTGCCACCAGAATGCCTAGCACCCAAGGTGTTTAAAAATTCAAATATTAGTTGAAAGAATGAAAATTCTACTACAGGCTGAGTTACTTTATTTTTTCCTCAATGGTGGAAACAAGTACATAAAAGTATTTTAGGAAAAAATAAAATTTCAAGTTTAGGTTTCTTCAAGTTATTTTTTAAAAATCAGTTTAATTCATTGAGGAAAGACAAGTAGCCCAGGCTTGTCAGCATGAGAAATGGAACGGGAATTCAGGAGTTCAGTGTTGAACATGAGGTGTGTCTCTCACTGTAAGAAAAATTACTTGTATAGATCCATGCAAGGCTCACTATTACTCATATTTCCTTTTTCTCTAAATACACAAAAGATTCTATTGTTTGCAACATCTAAGCTATTCCCTGGTGATAACACAGGCCAAATATCAGCAATTTTCAGGAGGAAGTGAGCACAACTGATGGTATGTTTATTTTTAAGCAGTCCCTCAAACTAGCTTTCCTTTCTCTTTGTGAGATCCAGCCCAATGTAGTATTGTCAGTTGTGGATACACTTCAGGATGCCTCGCCTCCCAGCACCCCTATATAAGGTAAATTACCTGGTGAGCAATCCTCAGCTTGGAGGCCCAACATTTACTGCTATTGGAGCTTGGTCTAGAATAAGTGAACATCTAAATAAAGGATATCTCCGGGCCAATGACACTTAAATTTCTTGACCTAATTTGCAAAAGTAAGCTAGACTAATCAGATTCCCCACATTAACAGTCTGGATTGAAAAAAGGTATTGGGGTCTGTGGCACAATTCATGTGTGCGCTATGTAAACAAATGACCCCATTCTACATCACAAGGCAATGTAGCGATCAGAGAAAGAAAAATCCCTTTAGTCCTTGCTAACTTGTTTCTAGATACACAATTCTTCAATATCCTTACAAGGGCTGTTTGCTATAGTTAGTTTGAATACTGTGTTCCTTACTAAGTCCCTTCATCTGATTTAGTATGGCCTCTCACTGAACCAAGTAGAAGATGCAAAAAGCAGCTCAGCTAGATATTCCTCACCCTCTATATGGCTTCAAAGGTTGACCTCTTCTGACTCTGGGGCTTATAGAAATCTGTGTCTTCATTCAGAAAATGGCTACATTCTCCTCACATCCTTGCCTATGCCAGTTGTCTCTTTCGCAGATCAAGTACCACAAATAAGAAGAGCAAACCAGCTTGAGAAAGAAAGAAAAAGAGGTGGTCTGACTAAGAAGTTTAGGTAAGTTTTTCAACCATTAATTAAATATTCCCTGTGCTGGCTTCTGTGTCACATCATGTTTTGGGCTATTCTTCAATAAAAATTTAAAATCTCAGCAAATTAACAATAAGCTTGAAGTCCTCTGCTGGCCTGGGCGCCAGCCAAGAGCAGCCATCTTCCACCTGCTGATTCAGCATTCCAGAGGCTGCAGCCAACACAAATACCAACAGGTACTTCAGTCAACCAACAGGAGAAGAGAGGTTAAAGAGGTATGCCTGCCTCTGCTGAAGTGGCACTTGCATTTTATTGACCTGAACTCATCATCTGACCACACCTAATTTCAAGATGGGCAAAGGTATGTGGTCCTCCCAGGTGTCCAAATATTTACATTGCCAACCAGAATTTCTAAATAACCCATCTAACCTTGTGGATGCTCCGGGCTACTGTTGATACCCAGTGACTAGGGATGCGTCATATCTCTGTGACACATGCCAAATAGCTCTGGAATAACCATGATTCCTGGTCTGCTCCTCAGATTGAGTTTCTCATTCTGTTCCTTTATCATGGCCTCTACAGGTGTAAATCAGATGCATTCTACTTGGGTTTGATCTGGCTACTTCTTTCTTGGGAAATTTCTGGTCCTACACCAGATTCCTGGTGTCACTGCTATTTGTAACCTTCCCAGCTCCCTCAGTTCAAGGCTGGGTCTGTTCCTCTGTCTCAACATTCCAGTGTGTCTTCTTCTTTAGATAAGCAGTGTTGGAAGAGTAGTGACAATGGTTAGTTAGTGTTGGTTGGGGGAAAAAATGTTCCTTTAATGTGTCTTACCAACAAGAAAGTTCTTTTCTAATTTTGAGAGTTGTAAGTAGACTATGTACATATAATATATATATATATATATATGTGTGTGTGTGTGTGTTTGTAGAAAGACAATAGATAGATAGATAGATAGATAGATAGATAGATAGATGCCTATGTATATACACAGAATGTATGACTAGGGTTTGCTTTTGTGAGTCGTGGCATTTTATAGAAATTAATATGACCAATTTAATAATATGCAAACTTATTATTAGGCTGATGGAATGCCAAGCAGTTTCTGTAAATGTCATATTTTGGTACTACTTTTACAAAATTTAACTAATTTTTAACATAGTAATCTAACTTTGTTAGTCCTACATCATAGGGTTAGTCTCCTGTGTCAGCTTAGCTAGACCATACCACCCAGTTATTTAGTTAACCACTAATCATGTGTTTCTATGAAGGTAGTTTGTAGATGTAGTTAATTTCTACAGTCAATTGGTTTAAATAGATTACCCTAAACAATGTGGGTTGGCCTCATGTAATCATTTGAAAATCTCATGCAAAAAGACTGAGGTTTCCAGGAAGAGAATTCTACTTCAGAACTGCAGCTGCAGTGCCCAACTGGTTTCCCACTGCTGGCTTACCCTACACCCATTAGACTTATTAGTCTCCCCCAACATTTAAGGCAGAAACTCTTTATATATATATATATATATATATATATGTACACAATGTATATCACATATTCAATATTAGATAAAGTTGTTAACTTCATTCTTTAGGCTAAAATTTTAGCTTTGCTTTGTTCATTTATGGCTTGGGCTAGGAATTTCTGTTCTCTTAAATATAATTGTTTCTCAGGAAATTATAGTGGATGGTCAATATCTGAGACTGAGGTCAAGAATGCAGACCCTCAGATAAAGATTCACATCAAAATGATTCATTGAAGAGTCTCCCAAGGGAAAAGAAAACCAGGACGGTGGGAGAAAAATTGACAGAGAAGAGAAAGAAAGCCACCCAAAGGTGAAATATTAAGCAAAGACCTGCGGATATAGCAACTTGACTTAATCCTATAGGCCCTGCAGACTTATTATTTTTATTTTTAATTGTTATTATATAAAGGTGATACATGGAAGGGTTACAATTACATAAGTCAGGTAATGAGCACACTTCTTTTTGGGCACTGTCACCCCCTGCCCTAGCTTTCTCCCAATTTTCCCCTCCTGTTCCCCCACAAGTTGTATAGTTCATTTTCAACAGTGTCTAGTGAGTACCACTGCTGTATTTGTTCACCCTTTATCCCTCCATTTTTGTGCCCCCCCCACTTTAATAAAGACAGATAAATGAACAAACAAGACAAAAGAAAAAAATCACAATGAAGAAGAAAAAAAAAAAACCTCTTGTTTCTTTTTCCTGACCTGATACTAACAAAACATCTTAAGCTCTGCCCGTCAGGACCAAGGAGCTACGGAAATACATCATTGGCCAGGTCTGTCTCAGTGTAATGTAATGAGGAAGGAAAGCATACAGGTAGCTGTGAAAACAAGAAAGGTTTAGAAAGGTTAAAAATATCTGCTATTCTGTGTTGAAAAGCACTTGGGTAAAGGGATGGTACAAAGAAAATAACCAGATCACAGCAGTGAAGGGACACACTTCATATTATTTCAAATTATTTCTTTTCTTTGTGATTTCACATGCAGATGGCCTCGCTCTCCCATGTCCAGTCATCAGAGAATATCCATTTTACTTCTTGAAATTCTCAAATCACAAAATAGACCAATTAATCCCTTTATAGTTAGAATGAAGAAAAAGCATTGCTAAAAGAGGGAAATTATTGCCTCAATTCAGAAGTAAGACCTGTCTTTGGTCGTCTTGGCTAGGTCCTTTGCCCAACCTTAGAACACTTTCGGTGTATACAGAATGTTTTATCTGTTCAGAAGGCTCATTTGAAATATGACTCATTCCACATGATTCCACATGACATTGTCTCAAGTCTACAGTTCTGTGGATCAAGGCCTAGGACATAATGTTCTGTTCCCCTATCAGCTCCCTTTCTTTGGAAAATTAAATGGATTCCCTTTTTCTTTGGAAGCCAGGTGAGACTTATACTAAAGTGCTTTTAGTAGTCATATTGTTCTACCATATGGATTAAGAAAACAGAGAAATGGATTCTATAGAAAGAAAGAAATATGATTCATGCAGAAAAAAACAGACAGAAGAGAAATGACTGAGATTCTATTTCCTGAGTCCACTGTGTTTCTGGGATCCAGACACATCATAATCCTTGAGGCTTATGTGACTCCATTTAGCTTTATCATTTGCTGGTATATTTTACTTAATTAGGTCAAATTTTAGTTACAGCCAACCAAGGCTTGTTAGTCAGCTTTCTGCTACTGTAACAGAACACACAAGGATAATCAATATATATAGAATAAAGTTTTATTTTGGCTCACAGTTTTAAAGGTTTTATCCCATGCCTGCTTGTTCCTTTTTGCTTTGAACCAAGTATGGCATAAGTAGAGGGAATTGTTCATTCAGAAGAGAGTAGAAGAGAAGGGAAGAAAGGGTTTGGGTCCTGCAATCCCCCTTCCCACCCCCTCCTGTCATAACAGAAGAATTCCGCTACATCATCCAACATAAAAAGTCTGAAGACTTTAACAAAAGGGCATTTGGGAGGCAGTGCCTACCTTCAAAGGATCGTGAGTTTCTTCTGGTTTTTTAATGTCTCCCCTTGGAAGATAGGTTTCCCAGTTACTCTGAAAATTTTGTCCCTTTTTGATTAGTATAGTAAAACTCTAAGAAAACAAAACAGCAAGACAAAACTAAAGAAACTGGAAACCAATGAAGACCTAATAAAAATGTAGGCACCTAGGAGATTAAGGTCTGGGTTAGACTTTAAATGAGCCAACTGAAATAGTGTTGATTTCAGAGCAGCTGCCAATCATAAAGCATCTCTCCAGATTCCAAGATGATGAGTGTAATTACAGCAGAGTAGAGGAGAAACCAGATGGAAACTCCCAATGAAGTGGTTTGCTTTTCATGCTGGGAATGTAAACTAGTACAGCCACTTTGGAAAACAGTTCAGCAGTCTCTTCTAACACTAAACATTTACTTACCATACCATCTTGCAATTGTGTTCACCCAGAGGAGTTAACATGTTATAGCTACATTTTATACTAGCTTTATGTCTAATTGTCAACATTTATAAGCAACCATAATGGCATTCAGTAAGTGTATGGAAATGCTTCAATAGGTATGTGATTAATGGCCGAGAAGTAGGGAAAATTGGAGAAGAATCAATATTTGAACAGATAATTGCAGAAAAATCTGCAAAAGAGATTAAAAATTCCATATTTATACATTTACAAAACCCCAAAGACATAGTACAGAATAAATACTATGAATGTCACATCAACCTTAGGTAAACAGCATGACAAACTTACTGAAAAGTAAGGTGAATATAATTTAAATAAGCTAAAATAAACCAAAGGCAATATTTTAAAATGCAACTTAATATGAACAGATTTTTTAATGTATTTTAAAAGGACAAGTAAAATAAAAAATTAATAAATAGACATTCTTAGAGATATTCTTATAGCCAAGAGAAAGGAGGAATTCATATTATTGAATAGTGAGACTTAGGAAGCTAAACTAATTGAAAGACAATGAAGATCTAGTTTAGAAAGAGCCAAATCATCAAGGTGAACTGATGAAAGAGCCCCTAAAAGACACTTCACATACCTGCACACTTGATTTCTTTGTTTGGTGACATTGAAGAGATGAGACCAGAATCTTTAAAAAAAAAATAGTAACAGATCATTTGCACACACCAGAGATGTTTGATCTTACATTAAAATAGATATAAAATTCAACTCCATGTATTGTGTAGATATTAAATGAGATAGTAACAGCAATATACTTCCAGATGATTGTAGTAAAACTCCTTGAGGACTTTGAGTGTAGAAAACATTGTTTAAATAGCACAAAAATATTGATCATGACAATACTATCCATCAATAGATACCAAGGGAGTGACAGAGAGCAGAAAATATATACTATAAATGTTAAGAAATTATAGCCTAATCAATAGAAATTAGTTGAAATGTGAATTGACACTTAAAAAATTAGGATAGCTAGTGAGCAATGAATATATGGAAAGGTTCTCTGTCATATTAATCATAACAGCAATTCAAATTGTAATTATGAGATTCTTTTATACTTACCAGAATGGTTTGATATTACAACGTATCATAAAGTCTTTAATGGAAAGGACAAAGACACACTTACATAGCTGACAAAGGACTGACATGAAGATTTAGGAGCACTATTTTGCATTAGCCCATTGCAACAATGAGATGTACAAGTCGTTATGTAGAAAATGAACTTTACAACTTTGGTGGGGGGGGAAGGAGGGAGTGGGTAGGATTGGATGGGGGGAAGGAATGGGAAGGGTTTCGAAACAAAGGAGGAGGCTACAATGCTTGATAAGAAATGTACTCATTATTTTGCCCATGTAATTGTAACCCCTCTGTACAGTATTTTCACAATTAAAAAAAATATATTTTGAAAACCAGCAATTTCATACCTAAGTTTCTATTTCAGAGTACCATGTGTACTCTAAGACTTCTCTGTACATATTCCTGATTACCTTATCTTCCTTTTGGCAATAAAACAACTCATAAGCCCCATAAACATAGAATGTGCAAAAACTGATAAATTTGTACAACCGAATATAACAACAAAAATCAATGAACCACACTTAGAAACAACTTTGAAAGAGAAAGTATTTGTAGGTAATCTCTCTGCCAACATCTGACACTGGTCCGTATCTGGCAGCTGGGCTGTGGGTCACCCTTTTGCCACCTGGTCACTGCTTTGTTAAAAAAAAAAGTGGAGTAGCTGGGTACCTGTGACTCATACCTATAATCCTAGCTACTCAGGAGACTGAGATCTTGAGGATCATGGTTGAAAGCCAGCCTGTGCAGAAAAGTCAGTGAAAGAAAAATCTACAATAAACTACTTAGGAAAAGACAAAAGTGGCACTGTGGCTCAAGTGGTAGAGTGCTAGCCTTGAGCACAAAGAGGCTCAGGGACAGCACCCAAGCCCTGAGTTCAAGCCCCAGAACCAGAAAAAAAAAGTATAAAGTTCTGATTCCATGGTAGAGTTGAAGAAATCTAAAACTAGTTACTCTAACACCAACAATAAATTTAATGAACTACTGTACCATAATGTTTCTGAAACTCATTGTATATCTTACATGTTAGCCAAGTAGTCTGAATTCATGGAAAGACATGTCCTTCAAGGAGAGAGATGTGAGAATATCACTTCCTGATGTAGCTCTGAAAGGTACCTGATTTAGGTACCTTTCAGAGCCTGATTTAGGTACTTTCAGAGCAGTTAAGAGTTTTCTTGGTCAAAAAGTCACAGAGATGATCATTTTCCTAGGTATACTTCCTTGTGTCAAATTTTTGAGATGGCTCCAAATTTTCTTCTTATTCATCTCTCACTAAGAGATGATTTTTAAAATATATTTTCCTGAATTTATACCTGTTGTAATTGTTGCAAGCAAGAGGATTAGTCCTATACAAATGAGTTAATAATATTGGCAACTTGAAATTCAGTCTGTGTCTTGATGATCTAATGAGCACATTTCCTAACTTCCTATTATTCCAATAATATTTCATCACATTTTGTAAAACTGTATGTAATTCAGAGTGTCTGAGAATGAGAAAAATTACAGTTCCTCCTTTTTAATCTATGTACATTGCTTTTAAATTTTGTTTCTACCCTACATAGCTAGACCCTCTGGAAAACAAATGGAAATAGAATCACTGAACAGATGTTCTTTTCTTGTTTCTGATTAGAAAAAAATTCTAAGCTGACATCTTTAAATATTACGTATGCCATAAAATTTGGTAGATACTATCTATTATGTTATGAACATTGTCTTTTATTCCTAGTTTGTAAACAGTTTATTTTTTTACATTTTCATGTACAGAGTATTGAATTTTTATCAAATATTTAATCTTGATCTTCTGTGATAGTTATAATAATTGTCCCCATGAAAATATTAATGTAGCGACTTACTCTATGAATGGATTGTTTGGATTATCTAGATTAGTCAATGTTAATCCATATTTAGATTGTAAAGCTATCTTTAAGACCTACTATTTTGGTCATTTTTTGCTAATGTTTTATTTGTGCTTGACATACATATATATTCATTAAATCAAATTTGTTTAACATTTTCATGTTCTATTTTTCCAATGACAAATGTACTGAAATGTCTTACCACAGTGGAAATCAGTAGTTACTTATTTTACCCTGCCATGTTTTGGCTTATGTATTTTAAAACTCTTTAATTTGTTAAATAGTAAACAATGATAATTGTAACTCACAAAAATAAAATGCCTTAAGGTCCTCAATAATTTTTTCTCAACAAGGTTAGCTCAGAGGACCAATGTCCTTAGGAAAGGATTTATAATGATTGCATGGTTCTTTATCTATATGGTTGCTGGCTCTAACATTTTTTTTCCATTTCAAAGTAAAGTTCATATTATCCTTCTATAAGCAGCTTTTTCTTAGGTATTGTTATATAGGAACTCATTTTCCTTTTTTATGCCCTCTCATACTAAAAGATATTTCTGTGGTTTATCCTTGTTAGCTCAGAACTTCACT
This sequence comes from Dipodomys merriami, assembly GCF_024711535.1. NCBI lineage: Eukaryota > Metazoa > Chordata > Mammalia > Rodentia > Heteromyidae > Dipodomys > Dipodomys merriami. The sequence continues at coordinate 19,516,902 of NW_027202826.1, forward strand.
GCAACAAAAAGTTCACACCATTTATAGACTTGGAAATTTGGCTATGGGTTGCTTCAGCCAAAATATTTATAATCTTGTAAAAGAACAAGTCAAAGATGAGTTTATTTATTATTACCCTATCCTTCCTGTTCAGGACCATTGTAAAATCATGGTTCTCATCACTTAGTGACTCAATGTATGTTAAAAGTGGTTGATGCTGAAAATTACCTTAAAATCAAAAATGTTTGTAACTATTGGGTCCCATTATTTTCAGTCTTCCAAATATATACTAGCCCTCTTGAAGCCATGTGAGCTTTTGATTTAAAATATAAATGAACACATATATAAAATCACCTTATATTTTCAATGCTTGAATATTTTATAAGAGATTGTTAATAATTGTTAGTTCTGAGTGCTCCCTCTGGAGTCCTAGTTATAAATGATTATCATATTGGAAAATCACCAGCTGTCTTGAACATTCTGGGAAATATTCCACATTTGCACACCTTGAATTTTTCCAATCTTATAGTTCACTGACATCAAGGTAAATTATTTATATCTTATTACTGTTTTTGAATAGCAAGTAGTTTCATTTGTATACAATTTAGAAATTACAAAATATCAATTTTCTAAAACAATTTACAAATGAAAAGTTCTCCAACCTTTCCCCCAGTAAAAACCTTCACCAATAATTCATTATTTATTTATTTATTTGTCATGGGGCTTGAACTCTGGACCTGGGAGCTGTCCCTTAGCTCTTCAGATTAAGGCGAGTGCTGTACCACTTGAGCCACAATGCCACTTCTGGTTTTCTGGTGGCTAATTGGAGATAAAAGTCTCAACGACTTCCTACCTGGTCTGGCTTTGAACCTTGATCCCCAGATCTCAGCCTCCTGAGAAGCTAGGATTACAGGAACAAGCCATGGGCTCCTGGTTTAGTTGTTATCTCTTTTCAGCCTCCAATTCTTTTTATATGATGACACTTCAGTAGTCCCATATATTTTCTACTTGAATTTTTGTCTCTAGCAAATTATTTCTTGATTGATGCTTCTAGAGCAGAAAGTTAGAAATATATTTTGTCTCATTTCACTTACGATTGTGAACATTTCTGTTTAACATAAAGATGAAATTGCCCTATGAAACTGTTATGTTGGAAAAAAAACAATAGTCAGGACACTAAGTTCAGGACAAGGATCTCAGACATCTATCCCCACTCTTCTAACTCACTATATTTTGTTTTTCAGTTTATTCTCGGGTGATAGCTCTCTCTAACTCAGTCACATCTCCGCACTGAGGAGGAATGTACATCCACTAAGGACAGAATTTAGGGAGTAGGTCTGTTGTTCTAACAGTATCTTCACCTTAGAAGACTCAGTGTTATCTGGGACTTGGTATCAATTTTAAAATTGCGAGTCCCCCCACCCCAGTCTACAGTCCCACAGTAGGTTTCTCATACTTGATGTCTGCAGGGAATTTAGAAGTGGAACTGAGAATCTTCTGGGTCCTGCTGGCTGCCTACTGCTCTGTGAACTGCACTGGACTAATAGGATGCTAATAAAATCTAGGAAGAAACTATATAAGGGAGTGCCAGGAAAACAGGCTAAATTGAGGTGACCTTGACAAGTTTGGCTGAACACTGAAGGAGATCAAGTGGACTTGGCTTTATTAGAAATCTTGATGACGGACACAAAGAAAGGCCTTATCCTGACTCCAGGATTTTAAAAAAAGTGTTCTAACATGAAAGGTCAATAAATAAAAAAGAGAATGTATAAAGCAAATGCCAGGCTGGGTTATATAGCTTGAGAATTCATAGTATACTATATCACAGTTCCTTTCAGAAATTAATGGAAGGACTAAATGAAAAACCTTCATACAGTGTAAGTAGATACAGTTAAAGAATATTCCCCAAAGAGAGGGTAAGGCCTCCATCTCTATGAATTCAGCTTGGGAAATGTGCAATTTGGAAATTGCTATGTGACCTTAGCCAATTTACTTAATATCTCTTTCCATGGATTTTTTTTCTCTGTTCATAGATGTTCTCAAATCTAAAGCGTGCCTAAAAATAGAATCTCTTTTCCAGAATTCTTGTGAACACTAAATGAGTAAATATTTCCAAGGAACCCACAGCCGGGCCTGACACATAATAACTCAATAAGTGTTACTTCTTTGTCAGCCATCTCTGTCTTCCCTTACTTGTAGCCATTACTATTGCATCTGCCATGTTCGTTTCTCTGAATTAAAGGAGAAGAAATGTTGAGGCAGAAGAAGTCATGGACCCATCCACATAATGAAAAGTCGGATGGCAGGGAAAAGATAAAGGTAACTGAGAAAGAGAAACATTTTTCAAAAGCAACAAATACTTCTCTCCTATACTTTTCTACCCAGAAACAGAAATTGCCTTCCTTTATGATGGAGTCTCAGAAGATAAATAATTAATATAAAATGATCTCTTTCATGTCAAGGTGATAATGTCTGGAAGAGATGTAAGAAAAGTAGTGCGTCTGATGTTAGTTCACATCTGTGTGGCTTCCCTGGAGTCACTCATGTAAAAGTTCCTCAGCAATTAATGTGTTGAGTGCTGAGCTGCTAAAGAATATGCAGAGTTCGTCTGAGCAGTACTTCTCTGAGTTTTTTTTTCTTTTCTTTCTTTCTTTTAGTGTACTTTGGGAATGAATTGGTAAAAATCATTTCTACCAAACTACCTCGCAGATCATGTATTATAGTTTTGTATAAAAGTTTTTCCCCCTGAATATACTGGTGTGTGTGTGTGTGTGTGTGTGTGTGTGTGTGTGTGTGTGTGTGTGTGTGTGTGTGTGTGTCCCTGAATATACTGGTGTGTGTGTGTGTGTGTGTGTGTGTGTGTGTGTGTGTGTGTGTGTGTACCAAGACTTGAAATCAGGGCTTTTTACTCTCAGGTCATTCATGGCTGGTGCCCCCTGAACATACTGGGGTGTGTGTGTGTGTGTGTGTGTGTGTGTGTGTGTGTGTGTGTGTGTGTGTGTGTGTGTGTACCAGGATTACTCTCAGGTCATTCATGGCTGGTGCTCTATTTCTTGAGCCACATCTCTAGTTGGACATTTTGCTGGTTAATTGCAGATAAGAGTCTCAAGGATATTTTTGCCAGTACTGATTTTGTATGTTAATCCTCAGATATCAAATGAGTCACCAGTGACTGGCTCAGAAATTTGTGCTAATCGTCTATTGTATCCATGAGATTATTTATTTGCTATTGGAGTAACTTGTCTTTATTTCTGAGAACATAAATTGTTTTTTTTTATTATTACTGAATAAATCTTGAGAATTTGGTCTTAAATCATTGATCTCATTTTTTCCTATTCAGAAAAGCACACATGGTCTAAAACTGAAAAACTAATTTAAAATACATTAATAAATACACATCTGACCCATCTAAGCACCTATGTATGTCATGTATGAGTTCTTGACAGTAATTTTGATTTACGTGAGTTTCCAGGCACTTTCAAAACACTGTACAGTTAAAAATCTCAGGGCAGCAAAATGAAACTGAAAACCACCTGAGAAAATATAAACTCATTGAGTCTTTTATTTTTCTTCAAATTTTCCAAAGCTTTAAAAATGATTCTGAAAAATGATTTTCAGGATTTAATGTTGTAGAGATCTTTATGCTTGGTGCACTCTGTTCCCCAGAATTTTCTTAGTACCGTTAGTGGAAGCTGAGAAAAGTAACAATGGACATAAATCTTTTCTACTCAAGCAGAACTGTTGTCTCACCCAGTGGTTCAAATAGCCAGCGATATTTAAGTTGTATGCATCATGTAGCAGTAAAACAAATAAATGGCCCTCTCAAAAGTTACATCCCGCATTATATAAATATTCTTTTGAAGCACATTGAACCTGCCCAGCCACAACCTATCACAGTCTCTAGCCACAAAGTACTCTCCTTATTGAGGCCCAGACATTTGCATTGATTTTTCTCCCCTCTGGATGAGAAAGTTTGTGCCAAGAATTTAAGTAACAGTATTTTATTAAGATCTCCAAAGCATCTTATTATCAGTTAGTAGCTAGCCTTGTAAACTGTAGCCAAAGAAAGTAGAGCTTCCTTTAAAAAATATTTTTTCTTCTAGAAAAGTTATATGACCAGGGACAGATAATCAGAGTGTAGATGTGCATCTATCTTGGGAATGTGAAAATTCCTGAAAGAAACCAAGAAAAAAAATTGAGGAGAATATTTTGTTGTTGTCATTTGTGGGGCTTGAACTCTGGGCTTGGGCGCTGTCCCTGAGCTCTTCAGCTCAAGACTAGTACTTTACCACTTCCAGTTTTCTGGTGGTTAACTGGAGATAAGTGTCTCATGGATTTAGTAAACTCCGGCTGGCTTTGAACTGAGATCCTCAGATCTCAGCCTCCTGATTAGCTAGGGTTATAGGTGTGAGTCACAGGCACTCTGCTTGGGAGTATGTTATTGGGTTAAGCAAGTAGAGTTTTTTGTTTGGTTGGTGTTTTTTTTTTTTTTTTTTTTTTTTGGTTTTGGTTTGTTTGCATTTTTGGTTTTTGAGCTTAGGCCTCCTGCTTATTAGGCAGGTACTCTACCACTGAACCATGCCTCTACTCCATTTTGCTTTGGTTATTTTTTCCACTGAGCCTCATGATTCTTGCCCAGGGTGTCCTCTGGCTCTTTTCCTATCTGTTCTTCCCAAGTAGCTATGATTACAGATGTGAGCCTCTGAATTTGATCTAGAGAGTATATTTTTCAATATATGTTCAGATATATTTTGGTCTTGCTTTAACCTCTTGCAACTTTTTGGCCCTAGAATCACTTGTTTCTCTAGAAAAGTTATCTAAAGACAAGACTTGGGCAAATATGTGTTAAAATGGCCTTTCTTCTTGTGCTATCATCTTTATTTTCCTTAGCTTTTTCTAACTCCATTTGCTCCCTGCTCAAGGTCACAAGCTTTTCAACTTTCTTTGGTTATATTCTCCCATTTCTTCTGAAAATTTCAGCCTGCTTTTGATCTCAGTTACTTTTTTTTTTGTCTGCTATATAAACTTTTTCCAGATACAATTACATGATACAGGAAGTAGATTTTTTTTTCCCCTGTGACTAACAGTATGTCTAGGAGAAAAAAATGTAATGTAATTTCTGTGAATGTAATTTCTTTAAATTATGAAGGTGAGAAATGTCAGAGAGTAAATACATTCATGCAGGGGAATAGGCCCAGCTTCAAATTATATGAAAAATTAGAAATATTGAAACTCGGAAGATCTCTTGCATTGAAAGTGAAGTAAGACAAGACAAGACAAGAGAAACTAGTGAAATGGGGAAGTGGAAGGGCCTGTGAGGAGCAATGTGGAAGAGCTCTGTGATCTATTAGTGATGGCTGTGATGGGTTCTGATGGAGGGCATAGAATTCCACTACCAAATATTAGGCAACTGCGATTGGATTGTGACAGTTGGCAGGTGGATAAGAAAGGAAAAAAAGGAAATTAGAGAACATCAGTTATTTAGATTAAAAATTGCCCCCAAATATCTTTAACCTCTTGTATAGCTGGATGCACCCCTCTTAACTGTAACACAAAATCTAATATATTGCTGGCCACTGTGTATAAATCCAAATAAAGGAGAGGAGCTCTAATCTTGCAAATCTCCATGGTATGGATACCTTCAGTGTCCTGTCCCCGTGAGAAAGGCTTGCACCAGGAATTCTTGTAACTCCAAATGAGCAGCTGTCATGTGCTCATGTTCTATCTCTTGCAATCTCATTTCTTGTGGCAGAAAAGAAATGTGGAAACATGTATTTTAGTAATATGTTGCATAACTTTATCTTATTTTATAACAGGGAGAGAGCAAATATTATACTATGTACCTTTACATTGTAATGAATTCTAATTTTAGATGTGTATATCTTATTTGGAGAAACAGTTTACAATGTGGGTATGATAAAATATGTTCTTAAGTAGCTACAATGATTATCATTACTTAATATATACATAGGAGGAAGGGGGGGAGAAACCTGTGATTTTTTTTATGTCTTAATTTTCCATGAAAATATAACAGGAAGAACCCCGCACTTGAGATTCATTTAGTTCAGAACAACCAGGTTTCCCAGGTCCTTATCTTCCTGTCAGCAAAACCTAGGACAAACTGATTACACTTAGTAAGAACATCCCTCAAATCTACTCTTCTGTACACAATGTTACTTCTCTTTCTGCTTAGAGTTGAAAGGAAGTGATCTAACATCTTTTCCCACAGTCAGGCTCAGGAATGACCTTTAACTATTTGATTAGTTTAACTATTTAATCACTTCTTTGCCTTTGGAGCAGTTGTGGAATATATCACAAATACAGAGAGAAATGTAGCTTATTAGGGTGGATTCAGAATTAGGAAGTGGCAGCTCATGAACAGTATATTTATCATCTTAGATGCAGATGAGAAACAGGCTCTGGGAGTGGGGGAAAATGTCAGATATAATGCTATTGTTATCAGTGTTCAGTAAGAAGACAAAGTAATGCAAAAGAGCCCAGTATCACTAGCTTACTCTTGTGTTAGGACACTGAGACCTGAAGATCACAGTTTGAAGAGAGTCCAGGCAGAGAAGTCTGTAAAATGCTAATCTCCAATAACAGCCCCTCCCAGCCCCCCCCCCCACTTGTGGCTCAAGTGTTTAGTGCCAACCTTGATTGAATAAAGCTAAGGGAGTGCCCAGGCTCTGAGTTCAAGCCCTAGTACTGGAACAGAAAGATAAAGGAAAAAAGAAAGAGAGAGGGAGGGAGAAAGGGATGGAGGAAGAGAGGGGGGAAGAAGAAAAGAAGGGAGGAAGGAAGGAGAGGGGAGGAGGGAAAAAAGGGAAGGAGGGAGTGAAGGAGAAAGAGAGAAAGGCAGGCAGGCTGGGAGGCAGGAAGGCAGGAAGGCAGGAAGGCAGGCAGGAAGGAAGAAGTGGGGAATAAGAAAGTTTCTAGGTATAATTTTAATTAGTCTCCAACTGAATCCTCACAAACCTCTATAGTGTTTGTAGTATTGTCCATAAGACAGCAGCAACGAGGGTGAACTCTCTCACATACAACTGCTACATGCATTTAAAATATAATTGACATTGAATTATACACCTGTTTCTATTAATAACAATGATCTCCATTTCATAATTATTAAGATGTGAGTCCTTAGCAAAATGAGTGTCAAAGTATTTTATTAGTTTGCCATTCATTCACCAGAGGATGGAAATTAGTTATTACTTTGGTTTACAGCTCTGGGACTAGGGCATTTCTTCTTAATTTACCATTGTAACAACCAAACCTCAATGTTTTAAAGGTAGTTAACATTTATGGAACAAGCTAACTGAAAAATGTGCTGAGTGATTGTCTTAAAAGGTGGGATTTCACGGTTTCATTTTTCTGTTAGAAATAAAATTAAGATGCTTTTAGTGGCAGAACTAGAGTAATATGAAAGAATATGGGATAGGGAATTTGATATCAGTAGACTAAAATCAGAACAAATGCTAAATGGTTATTTTTCCCTTTTGTTTTGCTTCATACACTGGTATATTTTAGGTTGCTCTATTGTAGTATCGATGCATTCTAGTATTCATTGTTCTTCCTGCATTCCTAAATTCTAGGTGGTTAAGTAAGAAGGATTTCATATAATAGACTGAGGAAATCCTAGGGTTTGGTAGAGTAAATGACAACTGAAAAAAGGCAGGGCAAACAAACAAAATATGTACTTGTGCAAAGATGATTTTTAAACAAAAGTTTCCATTTCATCAGGAAACAAGTTTAACTCTCAGTATCTTTTTTGCCTCTGTGAGAACTTTATCTTTAAGGTGATTATCAAAACCAGAAAATCTTGTTTAGAAACCCAGGTTGAAGCCAAGACACGTTGAAATTAGAGGTAACATCATTTAACCGAGGCTTAATTTCTGGTTTTCTCATTACCTGTCACGCATGTGTTTCCTGTTGTGTTTTCCTAAATACAATATCTTACATCACCTCACATTTCCAAAATACCAATCAAACTCTGCTTTTCCAGCTCCCAGCATAACATGGACAAGTGTTCATGCATGTTTTAATTGGAAAAGTAACATATTTAATACATATTTGGGGTATTTTAATATGAGGGCCCAATTTGACATTGTAGAAAACATGAATGGATGAATAAGAGAAAGAAAAATAAAGGACACAAAAGGAGGGAAAGAGAGAAAGCCAAAAGTGAGGCAAAAAGGAAGAAATTTGCAATCTTCATATCAAGCATAGAAGTCATAAAAATGGGGAAACTAGTTTATTTTAGGAATTCTATTTTTAGATTATAAATCACAAAAGAGAAATGACTTAGACTGAGATAGCTCAGTGGTAGAAAGCTTTTGCTCAATATAAACAAATCCCTGAGTGTGATTCCTAGTAGTGGGGAAAAAAAGAACCATGTGAACATTCAAAGCCACTGTTAAAGAAAACATTAAAAATGGACAAATGATAAAGTGAGAAACTATCTATGGAAAACATGACAGACTAAAGGTTTTTATCCTGAAAAGATAAGTAGTTCCTAGAAATATGACCAGAAGGAAAGCACTATGGTTTTTGTTTTCTTTTTTTTCCCAAGAGATATTAAAAGTATCTTGAAATATTTCATTTCACTGATAATCAAAGAAACATAAATCAAAACAAAATGTTATTTGGATTTAAATTAAGAAAATGTAAAATATTATTAAGACATTGATCAAGGTGCAATGTACTCATAAATGAAACAGGTTGATTTAAAACCCCTTTGTATAACTACTAACAAGTACTAAAATTAAATATATGTATGTATGTGCATATATATATATATGACACTTAAACTAGTACTCAAAAATAAAATAAGTAACAAAAAAGACTTAGTTGGGAAAGAATATTCACATACAGCACAAATTTCTATTTTGCATTCTACCACTTGAGCTACAGCTCTACATCTGTCTTTTTGGTGGCTAATTGGTGATAAGAGTCTCACAAATTTTCTTGCCCTGGCTAGCCTGAAGTAATAATCTTCAGTTCTTAGTCTCCTGAATAGCTAGGATTACAGGCATGAGCCACTGGTGGCCAGCTTCATTCTTAATTCTAGTTATAGAAACTAGAGAATGAGGTCTACCATTCACAAAGCTTCAAGGATACTTTGATGCAATTATATGTTTGAGAACCAGTGATGTTATGGAATACTAAACAGATAAGGTGCTTTCAAAAATATTTAATGTGGAAAAATATCTACAAACTAATATCAAGTGAATAAAAGAGTAAACTAATTTATTATGATCCTGTCCAGGATGTATAATATGACTTCAGTTTTGATAGTACATGAGTAAATATTAAATAATTTAGATAAATATATACCTATACATGCATACATATGTACTTGCCAGAAAACAGACTACTCTCAGTGTATCAGTTATTTTATGTATTTTCCCAATTTTGCTTTATGTTAAAACATATTTTTGTATTCAATAAAGCATCTAGGGTCACAGACATTTTTTTCACAGGTATTTATGATATTTACAAACTCCCATGACCCTAAAGATTAGTGAATGTTTCCTGATAAAAATTGGCTTACTGCAGAGAGATCTTCTTCTCTAGCAGATGATGTTTTATCATTCAGGAAAACAGTGAGATGTGGCATTTGGGTTGACCTCGCCACAGGCAGGATGTGGGTGCCAGCAATAGCTGCAAGTCTTTGAGCAAGGACCCACATTGTCCCTGCACTAGTTCTTTATTTAGCAAATGGCAACTCCTAGGATTCTCATCTTCGTTGTATTGCGCTCATGTACTCTCTCCCCCCCACTTTGGTAGTGCTCAGAAGGAGCTTGGTATGAGCATAGGCTGTACAATTTAATGAAATATTTAGCAGTAGGGTTGTCAAATAACCAAGTTCAGCTAGAGAACCATGAAAAAGTAACAACCAAAAGACAGCTGCTTACGTTATGTTAGAAATGATCTGTCCCTAATTATTACAAGGAACCATCAATGTTTCTTCTCTGGATAACTTTTACTTGCAACTCTGAGCACACAGAAGGTTCAACCTGTGCTAACAGCACTTGGACACTGCAGTACATTTATCATTGTACACAATGCTCTTAAAAGCCTGTAGGCATTGGTGACATTTTATATGACATAGAAAACAAATATTGTAGCCTGTGCCTCTTGTCTGTATTGCTGGAATAAGGTAACCGTAGCCTCTTGTTTATGTTTATAAACATGGTAAGAGATTAGACAGTTAACTCAACTGCTCCAGAGTTTAGTGATTAAAAGAAGCTTTATTCAGATTCTATGCTCTAAAATGCTTTAGCCTGCAGAGCTCATGTAGGAGACATTCTAGAGGCAAAAATAAGAGTTCTAGTCCCTATGCAAGCACAGAGACTTAGAGGAATTATGACATGTTGTAGAACTATGACATGTTTAAAATGTCCAATATTCTCATAATGAAGAAGAATTAAAAGAGGAAGCTTTGTATAATGATTTTGCAAATTAAATCTACTTATTCAACTTATGCAAAGGTAATGAAATAGACTTCCTGGTGTCTATAATTCAAAGTGTGTGGCTATATGAGGAAGATGGCAGATGGATTTTTCAAAATCTACATATTGCCATCTGAATGTTACAATCATGCCTTCTTGGTTTATAACCAAGGTCATTTTTTGCAACTTCCTTCAAGTGTGCTTTGTATTTTGGAGATGTTGGGCTATGTTAGGAAATACTCTGAGGATTTTAAAAGAAATCTAGAGAAAGTATGGAAAGGGACTGAGATATGTAAATGCTGCAGATAATGAAGATCTTACCAAAAAAAAAAAAAAACCAGAGCAAAATTAAAGCAAAGATCAGGGTAGCAAGTCCAGTCAAAAGAAACTTAAAAACACCTGTGTTTTTGTCAACAGTGGCTTGGCAGTTAGAATAGGAAGGACAGAGGAAGTTAAACCCATGCTGATTTCCAGAAGTCAGCTACAAAAAAAAAAATCTAGGACCAGATGGTTTTATAGCTTTAATAAACAATAGATTTGCATAATGCTTCCTCAATAATTCTGTCAGGAAGAGTGTTCAACTAGAAAACAGCTAGAAAACAATGTATAATTGTACTTCCTTTGAAAGGCTAACTCTCTAAATGGCTAACTGGTAATTAAGGAGAAACTGAAATGATAGAAAGGAAAGATTATAAGGTACTAACATGTCAATATGTACCAGGGTACCAATGTGCCGATATGTTTGGAAGTTCTGGGTCTCCCCTGGTAGCCACATCATAAACTGATTATCAAAGAGGCTTCTCTGACTTCAGGCACCACCTTGGTAAGGTTTTCATGTCTCTTCTGATTTGTAGTTTTCTTTGACTTTTGGTTCTAAGGCTTGGGTGACTGCCATTTGGTTTCTCTTCAAGAGGAATCAACAAACCACTTACTGCTGAATTCTTTTTCTAGTATACACATGTATCACTCCTCCCTATTGATCTCAGGATGTGGGAGCCTCATACACATTTTGAACATCATCTTCTTATGCAAGTTGCTGGGAGTTCTCATCTAACTCATTCATGAAACTGATTTATTTGAACACAATTATTCCTCCAGGTGATTTCTCCACATGCCAATACAGATTTCTACTTCTACTCTGTAGCATCTGGATCAGACATGGGTCAATGGAATAATTTATCACTGATTTCTAACCATAAAACAAAGCATTAATATTTTCCTCGCTAAGTTGAACACTCAAATATGGTTCATATTGTTCCATGATCAATTTCTTGCCACTATAACAAAATACCTGGAACAATCTACATAGGAAGAAGAAGGGCCAGCTTTGGCTTACAATTTGGAGCCTAGCAAGGCTGTTGTGTTTGCTGACTCCTGACTGTGTCACCTCTGGCATGAATGGCTATGGCAGAAACATATGCAAAAAGAAGAAAATGCTTACATCTCAAACTAGGAGTAGAGAGCTGGGTGGGACCTGACTTGCTCTTGTTCTAACAACCATCTCATAGGAGTTGCACAGAACTATCTTGTGCTCCAACGAATTAAGAGCCCGTCCACCAGGCCTACCTACTAAAGGTTTCATATTTTACTCTTTACTCTTTTATCATAATGGACCTATGGGGGAAACTCAAGCCATATACAAACCATTGTAGACATCAAAAGTCTAATGTGTGTTTTTGACATTTATGTATGTATGTGCGTGTGTGTGTGTGTGTATGTGTGTGTGTGTGTGTGTGTGTGTGTGTGTGTGTGTGTGTGTGTGTGTGAAATGAACAGCTCAGAGGAGGTCTATACTGTGATGCATATCAATCTCAATCCTGTGTTAAGATTAGTAAACACAGACAATATAGATTGAATGTTTTCTATGTGTCAGGTATACTGCCAAGAACTTGGTACCAATGAATCCTTATAATCACCTATACATGCTCATTGTATAAGACACAGAGAAGTACTGGGAAATTAAATAAATAAGCACATAGCATATATTTTGTTTTTCATGGTAGCTGTGGTGTGGGTCATTTGAGGGGGGAAGTTAAAACCATTAAAGAAGAGAGAGAGAGAGAGTCAGAGAGAGAGACAGAAAGAGAGAGAGACAGAGAGAGAGAGAGAGGAGAGAGAGAGAGAAAGCACACTTTATTATTTCTTTCTCCTGCCTTTGACCATGAGAAAGAGTGAGGTTCATCCGTTAGGACTTTAGAAACAACTTACGCCTGTAGTGTTTAGCAATCATCTTGTCTGAACATTCTTTCAGCAGGCTCAGAATACTTGATGAAGACTACACAATTGCTTTGTAGATTGGGCAGGGGAAAGAGCTGTTCTGGGACCATTCAAACCCGGTGAATGAGAAGTACTTCCTGATGGCCCTTCCCTGTGCTCAGTTGATATAAATGAAAGTGATCACTGTAAATGATCTGAGTTAGATGCTATTGCATGTTTGGGAAAAAGGGAAGGAGTTGGTAAGAATGGCTATTAGCTGTGGAATTGGAAATACAATTTTACTCTGAAATACTTCCAAAGATACTGCAGGCTAAAATTTCAAAATAATTCCAGGAGATTTTGTTTTATTGCTCATGCTGATGTCCATGGGAGCTGGGCATTATGGTTTTGGCTGCTCTATGAAACTTTGCCTGACTATTCCAGTTTCAGCCATTAAGTATTATTTGCTTCATGGTCTTTTCCTCTTTCCAAGCTAAAAAACTAATTTTGTGTTAGGTAACTGAAGGAAACTTGTTACAAAGAACAGCTACTAGCTGTAAATTGTCAGAGGATAAAGATGACCTTTCTTGGTGAAATAAAATTGCCTAGGAAAGCAATTCTCTGTCATGGAAGTTTATTATTTTTTGGTACTTTTTTATTATAAAAATTCTGTACAGAGGGGTTACAGTTACATGAGCAAGGTAATGAGTACATTTCCTATGGAGCATTGTTGCCTCCTCCTTTGTTTTCCCCCATCTCTTCCCTCCCCACCTCCACAACTACCCCCCCCCCCCGCCAAAATTGTAAAGTTCGTTTTCAACATAGTTTCTTGTACATCTCATTGTTACAATTATCTTCTTGTTGCCCTCCATTATAAAACCTGAGATTCCTCCCCCCCCAAAAAAATCTGACAAATACAAGAGAAATACATTTAAAAGGACCAAATTTAAAATTGTTAGGCTCCAACACATAGAGAATTTGATAAAGTTTGAAACAGTAAGAGTTATTTTTGTGTTGTTGAGCTGGATTAAATTTGAGAGGTAAAGTAAATTAGAAATAAAAATAGATACAAATAGAAAATAATTTTTTAAAAAAACCTAACAATGCTCGGTAGGAAATGTACTCATTACCTTACTCATGTAACTGTAATCACTCTGTACAGTATCTTTACAATAAAAAATATTTTTAAAAACCTACTTGTCCCACTTTCCTAGAACTCCTTTAGTCTTTTTTCTATTATCTTACAGAATGTCGCCTATATTCCCTTTGCTTAGATAGACATATAAGGAATATACTTAGGAATCTCTTATCATTATCGTAGTTAAACAAAAATAATGTCATGGGATGAAAGGAATGAGAAAATACTGAAGCAATTTAAATAATAAAACACTGAAGTAAGCATATATTTATATTCTATATTCCAATCCATCTTCTCAAAGAAAGGCTAAATGCTGCATTCATCCCCTTCATTTAATCCCAACAGAATTTGAATTTATGTATGAATTGACCTCCCCGATTCAGGAAAGTCAGACCAGGCCCAGGTGGCTCAGGATTACTTCCTTGACTTCATCTTATTTTGAGCCTCCATTCCTTTGATCCTTTAAAAAAAATCTCCACTTGCACTTTCTGATGTATGATTTAGTCAGCCAGTAACTAAACAACTGTCTCTTTGCCCTTCACTCGTTGGCAATATTGGCCAGTTATTATTATTGATTGATATACTCAAGGTCCCTAGAGAAAAGAGGTTGGTCTCTGGAGGAAAAAAAAAACATCTTGTACACTCCCTGTTCATCACCCTGTACATTATTTTTGGAGGTACTAATAAGAATATTCTATGCTCAAGGACTTAGACAAGCTTAAAGAGAGGAGAGAATTCTGTTTTAGCCTATATCCTTTTCCTTTGCGTCTGAGCCAACCCTATGACCTGTTCACCAATGGAATGAGGTAGAAGCAACACGTTGCTGGTTCAGACCCTACTGGCAGCTTCACCTCCTTCCTCTTCTTTATATGTTTGATATTTGGAGTGTTCTTCAGGCAACCAGCTGACACATCACATCATAAGAATCCCATCTTACGGAAAGCATACAGGTGCTTACCGTTGAGCTCCCAGCCACCAACTAGTATCAACTGGCAGCCACGTGAAGGAGCCAACTTGGGAGTTCAAATCCCCCCAGTGAGCCTCAGATGACTTTAGTCCCAGCTAACATGGAGCAGATGAGAAGATCTTGCCACCAAATCTCATGGAACTGCAGAACTGCAAGAGAAACTGAGCAAATGATGTTCTACGCCATTGGGTTTAATGGTACGTAACTGGTTCACTTTGAGCAAATAACAGGGATATCTGTTCAGTTATAATAGAAGGAACTGAAAATGTTAAGGAGAAAAGGAGTTTATGCCCCAAGACCATGTCAATACAGTTCTTTCCCACGTGATTGTTTTGCTTCTCTTTGCTTTCTGACTAGCATGCACTTGTGTTAGGATTAAGTCCTGAGCTACCTGCTCTGTGTCCCTCAGAAAATCAGAAAAGAGTCTGATTAGACTTACCCAGCTGGACAAAAGAAGATTCTTCTAGCTTCTTCCCTGAAGTTGGTTTGCCAAAACTTTCAATAAGCTTTTTAATTTTATTTGTTTTCTTTTCAAAATAAATCTCCTTCAGGGAATATGAGGAAAATAGCTGTTGATGGAGTTGGATTTAGGTGTTTAGGATCCTCAACCCTGGCCATTTTCTATGTTCCTGGCATCATATCTTCTTTCAACAAGAAGTAAGTTTTGTCTATGTTCATTTCCCTTACTAGTCCATAATCCCTTATTCAAGCCTGTCTCTTGCTTCTGGGAGAGTAGCCCCTAGCAAAAATCAATGGAACTAAAATATGAGACAGACCATTATAGAATACACTTATTTGTATTTTAGGCTGAATTAATTAGGAGCCTCGTTATGTTGTGTTTTCTAATGTCTGATTATACCATTGATTTATAAACCTGAATTGGTCTTTCTATGGAATCTACTTTCCAGACTTTAAACTAACTGAAGCTTACGTTCAGGTATGTTTGAGATTTGGAACATTTCATTTTCAAGCATATGAACTGCATAATTATAAATATCTTTGTGTTCACTGTCCCAATTCCTTTAATGTTTTGATCTCACTTCCAGTACTTTCTTGACTTCACTGCTCATTGTTCTGGTAATACTTCATAAATACTGATTCCAATGTTTCATTACTTCATAAACACTAAACGTGGTTAAACTGGATACAAAATATCTTCACAATTTTTGGTTATTGTTTGGTTTCTAACCAATATGGAGTGTTCCTTTTTTTCCCAGACCCAAGGCTGTCACACTCTTTAAGGTTCTCTTTTTGCCTGTTTCCTACCAGTGTCTTTCATTGACTTGTCTAGAATGGCATTTTGTATTATTGTTTTGAATGTTATACAAACAAAATTTAAAATGCTCATTCTTTTTAATCACCCTTTTTGTCTTTGGAGCATTCAGGCCCTCATTTTTTTATGTACTTGTAGTTCTATATTTGTACACTGACAATTCAACTTTTCTCATTATGTTGGTTGTTTGTGAACAATACACAGAAGAAATTATGGACCAAGTGGATATCACTTTTGCCTAAATGCTCTCTCGGTTTTCAACAAAAGATTGAAGCAACACAGGATGTTTCAAGTGGGCAGAGGTTGTGCTAGATACTCTGATTTGACTCAAGGGATCCACGTTATTCTTTGCAATTACTCTTGGATGTTGCCTTTTATGGACTGAAACAATGGGCCTCATTTCTCTCTGATTTTCCATTGGGCTCAGCCTAAGAGAGCTGTTGGCGGGAAACCAGAAGAATAAAACATAAGGAAGCCCTGTTATACATCTCCCTTCCTATTCCCACCATGGCTTTGTTCCTATATCACAAACCATAACAGTTAAAAATGAGGTTGCTCCTGACAAGCAGGTGTCTTGCTAATTTTTCTAGGAGGAAGAAAGACTCATTCTAGCCTTTGGATTTTTCACCATTTATTTTTTCTTCTTAAACTGGGCTATGACGTGTCCTTTCATTAAATTGCCATTGGTCAATCCAATGGTTCAATTTTCATACCTTTTTGAGATAGTTCTCACTTTTTGCCTCGGCTGTGATCTCCCTGTTTGCACCTCTTCATGTTACTGGAGATAGCCACTGTGCATGAGCCATCTCCCATTGTGCTTCCCAGTAGCTGAGATTACAGGTTCTATACCTAGCCACTGGTTGAAATGGAGTATTGAGAACTTTTTACCTGGTCAAAATCCCCAGTCTCTGCCTCCCAAGTAGCTAGGATTACAAATTGGAGCCCAAAAACCTGGCTTAGAAGAGGAATTTTTGTCCATGAAGTCTACTTGTAAAACAAAGATAAATCACTCCTCTCAAACACACATCGTGTGTGTGTGTGTGTGTGTGTGTGTATGTGTGTGTGTGTGTGTGTGTGTGTGTGTGTGTGTGAACTTTTGGAGCATCTTATTTACTCAAAACTCTAGCTTCCTTGTTGTAGTTATGCTTTTAATATAACCCTTCTTGAGTATTACCATTAGTGATGGGGATTTTGTTTTTGTTTTTGCTTCTTAGTTTGTTTGTTCTCTTTCCTCACACTTTTCTGTTTTTTAAAATGAATTTCTGTAGTTCATAGTGATTATAAAAGAAAAGAAGATTTTTTTAAAAATATACACTTATATGAAGAAAATTAAAATTCAGGTTTCTGTTTATTATCTGTAATACTGACTCTCTTCTTCTTGATTTCAGTCATTTATGAGATTTGCATTCTTTTTCCTCTTTAGGAGGAAAGTGATATTTGGATACCCTAAGGAAATTGTGAGCACTTGATGACTTGCTATCTTTATAGCATTCTAAATTCTTTGTGTGGTAGTCATTTCTAAATATAAAAGATCATATTATTATTCCACTGGAATCAGAAAATGTATCTGCTACAGCAACAGTTTTCTCTTCAAGTAACAATTTCTCTTCAAGTTGAAACCTTTGATAAAATGTGGCAAGCATCTATTTAAACACTTGTATCCATTTAAAACTGCACTTTTCCCAGTGAAACACCCAGGATTAGAGCAGGGTTAGCACCGAGAGACATCCCTAGAAAAAAGTGATTCAATGACACAAGCAGAGGAAATCCATTATTCAATCCCAATAACATAATGTCACAGATTTCCTACATTAAACAGATAACAGATGAATTAGTTTGCTATGTGTGAAGAATCTGCTTCACTACTTCCCCTCTGCATTGGGGGGGAGGGAATTTGAGAGTCTCCTAAGAGTCTATTATGTTATAGTCTTGGTTCCCAGGACTGCAGTGCTGGGAAGTGCTCTAGGCCTTTAAGGGTTAGGGCCTTTCAAAGATCCTTAGGTTACTAGAGTATGATTTCCTGTGGGATGTGGGGCCTCCATCCTCATTTTTAGATGTTACTGTTAGCTTCTACATGTTCTCCTGCCATGATCTGTTGCCTTCTGTCACCCCCACTAGAGGTAAAATCCTGTTGTCTCTCAATCTTAGACTTTGAACTTCTATAATTGTGAAGTGAATAACCCCTTCCTCCTTATGAAGTTAATTGCATCAGGCATTTCATTGTAGTAATTAAGGTTGATGAACACATGCTTCCTTTTCGTCAAACAGATAGTGTTCATTTTAATGAAGATCATAAAAGGGATCTTATGGGTACTTTTGTAAAGTACTTACAAACTGTAAATAGAACAACTCTGGACACTGGTTATTGTTACCACCTTTTGATACACTAGTAACAGACTGCATAAATATTTTTCCTCTTGTAACACAGTAAGTAGAGTGCCAGTTGAATTCCAAACTAAGATGAGATCAGTGCTCTTCACAGTTCTGAAATGGACATGTAGTGGAAGGATGATCTGTTCTGTAAAGTTTTCATCTCCATCAGGGATTCCAAAGAGAATAGCTCTACTAAGTGTGTCATCTCATAATTAAAAGAAAAGTGCTAGTATCTGGTCTTTAAGTGTTGGTAGCTGAGCAGCATTCAGGCTTTATGTTTGTCCAGTGAATGGCAGTAATTGATAATAAGAACTTTTCTTGATGATACTCAGTTTATTTCTGTCCCACTGTATTCCCCTTTACACAGCAAAAAAGTGTATCCTTATTTGTAGTTTGTCTAACAAAAACCAATCAATAACAATCTAAATGTGTTTAGAGATTCAATAATGGATTTGAAAGTATGAGAGCCATGAAGAAATTAAAGGGCACATTCAATGTGATATGCTTTCCCTCCTGCAGGTTTGTGGGCAAGAAGACTGGGATTTGGTATGTAAGCTAACATAGATGAGTCTCTGTCTATTACCTATAGCTGTGCTCATACTTTGTGGAGATGCAGAATGAGAAACAGAAAGCACAACAGACAAACATTGCAAGAAGAGTTGGTGAGGAAAACTGGGCTCATCATAACATTCAACTTATAACTTTCTTATAGTTTTGTTTTAGAAGTTTAAATTGGAACCTGAATTTATTAGTAAAATTCAGCAGTGTGTGTGTGTGTGTGTGTGTGTGTGTGTGTGTGTGTGTGTGTGTGCGTGTGTGCGTGTGTGTGTGTGTGTGTGTGTGTGTGTGTGTGTGTGTGTGTGTGTGTTTGTATCCTGGTTCTGGGGCTTGAACTCATTGTCTACGTATTGTTCCTGATAAGTGAGCTTTTGTTCTCAGCTAGCACTCTACCACTTGAGTCATAGTTCCACTTCCAGCTTTCTGGTGGTCAAATAGAAGAGTCTCACAGACTTTCCTCCCTGGACTGGCTTGGAATCATGATCTAGGGATCTCAGTATCCTGAGTAACAAAGATTATAAAACGTGCAAGCCACTGGCACCTGGCAGCAACATTTTTTTTTTCAATTTGGCCTTACTACATATTCCAAAGATTGATCATCATAAGTGCCTTAAGGATACAGTTACTTCACAAGATTCTTTGCATCTAAGCACTTGAAGGAATGGTGACTATCTCATGAAATCTCTCTTAAGTTCTATTCTTCATAGCAGTGGAGATTTCTTTAGTCTAAAGAAGTCAAGTAATCTTTAAACATCAAAAAAGGAAAGAAGACTTACAGAATATGAAGGGCTACTGGTAGACAGACACTGTTTTAAGCTATGTCATGGTGTGTGCAAGGGATACAGAGATCCTGAGAATAACATTTGGTGATCTGCTCCATTTTTTATGTTTTTTTTTTATTGTGAAAATACTATACAGAGGCCTTACAGTTACATGAGCAAGATAATGAGTACATTTCTTATCAAGCATTGTTGCCTCCTCCTTTGTTTTTCCCCTAACATCCCTTCCTTCCCACTTCTACAATTACACTCCCCCCTCCTCTGCCTAAATTGTAAAGCTCGTTGTTCAACAGTGTTTTATACAGTGGGTAAACCTGTATCCCTATTTAAGCATTTTGTTTTTTCCCTTCCCCTCTCTAAGCTAGAGAAGTATAGGCGTGCATATACAAGATGCAGGGCACCGTCATCAAATACAGTGAAAACAGGGGTCATACCATAAGAGAGGAACATACAAAGCAACAAAAAAAATCACATGGTACATTATAAATACATTAGGAACAATAGCAAGAAAAAAAACACTTATGTTCCTATCTTGCAGTTCATTTTGCTTAACATCATCTTATATGGTCATATGTACAAAGCTTTTGACCTTTTCTACTTGTCCCAGACATATACTAGTTATTGCATATAAGGGAAACTATGGAACCTATATTTCTTTGGGCCTGGCTTACTTCACTTAATATAATTTTTTCCGAGTCTTTCCATTTCCTAACAAATGGCGCAATGTCATTCTTTCTGATGGAGACATAGAATTCCATGGTATATGTGTATATATCTATATATCTATATATCACATTTTCTTGATCCATTCATCTACTGAGGGGCATCTGGGTTGGTTCCGTATCTTAGCTATGGTAAATAATGCTGCAATAAACATAGTTGTGCTGGTAGCTTTACTATGGTCTTATTTGTGATCATTTGGGATTGCTGAGTCAAAGGGGAGCTCTATGTGGAATCTTTTGAGGAACCTCCATACTAATATCTGAAGTGGTTGAACAAGTTTACAAAACAATTCAGTAGGGTTCCCTACTGTCCACATCCCCTCCAGCATCTGTTGTTAGTAGATTTCTTGATTATAGCCATTCTAACTGGGGTGAGGTGGAATCTTGGTGTTGTCTTGTATTGCATTTCTTTTCTAGCTAGAGAAGTTGAACATTTCTTCATATGTCTATTGGCCATTTTTATTTCCTCTTCAGAGAAGTTTCTCTTTAAGTCTTTAGCCCACTTGTTTATTGGGCAGTTGTTTCTTTGAAGATTTGTTTTTGGGGGATTTAATTTTTTAAGTTCCAGGTATATTTTAGATATGAGACCCTTGTCCATTGTATGGCTAGTGAAGATCTTCTCCCAATCTGTAAGCTTTCTATTGATCTTGCTAGCTATGTCCTTTGCCATCCAGAAGCTCTGCAACTTCATGACATCTCATTTGTCCAACCTTTCTTTGATTTGTTGTGTTTCTGGGTCTCTATTAAGAAAATTTCAGCTTGTGCCTAGGATACCTAGGGTTTTTCATATTCCTTCCTAAAATGTTTTCAGGGAGTCTGCTTTGACTTCGAGGTCTTTGATCCATTTGGAGTTGATTCTGGTGCAGGGTGATATAAAAGGATCTAACTTTAGTTTCTAAAAGTATTTAACCAATTTTGCCAGCACCATTTACTGAAGAGGCTGTCTTTCTTCCATTCTATTTTTTTTAGCTCCCTTATCAAAGATTAGATGGCTATATGTCTGTAGGTTCATTTCTGGGTTTTCAATTCAATTCCATTGGTCCTGAGGTCTGTTCTTGTGTCAGTACCAAGCTCTTTTGATTACTATGGCTTTGTAGTAGAGTTTGAAATTTGGTATTGATATTCCTTCCTCACTATTCTTTCTGTTAAGGATCGTTGTGGCTATTCGTGGTCTTTTATTGTTCCATATGAATTTTCGGATTGCTTCTTCTATTTCATTGAAGAATGAGGTTGGAATTTTGATAGGTATTGCAATGAATTTGTAGATAGTCTTGGGAAGTATTGTCATTTTTATGATGTTGATCCTTCTGATCCAGGAGCATGGTAGGTTTTTCTACTTCCTAAGTTCTGCTTTGATTTCCTTTTTCAGGTTTTTAAAGTTTGCATCATAGAGGTCCTTCACTTCTTTAGTTAAGTTAATTCTTAGGTATTTTATTTTTTGAGGGGCTATTACAAAGGGAGTTGCTTTCCTGATGTCAGCTGTGTTCTTCTCATTGTTGGCATACAGAAAAGCCATTGATTTTTGAGGGCTAATTTTATGCCCTGCTACTTTACCAAATTTTCAAATCAGCTCTAGTAATTTGAGAGTGGAGTCGTTGGATTCATTAAATACAAGATCATGTCATCTGCAAAGAGGGAAAGTTTTACTTCATCTTTCCTATTTGGATCCCCTTTATGGTTGCGTCTTGTCTTATTGCTGTAGTTAGGCATTCTAATACTAAGTTGAAGAGAAGTGGAGAGAGTGGACATCCTTGTGTTGTTCCTGAGTTTAGAGGAAATGGCTTTAGCTTTTCACTATTAAGTATTATACTGGCTGTAGGTTTATCATATACAGCCTTTATTGTATTGAGGAATGTTCCATGGATTCCTACTTTTTCCATAGCCTTCATCATAAAGGTCTGTTGGATCTCATAAAATGTTTTTTCTGCATCTATTGAGATAACCATGTAGTTCTTATCCTTGCTGTTGTTGATGTGATGAACTATATTAATTGATTTGATATATTGAACCAGCTTTGCATCCCTGAAATGAATCTTGTTTGATCATGGTGTATGATTTTCTTGGATGAATTGTTGAAGTCCATTGGCCAAAATTTTGTTGAGAAGTTTTGCATCGATGTTCATCAAAGAAATGCGTCTATAGTTATCTTTTTTAAAAAATGTTTTTTATTGTGAAAATACTGTACAGAGGGGTTACAGTTATATGAGCAAGGCAATGAATACATTTCTCATCAAGCATTGCTGCCTCTTCCTTTGGTTTTCCCCTACCATCCCTCCCCTCCCACTTACACAACTATACTCCCTCACCCCCTTCCTCCCCTCCCACCTAAATTGTTCAACAGTGTCTTGTATATCTCATTGTTACAATGGGTCAACCTGTATTCCTATTTAAACCTTTTGTTTTTTCCCTACCCCTCCCCAAATTATACCAGCACCAAATACAGTGAAAATAGGGGTTATACAGAGGGGGAGGGACATACAAAGCAACAAAAAAATCACATGGTACCTTATATATGTTAGAAACAATAGCAAGAAAGAAAACACCATTTGTGTCTCTCTCTTGGGATTTATTTCGCTTAACTTCATCTTATCTGGTCATATGTATATAGCTTTTGACCTTTTCTACTTGTCCTAGACATATACTAGTTATTGCAAATAAGGGAAATCATAGTTCTCTTTCTTTGATGAGTCCCTGCCGAGTTTGGGGATGAGGGTAGTGATGGTTTGGTAGTGAATTTTCTCTTTTAATTTCATTGAAGAGCTGGAGTAGTTTTGGTGTGAGTTCTGCTTTGAAGTCCTTGTAGAATTCCTCTGTAAATCCATCTGGTCCTGGGCTTTTCTTAGATGGGAGTTCTTATTGCTGTTTCTATTTCTATGCTTGATATGGGTCTGTTAAGTTGGTTTAACTCATCCTGGTTTAGTTTTGGCATGTCGGTATTTGCTAGGAAATCGTCCATTTCTTCCAGATTCACAAACTTATTAGCATAAAAGTTTGAAAAGTATCCCCTTATCATGTTCTGAATCTTGGTTGTTTCTGTGGTGATGTTTCTTTCCATTCTCATCCGGAGTTTGTTTGTTTGGGTGTGTTCTCTTCTTTTTCTAATAAGACTTGCTAAGGGTCTGTCAATTTTGTTAATTTTTTCATAGAATCAACTCTTTGTTTTGTTGATTCTTTCTATTTTTTATTCTAATTCATTTAATTTTAATTATTTCTTTCTGTCTATTGGATTGGGGTTTATCTTGCTGCTCTTTTTCAAGGAGGTTTGGATGTCTCATTAAATTGTTGGTTTCAGCTCTCTCCAATTTGTTGATGTAGGAATTCAGAGCTATGAACTTGCCTCTGAGTATTGCCTTTGCTGTGTCCCAGATCTGGTAATTTGTGTGGTGTGTTCATTTTCTGGAATATCATGAACATAACCCATAACCCACTGGTGATTCAACAGTGTGTTGTTCAGCCTCCATGTGTTACCAGACTTTCTTTGATGGCTTTTGGTATTGAGTTCTAATTTTAAACCCTTGTGGTCTGAGAGAATGCATGGCATAACTTTAATATTTTGGAATTTGGATGTTTGCTTTGTCTATTTTGTGAAAATGTTCTGTGTGCTGCTGAGAAAAATGTGTATTCTGATGCTGCTGGGTGAAATATTCAGTAGATATCTGTTAAATCTAGTTGATCTATGCAGCTGTTTAGATCTTCAGTATCTCTGTTGAGTTTTTGCCAGGTTGATCTATCCAGTGGGAATAGTGGTGTGTTAAAGTCCCCAACAATTAATGTCTTTAGATCTAAGTGAGATTTGAGGGGAAGTAGTGTTTCTTTGGGTGCTCCATTGTTTGGTGAATAGATATTTAGAATTGTAATATCCTCCTGAAAGAGGGATCCCTTAATTAGTATGTAGCAAACATGTTTATCTCTCCTTACTAATTTTAATTTGAGGTCTATTTTATCTGATATTAGGATTACAACTCCCAGCTGTTCATGGAGGCCATTTGCTTGATAGATTTTATTCCAGCCTTTCACTTTCAGAATATGTTTGTTTTTATGGGCAAGGTGTGACTCTTGAAGGCAGCAGATAGAAGGATCTTGCTTTTTAATCCAAGTAGGCAGTCTATGTCACTTAATTGAAGAGTTAAGTCCATTAATATTGAGAGTTGGGACTGAGAGGTGTTTGGTAGTTCCTGCCATGTTATCCACCTTCTTGGGGGCTGTGACAACTGGGTTCTTCCTATGGTTCTTGGACTTTCAGTTTGGGTGTGGTTTCTTGGCCTTTATTGTGGTCTTGTTGGTTTTCTATGTTTAGGACATCTTTAAGTATCTTTTGTAGGGATGGTTTTGTGGAGATATATTGTTTCATTTTTTCTTTGCTATGGAAGGTTTTTATTTGACCTTCGGTTATGAAGGAGAGTTTAGCTGGGTATAGTATTCTTGGTTGATAGTTGTTTGTCTTTAGAGAGTGACATACGTCATTCCAGGCTCTTCTTTAGTTGTCTCTGCTGAGAAATCTGAGATTATTCAAATTGGTTTCCTTTTATAGGTGATTGATCTTTTCTACTTGACCATTTTAAGGTCTTTTCCTTGGTCTGAACTGATCCTGTGCAGATTATAATGTGATGGTGGGATGTCCTGTTCTGGTCTGGTCTATTTGGTGTTCTAAAAGCTTCTTGTATCTGAATAGGCTTATCTTTTTGCATATTTGGGAAGTTCTCTGCTAGGATCCTGTTAAATAAATTTCCTAGACCATTAACTTCTGTCTCTAGGTGCTCCTCTACACCCATTATCCTCAGATTAGGCCTTCTGATGGTGTCTTATAAATGTTGAATATATCTATCTTATTTCTTGGATTGTTTTGGATAGTTGTATGTCCTTTCTCTGTAATATCTAGGCTTTTTTCTATCTTGGAGATTAAATCTTTTGCATGGTCTAACCTATTGTCAAGACATTCAACTTTTAAAAAAATTTACTTTTCTTATAAATGGTCAGCTTTGATGGCTTCAAATTCTTTGTTGGAGCTTTGTTTTAGATCTTGTATGGACTTCTTTACTTCCTTAATTTGGTGTTCAGTGTTTATTTCTCAAATTCCTTCGTTGATTGGTTATGGTTTCATTGGACTTCGTTTGCTTCTGACGGGCTCCATTCACCATTCCCTTCTTGGTCTCCCTGAATTCTTTCAGCTGTCTGTTTATGGATTCCATGAATGCCTCTATTGATCTTTGTCTATTCTCATCCCGCTCTTGCAATTCCTGTATTACTCTTTGATTAGCTTCCTCACGTTCACGCAATTCCTGTAATTTTCTGGGACTGTTCTCAGCCTGCTTATGCAATTCCTGTATTTCTCTTTGATTAGCTTCCTCATGCTTATGAGATTCCTGTATTAATTTTTGATTAGCCTCATCATGCTTGTGAAGTTCCTGTATTAATCTTTGGTTTGCCTCACCTTGCTCCCTTTCACACTCACTCTGAGTCCTTTGCAGGCTTTCAATCTTTTCATTCACCATGTTTACCAGTAGTATTTGTAGAGCTTTTTGGGAACTGTCCTCTGGATTATTCATTAACTGTTCTGTCACCTAATTACCATGAGTGGGAGTTGAGATACCTAGACTTGCCATTTTTCTTGTGTTTTTCTGGCTTGTTTGCCCATTTGGTAAAAATGTAACACCAATTTCATGCTAGAACACTATTTTAAGGCAAGCATCAACCAGAGTCCTGTAGTTGCATAGTCAAAATGCCTGTAGATACAATATAGTTCAAAAGATACAATCTATTCAATATAAAACAACTATGGACTAATGGCTAAGAACATCAAAGAGGGATTCAGCAGACCAGAAATTAATAGGTGTAGGGAGAATTGTGGGGAAAAATAGTATTAGAGGGATGTGGAGAGGTAAAAGGAAAGAGTGAATTTAACAAAGTCCTAGTCTCTGAGAGGAAATGGAGAGAACAGAATGAAAGGTGAGAGGTAAAGAAATAAGAAAAAAATGAAAAAACAAGAATTTGAATTTAAAAAATTCTCACATTTTATGTCAGGGTTTAGATTCCCAAGTTAGATTCACATGTTTCATGTTGATTTTAGAGAGATATTTCAATTTCTAAAATTTTTTATTGTCTCAAGATAATTGAGATTCACAAGATTTTAGGTACTATTTGGCTTAAACTCTGCATAATATAAGAAGTTGGGCCCCAATCACTAATGGAAGAAATAAAGAAATATCACTTATATATTATAAATAAAATTATTTTCAAATACCAATTTATAATAATTTTATCATTATTTATTTATAATTTTTATAGTGTCTATTTTTCACTTTACAGATGAATGTCTATTTAACTTTTTAGTACTCTGGCCAAGCACAAATACTTTAAAGCTAATTTGGCAGACTTGTACTAAGAATTATTTTTAATGTCAGAGGAATTATGTATTTTTGTGGAAGCCATATAAATATTGAAGGTGATTAAAATCCAATTAAGAATGTTAGATTTTGATGAATGTGCTCTTCGTTCTCCAGCTCCTTAATCCAAGAGGCAATCATAGCATCCATTTATATACAAAACAATGACATTTTAAAATTACTACACGGAAGGAAATTGTCTAACGTAGTCCATTTCCCCTTTTAATAGTAACAGAATCCTTACTTCATTTCAGGTAGAAATGCATCCAAGTAAAGACTATAATTTCTAGCCTCCTCAGTATCTAGGGAGGGATACTATAACGTTAACAGAACATGGTGGATAAAATCATTATAAGCTCTTAAAAACAACTTTTCCCCAAACTGTAGTTTCTGTCTAGATCATGAGTGTGATGACTGGATCTCCAGAGGAGAGAGAAAGGACCTCCTATCGTGTTGGATGCCTGCCATCTCATTGTAGCTGCTTACTGCTGAACATCTAGATGAGTGGATAAATCTTTATGTGTTTAAGCCTCTGTTGTTGTATTTCTATTACTAGCCACAATTCCCAACAGATGCACAAGCTACGAGAGCTTTGGAAGTGCTCATTAGTATTTTAAACTGTTTCCATAGTTTTGTGGTTTCTTGATGTTGCCCAACGGGGGTCACCTGAGAAGGTTTAGAAAGATGGAAGGTATAGTGCTGTATTTCCCCATTGCTTAGGATTACAGATGAAAACATATCTAATTTCCTCTGTTTTATTATTTGGACATCTGTGTGTCATTTCATTTGAACTGAGGTCCTATAGCTTAGAGTAATTTGCAAACCACTGAGCTCTAGACCAAAGTTCTCATCACATAATTTCTAAAACATGGACTGTGTCTCAGTTATTCTTCTAAGTGATGAATGTACAATAAGTCATTTGACTCTTTTCATAACTGCAAGTGATAATTGCTATAAATATGCTCATCCCACACATGGGGACACCAAGACACAATATGTAACTTTGAAAAAGTATATATAGGTTGTAAGTAGTTAAACAGAGACTCAAACACAAGTTTGCTGCAAAATCCAGCATTGAGAAACATCATACTTCCTTTTTAGTTAACATGCATGGAGTACAAAGCACTTTCTCAAGTTCAAATAGAGGTTATCAGTGAGGTGCTGATGGCTCATGCATGTAATCCTAACTGCTCAGCAGGTGAGATCTGAGTATCACAGTTGCATACCAACCCAGGCAAAAAATCTATGAGACACTGGTTAACAACAAAAAAAAAAAAAAGAAAGAAAAGAAAAGAACAAAAGAAAAAAAAAAGTGGAGCTGTGTCTCAAGTGGTAAATACCAGTCTTGTAAACGTTACATGACAGTGCTCGGTTTCTGATTCAAACCCTAGTACCAGCACACACACACACACACACACACACACACACACACACACACACACACACACACACACACACACACACACACACACAACCAAACAACACCAACAAAAAACCAAATGCAAGTTATCAATTCCTTTATATTATTACTGCTCAAAGTTCCTGTAATCTCCTTCCTTTTTGGATAGCTAAGTGTGGTATCCCAGTAAGAGTACTACTGAAGAGAAAGCAGGGCTGAGATCTCAGAAATGACATGAAATACTCATTTGTAGAATGACCAAGTCCCTTCCTAGGCTGGGATTGCTGGACGCAGAATTGAAATTTATTAGATGATGAGGATTGGGAAGGTGGAGAAAAAAAATGAATGGGATTTCTACAGAAAGGTGTGTTAATGGTAGATCTGAACATTCCTAGAAGAAAAAGAAACACATTGGAAGTTGGGGAAGGGGGGTTCTTCTCCATAGCACCAGTTGAGGGAGTTCCAGGGAAAACAGAGTGAATTGCTATAATACACTAGGGTGTGTGTGTGTGTGTGTGTGTGTGTGTGTGTGTGTGTGTGTGTGTGTGTGTGTGTGTGTGTGTATAACTATCTTGAAAGTGGTGCTGTGTAGAGCTCTAGCCTGGAGCAAAAGAGCTCAGCGCCCAAACCCTGAATTCAACTGACCAAAAACAAAGACAAAAACAAAAACAAGACAAAACTAAAAACCCAAACCTTACTCTCATTATATATATATATATATATATATATATATATATATATATAATTAGACTTTACAACATTTTCTATTAATCTTAAATTTGAGTAATATAATATTAGTCTAAAATTTTTTAACTGTGATAAAGTACATAGGACAAAATTTCCATTTATTATATAAGTTAAATATAAATTTAAATATGTCTAGAACATATATAGAATATAAATATAAATATACACTTTTTTTGCAGCATCTGGAATCAAACACAGAACCTCCTGTTTTCTAGACTAGTGCTTTATTGCTCTATCACGTGAGTTACATTTCTAGCCCTTTGGTTTCCATTTTGTCTTTGAGGAAAGATCTTGCTAACTTGTTTGGAATTACCCTTCACTTCTTGCTCCTTCTCCCTTTGCCTCCTGAGTACCTGAGATTACAGGTATATGCCGACCAAAATGTGTAATCTTAACTGTTTTTTCCCATTGTACAGTTGTATATATTCAGTCTCTAGAACTACTTTTTAAATCTATTTCAGCTATTTTATCTATTTAGTTTAACTATATTTCTTTATTTTTAGCTCTTTTAGTTTTTGCAAAACTGCAATTTATACATTAAACAACAACTCTCCATTCCTTAGCCCCCACAGTCATCTTTTGAAATAAATAAACAACTAAAGAGGGATTGTACAAGCAAAGCAAATCTGGACAACTATCTTGGCCTCTCCTAGTGTTCCAGAACCCTTTTTGCTAATAGATAGGCTAAAAGAAATAAGAAATTTCAAAAATATGTGAAAAGATAAATCCATTTTGATTATAAATCCATTGAGAACGTTGTGAATGTTCATAGATTTTGAACATTCTTTACATATCAAAACTATTGCTGTAAGGCAGAAGAAAATCATAATTTAATTCTAATTTGAATAAAAGAAATGTAATGAAGTAATCCAAGATATGAAAGGAGTCTGAAAACAAAACAGAAAGATATTAGAAAACCATTTGAGGAAATAAAGCTAAGTTAACAAGGACTCTAAGAGTGAAGAGAAACTACAAAAAGACTATCTTTACAGGCTTCCATTTTTTCCCTGTTGCTTTTTGTATGAGGAAAGATTTTTTCCAGGCTGAGTCTCTGTGGAGTGAGGCTATAGTTTGTCCTTGGCCCTTCCCATTGTCCTATGGTACCTGTCAGAAATCCCTTCTCTCTCTCTCCCACACTCACTCATTACACTTCAATTGTTTACTATATGCCAGGCAACCTTGCAGCCCCTGTGCTCCACCATTGAAAACAATGCATAGATGATTATCCATCCTATGGGCTTCCATTCTAATGTCAGGTGGAGGGTGCAAGGAATCAAATATCCATAAGTAAAATGCATACATACTGTGCTAGATGATAGTAATAGTTTCAGAGAAAAGAGGAGTAGAATAAATAGGAAAGGTGTGAGAATTGCAATTTTCAACAACGGCACCAGGAAAGGTCACTTGGGAAAAGAGGTTTTTTTTGTTTTTGTTTTTGTTTTCAATTTTAGGGCTTTTAGCCAGATTGCTGGTATTTTAATTTGGATATTTTAGACAGAAGAAGGAATTCTTGGTTTTATTTTTTATATTTAACTTAGAAATACATTTTAATTGTCAATGTCTTCAGCTTTAACAAATGGTTTTGTTACTAGAAATGGTGAATTAAAATAAAAACAAACTTTAAAAAAAACCCAAATAAACCAACCTGCCACTTCCCAAATTCTCCATTTTATGGATTGTCTTAGTCAACCAGATTACCACATGTAAATACTTTTAGCTCAAGTACCTTTTACCAGGAAATGATTCCCAGAAATGGTGCCAAAAAGGCTAGGAAAATAGGGAGAGTGTTGGCAGAACTGTGATTCTCTTAAAGCAGGAGGCTCCTTTTTCCATGAGTAAGGGGATCAGTGCCCATACTGTGAACCATTTTCTCCCAAGCTCCCTTGCCATCTGCATTTCCCCACAGATTTCCCTCCAAGATTTCCGTAAGGCCATACTTTGTGAAGGTGAATGGTATCAGAGGCTCATGCCTATAACCCTAGTTACTCAGGAGACTGATATCTGAGAATCATAAGTCAAAGCCAGCCAGGGCAAGAAAGTCCATGAGACTCTTTTATCTCCAGTTAACCATCAAAAAACTGGAGGCGGAAGTGGAATTGGTAGAGTGCCAGTCTTGAGCAAAAAAGCTAAGGGATAGCACCCAGACCTTAAATTCAAGCCCCAGTTCTAGAAGAAGAAAAAAACAACTTCTTATCTATTTCTATAATCTGCTTGGTCTTTTAGAACAATATGAAATATGAATTTATGCATTTTGCAAGAAGTTAAAACTTACAGATTTGAGAAGTAGTCATAAAAGACAAGAAATGTAATGACTATAGTTTTCAGAAGATATTGGAAAATGACAGGTGTTACTATTCATTCAGTGTCAATATTCTAATAAATATCCTACAGTGTCTATTGACTTTTTGAAATAAGTCAATAAAGGTTCATATATTATTTATACGATTTGTACCTTTCTATCAAGCTTTTTATCTTCTCCCAAGTCCTATCTAAAGTATCTTAAAGGTATTATCAGGAGATAGTAGAGAAGAGCTGTAAGTGTGTTTTATGAATATTATTTCTCTTGTGAAGACTCTTAATCACAGACATAATACAGTCTCCTGTAAAAGGGACAATTTTCCTTGAAAATTAAGGCTAACTTGGAGATTCTTTTGTAAAGGTGTATTATAGTTCACTTGCTTGTATTTCTTATTCTTAGGAGCCACTAACCTAAGGAAGGGCAGGGTGAATAACGGCAGAAAACAATAGAATGCTGCACTTTTGTTAAAAACTTAATTTTCTTTCTCCTAGTAAATTAAAAAAAGATTTTGAGAAACTATATAATATTTTATACACTCTTCTTTCAAAATGGTTAGTCATCAGAGAAATGGAAAGGCTATGCACTAGAGATAGGCGCATATTTCTATGGGTGTGTTCCTGTGGAATGAATTCAAAGTTAACACACTAAATCCTGTCAGTTGAGTTGCAGGAATTGTGAGTAATTAAAGGAAGTAAATTCTGTCACTCATTAGTCATACAGAATGCTCATATTTTTCTGCTGAGGATGAGTGTACAGCTCTGAAGCCTGACAATTATACGATAGAACATGTTTTCATGAATCATTCAGATTCAGCTGTGGTATGTTCTAGTATACATCACATGTGATACCTTTTGACTATTCCCCTCCCCACCAAACCCATGAATTGCTCAAATAAGAAAATAAGGATTAAGAGTAGAAAGAGAAAATATATGAGTGAAAAACTGCTTTATTGTTTATTATATCTCTAGACTTCTTTAAAGAGAAGTATGTATTTTCTTTTCATCTCTTCCTATCAATTTCCCCTTCTTTTGTATTATAATAGTAGTTTTCTATACCATGTACAGTCTAAGGCTGGACTGAGAGATGTTCAGACAGTGAGGACAGATCACTCAGCATTTCCATGAAGCTAAGTTTCTATAATCTTCTCCAAAGACCTCTTTTTCTTTTGCAGTAAATATTCAGTATAGAACTAATTGATGTATGTGAGGTAAGATGTATAAACAAGGGCTGGAGATTAGTTCAGAACCCTTGATTAGGTTCAAATGTCCAATTACTCCTCCCCATGGACGTTACTCAATGTTTAGAAGATGACAAAAGTTTTAAAGGGTTTTCCCTCCTTTAAAGGCTAATCAAAGCAATACTTCCTTAGTCCTAGGTCTGCCAATTTTTTCCTTCTTACTCTGACTCCTTTTATTTTTAAATAGAAATAGTTCATTCTAGTTTTTGTTGTAATTTATATGCTACTCTCATATTTCCCCAATTTAGATTTTGGTTATCACAAAGCACTCTATAGTTTTAACCTTATTTTACAGTGATAGATGGTCAGCAATTGCTTATTGGTACAAGGATTTAAGGCCAAATAAGACATGGACATTGACTCTTGCAGAAACTTTAAAAATTCAGCTTAGTCTGACACCTACATGAATCATATACTTTTAGTCATTTACACCAGTAACAGTTCCACTCAGTTATTCTTATTCTATATAATCCCAGAAGACAAATAATGACAAAGACAGCATTCTATACACACATGAATTCTTTTTTCTGTGGACACATATTTATTGAGAACTATGTGATGCTCTTATTTGAGAGTTGATATATAGATAAATTCAATAGATCAAATAGTAAGTAGGAAAACTAATTACCTAGTGTAAGTCTTTCCATTTCCAAGAAGTAAGCCAGGCCCAAAGAAACATAGTTCCTTTGTTTGCCTTATTTGCAATAACTAGTATATGTCTAGGACAAGTAGAAAAGGTTAAAAGCTATGTACATGTGACCATATAAGATAATGCTAAGCGAAATGAACCCCAAGATAGAGACACAAGTGGTTTTTATTCTTTCTTGCTATTGTTTTTAATGTATTTATAATATACTGTATGATTTATTTTTGTTCTTCCCCCATGGTATAATCTCTGTTTTGCACTGTATTTGATTCTGGCACCCTGCATCTTGTATATACATTTTTCTAATTTGGGGAAGGGAAGGGAAATAACAAAATGCTGAAATAAGGATACAGGTTGACCCATTGTAACAATGAGATGCACAAAACTATGTTGAAAATGAACTTCTCAACCTTGAGGGGTGGGGTGAGATGGAGGGGTTAGGGAAGGTGGGGAGGGAAGAGATAATAGGGGAAAAACAAAGGAGGAGGTAACAATGCTGGATAAGAAATGTACTCATTACCTTAGTCTTGTAACTGTAACCCCTCTGTACAGTATTTTACAATAAAAATATAAAAAAAATTTTAAAATGCATCTCAGAAAAAAATTACCAAGTGTACACTTGGTAGTAGTTTATCTTATTTTTTCATGAAAGACAGCGAGAAGAAACTTATAATTTGCCCTTTCCTAACAATAAATAAGTTGAACAAAGGGAAACTCAACAATTCTTCTTACATCTGTCCAAGAAGGGAGGTTACAAGGTCCACAACTGTCTCTAACTTACCCAACCAGAAATCCCTAAACAGAAACGTCTCTGGATCCAGTATTAAAGTATGAATGTGGTCAACTGTGTTTGAGTAATGGAAGGTTCAGTGTGAGCAAGCCTGGAAAGGCCACACAGAAAGAGTTCCCAGTTACTACCAGGAAGTCTTAACCAGGTCCTTACTGGGAATACTGAAGGAAAATACTCAACTCCAGCTCCCCCTAGCAGCTATATTTATAACTGCCCAAACATGGGAACAACCAAGATATACTTATGTATGTGAATGGTTGAATAAATTCCTTACCAATAGAGTAGCACATGGTGCTTAAAAGAAATCAAGCCATGGAAAAGTCACGGAAGAACACACTCCTTACTAAAGAAGTAAGTTTTAAAAAAAAGGCTACATATTGTGTGTGATCTCAACTCTATGGTATAAAACTGTGGAGATCGTATAAAGATCTCTGCTTGCCAGGGGTGGGAGGAGATGGAGAGATACGTTGAGATGGGAACAGAATATTTTTTTACAGCAGTGGAACTACTATGTAAGGTACTCTCAGGGTAGATGTATATGATTATACATTTGTCAAAAGCCACAGCAACCGAAGGCAAGGTAAGGTGACTATGGACTTTGGGTAATAACAATATGTTGTAGGGGTTTGGGGGTTGTAACAAAGGTACCACTGTAGTGTGCAGTGTTAATGATGGTGGGGGTCTGAGTATGTGTGGGGACAGGGAGACTATGGGCTCTAATTGAGTTTGGATGTGAAGTGCATGACCCAAAAGGCTCATATATTAAAATGATGGTCCCTAGGTGGAGCTATTTTGTGAGGGTCTGGAAATGTAAGAGGTGATACCTAGCTGGAGGACGTTGGTCACTTGGAGGTAGATTATCCATGGAGAGCTCCTGTCTTACTTTTCACTTCCTTTCACACTTCAGTGTCATGATGTTTTACTCAAGCACATGGAACCAAGCAGCCATGAACTTAACCTTCTGAAACCCTAAATTCAAATAAGTCTCTCCCACTTTAAGAGACAATGAAATGTCATTCATACAGGATCTTTGGGTGCTTTCCATTCAATTTTGCTGTGAACCTAAAAACTTCCTTAAATGAAATTTTATTCATAAAGAAGTTTGTTTAAAAAAAAAGAGAGACCAGGTATTAGAACTTGAGAAATCTCACTTTACATATTTATATAATGGGAGTGATGGAATTGTTCAGTCACTGCCAATGAAACATAGGGTGAGAAAAATAAAAATCAAAGAGTATAATAAATTCATTCAATATTATGCTTGATTCTCTGATCACTCCTTCCAATCAGTGGACTGACAAAGGAACATTCATGTAAAATGGACAGGGCACGGTGAATCACAGACAGAAAATTGTCAATTAACTTGTATGAGTTCATCCTGCCGATTAAACTGTGCCTACATGGAGCCACTGACTCAAAGGATTTCAGGAAGAAATGTCTTTTGGCAACCATCTAGGAGAGGGCAGAAAGTATTGTCAAAGTTAAGCAAATATTGTGCATGATCCATGCACAAGCTGAAACTATCAAAGCACCAGTTGGCCTGTTTCCATTGGCCTTATGTGAATGGCACAGAGGAGTTGGGGAGAAAGTAGCTGGGAATATGGGCAAACAGCAAAAGATTTTGCAAATGGAACCTAGAAAAAAGCAAAGACTACCCATGAACATTGAGGGATTACTTTGTTTGGTAGTAACTAATCCAGAAGTTGTTTACATTAGCTAAAAACTGGAGTAATCTAAAAAACAAATCATTCTGAGGCTGGGAAAGTGGCTCAGTGGTAGAGTGCTTGCCTTGCATGCATGAGGCCCTGGGTTCGATTCCTCAGCAACACATAAGCAGAAAAAGCTGGAAGTGGCGCTGTGGCCCAAGTGGTAGAGCACTATCTTTGAGCTGAAGAGCTGAGGGACAGAGCCCAGGCCCAGAGTTCAGGCCCCACGACAGGCAAAAAAAAAAAAAAAGAATCATTCTTACTGCTATGCAACCTTCAAGTCAATTATGAAAAGTAATGGTGGGTAGATTTCATTTTTAGATTATCAGCATTCCATGCAAATGTGGCAACTTGTAAGATATCAAATGGTGCTATCAAATATCATTTAATTAAATGATGTAATGACTCTTTTCAAAGTCTCAGTTTTGAATAAATGTATTAAAACTGCTGTGAGAGGATGACCATTGTTACAATGATATAGAATGTTTACAAAATGAAGGCATACAGGAGAATGATAGTACATAAATCTCATGACACTGTATATGACAACAGTAGGCAGTGAGATTCTACTATCATATTTCACTTAATCTTGTCCTGGTCAGTTTGGGCTGACAAGACAAACCAGATAATTTATTTGTCACAGTTCTGCAGGCTGGGAAGTTCAAGATCAGGGAGTACCTTGCAGGCCAATATAATTCTCTCTCTTAGCACATGGCTTAGAAGATGGATGCTTTCCAGCTGTATCGTCATACACTAGAAGTAGAGAGAATGCACACATGCACACTTGCTTCTCATTCTCTTGCACAAGGATAGAGAACTGGAGACTCTAATCCATAATCTCATCTGAACCTAATTGTTTCCCCAAGGTCTCATTTCTAATTATCATCACATTAAAGGTTAGGGTTTCAACGTATTAATTTGAGAGGACACATTCAATCCATCACAATGAATCTCTGAAATAGGTATTAGTATACTCATTTCCTAGATGAGGAAATTGAAACTCAAAGAGATGAAACTATTTTGTCTGAACTTTAATGACTATTGCTCTTTCCCTTTCATGGCCTAATCTTACTTGGTGACTCATAGCTGAGAATTTCATCCCTTCATGAAGGAGGGACTCTATTTACCTTCAAAATGATTCTGCAATGACATCCATAGGTAATATGAATGTACAGTTATGCATGTGCAGAATGACCTGGAGTTTTACAAGCAATGAAATGACTGGGCTAATTTGGGAAGTCTCAGATTTTCTGGCAAAAGAACAAGGACTATCTAGAATGAGTGGACTGGCTGGGCCCATCAGTAGCAGGGGTTCATTAGGCTTGTATTTCCTTTGTATTTCACTTGTATTTCTTATATTCACTTGGATTTCTCATTAATCTTGTATTTCACTTGTATTTCCTTTGAAAACGTTATGTTCCCCAGTATGAGTTTTTACTTTCATCTTCCCTATTTTTTATTAGCATACATTATATGTACAAAGGGGTTTGTTGTAACATCTTGATATATGTATATGATGCATCTCAGTCAACCTCATTCCACTACTGCTTCCCTTCTCCATTAAAACAATTTCATTATTCAACTTATTTATATGCAAATAAATTACTTGGATCATATTCGCCTTTGTTCACAATTAGCCCAAGTCTTCCTGTTGGTGCAACTCTCTATCCCCCAATGGAAAATGTGTTACTTTGCTGCCATTCATTGTCTTATTTTTATTGTGCATTGGATGTGCCAGTGCCTGGCTAGTTCAGTGGGTAGAGCATGAGACTCTTTAAGGATTTCACCATGGTCTTTCAGATGTGTATATATATATATATTGATCCAAATAACACTCTCTCTTACTCTCTTTCCCTGTTGATCAACAGCTCATTGAGATTCCTCATTCTACTTTCAGACATAGTTACAATGTTTCAAAAATTGTAACTTATAGTCGATATCATTTTAAATGGGAAAACCCCACTGAAATTGTTACCCCTAGTGTCAGGAATGAAATCAAAGTATCTACTCTTTCTGTTCTTATTCAATCTAGTTTTGAAACTCTTAGCCAGAGGAATAAGAAATAGAGAGAAAGAGCAAGAGTGTGTGAGAGAAATGGAAAGGAAGAACTCAAATTATTCCTTTTTGCAGATGATATAAGCTAAA
Source organism: Dipodomys merriami (assembly GCF_024711535.1). Taxonomy (NCBI): domain Eukaryota; kingdom Metazoa; phylum Chordata; class Mammalia; order Rodentia; family Heteromyidae; genus Dipodomys; species Dipodomys merriami. The sequence goes on from NW_027202826.1 coordinate 19,554,687, forward strand.
TTTAACAGACTTTAGAGACTCCACCAAAAAAAAAACGCCACTTAATCTGATAATTACTTTCAGAAATATAGCAGGATATAAAGTTAACACAAAAAAACAGTAGCTTTTCTATACATCAAGAATAAACAGTCCAAGAAAGAAATTGGGAAAACAATCCCATTCACAAAGTCTCAAAAACAATTCATAGGTAAAGTACTTCTCCCAAAAACTATAAAGGCTTGAAGAAATAAATTGAAGAAGACTCTAGAAAGTGAAAAGCTGTATATTGCTCACAGATTTTCAGAATTAAGGTTGTGAAAATGGCCACCCTACCAAAAGCAATATACAGATTCAATGCAATACCATGACAGTTCAATATCATTCTTCACAGAAATAGAAAAAATCAATCCTTAAATTCATAGGAAGCATAATAGACTTTGAATAGTGAAAGCAATTCCAAGAGAGAAGAATAATACTGCAAGTCTCACAGTCAAGGCTTCAAAGGATACTACAAGGTCTTAGTAATGAAAACACCTTGGTACTGCTGCAAAAACAAACTTGAAGACCAATGACATAGTATCACAGAATAGAAGACCCTAAAATAAAACCACACAGCTACAGCCATCTAATTTTTCTACCAAGGAGCCACAAACACTGGGGGAAAGATAGCTTTTCAACAAATAATGCTCAGGAAAGTGGCACAGATAATTATTTTCTGAAGAGATCTCCATTGCTCAGAAAGTAAGAGCAAGATCAGGAAAATATCAAATAAAAAATTTTCTACAAATCCTCTGGGTACTAATCAGAAAGCTGAGATCTGGAGGATTATGGTTTGAGGCCAGCCCAGGTAGAAAAGTCTGTAAGAAGAAAAGTCTCTAAGACTCTGCCTCCAAATTAACTAGTAAAAATCAGGGTTAGATGTATAACCTAGTAGTAGAGTGCTACTCAAGCAAACAAGCTGAGTGTGAGTCCCTGAGTTCAAACCTACTAGGTGAAGTAAACCAAACCCAAAGAAACATAAGCTTCATGGTTTCTCTCATTTGTAGTAATTAGAATGTGCCAACAAATCTACAAGTATTCACATTGGAAGGCAAAAGACAAACAATACATGGGAACACGATAAATTATTCAGGTCTCTAGACATTCACACACAGTGAAATCAAAGGAGGATCTTCTTAGGAGAGGATCACAAAGGCTCAATAACAATGTGCACATGATTAGATAAAGTACTATATATCAAAATGAACTCCAACTCCATGAAATGGAAACAAGAGGTTTCTTTTTTCCTTTGTTGCTGATTTTGTTTTCTGTATCTTTGCCTTGTTTTATAAGTTTATCTATTTTGGGGAAGGTGGCAGGATGGGACAAAGGGTGAACAAATGTTGCAGTGATACTAGACACTGTGTTGAAAATGAGCTATAAAAGGTGTGCATGGCAACTGGAGAGAAAAACTGGTAGACAGCGAGGGAAGCGCAGCATGTAATGCATACATGACTTATATAACTAGAACTCCTTTTTACATCACCTTTGCAAGAACAATAACAATATGTAGGCCAGATGCCAGTGGCTCACGCCTGTCATCCTAGCTGCTCAGGAGGCTGAGATCTGAGGATCACAGTTTAAAGCCATCCTAGTCAGGAAAATCTGTGAGACTCTTATTTCCAATTAACCATGAGAAAACCAGAAGTGGTACTGTGGTTCAAGTGTAGAGTGCTCACCTTGAGCTGAAGAGCTGAAGGACAGTGCCCAGGCCCAGAGTTCAAGCCCCGCAACAGATAAAACAAACAAACACACACACACACACACACACACACACACACACACACACACACACACACACATTTTATATGTATTAAAAAAGGAAATTTCTGCAAAGCAAATGAAACAATTATTAGAAGCAAGAAATAACCCATGGAATTGGAGAAAATCTTCATTAGCTATTCAACAGATAAAGGATTAGTGTCCAGAAGAGATAAAGAGATAAAAAAACTGAACATAAAACACTCAATTAATAAACAGTCAAGCAAGAGAAGACAGTTTAGAGAAGAAACACAAATAACTAATAAATACACAAAGAAATGTTCGATGTCCTTAGCTATAAATGAAATGCAAATCACACTAAGATTCTATCACACTCCTGTCAGACTTGAGATCATCAAGAGAACAGACAACAAATGTAAGCAAGAATCTGGGGGTATATTTATGTGTGCAGGTATATTTACTAGGTTTATAGGTATACATGCATACATATATAGAGCATGAATGTAACTACGGAACAGTTTGGGGAAGGGAAAGAGGGGAGACAAATAGTATGAGATTTCTAATGGCTTCAATCATTTGATATGATTAAGATTAAGAAGGATGTGAGAACTGGTCATAACAGTGACACAGTCACCGAGGAGATAATAGTTCCTTCTGCATGTGATATATATTTTCTGTATGTGTGTATGTGTATATATTCATAGATACATTATATAAATATTTCCATACATAAGCGTATGATATTTTGGAAGTTGTCTTTAGTAACATTAAAAAACTGCATTATAATGAATTAATGTGGTTGTTTTTTTTTTTTTTACTTTCTTTCCCCTGATCTCTAGGAAACAGCTTGCTGTATCTTCTAGAAAGAAAGAATGTAGCATAATGGATATGGTGAAGACCAATTTGTGTTCTTAAGTGACCACATTTATCAACTTCATCATTTTTCTTTCTTTTGGCTTCTTATATAGCACATAAGTACCAAAGAGGAAGCCCATAGAAAATACTGTGAATTTTCTCATGCTTTGAAGACAGAAAATAAAAAAGGAGTGGCAAGGAGTTAGTGTTTAGGAAAGATGAAATCCCATCAGAAGGATTGTATTCATCCAATCATTCAATCAGCTAGAGACTACCACCCTGCTCACGTGAGCTCTTAAAGAGAAATGTCTAGACATGGATTTCTCTTCACCTATGAGTTCTATGTTGATTATCATAGAAATCCTAGAAAGGAAGGAATAGAGAATAATGATGAACTAATGAATTATAGTGGATTATTTCTAAGAGCCAAGAATTAAGATGAATTAGTGAATTATAATGACTTAAAGGTAAGAGCAATGAACTTGCAATCCCAGCTCTCAGGTGGCTGAGACCAGACAAGCATTGGTATCATACCAACCTTGATAATGTGACCCTGTCTCAAAAAAACTCTTTGTTCAGCTGGATGCTAGTGGCTCACACCTGCAATCCAATCTACTCAGGAGGATGAGCTCTAAGGATTGTGATTTGAATCTAGCCCATGCAGGAAAGTCTGTGACATTCTTATCTCCAATAATCTACTTAAAAAAAAAAAAGCTGGGCTGGGTGCTGGACTCAGGCCTGTAATCCTAGCTACTCAGGAGGCTGAGATCTGAGGATTGTAGCTCAAAGCCAGCCAGGGCAGGAAAGTCCATGAAACTCTTATCTCAAAAACTGGAAGTGGCGCTGTGGCTCAAGTGGTAGAGTGCTAATCTTGAGCTGAAGAGCTGAGGAACAGTGCCCAAGCCCAGAGTTCAAGCTCCACGACTGACAAAAATAATAGCTGGAAGTAGAGCAGCAACTCAAGTAGTAGAGTGCTAGCCTTGAGCAAAATAATCTCAGGGACAGTGCCCACACCCTGACTTCAAGCCCCAGGACTGTGATCCCCAACCTCAAATAACAAAAAAAACCCTTTTCCCCCCCATGAAAACAGAGTTCCCTGTCTAAGAAAAATCTGCTAGCATGCTAAGCAAATGCCTAGAACTGGACCTTTAGTCAGAAGTTTCCTGGATACAGCTCCTGCCTCTTTCTCCTATGAATTCTGAAAAGCTACAAGGCAAGGTGCCAACTATAAGATATCTCAGGTTGCTCTTTGAGATAGTCTGTGTTTTGAGGCTCCACTTTAATTTCTAGCAAGTGTTTCTGATGAAACCTGACATCTTCTGATGATTGCTGAGTTGTATGCTAGTCAAAGATAATTACTACTCAAATGCAAATTTTACAGTTGAAGCTTTCATTTTCAGTTGATTTCTGAAAGCTCCGTGGGTATCGGGGATAAGAGAAAGGTGGGTACTCCCTTAGTCAGATTTTATAATTGTCATATGTGGGAGTTTTCAGAATCTGAAAAGTCAGTGAAAGCACTCTGTATGTAAGCTGTATTTTAAATAGGTGAAGACTTACATTATCCATATAGGGAAATAGAAGAAAATATCCACATTGTTCTATATCAGTTGTCATTGCAAAAGTATCTAGAAGCCCAGAAACTTCCCATTTGATACACTCTTGACGAGAAAGCTGGCCCTGGATTATAGTTTTTCCCAGACAATATTCCCAGTAAAAATGCTGTTTCTGCAAATGGTGTAGCACAGTACCTCACAAAATGAATAGTATGCAATGTATTTTTATGTCTTTATGTACATGTTCTTTCAGATGGCTAGGTTGTATGATGTAATTCTTTGATATAGAAATATCATATTTAGGATGAACTTTTATATAATCTGGCTTTCTACCTGCTAAAAAAGGGGGATAAAAAGCATTTCTATGGAAATGGACGTTACCCACTGAAATATAAAGTCTCCCTGAATCTGCTATAATATACTTACTATAGCACAAAGAAATCAGAAATGAAACCAAAACAAATGTGGCAACTGGATTGGCATAACTTATACAAAGTTGCTGTTAAAAGTTCAAGAATTTGCATTCAACAAAATCTGGATTATCATTTTCTAGTTAGCTGTGTAACCTTAGGCAGTTAGTTTGTCCATTTTGAATCTTAGTTTTCCTGTATGTACATATATTAGCATGTAAATATAACACATAGTGATGACTAGGACATAATAGCATTATCTAGATTGTTAACATTATGTTAACATGACTATTAATATTAGGAGACTGAATCTAATGGCCTGCTATATTGATCAACTTCATTATACCTAAACACATATTATTTTTGTGTGCATTGTAAAACAATGACATTTTCTGCTTTCCAAGTGATTTTTCTAACCACAATTACCATTTATTCAGCTAAAATACAAGTTGTAGACTAGTTTCAATTGAGCATATAATAAGAATGTTTTATAAGTAAGCTTAGGGCAATATTGATTTCTGTTTTTAAAAGCATGGATCACTGTTTGGTGGACATAAAATCTATATGAAACATCGATCTGTTACTTACACTATTGTTAAATTTGAAACTCTTCAGCTGTGTGTTATATATCATGTTATCCCTTTGTGAGATCTTAGGTCACTGAATATTACAATTTCTTCTAAAATAAAGAAGGAACATTGCCATCTCTGTGGGTAGTGCTGGATTCACAAAATAAGAATGTGAAAGAAAATTAGTAATAGTTCTTAAGATGCCAACCTAGGCTAAGTTTCCCTTTCACTAAGAGAATATTTCTAGCTGGATTTGGTAGGGGAACTTTTATGAAACTTTCAATTTCTCTTTCTCAAATCTTTCCCCTTAGGACATTAGGCCTTCAGTTGCTGTAATCAAGGAGTAATGGTTCCATGAACCTTGCCTAACCTTTTAGTCTTTAGATTACAGAAACCTGCAGGTGGATAAAGATTGTCCAGGAAAGACATAAAGTGATAATGAAACTCTGGGAAAATGACAGGCTCATAGAATGGATGAGTGCAGATTTCTTGTACTATTTATAGTACATTTTCCTTTTCATTTTATTCTTGGAATTTTAAATATCCCCTCAATTGAAATAAATAGTTTTCCTTGGCAGGTCATATACAAATATAGGTTGTATTTGTTCAGAGCATTTTACTATCAGCATATTCCCTTAAGAACAAGAAGGTTCTTAAAAAGTAGAAATCAGCTGAGCACTGGTGGCCACACCTGTAATACTAGTTGGTGAAAGAGGCTGAGATCTAAGGATTGTAGTTTGAAGTCAGCCTGGGCAGGAAAGTCCATGAGAATCTTATCTCCAATTAACCTCCAAAATCAGCCAGAAGTGTAGCTGTGGCTCAAGTGGAAGAGTGCTACCTGTGAGCCTAAAAGCTCAGGGACAGCTCTGACGCCCTGAATTCTAATCTCAGGACTCACTCACATACCCTCCTCCCCCACCCCCTATCCCTCCCACACAAGCAGGAGTTGCATCCAGAGCAAATATGCAGAAGAGCTCCCATGTCCACATCCATACATAGAGCTCATGCCATAACAATTCGCTGGTGAAAGTAAAGTTGGAGTTGATGTGTGATATCAAGACCACCTGGTCTGAATGGGGAGAAGGCAGTGCAAAGAAAGGGAAAAACCTGTGGCAGACAGCCAGCAACTTGATAAAAAATGTCCTAGTTTTTAGAAGTAAAAATGGTAAGGTGGATTTGCTTGCAATGTTGTCCAGTTGCTGTGATAGACAGAATGTCGGGTGTAGCATCAGTGAATGATGTGATGAGCTCAAGAAAGGTTGGCAACAGCCCACGATGTTGAGAGTCAATTAAAAGGTAGAAATAAAGCAGAATAGCTGCGGCTATGAATTTGCAGTAGCTTAAACATCATGATTATGGGTATGTGAAACTTTCAGGGTTAAGAGAGGTCCTACTACTTGCATGTGAAAGACAATGAAGTATTGACTAAACTAGAACATAAAATAAGTACTTCTGCAAAGCATGTTTGTCAATGAAATTGTTCCTTTAATGATAAGTAGCAGTGCTGTGTTAATCAGTTTATAGTACTATAACAAATACCTGAGGAAATCAACTTATAAGGAGGAAAGATTTATTTTGGCTCATTAGTTCAGAGATTTCAGTCTGTGATCTGTTGGCATTGCATTAGACCTGTTGGTAGTATGTTATGGGAGAACACGGTATGCAGTATAGAACAAAACTGCTCAGCCTGTGGCTGGAAGAAAAATTAAAGAAGGAAGAGTTAGAGATCCCATAGTTTCCTTTCAAGCTCAGGTAGGTTCATTCCCATGCTACTGCTTACCTTAAAACCTCTACTAAGCCTGGTGCCGGTGGCTCACACCTGTAATCCAGCTATTCAGTAGGCTGACATCTGAGGATCGCAGTTCAAAGCCAACCTGGGCAAAAGTCCTTGTGAGATTTCTATTTCCAGTAAACTACCCAAAAAAGCTGGAAGTGCACTGTGGCTCAAGTGGTAGAGAACTAGCTTTAAGCACAAAGAGGCTCAGGGACAATGCTCAGGCCCTGAGTTCAAGCCCCAGGACCACCCCCTATATCCACATAAAATATTAAAAATCTATTAGCCTCAGAGTTTATACCACTTACCCAGAACACCTTCTTGGGAGCCAAGCTCTTAACACATTGGCTTTGATGAATACACAGTAGCAAATACTATGACTTTATTCCTATAGAGAACCATAGTCTAATGCTTCTGCAGAGTTCTTTTTTTATAAAATGATTATTGTCAAGGTGATGTATAGAGGAGTTATAGTTACATAAATAAGGTAATAAGTACATTTCTTGTCGAACTTGTTACCCCCTTCCTCATTTTTCTCCCTCTTTCCCTCTCCCCCACCAAGTTGTACAAATCATTTCCAGCATAGTTTGTTGTATCACTGTTGCATTGGTTCCCCCTTTGTCCTTTCTATCACCATTTAAAAAAAAATTTCCCTTCCCTTCCCTAATTCAGATAAACATATAGACAATACCCAGGGTACCAAAATCAAATACAGTGACCGCAGGGCATAAACCATAGGGGAAAAACATTTAAAAAAAGGAAGGACTTGAAAAAAAATCATGTTAAGTGAAGTAAGACAGACCCAAAGAAACATAGGTCCCATGGTTTCCCTTATTTGTCATAATTAGTCCAGGACAATCTTAGCAGATGAACAGAATAACTCAATAGCTATATACATATCACCTTTGAGGATGATGATAAGTGAAATGAACTCCAAGACATGGACACAGGAGGTTTTCCTTTGGTGGTATTGTTTTTAATCTGCAGAGTTTTAATGGCAGCTAATTACTAATTACTCTAGACTAGATGTTAGGTATGGTTTCACAAGGCATTCTTTCATTGGCTCAGGCCAAAAACTTGGAGTCAATATTTTTTTTTAAATTTAATTTAATTTTATTTGTGAACATACTGTACAGAGGAGTTACAATTACATGGGCAGGATAATGCCGTACATTTCTTACCAAGCATTGCAGCCTCCTCCTTTGTTTACCCTTCACATCCCTTCCCAGCCTCCCCCCTCCCCCCCAATCCCAATCCTTCTCCTTCCCCCCTCCCCCCCCCCCCCCCCCGCACCGACGTTGTAAAGCTCGTTTTGGACATGACAACTTGTACTTCTCATTGTTGCAACAGGTCCTTATCCTTAAACAACTGTATCCTTAAACAACTGGTTTTTCCCCATCTCCTCCACAAGTTATACTGACCTCAAATATAGTGAAAGCAGGGGTTATACTGTGGGGGAGGGACATACAAAGCAACAAAGAGATAATCTTATAAATGCGTTAGAAACACATGCATGAAAGAAAAAACCATTAAAATACACATCTAAGGGTTCATTTTCCTGACATCACATTATCTGACCTTTTCCGCTTGACTCATACATATACTAGATATTACAAATAAGGGAAACCATGGGATCTATGTTTCTTTGGGCCTGGCTTACTTCACTTAATATAATTTTTTCCAAGTTTTTCCATTTCCTAACAAATGGGGCAATGTCATTCTTTCTGATGGAGGCATAGAATTCCATTGTGTATATATACCACATTTTCTTGATCCATTCATCTACTGAGGGGCATCTGGGTTGGTTCCATATCTTAGCTATGGTAAATAATGCTGCAATAAACATAGTTGTGCTGGTAGCTTTAGTGTGGTCTTGTTTGTAAACATTTGGGTAAATGCCCAAAAGTGGCATTGCTGGGTCATAGGGGAGTTCTATGTGAAGTCTTTTGAGGAACCTCCATACTGCTTTCCAAAGTGGTTGAACAAGTTTACATTCCCACCAACAATGAAGTAAGGTTCCTTTCTGTCCACATCCCCTCCAGCATCTGTTGTTGTTAGAGTTCTTGATTTTTGCCGTTATAACTGGAGTGAGGTGATATCTCAATGTTGTTTTGATTTGCATTTCTTTTATGGCTAGGGATGTTGAACATTTCTTCATGTGTCTATTGGCCATCCTTCTTTCTTCTTCAGAGAAGTTTCTCTTTAAGTCTTTTGCCCACTTATTTATTGGGCAGTAGTTTCTTTGAGGATTTGTTGTTGGGGGGTTTAATTTTTTGAGTTCCAAGTATATTTTAGATATGAGACCCTTGTCCGTTGTATGGCTAGTAAAGATCTTCTCCCAATCCATGGGCTTTCTATTGATCTTGCTAGCTATGTCATTTGCCCTGCAGAAGCTCTGCAACTTTATGCAATCCCATTTGTCCAACCTTTCTTTGATTTGTTGTGTTTCCGGGTCTCTATTCAGAAAATTTCGGCCTGAGGCAAGGAGACCTAGGGTTTCTTGGAGTCAATATTGACTTCTGCCTTGTTTCCTTTTTTGATTTCCTTTTGTTCTCCACATGCATCCAACCATGATTAAATCCTGTTGGCTTTACCTTCATAATGAAATTACAATCTGGCTGTTTCTCTCCACGGTGGCTCTGCCGTGGTGCTCTCAGACTCCTCAGTTCTGGATTTCTGTAACTGTTCCTCTGCCTCTTTACTCCTTCCTTATAATTGCTTTTTCATCCCAGCATCTACACCAGACTTTCAAATCTCAAGTTATCCTTTGCTCAAAATTCTGTAGTTTCCTTATTTAAAGAAATTTAAGTCGAAAGGTGGGCGACGGTGGCTCACACCTGTAATCCCTACCTACTCAGAAGGTTGAGATCTGGATTGTGATTCAAAGCCAGCTCGGACAGGAAAGTCCCTAAGATTCCTATCTGCAATTAACCACTGGAAAACCGGAAGTGACACTGTGGCTCAAGTGGTAGAGCTCTTGCCTTGAGCTAAAATGCTCAGGGACAGTGCCCAGGCCCAGAGTTCAAGACTGAAAAGGAAAAAGAAAAAGAAATCTAAGTCAATGTCTCTGAGTAAAGTCTGTGTGGCCAGCTTGCTCACTGTTAACCAACTTCCCTCTCCTACTCACCGCCCTCCCCCCCATAGATCACGCTTATTTCTTTGTTCCTTCAAATGGCAGGCATGATCCAACACCAATCTATTGCCTTTCTTTCATTCTTTCTTTCTTTCTTTCTTTCTTTCTTTCTTTCTTTCTTTCTTTCTTTCTTTCTTTCTTTCTTTCTTTCTTTCTTTCTTTCTTCCTTCCTTTCTCTCTCTCTCTTTCCTTCCTTCCTTCCTTCCTTCCTTCCTTCCTTCCTTCCTTCCTTCCTTCCTTCCTTCCTTCCTTCCTTTCTTTCTTTCTTTCTTTCTTTCTTTCTTTCTTTCTTTCTTTCTTTCTTTCTTCTTTCCCTCTCCTTCCTTCCTTCCTTCCTTCCTTCTTTCCTTTCTCTCTCTCTCTCTCTCTCTCTCTCTCTCTCTCTCTCGCTCTCTCTCTCTCTCTCTCTCTCTCTCTCTCTCTCTCTCTCTCTCTCTCTCTCCATTTCCCCTCTCTCCCTGTCTCTTTCTTTCCAGTCCTGGGGCTCTAACTCAGGGCTTGGGCACTGTCCCTGAGCTTCTTTTGCTCAAGATTCCCACTTGAGCCACAATGCCACTTCTGACTTTATCTGAGTAGTTTTTTGGAGCTAAGAGTCTCACAGAATTTGTCCAGGCTGGCTTCATACCATGAACCTCAAATCTCAGCCTCCTGAGTAGCTAGGATGACAGGCATGAGCCACTGCCACCTGGCTGCATTGACTTTTCTATTACGAGCCATTGTCACATTACTGTCTCATTTCCTTTAAATGTTTTACCAAGTGCATTAGTAAAATAGGACAAAGTGTTGCTAAGTGGTAGACCACTTGATTGGCATGCATGAGGTCTTGAGATCAATCACCAGGGATGAAAACAAAACAAAACACACACACACACACATACACACACACACACACACACACACACACACACACACACACACAGAAAAAGAAAATTCTAACCCCACTTAGAGTCTAACCCATCCAATCACACATAATGTTTTACCTCTTCATGATTCCCTTGGTTCACTTTATGACAGTTATCTGCTTTTAAATTATGTATACTGTTCTGATTTATAGTTTGAGTCATTCACTATATTCATATTCCTGCTAGATATGTTCCTTTGGATGTTTTGCTCATTGATGTGTCCCAAGCACTTATAATCATGCATAGCAGAGTGGTCACTTAATACACAAAGTAATGTTTTTATTGGACAATAGATCTTCATGTTGAGGACAGGTTGGACAAGTGCCCTAATGGTTCCTGTAAGGCTGTAACATTATTTGAATAAATAGGAAATTGACTGATTCCTGTATCTAGATTCCATCTCTACCATTTCCATACCACCAGTGCTCATTTTTCAGAGATGCCCAGAGAGGAATGTTGTTTAATATTAGAGGTCTGGAGTCTTAACACTCTCCAAATTTTAACTCTACTAGTTATTGTTGGAAAGCCTGAGAATAAGTTAACTTTTTTACATCTCAGGTTTTTTTGTTTTGTTTTATTATTCAATGGATTTTTTTATTATTTCAATTTTAGTTGTGAAAAACTAAAGGGAGATATAAATTCTGGTCAGCTGATAATTTACAGTTTTGTACCACTTGATGATACATAGCATGTTAAATATTTCTCCATAATTGTATTTAGAGTTTTACTCTTCCTAGGAATATTTTTATAGATAGTACAAAGCTAAATTTTTAACGGCAGTTCGGGTGTAAATTGTGAAGAATATAAGTAAGTATTCTTTGTGAAATCTCAGAAGTTAAATCCACATTCAAGCAGGAATATAAACCATAATGCATGCCTGTAATCCTAACTACTCAGGAGGTTGAGATCTGAGGATAGCGGTTCAAAGCCAGCCTGGGCAGGAAAGTCTGTGAGACTCTTATTGCCAAGAAGCCACCAGAAAACCAGAAGAAGTGCTGTGGCTCAAGTGGTAGGGCGCTAGCCTTGAGCTGAAGAGCTGAGGAACCACACCCAGGCCCAGAGTTCAAGCCCCATGACCGACAAAAAACAAACAACAACAACCAAAAAAACATAATGCATGATCAGAAGCAAATGATTTTGAATGGTCTAGGTCCTCTACAGTATGGATTATGAAGGTACAACTCACTCACTATACCTCTGAGTCCCAGGTATTTGTTCAAAAATTAAGCAGATAATAAGCTTTATATGGTTTTATTTTTATACAAGAATGTTTAATTTGGAATTTCTAGTTCTTAAAGAATATTTTCTTTTAGCTAACCCATCTGGGCCACACTAGTTTAATTTTTAAAATTTGATATTTCCAACTTATCAGTTACAGATCTGAATTGGACAGTTGTATTGGATGTTAATCACCATTGGGAACAAACATTTGCAGAATGATCAGCAACTCTTGATATTGTGAGTGTTTCTCCAAGAAGATCCTTCCATCAGGTGTGAAGTTACAAACCAATTGGAAAGAATCCTTCCTGTTATATAAATCTGGCTTTCAATTTTTGAACCCATTACCTTAATGTTCAATGTCATTTCCCATTTTGAAAACTCAATCTGTGTGCAAGTATTTGAAATGATCAGAGATATTACCAAGAAATTGACCAATAAGCCATAAAGCTGCTCAACTCATTACCAAAACCATTTATTTGTTACTGGGAAAGTTCCCTTTTTGAAAACTTTGCAAAAGAGTGAATCTAGAGGTAACATTTCTCTGAGTTTAAGGATATATTGTTCTGTATGCAATTTATGTACTTTGTTGTAGCTCTTAAAGAAGTGTAAAATTAAGGCCATTGTGGTTTAAAAACTGTAGTACAAGTAGTCATGACATTCAAGGTACAGTTGTGAAAATGGAACTATTTAAATTGAGATTGGATTGGAATAGGTGGAAGAGAAAAATGGAGGCATGATATTGAGAAAAATGCATTATACTTGCAAACTGACATTTTGAATTGAAACCCCTTTGAATAACTACTTAAAGATAATTTAAAACATATACCTGAAGTACAGGAATAAAAGTCTTGAATGGAAATCAGACAAGAATCTAGAGAAATGTGCACAATGTCTGTCTTTATTTCATTCCCTAATATCCATTGCAGTCCACTAGACTAAGCTGTTCCAGTGTATCACAGTTCTGTCAGTATGCAGACAGAAAGAGCAAACACTCAAGAACAGCCTTCTGTGAACCGACAACCCCAAATAAGACATGCTAAATCTCTTCGCCAAAATTGAATGAGTTAAGCCAAGAACTGACTGAACAAATCATGTCTAAGTAGGTTGTTTTCAATCTGAATTTGAACTAGTCATCATTCTTCAAATCCTGTAGAAGATTATATGAATCAATTACAGGAGATTATAATCAAACTCTGCCGTGTAAAATATGTCTTTTACCTTGTTGAAGAAAGATAAGATGGGCCTAAGGGGGAGTGGAAATCTATGGCTTTTCTGTTGGCGGCAACAAATAGGCTGCTTCTTCAAAGTACATTTACTTTTCACCTCTTCCCTTGAGGGTCTTGATGACCTCCCTATTTTTATTTTGGTTTTCAGTGGGATTAAAAGATCTCCTTGAGTATTTCACCAGGTGCTTTGGAGCAGCCTATAAGATACATAAGAATATAGCGAAGCTTAGTTAGTTGTCTTTTCTAAACACTTTAAAGATCTTTGGATCAAAAGAAAAATCAATGGAAAACTTTTTCAGTTGCTACAATAGAGCATGTGTTCATAGATGGATTTTTTAAATACCTACTCTTTGCAGTGACTCAGGGAAAGAGAAAAGATAAATGTAGAGCTTGAAGTTCCCTTTCTAGAACACAAATCTGGAAGATGGGAACAGTTTTCTAGAATGAATAGCAAGAGAGGACCCTCAGGGCTTTGAAAAAAAATCTAAACAATTAATTATAGATGCTCTGGTCACCTGTGAATTCACAGGATGTATGAAATAAGAACTCACCTGAGTTCACAGGATGTATGAAATAGGATATGGCTCTAGACTATATAGAGAGAGGTTTTGTAGACTCAATTCAAGGTCTTTGCCAAGCTTACTGGTTTTCTATGCTCTTCTATTAGCAAGATATTCCTAGCATTTTTCAACCAGTTGCCAAACTGTGAAGTACCTTTGCTTTTACTGTTACAGTAATGAGTAATCTTCTGCAATCGACTGCTTTACTGGAAGAACAATTTCTATTAATTGAGCTTTGCTTGTGAAAATTAAATGAGATAGTGCAAAACACTCAATAATTCGCTTGCAGGCAAATATAGTCCTAAAGCATTTAATGATGTGTAGGATATAAGTATTTCTCTATAATTCTTCTCCCCAGTTTTCCCTCCTTTTGCTGTGATATGTTTAAATGCCTTACTGACTGATATTAAAAATCGCTGCACAGAAATAGATTTCAGATGAAATAGATCTAAGAAAGTTGACAATGACTTTGAGACAATGTAGAGTCAGCGATGGAGGGTTAGCCACAAACTATTAGATGAAGTTGGCAAAATAGAGAAGAAATTTCAGAGGGGTATCTGTACTACTTGTAATCCCAGGGCAATTAGTATAACTATTGGCTGTGGCAACTTGGAAGACAAATTGTACATGGCATAGTCGGTTTTTTGTCCTTTCTGATGGTTCTGTGGGCTGAGTAACCCAAAATCACGGATTGGGTTTATTTCCTGGTGAGAGCCTCCATTGATTTGCAGGCAGGTACAACCTTATATCTAAACATATCAGAGAGAGAGATTCTTCTCTCAAGCCCCTTCTTGTAAGTGTATAATCCCATTTACAAGGGTTGTGTTTTCATGGTCTAGTTACCCCACCAAGGCTCTATCTCTAAATATCATAACATTATTATTCTCTGGATGACAAGCTATTTGAGGAATGAGGCTGTATCTGTCTTGGTTATTACACTATTCTTACATTTGAAAATTGCTGATTTAACTAAGAGGAAGTTATAATGCAGAAGTGTTCATATGCAGCGTCAGAGGTAGATTTGTATACATATATATGTATTGTGTATGTGAGAGAGCAAAACTCCATGTTTAAATTTTGTTATCTCAATGTAAGTATGTAAATATTAGATTTAGTGTTGAAGCTAGATAATAATTCAAGGATAAGGATAAGCATAGTATGGTTTGTGAAATGCTTAAGTGTTTCACAACATCCTTGGGAACAACTGTTTCATATTTTCTTAATATTTTCATAGCTCATCCTACAGGTAAGTGCAGTCAATTTACATATACTGTCAGTGCCTCTGGGGCAGGGGTGATAAACACCTTCCTATGTCTTATACAACACATACTGGATTACCCACCCCACTTTCCCCAGGATGCATTTGCCAGGGCAAGGGGAAACTACATTGGCTTTAGATTCAGCATGATGCTGTTTGCATCCTTCTTTCTACCTGGAAACCTTGCTCAAATCATTCAGTGCTTCAGCTCTTTTGTCAGAAAGAGGGATGGAAACACCCATCTCCAGGGATGGTGGGGGATTCCATGGAATGTCAGGAAATACACCAACACAGTTCCTACCATAGGGTAGAAAGTCAATCATTATTCCTCTTGACTTTATCACCCTTGTCAAGGAGGAAGTGGCTTTCTAAATAGATTGAATTACGCTGTTCCTATTTCCCGATAAGTCTTTGAAAGCAGAGGCTCACTGTATTTAGCAAAGCTGCTAAATGTATCTGTTGTGCAATATAGCTGCTGAAGGAAGAATTAATTTCTATTATGATTGTTCATTTGAGAACTTATTACTGGCTAAGCTCTCCAGATGTTTCCAGAGCTGCCCTTGAAATCCTAGCAGCCCTGTGCCTGGCACATGATGAGTACTCAATAAATGTTCTTTAAACAAATTTATTATGAAGACAGTATAGAAGGTATAATGGAACCGAGATACATCTGTAGAAAGTTTTGCCTAGGGTTTCCATCTACCTGGTTCCCATAATTAGATGCATGTCTAAATGACAGGGAGAATTTGTGGAAACTTGAAATACCAACCATAGTCTTCTGCACTTACCCAAGTTAACAGAATTTCAATTTCAAGGGCATAGAGCAAAATAATTTGTATTTGTAAAAATACCCTGGAAAACTTTGATGATCTTCCAGGCTCAGAAACCACCATTCAGGGATTGGTGGCGCGAAAAATGTGATTATTAAAAGGCAAGCTGCCACTAAACCACTTGGATTGAATGGTGAACTTTGCCAAATGTAGATTTTCCAAGAAAGTGGGATTAGAATCCCTGGAAATGGAGCCCAGGTAGCTCAGTATTTGTATACTCCCTAAATTCAAAGTGCATTTGGAAATTTGTAGCTCTCTGCCATAAGCAAATGGAACAGTTCTGAATTTCTTAAAATGAAGACTGGAAATAAACTAAGGGACTGTTTCTCTTTTTTATTTGTTGAGCAATATCTTCAATGGTGTACAATAGGGGTTTCAGTTGAGCATGTTAGTTTATGGATACAATGTTTCTTGATCAGTTTTACCCCTTCCATAATTCTCCACCCATCTATCCCAAATCCTTCTTCAGTGAAGACTGGGGTTAAAGGCATTACAAAAGAAAAGTTTTCTTCAAAATAACTACCAATTCCCAAATTCTATTCTGCCTGTGGATGAGGGAGGGGAATCTCTACATATTAAGCTGTAAAAGTCATTTAAAGTTCATGAATACCTGTCCCGAGACAACTTAGAAATCATTGGTCATGCAAGAGCTTTCTAACAAGCCTGGCATGTCTTGATATTTCTATGCAGTCTGTAAATAGAGACAAATCCCTTCTGAATTTATATGCCCTTTGTTTCTTTATTTGGATTTTGTACTAGATAGACCATCCAGTTTGTGATGAGGGCAGAATTCCTGGCCCTTTATAATTTTAGAGGGTCTGTTTTACCTATTACTAGTTTGTTGGGAATCATTTCCTCATAAATATTTTTTTATTATAAATCCCAATTATGTGTCTAAGCATTATCATGAATTTTGTAAAAATGCTTTTCTATACCAGATGATGATGGCCAGATGAGCTTTCTTAATCATTAATATAGTGAAGGATTTTAGAATAATGTACAATTTTGAGTTTTGGGCAAATGGCCCATTTTATCTAGTTTGTAGAATTTGTCTATGTACCTTTGCATGTAGAGTTGATTAAATAATCATTTTATGAAGTTAATTATAATATTTATTACTTATTTAGAATCTAATAGTCTATCATACATATCTGCTAGAGTAACAGAAATACTTGTCATAGAGCACCCAGTGATATGTGGAAAATAGGAAGTCATTCTATTCCAAGGTTAGTATCCATGATACAATCAGATAGGAAAAAGATTTGTTATAAAATGTCATAGCCAGAAACACTTTGCAATGGCTTACTAGATGTTTTTGAATCTGTCATGCAAAAGATAATATATACAATGAGCTGCACAATACACAGTGAATATTAATTAACTTTTCATCCCTTCATGTCACATACAAACATCCTAAACTGATCAAGTTGTTATGTCTCCTCCAAAATGTTATGAATATATATATATATATAGTATTAAAATGAGCAGATGCAATTGTGCATTTTTGGCTCTGCAAACATTGTTTCCTAACAAATCACAGGATGACATAGTTTTCTGTGTCTCTGAATTATGATTTCTTATTATCATTTATCATTATTTCCAGGGTTGCCTAAGGCAAAACTGGTGCCTTGGTAGTTCAGGAATGCACACTTTAATCCTAGACTAGAAAAATCTGAAATTCTTTTGGCTTACACACCATTCCCATTCTGGTGAATAGCGCAGGATAGAATAACCATGGCATTTAGACAGCCACACCCCACAGAGTAAGGCAAACTATTGTTTTTCATTTAAACATAATCTTTCTGGCATCTGTTTGCTATCTTAACAACATAACACATTAGTTCCAACCCTTCCGAGCTTTGCTTATCCCAGATGTTGAATGAAAAAATTATGAAACGACATTCAATAAAATAAACACGGCATAGTGTCTATCTGATTTCTTTTGTGACTCTTCATGTCACACATCCAGCTTTAGAACTTGTCTGCATTTGTTTTAAAATAGGAGCATCCTGATTTAATTTATGTTTTAAAAAGATGACTGTCATGTGGAGTGCTATGTTTTGAGAATTTGAGCAAAAAGGCTGTTGTCAGTTGCCAACAGCTTGGTTCTGGATTTCCGTCCCTCCAGAACGGCGGAGCCAGTACATTTCATAATATTTGATATCGTGTTATAGTGGCACATGATGCACAAGCACAAGCCACACCAGTACCTGAATTGCTGACAGGGGTTGGGGATGGGGATCTAAAACTTTATTTTAATCATTGCTACCAGTTCTCATACTAATTTAACAAGGTGGTCTCAGGTCAGGCTCTTGAAGTCTTTTGTCTTTGTTAGTCTTCTCCTTTTCCTTTGAGTTCTCTGATTTTCTTAGGTTATTTCAGTGGTCAAGGCCAACATGTCAAACCCAGCCTGGGAGGTCAGAGCTATGAGATTGCTTTCCTGACTTTGTATTTATTTTCCTGAGCTGTGCTTATGCATGTACTCATGCTTAGCAAGAATTTGCTCAGGTCAGTCAGAATTTAGGGAAGGGCCATGTACAGCAGAGGTGTGTGATTCTCTTACTCACCTATAATATCTAGGAACTACTGTGGAACAATCACTTTGCTAGTATAGGGCATGTGGAAAGAAAAAAGTAAGGGTGTCATATTCTAAGAAATTTCAATTATTGAGCATTTCTTATGTGAGAATACCTTCTACATACTATTTTTATTACTTGGTAACACTTCTGCATGATACATGGATTGTTTCCTCATTTTAAAGATGAGAACAGGATTCTATAATTATAAAATGTCATGTCTGGGAATCAAATTCACATAGTCCTCTCCAAAGAGACCTATGGTATTAAATAGCTTCCTTATAACACCCCAAATATCCACTTGCCTCTGACTTCTTATTGAAACCACCAGAAAGTTATATTTATAGATTAATTTATTTTCTAATTTTCACCTGAGAATACCAAGGAAGAGAGATGAGAGTTGACTTGTCTGTTGTCATATAGTAAATATTTTTAATTACAGCATCTAGGTAGTCATTTTTCATGGTTAGCAAATTGTGAGGTGTTTCATCCATGTAAGAAAGGACTAAAAGTTTGATTTTATTTTTTCTAATCTTCATATAAAGGACATGTTTATTTTGCATAGTTTAAATGAATACTGGTGGTCAAAAACACACACATATAGGCCTGGATTGTACTATGTCTTTTATGCAACATAATTCTGCATCTTGGGATTAATTCAATTTGTCTTCATTATTTAAGAAAAGTACCCTGAATGTAATCTCATTATTTCATCTCAAATGTAGGAAACAGAAATTATATATCTAATATGCAAGAGACATTTTCCTTCTAAGCACAGAATAAGGAAAAGGAATTATAGTACTCTGCTGCAATACACAGTAAACTAACATTTACTTGGACCATAATTACACTATAAGAACTTGAATGTTATTTAGTGTAATGATAACAACAGAGTGAATAAAGGTCAGGAATCATTCCAAATGTTGTAAGGCTTAAAATAAAATTAGCATGTGTTTCGTTGAGAGGAAAAGTTATAAATTATCTTTACTTTTCTTTTTTTCTATTTTTGATGTGAGTATTGGGGCTTGAGCTCAGGGCCTGAATGCTGCCCCTTAGCTTTTTAAATATATATATATATATATATATATATATATATATATATATATTGTAAAGATACTGTACAGAGGGGTTACATTTACATAAGCAAGGTAATGAGTCCATTTCCTATCGAGCGTTGTTATACCCTTCTTTATATTTCCCTTACCTCTTAGCTTTTTTGCTCCAGTATGGTACTGTACTAATTTAGCCACAGCTCCACTTCTGGCTTTTCAGTGGTTAATTGGCAATTAGAATCTCATAGACTTTTCTACTCAGACTGTCTTTCGCAATTCTTAGATCTCAGCTTCCTGGACAGCTTGGATTACCAGCTTGAGCTACCAATATCCAGCGAATTATCCTTTCTTATTATATTTGAGCAGTTCCAATGGCTTCTAAGACCTAGACAAATTGTCAGCATTATTTCAAAGCTTTATAATTTTTAGGTGTAAGCCCTGTCGGATGAGAACTACTTAATGAGAAAAAAACTACTTAATAAGAAACAACAGCAATAAATTTCAGTATTAAATTTACCCAGGACCAAAGTGTCTCAGAGCACTTTATTGGCTTATGTAAAATTTTTTGTAATTTGTCCAGATTTTAATTGGAAAAAATGCACTCTTCTCTTAGAAAAAACATGCTGTTCAAGCCAGAATGCAAGGAATATACAGAATGTGTGCCTCTCTTATCCATCAAGGGAACGCCACGGAGTACATGAACAATTGGAAGAGAGATGTGCTGTGCGCTTGTGGATGCTTGCAATATGTACACACTTCCACAAGGAGAGACAGGACTGCTCTACTGAGACTTCCACTAAAATCTCTAAATAAGCAATTAGCCAAGTTTATCTCAAGAATATGTGTGCTCAGACGCTGGTAAGTCCTGTGGGGCACAGAATAGCTCACGGACTCTTCTTTCCTCCCAGGCATACTCAACGTGATCACAAATAAAACTTGTTCCAACTAAGATGGGATAGGCAAATATACACACTACACACACACACACACACACACACACACACACACACACACACACACACACACACACGCACACACACATGATCGTATTTCTCCACTGAAGCCCAAAAGTCATGTAAGCAGCTACTTTGTAGTCACTTTTGTGCTTTCCACTACAGTCATTGCTTTGGAAAACTGTTCTGGTAGATGTCTACAGCCTATTTTGTGGATGGGGTTAGAGTACACACATAATCTCTCTGCAATTCACACGTGCAAAATAAGGGCAATCACAGCACTTGCCTGTACAGTTGTGAGCTTTCCAAAAAAAGAGATAAGTATGTAAAATTTAGTCTGGACAGAACTGTCTTCAAGAAATAAGAGTAGCCACTCTCGTTCCCATCATGCCCCTTCCATAGAGATTTGACGGAGGGCAGAGTTGAAGGAGCAGCCTCATCTCCTGTCTATAGCAGTATTTTTTCTGGAGGACTATACATAAGTGAAGAGGGAGAAGCATATCTGATCTTTGTAATTGCATTCACTCTGGATTAAAACTATATAATTCAGCTCAATAGATAATCACAGAGCATAGGAATATGTCAGGCATGCGGTGAGGTATGGGCATATTAATGTAAATAAAGTATATCCCACTCCCAAGAAATTTAAAGGCTAGTGATCCCTCTTTAGCAATCCTATGATGGGTTTTGTGATGCGTGCCACAGAAGCAGGTTGAAAGTCTCTCTGTCTTAGTGGAGGTAAGGGGCACAACTGTGGGGTCTTCTGGGAAGACCTATATCTTCGTGGAGGCCCAAAAGATGAGTGTATTTAGATGAAGCAGGAGAGTGCAAAGGCAAATTGGGAAGGTGCCAATGAGCACCGGTTTTGAGGGAACTAGGCCATGTCCACATTCCAGATGTGGTCTGGCAGTCTTGGAGGAGATCAAAGCTACAACTGTGAGCAGGCTCTTCTTGTAAAAGTCTCTGAGCAGACTAGAAAGAATTCCTCTAGGTTTGATGAAAGATGAGAAACAGTACTCAGACCATATTCCAATTTGTATTTTATCCAATTTACTTCCGTAATCGCAATTAAGTTAACAAAGAACACATGAGATGGAGAAATGCGTCACATTCCTTTGGCTCCAGACACAGACAAAATTGATGGCCACCAACCATCAACACACGGTTGTCTACAACCTTTTCTAACCTGGGAGGGATGGTGGCCTAGGGTCTGTAATCACACAGGAAGTTAGAGGACAGTCATGAGAGGCAGCAGGCTTTCCTGCACTAACTAATGTCCTTTATCTATTGCTAATTATGTATTCTAAGGGCTTGATGTGTCTCAATCATTAAAACCTCACCACAATCTATAGGTGTGGTGTATTTGGATCCTGAAATAAAAGAATCATGGGAAAACTGAGACATAGAAAATATAGGCTCAAAACATCTAGCAAGAGGTTAGATGAGTTTATCTCTTGCTCTGAGTCCTCTCTTTCAAACATCTTGCAATTGAATATAAGGACAAAGATTAGCAAAACATGATGGGAATGTCCATTATGAATTAATGGGGAAAAGAGACTGGAAGAATATTTTTACCAACTGAACCTTTAACTACAACATTAGCTGTTAAGGGAATGTATGTATGATAGAAAAAGTAAAAGCAAAACCAAGAAGAACAACAAAAAACTTACTTAGAACCTAACTCAGAGTAAGCAATCTCTGACAGTTTTTTTTATGTTTTTGGCTAAGCTGTTCTTGAAGTAATAAACTTAGTTTTAATGGAATCACATTTTCTAGTAGTTGAGCTGTATCATCATAGATAATTTTGCTGCAATGTACTTTGTTCCATGGTACATGTTGTTCAATTTAATGATGTTTACCAGCTCTCTGTATATGAAAAAAGTTTCTTTACTAATTAAGTTGTTAAACTTGGAAGTCAACAGAAGAAATCCCCGTTTGATCTGAAGTAATTCACTTTTTCAATTTTTAGGGGAAGACATATTTCATCATGTTTTGAAATTTATTTCTATTGGTATAGAAATTCTTCTAACTTTAGTAAAGGTAAATCTTTCCCACTGAAGATTTTAAAAAATGGAGTAGTACGGATAAACCCTGTTTTCAGATATGAAGCTCATGTTCAGTACTCATATAACAGATAAATAAGAGACAATCTTAATGTGATACTCCTAACAGTGGTATATCTGAAGAAGGTTTTGCTTTTGGGGTCCCATAATACAAACTGAATTTGTATACCATCTCTGTGTTTTATTTTTTATGTGAGCTTCAATGGCTGCCATCACCCTTTTTTTCTTTTTTTTTGTGCCAGTCCTAGGGCTTGGTGCTGTCCCTGAGCTTTCTACTAC
The DNA here is from genome assembly GCF_024711535.1 of Dipodomys merriami. NCBI lineage: Eukaryota > Metazoa > Chordata > Mammalia > Rodentia > Heteromyidae > Dipodomys > Dipodomys merriami. Next base: position 19,577,641 of record NW_027202826.1, read on the forward strand.
TTGAGCCATAGCTCCAATTCTAGCTTTTTTGGTAGTTAATTGCAGATAAGAGCCTCATCAACTTTCTTACCCTGGCTGGCTTTCAACTTTCAAATTTCAGCCTCTTGAGTAGCTAGGATTCAGGTACGAGCCACAGTGGGTTGGTTTAATTATTATTTTAATTGCACAAATTTACAGAATGCTTTGCAATAATTCGGTGTACGTGTATGGTGTACAGTTATCGGATCTGGGTGTTGATATTTCTATCTCCTCTAAGATTTAGTAAATTTCACTTACATGTAATAATTGCGCATACTTGTGATATTTCATTTGTGTGTCCCATATGTATGCCTTGTCAAGGCAATTCATGCTTCTGTCCCTTACCATCTCTTTCAAATCTTAGCCATGCTTCACTGGTGGAACGATTTTATTTTTAAGTAAAAATTTGGCTTTCTGGGAGGGAAGCTTTTTACCATGAATTCTGTGCTAGTACTACTGAGAAAGAGCTTGAGACTAAATCCTGGACCCAGAGAATCTGAGAACATATTGCTTGTCCCAATCCTGCAGAAGCCATGATGTATTCTGGAAATACTCACAATCTCAGATCTCATCTTCCTATCTGAGAAACCAGCTGTTTTATATTGTAGTTAAGATTACAGGCATCACATTTCTCCAACAGTCCATGCATCTGCTCACACATCCACTGAGAAGGGCATGCAGTTCTTTCCTGTACACTAAAGACTTAAATCACTTGTTCCAACTTTACTGCATTTAGCAAGATAGATAATGTTTCCAATTGTGTTATCATAGAATGAAAATTAGGATTCCTGTGTAATATACTAGAAGAGATTGCTGTCCCTCAATGCTTTCTCTGGTCTATGAGCTTCTATTTAAATTCTGATCTATTTACATTCTATGTTTTAACAAGCATTGACCAGAGCATCTCTCTCTCTACTGTGAACATCTCACTACTACTGTGCTTATTGAAGCCAGCATCTTGCTTGCTCCAAATTGATATATACCTCTCAACCAATCTCATTTTCCTCAACCTTGTCTCCCTCTCCCATCCCTACTCCGTTTGGTATATTAGAATAGAAAAACAGCAAACGGGCAGTCATGTACCCTGTCAGTTGTCCACTCACAACTAGCATTAGCTCCCTATTTCATGTTTTGTAAACAGCCAAACCTCCTTCAGTGATCTTCAGAAGAACATTCATGATTTGCCCCCCAGTTATCTCTGATTCTTCCTATCTTCCTCCTCTTCCTGATTGCCTTGATCCCAACTACCCGAATTTTTTGTTTGGCACAAAACTACCAGGAATGTCCTCAATTAAAGATGCAGTATTGTCTGTTCTTTTTGGCAGGATTCTCCTTTCCTAGGTAGCCATGCAACTTCTACCTTCATCATCTTCCTATCTTTGTTCAATGTCATTTTTAGAAGTTGACCTTGACCAACCTAAGGGTAGTTATTTCTGGTGGACATGACTGCTTCCTTGTTTGCATGCTGTTTCTGTTATTTTGCCTTTTACTTTCCATAGCACTTACCAAGTTCTAACAGACTAGAATTATTTTTATTAATTACGATGATTATTTTTGTGTCTCTACCCAGATATAAGGTCACTACTGAAACTTTACTGACCACGGCAGTTTATCAATATATCTATTAAATAAAAGATTGAATGGTAAGAAAGGAAGCTACAAAATGCCAGTACTCAAAGATGACTACGTGTCTGTCATTTGCCAATTGCTTGAAATTAAATGGGGAAATTGATCTAGAAAAGGGAGAAGTCAGTGTGTGAGGCATAAATGCTATAAATTCTACTGATATTGACCAGATAGATTATTGTTAAACTATATAGAAAGAGATAAATTTGGCCACAAACTTTAGAAATCTGATTAGAAACCAAACCCCTTATCTACTATGATTAACTCAAGAAGCCAACCTGCTATCAGTGAATTTTCAGGAAGGAAATTAATATCTATAGTTACAATCCAGGAAGCTAACTGGTAACTTTTGTAATCACAAGCTCGAGATGTCCACAACTTGGTTAGTAATGACAATTCTTCTGGATTTTGTCCCTACTTCCAATATGAGGACCAACAGGAAAAACTAACATTTCACCCCCTATCCAATTACACAGCATTTCTCACAGCTTTCTCATGTCAATAGCTTCCATCCAGGGCCAGCCTGTAGCCTGAAGTTTCTACTCCTCTACCCGCTTAGAGTTTCTGCTAAGACCTTTGTGAGCATGGCTGACTAAGTAGCAAACTCTGAATAATGAGTGTTTTGCTTTCTCATTCAGTTGGTCTTCATTTATTTCTGGTCTTCTAGAACAAAGTGTCACAACTACTAGGTCTGAATGTATACTCACTGAATGAACAAATGAATGAAGAGCTTCCATCTAGAACATTTTGCATAATGTAGTGGTAATATTTTTACTTGTCCTGGTGGGAAAAGTTGGAATTGTTGCTCCTATATACTTCCTTTTTGAAATTATTCAAAGCCATAGGAAAAAATGAAAATTAGGCCACACTTGGAAAGAGACAGAGAGAGTGAGAGAAAGCACCTTTGATATGACCTGAAAAATAGTGTTAAAGTTTAACACATGTGCATGAGCCTTTCTTTGTATTCTACTCATGATTTATCTTTGGTATCCTGAGCTAACGGATCCCTTACAATTTTAATGGTCAAAAACAATCTCTTACCAGGCTCTGCTGGCTTATACCTATTAGCTATGAGGAGACTGAGACCTGAGAATCATGGTTTGAAGACAGCTCAAAAAATTCTGTAAGACTCATAACTCCAAATAACTTCTAAAAAGTCCTAAGTGGAGCTGTGGCTCAAGTGGTAGCGTGATAGCCTTGAATAAAGAAAGCTCATGGAATTTACAATTTAGGCGGAGGGTGGGGGTTAGGGGGTGTAGTTGAGGAGGTGGGAGGGAAGGGATGGTAGGGGAAAAACAAAGGAGGAGGCAACAATGCTGGATAAGAAATGTACTCATTACCTTGCTCATGTAACTGTAACCCCTCTGTACAGTATTTTCACAATAAAAAACTTATTTAAAAAAAAAAGAAAGCTCAGGGACAGTACCCAGGACTCCAGGATTGGAGCAAGCGCATGCGTGAGCGTATATACATACACACGCACGCGCACACACACACACACACACACACACACACGGACATACTTCTCCTTTTTTTCACACACACACACACACACACACACACACACACACACGGACATACTTCTCCTTTTTTTCATTCCTTATTCTGTATTTCTAGACAGTAGTGTACATGTGGTATAGACCTGCTCATCCAGAAACCATAGTGGTTAGAGGTAAGGCCCTAGGATGTGACTGCTTGCTTGTCATCTCTATTTGCCAACAAATATGTATGTAGAAAGAGTGCCAGTAAGTCATGGTGGGTGGCTGATAAGAAATTCAAGAGTTTCATAATATTGGCTGTGTTTACTTGTATCTCCCAAGTACTTTTTTGCTTTTCCTAGTAAAATTCATGCAAAGATATAGGCCTGGAAATTTAGTGTCTGGGTATAAATATGAGGAAGGACCTGGTTTAAAAAATGTGGTCTATAGATTATAATAAGTTTTTTTTCCAAAAAGAAGCTTGGAAGGAAGTCATAAGGAGTAGCAAGCAGAGAAACGAATTTTTAAGAAAGAGGAGAGTACAGTGGTATTTTAGGATGACTAATCTGGGTTAGGAGAATTTAGTTCTCTTAACATTGTGGTAAAATTTAGCAGTATAGCTGGTATTAGCTTTGTTTGGTTGATTTTAACCTTCTCATGACTGTTTTGGTGTAAACGCAGGGAGAGAAAACTTCAAAGAAGAAAAAAATAGACCAACCATTTTGACAAGGATCCTGGTTCATAAATGTTATAACTTCATGTAACATCACACTAAAGTGTAATTTCTTTTTGGTAATGAATTGATGGTAGATATCTGTTGTTAAATTCCTAGAACAACGTTAGGGGACAGGGACTGCTATCATATTTAGCAGTGCATAAAGTGGGCTCTCTATGTGTGTTTGTATGCATGTATACAGATTTGTGTGTGTGAAATATGTATGAGTAATGTATGTGTGTGTCTCACCTCTCTCTCAGAGAGAGACAGAGACACAGGGAGACATGGATAGAAAAAGGATCTGTATATAGAGAGTTAATGTCATAAAGAGGAACAGAGTTTCAGATTTGAGGAAAGCAATGTTATATCCTCATTCCATTCTTTTCCTTACAGTTAGTGAATGTAAAGTGAACTGAGTTCCAAGAGCCTTATATTTCTAAGACATATTATTGGCAAGAAAGAAGAGCTTGCAAAATGACTTAGCAAATCTAATTGCACTAAAACTTGAACTTAGATTCAAAAGATGATTCTCCTTTCAGAGGTAGTGATTAACAACTATATTCATTCATAAGCAAACCCCAAACTCAACCCAAATAACTTTAAAAATGTTTTCTGAAGATACTGTTATAAAAAGGAACATTGATTCTTTAATCTAGTATAGTTGCTTTTTCAGATATTAAATTGCTGTTCTGAGATTTTGGGCTTTCAGTAAATCAAACTAGCTGAGAATTGCAAACAACATCATCCTGAGTTCAAAACTACTCATCAGTTCTTTGATGGAGGAGAATGTTCAAGACTCATTTATCAGTGTGTGTGTGTCAGGGTTGAGTTAGGTCAAAAGATTTTTAATGCTATTAGACCCTAAACTATAATGTGAATCTCTGAGGTAAGTTGAAGATATGTGTAGAATAGGCCTGCTGAAAAGTATGTAGCCCCCTTGTGATGATATCTACATTTCATTTTTATTCCTGCATTCATGCTACTCATTTCTGGGAACTTTCAATGAGAAAAAGTGGGTTAACATGGAGCTCTTTCACTTTCTAGCTGGTCATCTTTAGTACATTCCTTTCTTTTCTGAGCTCATTTGCCCCTTACATTAAACTCGTGTGCCAGCACAGTGGGAAACATGGACTGAAGCTTTTTAAAAATCTTTTTGAAGTTCTAACATAACATTAGGTACATCATATAGTAAGTAGAGTAAGTAATACAAAGTGGTGAAGAAATGAATGAGTCTAAAAATTACATCCTGTGCAATGAAGATAGAGAAGGGCCAGGTTCCCTGGTCTTCCTGACAACATTTGCTAATACCACTACTGAGGATCTTCACTGTAGACTTGAGCTGGGTATAGTTCTGGAACTCTGTTCCACTGACAGACTCAGATTCAAGTCATTTCCTAGCTGTCTAGACATGGACGCATTCTTTATCTTGCTATACTTCATTGTCTTCATTTGTAAAAGGAGATAATAAAAATATTATATACCAAGCCCCAGAATAAGGCTTATTTTAAAGCACATATAACATATAACACTATTTTTAGACACATGTAAACTTTCCAATGGCGCTATAGGCAGAGAGAGTTTCAAAGTAAGAGACTAGGCATATCCTGGCTTGTCCACAGGCTCTACTTAACTCTGTTATTACTGATCAGTTATTACTACTGGCACTTTTATTCTAGAAATGTACTTGTTTTATTAATGAATTGTATGGTCTCCCTAGTTTTAAAGAAATCAATGTCCTAATTCTCAGTCTTCCCATGAATTCTCTCCTAAAATAATTTTTCTTAAAAATAAATATATCTGTAAGATGAATTTCTATAATATTAGTAAAATTACTACCATTTGTACTTTCACATAGTTTTTATTCAAATGATTCTACTTCTAATTTATTAAAGGATAGCTTTGTTCCCACTTGAATTCTTAGAAAGAGAAATATGAGAAAATTTAACAGAAAACATTGAGTAATGTTTCACTGGGTCCATACTCTGTTTCCTGATCTGTCTTCCTTTGAGCGGGAATCAGAAGTGACGGATTTTTTTTTTTCAGACATGTATAACTATTTATTTTCCTTGATCAATGAAGTAATACTTTATTTGACTGAAAATAAGCTCATTGATTTGGTGATGAGGACTACCTTTGCATACTATATTTATAGCAAGCTTTTAAAAATAAATTTAACAGGCTAAATCTTCAAGCCCCTTCTTTTGAAATACATAGATTTAAGTTGGAAGTTAAATAAGCTTCTAAAACATAATGTACTGAGAATATACATTTAAATCAACAACATGTTGATATTTCCAACCTTCTCTAAACATATAATGTTAATATGGAAATTCTAACAAAAGAGTATAACCAGTAGTGATTTCGTAAGTATTTGTAAATGATTGTTTGTTTGTATTTTTGGTATATATCCCAGAAATTGGGAAAGTGAATGATTCACAATGAGTGTACAATAAATTCTTCAGTGAGTCAAATGACTTTTACTTTGCTTAAAAAATAAGTTGGGCTACCCACTGGTAAGTAATGAAAATATTTTTCTTGAATGCTGTCTCCATGTTTCATGATGTGTAAGGCTGAAGGCATTTGACAAACAAATGCTAGAAAACCACCTTCCATTTTCATCAACTTATTCATGTAAGCTACTTTTCTCAATACTTACAGATATAAATATGAAGAATTATTCTAGCAATAAAGAACATATATTCAAACAAATCTATAAACTAATATGAGAAAATTCATTGTTTTATGGTAAAATTTCTGAAAAAATACTCTATATTTATTATATTTACAAAGTTATAATATATCTTGGTTGATGCTAGATTAAAATCATTCAATTAGGGACAGACAATAAACAGATAATAAACATCAGAAAAATAACTAAAAGCAAATGGAGCTAGAAATATGTCTCGTGCCCAGAAACACAAGATCCTACACTCAAACTCCTGTACCACCAAACAAAACAAAAGTTTAACTTATGAGCAAAATTATAGATAATATCTATAAATGAACATTAATAAAAAGTCCTTGTGCCAAAGGTTATGGATACCATAAAAGAAGTACTAAAGAAGGATATTTAAATATTTAAATCATTTCATTAGAAAATAAGCAACTTTGAAAAAAAGACAAAAAAGAAACTAAACAACTTTGAAATTAGACAATCAAATATCTAACCTAGGAAATTAGAAGTTTTAATAAAAATAAGCTCAGAAAGATAAAATAAAGGCTGTGAAATTTGAAACTAATACAATAGACAATGTAACATAAAGCATTAACAAAATTCATCTCAAAAGAAATTGGTGAGGGGCTGGGAAGATAGCTCAGTGGTAGAGTGCTTGCCTTGCATACAAAAGGCCCTGGGTTCGATTCCTCAGCACCACATAAGCAGAAAAAGCTGGTAGTGGCACTGTAGCTCAAGTGGTAGAGCGCTAGCCTTGAGCTGAAGAGCTGAGGGACAGAGCTCAGGCCCAAAGTTCAGACCCCACAACAGACAAAAAAAAAAAAAAAGAAATTGATGAGACTAAACATGGGTGGCCCATGCCTGTAATCTTATCTACTCACCAGGCTGAAATCTGAGGATAACAGTTTGAAGCAAGTCTGTGCAGGAAACTTACCTGATTCTCATTTCCAATTAGCCATCCAAAAGCTGGATGTGGAGCTGTGGTTTAAGTGGTAATGTATTATCCTTTCACTAAAGCTAAGAGACAATGTCCAGGCCCTGAATTCAAGTCCCAAGAACTTGCACAAAACAAAAGAGAGAAAGAAATTAATGTCTTTTTCAGAGAACAGACAAAAAAAGAGATAAAATTGGTAAGCCATTACAAATGAAGATGAAAACCAATTAGCAGTAAAATCTGAGATATCTGAGATAAAGTAAGAGATACTGTCAAAACTTAGATATCTCAGTTAGGCATGGTGATGTTCACCTATATTCCCGCCTACTAGAGGTTGAGGTAGAAGAATTGTGAGTTCTGTGACAGCCTGGTCTATACACATTCCTAGAAAAAGATAACTGCTGAAACCAATTCAAGAAATGAAAATTTTATCCCCTATGGTATAACCTCTGTTGTCACTATATTTGATTCCAGTGTCCTACTTTGGGGAAGGGAAGGGAAATAACAAAATGCTGAAACAAGGATACAGGTTGGCGCACTGTAACAATGAGATGTACAAGACACTATGTTGAAAAAGAACTTTACAGTTTGGCGGGGGGGAGATGGGAAAGAGAAGATGGGGAGTGGGGAGCAAAGGGATGGTAGGGGAAAAACAAAGGAGGTATAACAATGCTCAATAGGGGGGGCTGGCAAGGTGGCTCAGTGGTAGACCGCTTGCCTTGCATGCCTGAGGCCCTGGGTTCGATTCCTCAGCACCACACAAACAAAAAGAAAAAAAGCTGGAAGTGGCGCTGTGGCTCAAGTGGTAGAGCGCTAGCCTTGAGCTGAAGAGTTGAGGGACAGCGCCCAGGCCTAGCGTTCAGGCCCCCCCGACTGGACCCAAAAATAAATAAAATAAAATAAAAACAAAAAAAAACAATGTTCAATAGGAAATGTACTCATTACCTTACTCATGTAACCTTTTATACAGTATCTTTACAATAAAAAATAGAAAAAAGAAAAAAAAGGAAAATCTGAGCAACTTCCATGTGTTTGAACGACTTGGAAAATAGTTATTCAAAGAGAGTTTTGCTTGTTCTGTGTATAATCTAAAAGTTAATCATTTGGAACATTTTTTGGACTGAAAATATGGCTTCATTACTCTCTTAGAAATCTAGACATTCTGAATGGTTGACATTTCTCTCTCCTCTCTTACAAATAAAGAAACCCCATAAACACATGCAAACCATTCAGGTCAAGATGTGAGGAAAAGCTTCATATACCAACACAAAAGATGTTACTAAACAGTGAATGGTGTCATTCTCCTTACTCCTTTATCTAAGAGAGCAAGAGATATCCAAAACAACACATAATATATTAGGGAGAAATAAAACCATAAATTCCAACGGCTCCCTAGTCTGCCTAAGAGTGATAATACACTCCTTTATGTGATGTGAAATGTTTTGTAAAGACACAGAAGGATGTATAATAAACCATCTAATTTATAAATTAGATGATAAATTCACTTAAATTCAATAGTGCTCATGTTTTGATTGGTCTATTGAGACTAATAAGGCTTATGCAAGTCTGGAAAAAATTCATAAATTTCCAGAAATAGAACAAAAGAATTAGAAATACTTGTTGGACTATAATTCAATGGCAAATAGAGAACTTGATGATAATGGCCTTGATTTCTAGGTGATAGGAGGCAGAGAATGGAACTGTGGTGAGTAAATCTTGGTGTGGATCATCATGCTAAGGAGGATACTTACCATGAATGTTGGCATCATCATCCAACTGACCGGGGCCTGGATGGAACAACAACAATAAACAAACAAACAAACAGAGCAGGGAAAGCTCCAAGAGCAAGCCGGAGTTTTCTTATCAGATGCATTTTTCTCCAGATGCCCTTGTCAGACGTCAGACTCCAGACTCCTAACATTTGAATGAAGGTCCACACTAAGGACTCGTCAGGAAGCCATCAGGCCTTTAATGCCATTAGTCCTTCTTGTTCTAACATGCTCAGCTTCTTGGACTGGGACATCAACCTGGTTTCTCTGGCTCTCTAGCTTACAGATGGCTCTTGTGGGATTCTAGCCCTTGATGGTATAAGTCAGCCCAATAAACCTGCTCCTACAATGGGATCTATCTAATCTAATCTAATCTAATCTGTCTGTCTATCTGTCTATATTGGCTGTCCTATTGGCTCCTTGCTCCAAAAAACCCCAGTGCAGATATATCTATATATCTATATCTATATCTATATATCAGAAAAAAGAGCACACAGAAAATATCCATACATATGAACTACTTGATCAACAAATACTTAGTATTGTAGATATATAATAGTTTAAGGAGAGTTAAGTCAATTGTTTTGTATCCAGGTGACTCTTGAGACAGTTTAAATGGGTTTAATAATTTTGATTTAAAACAATATATGTGGTTTGTTTCTATAATTTATCATGCGAAGAAAATTGAGTTCATATCTTCTCTATTCTATTTATAAAGGTCTTACATAAGACAAGTTTAAATTTCACAAGGTCATAATTTTTAAATACCTTATTTGGAAGATGATGTTATTGGTCATATAATCTATTATCACTTCTCCCAAATGTGATCAGCTGAATGGAATTATAATAGCAGTGTTTTCTAAAAATATTTTGTTATCTAAACTTAGCATACTACTTATATCGATAGGGATAATTATTTTTCCAAATACTGAATTGCATGGTAGTTTTGTACATTAGAGCCAGGTGCTCGTGGTTCATGCCTGTAATCCTAGTTACTTAGGAGGCTGAGATCTGAGGATCTAGCTAGTTCCAGCAGAAAGACTCTTATCTCCAGCTAACCACCAGAAAACCATAAGTGGTGCTTTAGCTCAAAGTGGTAGAGCATTAGCCTTGAGTAAAAGCCCAGGCCCTGATTTCAAGCCCTATGACCTACAAAAAACAGTTTTATAAAAAAATAATTAGTAACCATTAATTATTTAATGGAAGATCATAATAAACACCTCATGTTAAGTATTCATGGTTATTATTATTATTATTATTATTTTTTTTTTTTTTTGCTTATGTGGTGCTGGGGAATCAAACCCAGGGCCTCATGCATGCAAGGCAAGTGCTCTACCACTGAGCCACCTTCCCAGCCCCTTCATGGTTATTATTAACTTCTGTCAGTGTGAAATCTGTGACGGTACTGTGAGCCTATCCATTCAGGTTTAAAATAAGAATGCTGCGTATCTAACTACTCTTAAACGCAGTGGCTTAAAACAATCACTGATATCCATGCTCACATATCTACAGGTAGGCAGCACATTAGCTGAGGTATGCTAGACTCACAGCTCGGGGCTGAAGCTCCAGACTGTGAGCATCATTACAATAATGGGCATAGGGCATAGGCTTAAACAGTAGAAAGCACTGGATTGTAGGAGGGTTCACTCGGCCATATATGAACCAGGCTTTGCTCACATTATGTACAATGATACACACCTTATCAGTAGCTAAGATCATGCATGTGGCCATATTCAAGTCAAGGGAAAAAGAAATATACTTCCCTTAACATGAAGCCATGATACAGAGCAGTGGAAAACTGGACTAGGTAATTTTGGAATCCATGTATGAACGTGTTTAAGGCCCTCTGTCCATGAGCTTAGCGGTCACAGCTAGTTCTCTCTCTCTCTCTTGCTGGGAAAGTAACTTCTGTTAAGAGTCCAAACACGTCAGGGTTTGGTAATACCCTATGAAGTCCTCTAGTTATAAAGAGATATAAATGTACAAGATAATGGGTTTGTTTTTTGTTTATGAATAGAAGAAGGAGGGTAAGTAAAATGGCATGCTCAATGTAAAAGACAAATGGAGTCTCTAGAGCAAAGTTGAGACTGTCTGAAGTAATGTCTTAGTTTATAGTGCCTACAGTGGTGAGATAAAAAAAAATAACAAAATGGACTTAATGCTGAGGAAGTTGATGGAGGACTGACAAGTTAACGTGTGAGCAAGTTTTGATCATCCTCTACAGTGGATTCTCCCTCCTGCAGTCATGCAGTCAGCTCCTGGGTGACTCATTGTCCTTTATTGATTGCTATAATCTTAACCACATCTCCACACAGCCTCCCTCAGCTATTTCTCTTTTGGTATGTTTTTTATTGTAAGAATATTGTACAGAGAGCTTACAGTTACATGAGCAAAGTAATGAGTACATTTCCTATCAAGTGTTGTTGCCTCCTCCGTTGTTTTTCCCCTACCATCCCTTCCCTCCCATCTCCACAACTACCACGGCCCCCCCTCCTAACCCCGCCTACCCCTCCCCCCCTCCCCCCCTCCCCACTAAAGTTGCAAAGTTCATTTTCAGCATAGTATTTTGCACATCTCATTGTTACAATGGGTCAACCCGTATCCTTATTTAAGCATTTTGTTTTTTCCCTTCCCCTCTGCAAGTTAGAGAAGTTTATGTGAAAGATGCAGGGCACCGACATCAAATACAGTGAAAACAGGGGCTATACCATGGGGAGGAACATACAAAGAAACAAAAAAATCACATGGAACACTATAAAGATGTTAGAAACAATAGCAAGCAAGAAAAAAGATATTTGTTTCCCTATCTTGGGGTTCATTTTGCTTAACATCATCTTATATGGTCATATGTACATAGCTTTTGACATTTTCTGCTTTTCCTACACATGTACTAGTTACTGCAAATAAGGGAAACCATGGGACCTATGTTTCTTTGGGCCTGGCTTACTTCACTTCACTTTTGTTCTAAGTCTTTCCATTTTCTAACAAATGGGGTGATGTCATTCTTTCTGATGGAGGCATAGAATTCCAATATATATCTATATATATTATCTATATATCTATATACCTATATATTATCTATATATATTATATATAGATATATATACCACATTTTCTTTTTTAATTAAGTTTTTTATTGTGAAAATACTGTAAAAAGGGGTTACAGTTACATGCACATTTTCTTGATCCATTCATCTACTGAGGGGCATCTGCGTTGGTTCCTTATTTTAGTTATGGTAACTAATGCTGCGATAAACATAGTTGGGATTGCATGAAATTGCAGAGCTTCTGCATGGCAAAGGACATAGCTGGCAAGATCAATAGAAAGCCTATGGATTGGGAGAAGATCTTCACTAGCCATACAACACACAAGGGTCTCATATCTAAAATATACCTGGAAATCAAAAAATTAAATCCCCCAACAACAAATCCTCAAAGAAACAACTGCTTGATAAATAAGTGGGCTAAAGACTTAAAGAGAAACTTCTCTGAAGAGGAAAGAAGGATGGCCAATAGACACATGAAGAAATGCTCAACCTCTCTAGCCATAAAAGAAATGCAAATCAAAACAACATTTAGATTCCACCTCACTCCAGTTAGAATGGCTATAATCAAGAACTCTAATAACAACAGATGCTGGAGGGGATGTGGCCAGAAGGGAACCCTACTGCATTGTTGGTGGGAGTGTAAACTTGTTCAACCACTTTGGAAAGCAGTATAGAGGTTCCTTAAAAGACTCCACATAGAGCTCCCCTATAACCCAGCAATCCCACTTTTGGGCATTTACCCAAATGTCACAAACAAGGCCATACTAAGGCTACCTCATCCATTTCTTAACAGTTCATACTCTTTGGAGGGTAACATCTATTTCCTCCTGAGACCTTGAGTACTATGTAATGATCTCTTTATTTGTTTAATCTTTTATCATTCCACATCTTAATGCTTAGATTTCACTTTCTATCTATGGTTGCTATGTAGAAAGGAGATGTAACATTGCAACCTTATCCTGTCATCTTTTACATTTCATATAGATTTATAGCTTAGTGATGATTCTAGAAAAAATGTATCTATGTCATTGAAATATTCAAGAAATAGAAAGTGGTTTGTGAGGTTGAATTAGAAATAAATTTATGAAGGGTTTGCTTATCTTACTTTGGAAGCATCAAGCAAGCTAAAATAGCACTATTTACTTATAAGTTAAGATTGTTTTTCCTCTTCCTTTTTTTGGGGGGGGGAAGGGGTGTTGGTTCTGGGATTTGATCTCAGTTCCTAGGCACTGTCCCTTAGCTTTTTTGCTCAAGGTTAGAGCTTTATCACTTGAGCCACAGCTCCACTTCTAGCATTTTGGTGGTTAATTAGAGATAGGAGTCTCACAGACTTTCTTGTCTAGGCTGGCTTTGATCTGCAATCTTCAGATCTCAGCCTTCTGAGTAACTGAAGACATGAGTCACTGGCACCAAGCTAATTTTAAGATTTTTTAAATGAATGTTTTGCATACTTTTTTTTCTTTCAATCGTCTCTCTGCTCTGGTACAAAACTCTATGTGATGAGAGGGTAGATATTCTGACCTTGGTGAAAACAGAGACACTATTAGGGTTTGTAGTGTTAGATATTTTGTGATGGCGCTCAGTCTTTAAAGCTTGCACGATCCTAGGCTTGGCATCCATGGAAAGGAAATACTTGAATAGTTCCTGGATATTGCCTTACTAGACAATTCACCTTGCCTTCAAAGAGTTAGAAAGAAATCATTAAGGGAAATAATACTCCTCAGGATAATTCTTTTCTAGCAATCCTAACCATGAAAGGTTAATGAGAAATCCATAATTTTGTCAGATTATTGCAATGGGAAGTGAAGAACTTTACACTTGGACTTGGACAAATATGAATTTCTCTGCAAATTAAGCATATTTAAACTCTTCTGTATCCCTTCTCAAAACATCATGCAAATCTCTAATTTATCAAATTCTTTTATGATTATCTCAAGTTTTTGCCTCCCTCCCTCCCTCCCTCCCTTCCTTCCTTCCTTGTTTCCTTCCTTCCTTCTTTCCTTCCTTCCTTCCTTCCTTCCATCCTTCCTTCCTTCTTGCCCTCTTTCCTTGCTCCCTTTTCATACAAGATCTCACTACATTGCACAGGCTGGTCTTGATCTCCTGAGCTCAAGTAATCCTCTCATCTAAACTACCCTAGTAGAGTCCCTTCATCTTATAATGAAGTCAACATGAGTTCTGTACATTGCCTTGTAAGGACAGGCATGTAGAAGTATTATTTCCATTTTTGGTATTTTTAGAGTATTGAAATAATGAAGATAGAGAAAAGGGTGGTATGTGAGACACTCATGAATAAAATATAAAGAGAAATATTTAGGAAATAAGAACATATTGCATTCTACTTCAGTGTAATTATTTTTCCTCTTGTAAGATTCCACTGTGCTAACTCAAAACAGAGTTCACCTTGATAAAACCATCTACAAGGTTGTGATTTGCTAGCATACAGCGTGCCTAAGGACAAGCCTGCAGTAGAAAGTCAGTAAGAAAAGAGAAACTACTTTACCTTGGAAAATACATCTATTCCTATAATCATTCTTTTTTGTTTTCTGGTTAACATGATTGCACTATTTATCTACCTCATAAGGGTGTTGACCAAATAACTTGTTTTCTCTTAGAAATACATATTGAAAAACAAGTTATTCAAATCATATTTTTATAAAATATCAACCTCTTTGGCTACAAGCAGAGAAAGAAAAAGATAGTTTTCTCTGCTTCTTGTGACAGCAATGTGAGTTTTCATGAATTTTGAAAGCCTATGAATAAAGAAAAGGGTGTAATCGCAGCAGTGAGTAGGAAGTTTATGATGAAGGATGACATATGGATGGATGTCAGCAAGAATCAAGAACATTCAGGCAGAGATAAGGGAAGACATCGTGTGGGAGGAGCTGTGCTCAGCTGTCTTACAGCTCCAAAGATAGACTTTCTGAAGCATCAGCTAAAGTTCTAGATTCCATCAAGTATTTTCATATATAACCTTGATAAAAAGTACCTTACTGATTTTAATGTTAATATTTTTCCTCTCGAATCTTCTCCTTCCAGTGGGTTTTAGTACCACCATGCATGATCCTAAAACAGCAACAAAAATAATCATCAAGAATATGATCTCCTCATGCATTGCATTCTTGTAGCAATCTCTAGGCATCTCATTGAATATTGCATAGCCCTGGAAGGAAGATACTTTACTTTTTAACCACCTCACCCATGTGTGGAAATGCAGGTTCCTAGAATAGAGGAAAATTTGTTGTTGTCAGTTGGAAAAGAGAGAAAAAAGAGGATTCAAGTCTAGATTTGCTTCTTATCAAGTCTGAAGATTAATTCCACAGTGCCATATATAACTGGTTTACAATGCCCATTTTTTCTTAAAGCAACAATTTTGTAGCACTTTGTATAACTGCATCGAATTGTTTATCTGCAAAGAATGGCTATAAAACAAAACTTCCAAGCTGCTCAGGAAATAATTCATATACTATAGCATATTGACTAAACATGACTATAAAGCATTTATCGTTTACAAGAAACAAGCCACATTTATTCCTTTGATAGTATACACACAAAAGTTTGGCAAAGAAATTATTTTTTAATGTCACCTGAAGAAAACTTAGTTTTTAAAGATTATGAAATAAATCCGTGGATCATTGATTTGCTGGCTAAACTGCACGTCAAACTAATGAATTGCCTTTCCATTCTTTTCTTTCTCCTTTTGCTCCCAGCCTTAAATGCATTCACTTTTTTTATTGTGAAAATACCATACAGAGGGGTTACAATTACATGGACAAGATAGTGAGTGCATTTCTTATCAAGCATTGTTGCCTCTTCCTTTGTTTCCCCTTCCCATCTCTTCCCATCTCCCTCCCCCCTCCATGCACTTTCATACTTCCATTCTAGACCTTCATTTCCAGAATGCTTAGCAGTGATTTTGCTTTGTGTGGAGAGTGGCAAGCTCATAATGACAAGGTGGGTTATTCAGAGCCCACACATATACATGGAACAGTAGGGGGAGTTTTCATAATAATTTACAGTATCTTTTATTAGTCTCAGGAATGCTTTCTAGTTGTCACTATTAACATATAGTCAGATCCAAGAGAAAAAAATGTGTTCTGCACTTGTTTAGCCCACAAAGGATAATAAATATTGATTCATCCTCAACTAAAATTTTAGGTCCACAGAGAGTGTCTTTTGTTTACTACTTTTTAATTTTTATTTTTGATATATAGAAAGAATGTTATCCTCGAATTACATGTTCAGAATAGTTTTCCTTGTAAAAAAAACTGTTCTTAAAATCACCCATATGATTGGCTTATATCAGAATTAACTAGGATCTCAAGAGAGGTATTCTTTTAATATATTTAATTTCCTCTTTAAAGTGCTTTATAATTTATAAGGAGCTTCAAACAACAACACATTTTCCTTTCTTTGAACTTTATCTTTTCTCTTAAGTAGTTGCACAAAGGAGTTACCATTCAACAAAGTAAATAGATTTTTATTTTTATTATATTTAAGCAGTTGTACAAAGGAATTGGCCTTTTTACAAAGCAGTAGATGATTACAATGCATAGTGATTAATGTCACCCCTTTCAACATTCTTCCCCATCTCTCCCAATCCACGCCTTCCCTCACGTCTCTTAATTTTGTAGGATATGCATTGAATTACTGATTGCATTCTTCCCCTCCTCTTCATTTGTCCACTCCTCTCCTCTCTCTCTTACCCCATCCCATCTTTTTCAAGTCCCCATGTCCTAATGTTCATTTCGTTGAACTTTGCTTTTGCTTTTCTGAGGCATTCTCTTTTGAATCCATCACATTTCAGTGAATACATCTGTATGAATCAATCTGCCTCCGTGTGCAGGCTAAAGAAAGTGTCATAAATCAGAATAGAAGTTGGTAAGGCTGCCTTGAAAACAGCTCCTAAGTTCATGACACATGATTGGGCTATGTTCTTGTTTGTTTTCTAACTGTATTTTTTTTGTCTTTTCTCTTTTGGTATTAGGGATCGAACCTAGGACGTTGACCTTGCTAGGCAAGCACTTTGCCACTGACCTATATCCCAGCCCGAGCTATCTTCTTATTGTTTCTGAGGCCACAAAACTCTTATCGTTGAAAAGAGACATTACATGCTACATTACATGCTAATCTATATTCACAGTAGACTGAGTGATTGGCTGAAAGTGGGAACTGAATATATCAGTTTCAAAAAGGGCAGTTTAATGACTCTGCTCTCAAAAATGAGTCATTATGCCCCATTCCCCCTCTTTTTTTTTTTTTCCTAAGAAAGTCCTGGGACTTCAACTCTGGCCTGGGGATCTGTCCTTGAGCTTCATTTGCTCAAGGCTAGCACTCTATCTCTTGAGCCACAGCGCCACTTCCAGCCTTTTTGAGTAACTTATTGGAGATAGAGTCTCATGGAGTTTCCTGCCCAGGCTGGCTTCAAACTGTGCTCCTCATATCTCAGTCTCGTGAGTAGTTAGGATTATAGTTGTGAGCCTCTGTCACACTTTTGAAAACAGATGTAAACATAGTATTAAATGCTTAAATTTGGACAGTCTGTCTGATAATATTTGAAATTATTATTCCTATGAGAATCTGTAGACACATTTATCAAGCTGTATACTCTAAGTCTTTGAATGATATTGCATAAAATTACATTTCAATCAAGTAGTGAATTAAAAAAAAAGAATACCATGGAACAACTCTTGGCCCATGTAATAGAAAAGTTGGCGAATAATCTCCCTTCCAGCCATGGGGTAGAAAATGCTAAAGCACATTCTATATCCTGAGAGGTGATTTAGTTGCCTGTATCATTAGCTAGTTTGGAATCATGTGCCCCTACTTGCTTTCCTTCTTTCTTTGTCAATTTCTTTCCTACTTTGTATTCCTCATTTCTTTGGGATAAGTTTTGGAAAACAAACTGCTTGCATATGAGCCTTAAATAAAAAAGACTACACTTTATACTGTATACCCAGAGTAAAAATACCACCTTATTTCAAAGTCTTTTTATTCTAAATAAACTGATGAGATCTTTGAATATAGATGATACTTTTGAATGATGCTTTCAGGGATGGTAGATCTGTCTTCTGTAGATTTCTAAGTATACCCGGTGGAATTATTGAAACATTTCCAACTGCAAACGTTCCTCAACTTTATTATGTTTAAATACATCATGATGCTAAGAGAGATATTTCCAGCCTCTCTCAGTGAAAGTATTCACTCAAGTTCTTGTATTCAAAGAGAATTTGCAAACTTGCAACCTACTTTAGAGGCAAGTAAAACTGAGATGTGTTTTGTGCATTTCGTTTAAGGATATTAGTTTGCACTTTTATTTCCCCAAGGCCAAAACAAATGAGTACTGGGCATCTTTTCATCCAAATAGGAAAATGTTCCTCAGCGAAGCTTTAGCTTGGTGTGTCATTAACACAACCTTTTAAAGAAGGAAAGGATAATTTTCAGCTGTAGTCTGAAGCTCTCTGAGAGACAACAGAGTCTGTGGTGTATTTATTGAAGCCTGCTTATACCAGTTCCTGAAAACTGAAATAAACATCTCTTACTGGAGTACAAAAGGGAAACACAACCTTTTGTCCTATCCAAATACTTTTGTCCTACATTCTGATAGAATATAAGTAGTTTGAAAGTGGTAAAGGAGGGCAAGTTAGGATGTCCCTCTTCGTTTACCAAGTTCAACATTGGTATTATCAAGAGGGCAAAGCCTGCAGAGTTGCAGCCCCTCTGTTTTTGTCCTCTCCAAGGCTTATCACAGAAATATCCACACAAGGACAACCAATGTAGGAACCATAAAGGGAGAGGAGACTTTTTAAATACTTTCTCACCTTTCAGATGGGAGAAGGGGAGCTGAGAAACATAGGTACCACACAATTTGTTGTAGGGCTGACACTTGAATCAGCCCCTTGACTGTTGGGTACTTGTTGGTAAAACATTTCATTTTTAATGATCCAAAATGGTAGGATACCCTTTCTAGTTATAAAATTCAACTTGTCTGTAGAGTCCTAACCAAGGCTTTGGACATATTCCAGTCCCAAACTCACACTCATGTTCTTCAGAATGACAAATCAAGCCTGATGAGGTTGTGTTTTTGTGTTTTTTGGTGTTTCATGGGCAATTATAAGGCTTGAAGAGTTGGAGAAGTCCACAGTGGCTTTTTAATGTAATAAGGACATATTATATACCTGAACAAACACTGCACAAACAGTGTTTTTCCACCTGTTTCCTAAAGTTACTTTGGGATTTCATGTGTTTTATTAGAACTAATGATAAGAGGTCTATAAATTAAATCTTACCCCCAAATATCTTGATGTTTTAAAATATCTAATACTAGGAGCACACTTTGAAAAGATATATGAAAATAAAGATATATAAATGAAACATCCACAGAGACTTGGGTTTATGGAGTTTTGAGAAAGCTCTTAGTACAGCTCTTATTGATTAGCAAAATAGATATTTGCTGAATTTTATTATACCACAAAGGATATTGTAAAATATATTTTTTCTATCTTTGTTAGCATATGTTAGTGTTTTTAAATGATCACAGACTATGCAGAAAAATTTTGCTGTGGAATAAGAATATTAATTCCCATAATAGGGCCATGGAAAGAATAGTTGTTAGGGGAAGAGGTTTTTTAAAATTAATTTTATTTTATTGTAACGGTGATGTACAGAGGGGGTTACAGTTACATAAGTAAGAGAATGAGTACATTTCTTGGCCAACATTGTTACCCCCTCCCTGTTTCTTCTTGCTCTTTCCCTTCCCACCCTTGATCTCCACCCCCCCCCCCGCCAGGTTGTAAAGTTCATTTCCAATATAGTGTCTTATGAGTATTGCTGTTGTATTGGTTCACCCCTTGTCCTTTTTTGTTAAGGGAAGAGTTCTTAAAGGGAATACTTTATTACTCCTCCTTGTCCTTGCCCCTTAGATGAAGTCAGAATGTCTGTGTCCTTTACTCTTCAATGGTAGCATTTTGAGATAAAAATTTTTCTGGCTGTGTTCTAAGGAGAATGTCTATAATTTTACCAAATTTATAAGGAATCCTGTGACTCTCCAACAGGTAAAGGTACAGGGAAAGTTCACAGAATTCTATTTATCATTTGTGTTCAGCATTGTGTAGATACACATATGCATACATACATGATTTAACCCTTACATGCATGCATTTGCATACATGATTGCATTTGTGTAGTCATCACAGTTTGGCGAAATAGTATTACCTGGCTCATATTATTCTGACTTGCCTTTCTGTTCTGTTCTGCATTCTCTTACCATCTTATCTCTTAGAGTTCGTGCTTATGCAATTCTAGAGTAGTTGGGTGGAACAATGGGCTAGATGATAAATAACCTCTTTATTATTATATTTTTATTATTACAAATATTTATTTGTGCTTTGAGTCTTGGAGTTATCATTATTGATATACATTGGTCAAGGTTTTCCAGAGAGACAGAACCAATAGGGTATGGTCAATAGGCTATATACAAAAAGATGTGTTATTGAAGATGGGTGTGCCCAGTGCACAAATGAGGCCCAAGAAATCTGGTGGTATAATTCCATTCCACATGAACATTCTAAGAACCAGGAAAGCCAGTGTTGTAAGCCCTGCAGTCTGAAGGCTGTAGAACTGACAGTGCTAATGCCCAAGAGTGGAGAAGATGGATGTCTCAGCAAAAACGAAAGAGAGACAATCTACTATTCTTTCCCATTAGTGTTCTACTTAGGCCTTTGAGAGCTTGGCTGATGTCTACCCACATTGGTGAGAGTAAACTCCTTTATCCTGTCTAATTTCTTCTGGAAAGACTTTCACACATTTGTCCATTCTATATCTGCTGCAAGTTGGCATACAATTAGTTATCACCTTGACCAAACTATTCTATAGAGTATATACATCTCCTGTCAGGAACTGTCTTTGGCAAAAGCATATTCGGCTAGAGAAAGGAAGCATCTGTCCATAGATAAAGATGAAATAATCCATAAACATTTTATAATCAATATATGAAATACACATGTAGCCTCTATACATCTATACACATATACATCTATATACCAAGTTTCTTGTGAATATTGAGACTGAAAGATTTTGTGTGAGTTTATGTGAGAAGCATGTGTGATTGTAGTTTTCCAACATTCATTTGAAGGCTTCTTTCTGCACACAAAAAGTGAGTACAATCCTTATTTTTGTTTGACTTAAAGTTTTTCTCAGTTGAGCTGAGGTGAAAGCAGGCATTTACAATAAAGCAAGATAAGCCCTGGACTACTACTGACATGACTCACTCTGAAATATTGGTGAGAGATATATAAAAGCAGCAAAGAATTGAATGGATGGAATAATTTAATATTTCAGCACAAACAATGGCTTAGGCTTCTTTTCTATTCAAAAGGGGAAATATGGCCTTCTGTCCAGGCTCATAAACAAATCTGCTCAACATTTCCCAGCTTGCCTTATCTTTCCTACATTGCTACAGATAGATCCTACAGCCCTCAGGAGAGCATACAGAGCTTAGGCCTACAAAGAACATAATCCCTCCCCAACCATTTGAGCAGAATCTGACATCTCAAAATTGCACTCCTGTTACTGAAGCATTTTTCAAAACACAACTCAGAACAACTGGATATTTTTTAAGGTAGATAATACTGAGCAAGATATGGGCCCAGAGGGAGTCTCAGGTTGCAGGTAGTCTTGAGACAAATAACCCCCTGGTGAACAGTCACATTTTTGAATGTCAGGTTATTGGATTTCTTGTGATTCATAAAGCCATTTATAATAAACTAAATCATTAGGGAACTCTACTGTCTTAATAACCTTTAGAATCTTAATGACTTTCAGAGGTGTACTAGTATATTACCACTAGCACAAATAAAAAGTCTTCCAATGAAGGGTAGGAGAGTGTTAGAAGACAGAGAGTTTGGAGTTGGAAATAGCTGAATTCAAACATGGCTGTACAGCTTGCTTGTGGTAAAATTTTAGGCACTTTTGGTAGCTAAGACATCGTGTATTCTGAGTTTCTTCATAGATTTATTATATCATTACTTGTCTGTGTTAGGTTATCAGGAGTGCTCACATTAATGGATGCACAGTTCTCAGCAAGAGCTGCCTGTGCCTAGAAGCATATACATGTTCGTTCTTGGCCCCCGGCTGTCCTCTGGCAGGACAGGGTCTCGGAATCACACTGTTGTGTTCAGGTTGTTGCGGCAGTGTCTTCTGTGGGCTTCAAGTTTCACACCCACATGGCAAAGGGATTAATTCACGATAGCTCCTGTGACAAATAGTAATTGACAGCTTTAAGAAGTTGTAATGTCCTAATTGAAGCACCCAGAATACCTCAACTCATTTAATCCTTCCCACAACCTTATGTATCAGGCAAGAATTCATTTAATGCTCATTTTGTAGTTAAAGAAATTAAAACAATTAAGCAACCTGTCACACAGTAGTGGCATAGTTAGTAGTGGCATAGTTAAATGTATTTATATATATAGAGAGAGAGAGAGAGAGAAAGAAAGAGACAGAGAGATAGATATAGATATATACATGTGTATATTTATTTTATTTATGTGTGTATATATAACAACATATATACATACATATACCTACATAGAAAATAATTCAATTTTTTGAAAAAGAAACTATTTTATGTACAGTAGTAATTTCTCAGGAACTCCAAAGATTGATTATACTAATATCAATGGAAATCAAGTCCTCTGTGTAAGGGTTATGGAATTTGCATATAAACAATAACTTCCTCTCAAATACTTTAACCAATATATACACTAGTGATTACCCCTGACACAATCCAAAGGGTAAATGGTTGTGCTATGTTTTTCAGAGAAGAATGTCAAGAAATACAAGGTTCAGTCTTTTCCCCAAATATTGCCTACCTATAGTTGGTTGAATCTATGGATTTGGAGAGTCAACTGTATATAACACATGCACACATGCATTCATACACACACACAGAGACACAGATACAAGCACCCATAAAATTGTTGCAAGGATATCTCTGAAAAGTTAAAAAGAAATACCTGAAAGAGATGAAACTTAAGGAAACCTTATGTTTCTTCCTTTGGTTTGCTAACAGTTCTAATCTTGCTACAGTATAAATCTGTTACTTGAACAATAAAAAGAAATCTTACTCTAAAATAGTTGAATTGGACTAGAACAACTTTCTGGTCCTTTTCAGAAGATAGTATCTGGCGATTCTGCATACCAGATAAATGGAGTACCAGAACATTCTTCTGCAGAAAGGCAAACCTCCCTGCCATCTGTCTCTGGGAGATTTCAGGGATAAACTACCCATGAAGAGTCACTTGTCTGCACTGCTGGCATCCAAATTGCTGATGTGGACAGATTGTGGCTTGAGACTTCAGTGTAACCTAAGGCTCGTTGCCTCCATGCTGGCTTCGAGAGCAGCTGCTCAGTGAGTGGCTGGGACAGGGCCCAGTTCCCACGGTGTGCTTAAGACTCATTCTTTAGGATACAATTCCTGTCCCTATGAATAGCCAAATGTGCTCTCAACGTTTCAAGATGCAGCAGATTTCTTTTGAAGCATAATTCTAAGAAAATAAGAGGATCTTTAGGTTAGAAGATCTTTAGGTTAGAAGGAAAAAGGCTGGACTGTCCTGTGTCCTTCAGGGCTAATTTGTGGCAGCCAGAACACACAGACCAAGATTCAGTACTCAGCCACCCTTTACAAGATGAAAAGAGCACGTGCCAGGTGAGACAGAGGGGGACCAAGTGAAGCACTGGATGAATGTGTAAGGATTAATAAAGGCAGAAAAAGAATCCGTGAACTTGGCTTTTCTTCATACCTGTAAGTGGTTTGTACAGGAAAAAGGCACTGTATTCATCACTCCTTAAAGCTTGCCTGTGTTTTCTCCCAGAATGCTGGCAGCTGAGCCAAAGGACCTGAGCATGGACGTCCTGAGTGCTGGAGAAAGGCTGAGTTACCACAGCACCTGAACCCCATCAACACTTAGAATAAACTTAAACCTACTGAGATGAAGATTGAAGAGACGACAGGGAAAAGCCAATTAAGGTCAAATGGCCTTCATCTGTCAACAGTGTTGGTCAGTATTTCACAACAGAACTAGGTCCTGGCAGGCAATGCCAGAGAACCAGGTTATCTTTCCAGTAGTAGCCTTAAAGTTGGTTACATACACAGACAGACAGCCACACATATCACACACATGCATACACATGCATGCATAAATGCACACGTAAGCACATATAAAATATTTGAAAAGTTATTCCCTAAAACATTATTTCAAAAGGCCTCTAATGAAGGAGTACAACTCCACTGTGTATTTATACCACATTTTCTCGATCTGTTTTTCCATTTTGAAGAATATACAGGTTGTTTCTATACCTTGGCTAATGGTGAATGGAACAGTAATGAACATAATTATGTAAGTAGCTTTATTGTATCTCAACTATAATGTTTTGGATTTATGTTCAAGAGTGGTATTACTGCATCATATTCATCCATTAGGAAGAATGATATTACATTATTTGCAAAGAAATAGAGAGACCTAGAAACAATCATGTTAACTAAAGTAAGTCAGGCCTAGAGAGGCAAAGAGCATTTTTTCCTCTCATGTATAGAAGTTAGATCTAATTTATGAATGTATAAGTAGACAGATATAGGGCCATATGCATATGTCCATAAATATATTACCTGAAGTATGTTATATGCTGTGATTCCTTAGAATGACTCACACTCTAAAAAATGAATATCATGAAGCTAGACTTGAGTATGATGGGGAGAGGTTGAGGAGTAGAGGGTAAACAGATGAAGAGTGAATTGGAGGGGGAATGTTGTTGTAATATTCAGTGTATATATTATCACACTAGGAAAATAAAGGGGATTGGTGAAATTGGGAGGGATGAAGGAGAAAGATGAAAGGGATGATACTGATCAAAATCCATTGTACTCAGAAAGTGACATGTTGAATTACAAGTCCTTTGTACAACTACTTAAAGATAATTAAACTATATTACACAAATAGAGGGCTCACAAGGAAAGAAGGAGAAGCCTTTTGGTTGCTAGCAATTCTTTGACTTTTCCTAATTGAAAGCACAGTTTCTAAAAATTTTTGATGAAATATCACCATACCATTCAGTTACCTAGTAAATATTTACGGTTGCTAAAATATCACTTAATAAGTTTTCTCTGATCAAGCATAAGCAATAAATGAGATTAAATCATCTCCAAATAGAGGATATGCAACCATTCCTCTCTAATTCTGAGGAACATTTCTAATCAACTTTTTGATATACACAATTGGTTTCTGTCCAACTAAATAGTAAAGATAAGACAATTACCAAGTTTTTGTAACACAGGAATCTCTAAATCTCACATTTTTTTTCAAGCATATATTATTGATTGAATTTGATTGTTATTTTCTTCTGGAAACCTCTGGGAAATTCACTGAATAAATGGGTGTCCCAGAAACAAGATGTTCCCCAGTTGGTGCACAAAGTAAGATGAATGAAACCGTGTTGTTGGTAATGACAAGGTCATGCTGAGTAGTTGCTGGAGATCAGCTGGTGGCCATCTGTTTTCCATGTGATATCTTAATAAACACCACCACCTACATTGAAGTGCCATTACCACCGGCTCTTGGAGGTTTGTAGATCAGGGCACTTGGGCACAAGGTAGGAATTGTTTATTCCTTAGAAGTACCACATGAAATGTTTATGGCCTACATTAAAAACAGTGGTAGCCTTTAAGGTTCTTGGTTTATGTGTGTTTGTGTGTGTGTATCATTTGCATTTGCAAGGAAGATTTGGTGAAAGAATACTGAGCGTGGAAAGGTTAGAATCAAGAAGTTATAAAGGAGGAATAAGAACTTAGAAAAAATAACAAAAAATTATCTTTGAATTTTGTTGTTGTTGTTGTTGGTTGTATGGCTTGAACTAGGGGCCTGTGTGCTGTCCCTGAGCCTCTTTGTGCTCAAGGCTAGCCCTCTACCACTTGAGCCATCGCACCATTTCCAGGTTTTGAGTGGTTAATTGGAGATAAGAGTCTCATGGGACTTTTCTGCCCAAGTTGGCCTCAAACCATGATCCTCAGATCTCAGCCTCCTGAGCAGCTTGGATTATAGGTATGAACCATCAATGCCATGCTTGAGCTCTTTGATTTTTGTTAAGAAGAATTTGAGTAGAAAAATTCCTAGCTATGTTTTACACTTAATGGATACTCTAATACGACTAAGAGCGAGAGTTCCTGTTTATGTTGTAAAATAGAATTGTCCAACAGGTTAGGCATGTGAATATATGTGTGCATATGTGTATATATATATAAGTATAAAATTATATATGCATAAATTATCACAATGTTATACATTCAATTAAATATGGGAAACTACCCTATAGCAAGTATAATTGTTTTATTATAGGTTAAAGATACTTAATCTGTGTAATAGTATCTGCTTAGGATAGTCCTGGCAGCAGATCACCATAGCTCACTAGCTATGTTCATATGACCATCTAAAATGATGCTAATCGAAATGAACTCCAAGGATCTTTTTTAGTGTACTCTATGATGTTATTTCTTTTTTCGTTCATTTTTTTTCCTTTGGTATATTCCCTATTGTCACTGTTTTTTATTTTTGGTACCCTTTGCCTTTTGTATACATTTATCTGATTTGGGGAAGGGAAGGGAATCACAGAAACTTGGGACAAAGAGTGAACCAATGCAATAGTAATACTCACTAGATTCTGTGTTGGAAATGAAATGTACAACCTGGGGGAAGGAGGAGAATTGGGGGGAAGGGAAAGCAGAAGAAACCAAGGGAGCAGGTAACACTGTTCGAAAAAAAAATGTACTCACTACCTTACTTATGTAACTGTAACCCCTCTGTACATCACCTTTGCAATAAAAAAGTAAAGATTAACCAATACTAAGTAAACAAGAAAGCAAAATATCGAATCTGCCTGTATTTTAATTTCCTTTATTGTGAAAATACTGTACAGAGGGGATACAATTACATGAGCAAGGTAATGAGTACATTTCTTATCAAGCATTGTTGCCTCTTCCTTCGTTTTCCCTTCCCATCCCTTCCATTCTCCCCCCCCCACTCCCCCCTACCCCTGCACCAAAGTTGTGAAGTTGTAAAGTTTTTCGACATGACGGCTTGTACATCTCATTGTTGCAATGGGTCCACCTGTATCCCTATTTAAAAGATTTGTTTTTCCCCTTCCCCTCCCCAAATTAAACCAACATCAAATACAGTGAAAACAGGAATTATACATGGGGGAGGGACATACAAAGCAACAAAGAAATCATCTTATAAATATGTTAGAATTTCATTTTTTATTCATTATTCTTTTTCTTGACTTCTTCCCCACATCTTTCCAGTAATAGTTTCCTGATATTCATGTTTTGGACTACAAGTTAGGTTTTTCTTAAGGAACTGTATCATTTGAATTCCCCTCTGAAAAGACCATATCGTTATTAATACATTTTTTTTTGGTCGGTTGTGGGGCTTGAACTCTGGGCCTGGGCACTGTCCCTGCATTCTTCAGCTCAAGGTGAGTGCTCTACCGCTTAAGCCACAGCGCCACTTCTGGTTTTCTAGTGGTTTATTGGAGATAAGAGTCTTGCGGATGTTCCTGCCCGGGCTGGCTTTGAACTGCGATCCTCAGATCTCAGCCTCCTGTGTAGCTAGGATTACAGGCATGAACCACTGGTGCCCAGCTTATTAATACATTTTTGTACACTTGCATACAACCTTGAAGTGTTGAGTTATAAACACTAGCTCCTATATTCGATAGACAGAATTCGTCCTTGGTCTACTGGGCCTGACTTATTCACTTAACATGGTTGTTTTCAGGAACATCTATTGCTCTGCAAATGATGTGATCTTATTTTTTGTAATAGATCCATAAAGTTCAATTGTATATTATATATGTAAAGAAATGTGATATAAACATATATGTCAATAGATAGACACATAAATACATACATACATAGATATATGGATAGATAGCACATTTTCTTGATCCATTTGTCTATTGAGGGGCATCTGAGGTGTTTTCATCCCTTGACTGTGGGGAATAGTGGCACCATGAACATTGTTGTGCAGGTATTTTTAGTGTATTCTAGTTTGTACCTTTTTGATAAATGCCCCAGAGTCATATTGCTGGATCATAGTGTAGTTCTATGTTTCATTTTTTTGAGGAACCACCATACTGCTTTCTAGTGTGGTTGAACAAGTCTATGTTCCTACCAACAGTGTATTAGGGTTCCTTTTCCCCCACAATAATACCAGCATCTGTTATCGTTTGTTTTCTTTAAAAATTATTGTAAAGGTGATGAACAGGGGGTTACAGTTACATAAGTAGGTAATGAGTACATTACTTTTTCAACACTGTTACTACCCTCTCCCTCATTTTCTCTGACTTACCACTCCCCACTTTCCCCCAAAGTTGTAAAGTTTATTTCCAACAGTGTCTTGTGAGTAACATTGTTGCTTTAGTTCATCCTTTGTCTTGCTGTTTCTGTGATTCTCTTTCTTTTCCATGGATCAAATATATAAGACAAAAGATACAGAAAACTAAAACAGAAAAATTAGAAATAACTGCCTACAGGACATAATATGGACCTCTAGTTTCCAGTTCTTGGAGTTCATGTTGATATGCTTCATTATATATGATCCTATGCACTTAGCGATTGGGCTATTGAGATCCTCTGCTAAGAATATCATAGACATATTCTACTTATTACAAATGAGGGAAACTGTGAAATCTATATTTCTTTAGGCCTGACTTGCTTCACTTAATATAATTTTTTCCAGATCTTTTCATTTCCTTATGAATGGGCAATGCCATTGTTTCTGCTGGTAGCACAGAACTTCATTGTGTATATATATACCACATATTTTTCTTTTTTAAAATTTTATTTTATTTGTGAGCATACTGTACAGAGGGGTTACAATTACATGGGCAAGATAATGCATACATTTCTTACCAAGCATTGCAGCCTCCTCCTTTGTTTGTGTTTTTGTTTTTTTAATTTAATATTATTTTATTTGAGAACATACTGTACAGAGGGGTTACAATTACATGGGCAGGATAATGCATACATTTCTTACCAAGCATTGCAGCCTCCTCCTTTGTTTACCCTTCACCTCCCTTCCCAGCCTCCCCCCTTCCCCCCCCAATCCCCCCCCCGCTCCCCCCCACTGACATTGTAAAGCTCCTTTTTGACATGACAATTTGTACTTCTCATTGTTGCAACAGGTCCACCTGAATCCTTAAATGACTTGTTTTCCCCCATCTCCTCCATAAGTTGTACTGACATCAAATATATTGAAAGCAGGGGTTATACTGTGGGGGAGGGACATACAAAGCAACAAAGAAATAAACTTATAAATGCATTAGAAACACATGCATGAAAGAAAAAAAACATTAAAATACCTATCTAAGGATTCATTTTCCTGACATCACATTATCTGACTTTTTCCGCTTGACTCATACATATACTAGATATTGCAAATAAGTGAAACCATGGGACCTATGTTTCTTTTATACCACATATTTTTCATCCATTCATCTACTGAGGGGCATCTGAGTTGGTTCCATATCTTTTATTTGTATTTTTATATGGTTTTTATTGTTAAAATACTGTACAGAGGGGTTACAGTTACATGAGTAAGGTATTCTTGCTGATGGTCATTCTAACTGGGGTGAGATGTAATATCAGTATTACTTTTCTTTTATGGCCAGAGATGTTGAGCATGTATTCACATGTCCATTGGCCATTTTTACTTCTTCTCAGAAGTCGCTATTTTGCTCATCTGACTATTTATTTATTGAGTTGTTGATTCATTGAGGTTTTAGTTCCTTGAGCTTTTTGAACATTCTGGCTAGTAGGCCATTGTCAGATATACATCTGGTAAGGCTCTTTTTTATCTATAAACTATCTTTTTAGCGTGTAAACTGTGTCCTTTGCCATGCAGACATGTCTTAGTTTGATGCAGTCCCATTTATCCTTTCTTTCTTTGGTTTGCTTCTGGTCTTCCCAGAGTCAAGTAATTTTTGTGAGTTTTTTATTTTAGTTTAAAAAATATTTTTCCCTAAAATTACTGCAAAGTAACAGATTTGTCAAAGTTACTAAAAATGTCTCAGTCAATTCTGAAATACCGGTATGGCTAGTTGCAATTCCTAAGCCAAGTTTCTGAGTCAAGGCTAAAAGACATCCATCGTTTCCAACTTCTGGTTTGTAACATCTTTCTCATAATGTGTTCCTTCAAGAAGGGGAGCTACCCGAAAGTAGAAGAAGGGAGGGGTGTTGCAGAGAAATGATGATTCATTCCCACAGCTCCCCAAAGCAGAATAATCCATTCACACTGTTCTGTTTTATTTATGCCGTCTTGCTAATGAATCATGGCTGTTTACCATTTGGGGAGTAGGGCCTTTCAACACCTGTAAGAAAGAAAGGCTGTTTGAGAGTTGGCCTCTTGGGTAGGATGCCAAGGGGTTTTAGTGACATGCTGTAGTTCCAAAGCTTCATAGCAGAAAGGGTTGCATTCATATTTCAGACTCACACAGCCTGTGTTCTCCTAGGAGGGCTGTGCGTCTCCTGGAAAGTTCCCATAGAGGTGATGTCTGAACATGCTTGCATCATTGTCACCATCAAGTAAAACAGACTGTATGGGGACTTTGTCCATATTGCTTTGGGCTGAGTTAAAATGGACAGTTACACATAATAAGATGGAACTTGGAAGTCTTCCCATTTTAAGATGAATTGGGTCTCCAATGTCTCTGGCCAAAAGGAAATGTAAATTGAAGTAATATCTCAGCCCAGTTAGAATGGACATCATCAGTAATGCAAACAATAACAGATGCTGGTATGAGTGTGAGCAAAAAGGAGCCCTAATACACAGTTTGTAGGAATGTAAATTTGTTCAACCACTCTGGAAAGCAATTTGGAGATACCTCAACAAACAACCCATATGATCCAGCAATACCACTTTGGGGCATTTATCCAAAGGATTACAAATCAGGATAACAGTAGAAGCACTTGCACAAATATATACACGTATAATGGAATTTTACTCATCCATTAGAAAGAATAACATCACATAATTTGAAAAGAAAAAGAAATTATGTTAAGTGAAGAAAGTCAGGCTCAAAGAGACAATATATTTCCCATGTGAAAGCTAGAACTAACTTATAACTGCACAGGTGAACATATACAGGGTTGTATAGAAGTGTATACAAATATATTAGCCAAAGTATGATATTTGCAAGGGAGAATTAAAATGGTGTAATTCTTTGGAAAAATGAACTCACAGACCAAAAAGTAGGTACTAGGAAACTAAGTGTGTGGGCAGGTCAAGGGGAGGGGGCAGACAAATGAAGAGAGGAAAGGGAGGGAAATGCAGTCATAAAAGTTAATACAGATCCTATCAAATTAAGAAAACTGAAGGTAGGTGTTAGATGGGAAGGGGTGGGTAACAATGATGAACGGGTAACCCCGATCAAGACTCCTTGTACTTTTAAACTTCTTTGTTTTTTATTTGTTTTGTGTTGTTTCTTTTTTGTTGTTGTTGTTGGTTGTGGGGTTAAAACTCTGGGCCTGGGCACTGTCCCTGAGCTCCTCAGCTCTCAGCACTCTACCACTTGAATCACAGTACCACCTCCGGACTCTCTTGCCCCGGCTGGCTTTGAACCGCAGTCTTCAGATCTCAGCCTCCTGAGTAGCTAGGATTACAGGCATGAGCCACAGGCAGCTGGCTCTTAAACTTCTTTGTATAACAACTTCAGGATAATAAAAATATAACCTACAAAAAGGAATTTATTTTGAATTCATTCTTTTGCTGATATTTGTTCTTACGCTTTGAATTTTTCAAGAAATTCTGAGCCAAGATAATTGTTACTTCTCTTTCCAATTTGTCTTGGTCTGCAAATTCAGTTTTGAAAGTACTTCTGAAGCTAGACAATATGTAAAATAAAATAATTTTATCTCTATCAGAAATATTTTGTCCTATCAGTCGTCATCTTTTCCTTCTCCTTCTCCTTCTCCTTCTCCTTCTCCTTCTCCTTCTTCTTCTTTGGCAGTACTGGGGTTTGACTTCAGGGCCTCACTTTTACTAGACAGGTACTCAGCCACTTAGATATCCTCTTAGAACCCATTTTATTTTGCTTTAGTTGTTTTTCAAGGTCTACTGATCCCCCCCGCCCCCCCCCCCCCCCCGCTAGTCTAGTCTTGGACCCTAATCTTCCTAACATGTGACTCTTAATAGCTGGAATTCAAGCATATTGACTGAGGTGAGGTCTCATGAACTTTTTGCCTGGACTGACTTCAAACCATGAACTTCTCAATCTCTACTTCCCAAGAAGATAGAAATATAGGCGTGAGCCACTATACCATCCCTGGATCATTTTATTTCATATGATTGTATGATTAAGACCTACAAAGTTCTGTATCTGGCCGAGTGTGATTATACACATCTGTAATTCCAATATTTTGGTCATAGAGGTAGGAGAATCAGAGAATTTGAGGCAAGCTTGTGTACATAGTAAATTTTAGGACAACGTATGCTATGTAGTGAGACCCTCTTTCAAAGCAAACCAACAATCAAATTATACATCCATCCATCCATACATACATACATATATACTTTTTAATTCTTTGGAATTGGTGTATAAGGTTTTTATGCCTTAATCTTTGGAAGGTTCATCACAATATGGTACCTTGTTGGCTTAATGATAATGTATATAACTATTGCTCTAGTGGACCTTTCTGGTGAGCAAATAGGTTATCATCACTTAGAGAACTGAATCCTCCATTAGTATGAATAAGAACATTGACTTCTTTCCTTAGAATAGAAAAGTAACTGTGAGCACGGAGTGTCTCTCTCAGAGTAGATGCAGTCACTTTATAAAATTTGAAACTAGCACAAGCATCATTTCGATGATCATGCCAAGGCAGCTGGGTAGCCCTGGAGTCATGACCTCTCTCATTTCACGATCATCAATTCCACCACAAAGAAGCACTATGTCCATTTGGACCCGGAAACTAGTATGCAGTACAGTGAAATTGTTAGGGATTAAACGTAAGCTCAAATAATCTCTCTCATTGAGTACATTGGTTTCAGAAACAAATGGAAAATGGGCTTTAGAAATATTATTTTAGCTGCTCTGATGTCTTTACTTACAAACCACTTTCAACCAGCTTTCAGTCCACAAATCACTCAACTCACCACAGAAGTAAAGCTAGACATTTTACATACGGATGTTTACCAGGATCTTGTTGCGTTCTGGAAATTAAGAATGTCTTGGGACCTCTAGAAGATCTGATGGTAGTGTGGTGATTTCTGTACACCCTGATAAAAGTCAGACATTATTAAGTGACACAAACATGAAAGGCATCAACTCAACCAACATCTGCTCACTGCACTATCCATGCAGATTCAATGGTAACATGCTATAGCTCTCATTCATGTTTCTTGGGAGAGCTTCATTCTTTTAGAGAGCATTTTTTATTTTTGTTTTTTATTGTTATTATAAAGGTGATGTAAAAGGGGTTACAGTTTCATAGGTCAGGTAATGAGTACATTTCTTTTTGGACAATGTCACCCTTAGCATTTGTAGCAATGGTACCAAAAGATTGAAAATATTGATCCACTTCTAGGGAAATACGACTTTTTCATTTAGGGTTGTATGATCTGGTACTTCAGAAAAATATATACATTTTTGTGGATCTTATTTCCTAAAAATCAGTGATAACACAGTGATGTATCTTAAATTATAACAGTTTGTCTAAGTCTTCCTATGTTTTCACGGGGTTAACATATCTCTCACTACTTATGATAATTACTTATCATTTCAAGACATATGAAAGCATCTAATACATTGCCTTAGTGAATTAACTTCAGGCAACACAGAACATTGCTGTAGAGTGTGGTTTTGACTATTCATTGTTTTAACAAGTACTATTTAGCAGATATTTTCTTGGTTCTGAGGGCAACTCCAGTCTCAGTAGGTCTTGTGAACTAAAAACTCAACAGTTTGGTATCTTCTTCAAGATGTTTTCATGTGAGTTGCAGAAGCTCAATATTGCCCAAATATGGTATTAGAGCAACTTCTACAACCATATTTATTATTTTTCATTGCCAGGTTACATGTTTATTTGCAAAATGTGTATACAAGCCAGGTGCCAGTCACTCACACCTATAATCCGAGGTACTCAAGAGGCTGAGATCTGAGGATCATGGTTCAAAGCCAGCCTGGGCAGGCAAGTCTATGAAACTCTTATTTTCAATTAATCACCAAAAACCTGGGTGTGGATCTATGGTTTAAGTGGCAGAGCACTAACCTTGGGCAAAAAAGCTCAGGGACAGTGCCCAGGCCCTGAGTTCAAGCTCCAGGACTGACCCTAAATAACAAACAAAAATGTGTATACAGAAAACTGTGCACATTGATCTTCACTAAAGGGATTTATTTCTAGTACCACTCTGGTGTTCTTACCAACACCACACTCATTTACAAATCCTAGGGCTTTACAGAAAATCATCAGTGTTTTGGTTTACTTGAAGGGCTGGGCTTTCTGCAGTCAGATTCTGAAAGATATGTCAGGCAGGAAGGACACTGGCATCAGCTCAGACCTTTTCAAGAAGAAAGGGAAATGAGCATTTTCAGAATCCTTTTACAAATTATTTTATAATTATAAGAAGAGCCTGCTGAACTGAGAAAATGCAAAGAGCTGTACTTCTATTTGGAGGATCCAATGGGAAAAACCTCTGTGATATCAAATGACCCAGTGCTATTTTTTTTGCTGCTTATTGTTTGCTTCTATGGAATTGTGCATTACTCATTCATCCTACAAATATTTAAGTTATGAATGCTACCTAGTAGACATTATTCTTCATATTTAAAAGAAAGAAGACCAATGATTGTTTGAAATCCTCCATTGAACTTACATGCATGGAAGATAGCTCTAATATTATTTAATATTTACACAATAAATAATGCAGGAAGTGGGAGGGAAGGGAAGGATCGCAAGTTAGAAGAAGACATCTTGGAATAGAGGAAGGGGTGCCGAGATTGCAGTGTTCAATGAAGTCCTCCGTGTAAGTTTTATTCAGAATGTCTTCTTTGGGCTACTTGAAAAACCTGAGAGAACTGAGCCAGGCAGGATATCAGAGGAAAACGTGCTCTAGAGAAAGGAACTGGTCTCAGGACAAAGACCTTGAGATGGGAACCTGAAGGTTATGTTCCCCTAACAGGGTTGAAGACAGAGAGCCAATAGCAGAGGAACCAAAAAAGGAAGAGAGCTACAAATATGGTAGCGAGCTTGATTCGATGGGATTCCATAAAGCCTTGCAAGGTCTGGACTTGCACTGACAAGTATGTGAGTGAAGAGCCTTTGGAAATTTGTGAGCAGATGAACATCATGCTTTGGTGCTCGTTTAGATCCAGTACGAAGTATTATAGGGGCATAAATGCACAATGAGGCTAGGAGAAAACATAGGAAGATCTCTTAGGAAGAAATCACTTCTTCTATAGAAGGAGTTGTCTACTGATTACAACCAGGCTCTCTGAATAGAATATTGCAAGTCTGTCTGTTCAATATCAGTGGAAAATCTATTCCCTGGGTTCCCCAGGGCCATCATGTCCATCAGCTTGAAAGGTCATCCTGACCTGAGCAACCATGGTGTGGTGAGTACCACCACTGGAGTAGCTTCTTAACTGTGTTTGATGAAAAAAAGTGTGGGCAGAGAAGAGGGAGTTGCTAGGTCCAGCTGCAGAAGCGCAGGCTTAGAACACTATGGTCTTGGCTCTGAGGAAACTCAGATTAACATCATATCTGCATATATCCCTAGGGATGGTTTTAGAGAAAATGGGAACAGACATTGTGGAAAGATGGTATTTTGTAATATTAACAAGTAATTTGGGTATCTAGAATGTGCAGCATCTATTGCCTTAGGGAAAGTATGTTACAGCAGATGCTTGGTGGAATTTAAAAACTCTTCTACTCAGGAGCACTGGAGGCAGGGAGAATGCTGGATGAGTCAGAATGAGCTTTCTGACTTCTCAGGCTTCAGGTGTATGGGGGTGAGGAGAACAGGCAAAGCAAGGAGCATGTTGGTTGTGGGTGTCTGAGAAAGGGAAGCCTGGCCTTGCTGCATCCTAGATGGATCCACCAGTGATGGCCAGACTCCAGAAAAAAAGGGAGTTATATGATAGCAGAGGGGGCTGTGCCTCTTTTGAGAGGTTGAGCCCAAGGGCATAGCTAGACACCCTAAGGGGAGATCTTGAGTGGTTTGTCCAGGCAGATATGTGTGGCGTAGTTGCAGATTTCTCTGTACTATAGCACAAAGCACAAGCTGAAGCAATGTCAGAGTCCACAGAGAACAAGAGATATAGTTACAGGGATGAGGAGCTAGGGAGAGAGAGAGAGAGAGAGAGAGAGAGAGAGAGAGAGAGAGAGAGAGAGAGAGAGAGAGAGAGAGAGAGAGAGAGAGAGAGAGAGAGAGAGAGAGAGAGAGAGAGAGAGAGAGAGAGAGAGAGAGAGAGAGAGAGAGAGACAGACAGACAGACAGACAGACAGAGACAGAGACAGAGAGACAGAGAGGGAAACAGGCAGACAGAAATAGAGACACAGAGACACAGAGAGAGACACAGAAAGATAAAGATACAGAGAGACAGGATACAGAATGATAGAGAGACAGAGAGAGACAGACACAGAACCTCAGAGAGAGGCTGTGGGAATGAACTGATAAGAGTTATGATAGGATGAGTAAAAAAGAAAAATCTCATTGTAACAAAATGAGATTTTATTCATCCATGTGGAAGAATAATATTATGTCGTTTTTAGGGAAATGGATGGACATGGAAAAATTATGAAGTCAGGCTCATGGGTACAAGTTTTCTCTCATATATGAAAGTTAGATCCAAAATATAAACATCTCTCTCTATATGAAAACACATATAGGACCATATGCACAAATAAACTGACTATAGGATGGTGTATATAAAAAAAGATTGCCTTTGAACAATTAAAAGAGAGTTTAACCAAATGAATACCAAGATGCTGAACCACGAATCACTTTGTGCTGAAATGTGAATTATTATTTTCTCTCTCTCTCTCTCTCCATTCTGAGGCAAAGGGCTTGAACTAGACTCTGAGCTTCTTATACAATTCAATCTTTGAATTGAGCCTTGAATTTCATAATAGATTCATGGAGCCCTATTGCATTTTAATCCTCAGCGGTTGATAAATATGGAAATAGGAAATTTCTTTTCCTCAGTGGTTTCCTCTCGTCTACATAGAGATCCAAACTTGCCACTTCTAAAAATAAACAAACAAAATTGGGTAGCTGTTTTAGGCAGAGTTGTCTTAGATGATCAGTTCGTCTTTGATATTTTTTCCCCAGCAGTGGGAGAGTGATTTTGGGTTGTGGGAAAAAAGTGTGAGTCTATTCCAGGCAAGAAACACATGATAATGAAAGAAAGATGGCGGGAGCGGGGGTTGTATTGAGAAAAAGTCCCGAACTAGGAAATTGGGCGGGGGCGGGGAGGGGGGTGCAGCAGGAAGGTACAGGCAGGAGTAGGTATTGGGGGTGTCCCCCTCCTTGTTGAAGCAGGAATCAAGTCAGCTGAGCCAAGGTGGTGGGGAGGAGTAGACTGGAGTGGTTGAAGGGAACGAGATTAGGACGTACTGAGGATAGAAAACCTGAACAGCTGCTCAGGGAAGTGAATTATGAAATCAGCAAGGAAAGAAAATTTGCCAAGTGGTAGTGAAAGCTCCCTTGAAATTAGATAACATGAATTTATAATTTGCCAAGGTAGCTGTTTGTCTTGAATTCAATCTTCACTTTATTCTTATTGCAGTTACTCAATCTGACTTTGCCACATGAAAAAGATTGGTAATTTTCTTTGTTTGAAATAAACTCATTTTGATCTGTAGAAGCTGTAATACCCAATTATCTATATTTGCTCATTAAGAGAGCATACCGCCTGGACACTAGTGGCTCACACCTACAATCTTAGCTACTGGGTAACTGAGATCTGAGGATCACAGTTCAAAGCCAATCTCGTCAGGAAAGTCCGTAAGACTCTTACTTTCATTTAACCACAAAAAGCAGAAAATTGAGCTGTGGCTCAAGTGGTAGAGTACTAGTCTTGAGCACAAAAGCTCAGGGACAGTAACCAAGCCCAGAATCCAAGCCTCATGATCAGCAAATATATTTGATTTTTGTACCATGTATATTGTATGTATGTTTATCTGAATTGGGAAAAGGAAGGGGAACAATAAAATGGTGAGATGAAGGACAAAGGGCAAACCAATGCAACAGAGATACTCACAAGACAATAATGGTGAAATTGAACTTTACAACTTGGAGGAGGATTCGGGAGGGAAGAAAATGGGAGAAAAATGATGGAGGGGATAATAGCACTCAACAAGAAATGTATGTACTCACTACATTACGTATGTAACTGTAACCCCTCTGTACATCACCTGGACAATAAAATTAAATTTCAAGAGAAATTTAAAAAGCATACAAGAGAGGTCTTAAGTCATGGTTATTTCCTTTTTGCTCTTATGTATAGTAGATTTATAAAGGCAAAGTTTAGCTTTTTTAAATACCTGATATGTTATCTATATGCATAGAACTTAGAAAGCCTGCGAGGAAAGAAAGAAGAGAATGAAGAGAAAAGGAAGAAAAAGAAAAGAATAGAATATTGGGAATCTGTTCACAAATTTCCTTTTGTAAGAGGAAATATGCATAAGATAGTTTAGATATCTAAGTGTTGTCTGAATAAAGGAACTTCTTGGATTTGCCAATGACCTGCTTTAAATAATAATAATAATAATATATGTCTATAGACATATAGTATATGTGGTTCAAATGCAAAGATAGGTTTGAGGCTTGCACGGAGAGCCTTTTGGCGAATGACGGTTGCTAGTATTGTTTAGTGCTTTATTAAATACTCCTTTTGAAGGTCAGTTCCTGCATAGCAGGAGTGGGGGTGAACGGGAGAGCTGAGAACTAGAGATCCTACATTTACTGGCTTGGACACTGCCAGTCGACTATCAGAGACTAGATCCTTACTGGGAATGGAAAAAGATGGGAGTGTGCTCAGAGCAACCACTATATAGTGTTCACAAATGATGAAGAAAGTCAAAATTATCATTGAGGTCCCCAGAGGACTTCAAGAACAGAAAAAAGAGACCAGAAAAAAAGAGTTTAGTTTTATACAACTCTTCTCTTCTCTTTTTCTCTTCTCATCACTCTCTTTCTCTTCTCTCTCTCTCTCTCTCTCTCTCTCTCTCTCTCTCTCTCTCTCTCTCTCTCTCTCTCACACACACACACACACACACACACACACACACATACACACACACACAGAGCCCACAGCCCTGTGTGTTTTAACTCGTCACCTTCTTGCCCAATCTATTAATGATGATGTTGGGATCATAAAATGATGAAAATCATGACTTTCCGGTTGTGGCAGTGTATTGGTGGGGTACTTTGCTGGTGGGTGGGTTTGACTGCTATGCCTTAGCATGGTGCTTTCCCTTCTTGTTTATAGGACTGATTTAGGAAAATTCAGCTCATCTTTTTCCACATTCTTAAGAATACGGGAAGAAAGTTGTAATGCTATTTCTTGGGCTTTCTCCTTGAATCGTATGTATTTTAGGCAGGTAGGAAGACTGTCTGGGAAGAGAGCACCTTTTCCTTTCTTTGCTTGGACTCTGCTCATTTCCCAGTGTTCCCTCGTCCTTGCTTTATGCAGCCTGCTGGCATTTGAAGTGGGAATCATTGCAGTGCAGCCTTTCGCAGCTGGTGGCTCACAGAAGAGGCCTCTGGCCTAAGACATCTATCACTTTCATTCATTTCTAAAACTTACATGTGCTTCAGCAGGGAAGACTGCAAGACCCCTGGAGCTTGACTGAAAACAAAACACATTCTTGCTAAAGTCTTTGACATTTTATGAGAAGTGAGAAAAACACCTTGTGAGCACATAGTCATATCTAGCACG
The DNA here is from genome assembly GCF_024711535.1 of Dipodomys merriami. Lineage (NCBI taxonomy): Eukaryota > Metazoa > Chordata > Mammalia > Rodentia > Heteromyidae > Dipodomys > Dipodomys merriami. Next base: position 19,617,892 of record NW_027202826.1, read on the forward strand.
TAAATAAATTACATTGTATAAATCCTCAAAGGGTTCTTAGCTTCTCCCTAATGCAATAAAAGCTGCATCCTCCTGCACTGAGTACAAATAATGATGCTTCTTGGCTTTTCCGGGTAACATAGTTAGGAACTGTGGGAAGAACTCTCATGGCTTCAATGTCTTTCATCAGTTTCAGAAAGAGTTATTTCCTCTCACTTGGCTAGTTTAATTTCTTCTGAAAAAAAATGTTGACTTTTATAGATATTTTCTATTGGGTCAACTTTGGCACTAATGAATCCAATTACTTGGGGAAATGATGATGATGATGATAATAATAATAATTATGATGCTTATAATGACAAAAATACTAAAATCATTATAATTATTATATAATGACTTGCACATTAGTATTGGTAATATTATCTGACAGCCATGTGATTGTGGTTTATATCTATAATCCAGGTTACTCAGGGGCTGAGATCTGAGAGTTTTGGTTTGAAGCCAGCCTGGGAAGATAAAACTTCGACTCTTTTCCTTCCAATTAACCAGCAAAAAAACTGGAAGTGTCTATAAGTGAAGGTGTGGCTCAAATTATAAATTGCCATCTCTGAGAAAAAAATGAAAAACAACACTGAGCAAGAGTATAAGGCTCAAAGCTCAAGCCCCAGTACTAGCACAACAAAATTGAAGGAAAAGTGAGAAGCAACTCTTGTCATTTTTCTATTCTCTTCCAGATATTTTCAAGAGGAAAGCTGCTAGGTTTTGAGCAGTAGCATTACTCACAGACACCGTTGGAAATCTAGGTGAGCTATTCATGCCTAGTGAGTTGCAAGTTAATTTCACTATCCATTCTATTTATATACAATTGAAATATTTCAGTAATGATTTATTTGCTTTGTTGTAGAAGATATTGCTTATGATGGGACATTAATCCATACTAGCTGAGAATATCATCCTTAATCATAAGGCTACTTTGTATATGTATGTGTATATATATGTGTGTGAGAAAGGGAAAGAGAGAAAGAGAAAGAGAGGGAGGTATGTATGTGTGTGTGTGTGAGAGAGGAGGTATGTGTGTGTGTGTGTGAGAGAGAGGGGGGGGGGCTTGGGGCTTGAATTCAGAGCCTGAGTGCTACCCTGAGCTCTTTTTCTTAAGGCTAGCACTTTGCCACTTATGGCTTTTGGCAGTTAATTGGAGCTAAGAGTCTCACAGACTTTACTGGCTGGGCTGGCTTCAAAATGTGATCCTCAGATTTCAGCTTCCTGAGTAGCTAGGATTGCAGGTATGAGCCACCAACGCTCAGCATAAGGCTACTTTTGGTAGAACTACCCCATAGTGGACCTGAAATATGTACAATATTCCTTTCACAGGCAAAAGAACACCTTGAATGTTAATATAAGGTGATATGAAGGTATATAAAACAAGCTATATCTATCCTAAAATTTGTGTTTGTGTCCACAAGTGTGGCATTAAGTGAATACATTTTGTTATTCATTGTCAGATATTGCTCTGTATATGTGTGTGTGTGTGTGTATGTGTGCACGCGTGCAGAACTACATGAAAGACTGTACCATCAACATTACCAGTTACTAATGATTGATGAATTTAGTTTTTCACTCTTATTGACTTAAAAACTGTCCACCATAAACAGGTCCAATTTGTTGATAAGAAATCTCACAGAAGTCAATCAATGTATGCTGATCATATGGCTACAAAATAATGCTATTATATAGGAGCTTTGAAGAAGACACAGTCATGCATTATTGGTACGTTTCCTGCCATTGGTGAGTTTCCAGGCATTTCCAGTCATTGCTGATATGTTATGGGTGTAGGTGTGACTAGTGATGACACTGTATGAGTGTGACAGATACAAATTGTTTTAGAAGCATATAAAGCAATCGCTCATAGTGGAGTTGTTCAGGAAAGACCTCAAAGGGGAGAAAGAATCAGGCTGGGTTTAAAAGGTAGATCTAGTCCAAGGGAGCTTGTAAACAGGAGAAAGAGAAATCCAATGGATGTAGTGATTTTCATTAAGAATCAAGGTAAGAAAGTTTTCTTTGAAGTGGAGAGATAAGATTAATAGTAATGAACAAGCACAAAGATTGATCTTAACTGTGTCTGCCCGTAAGTGTCAAATTAACATCTTTCCAGAGGAATCTCTTTAAATACTTGCAGAATAGCCTTTACTGGGGCACGGAAAGAAGATAAAGGGAGTATTCCATTGTCTAGGTCCCCACTATTTGTGATTTTTCTCCTTTCTTATCTTGCCCTTTTGATAAACAACATCTTAACTTCAAATTGTCTAACTGTGTTCTCACCTGTGACTTAGACATAGTTCCTTAAATTACTTCTGAGCCCCACAGGTTAGCAATGCCCTGTTTCTCCGCATGGCTCAGGACTACAGATACATACATACTGCACAGTTGGCCAAAGTTTTGTTTTGTCCTAGCCTGTACTTGTCAAAGGAAGAAGATAAGAAAGTACGTCTGTTCCTTTTTGCTATTTTAAACAGTTTACCCTCAAGGCTTAGCAACTTGAAACAACAGATATATATTATGTTGCCAATTTATAAAGGTCAGAAATCTGGAAGAACCCCGGCTGGGTGGTTGTGGCTGAGGTCTTTCAGCCTCGGCAGGACAAGCCGATTGTAAGATCATATGAGTGGTTGTTGGCAATGGTTTCCATCTTTTTTTTTTTTTTATGGGAGCTTCTCCAATGGGATACTGAAGTATGACTTTTTCCAGAGCAAATGAAGATCAAGAGGAAACTCACAGAGATGGAAGCCATAGTACACTTTCAAATTGAATCTTGGAATTGGCATACCATCACTTCTGTCATAAGCAGTGGTCACACAGACCAACACAGACACAGTATAGGATGGGACTACACCACAGGGTGTCTACCAGGAAGCAAGGTGCTGAGGTTAGATCCTATGTTTAGGAAGAAGGATTAGTACAAGTAAATTTGGTAATTGAGGACATAATAATGGGGCCCTGTCCTCTCTTCTCTCTCTCTGTCTCTCTGTCTCCCTCTGTCTCTCTGTCTGTCTCTGTCTCTGTCTCTCTCTCCCTGCTTCACAGCAATTATCAAGTAAACACACCACCTCTGCTTTGTTTTGTCTCACCATGGGCCCAAAGCCAAAGGGCCAGGCAATATTACATTAAGACCTCTGAAAACATGAACCAAAACAAGCCTTTCTTCTCGAAGTTGATTTATGTCAGGTATGTTGTCACAGTGACAGTAAATTTACCAACACACAAAGATCACTAGAGATTATCAGGTAATATGGCTACTCAAACACATAGGCAATTGGATTGGGCCATACCATTGTGTCTTTAGGTCATTTGTAAAGAAGAATTTGACAAGGGGCCTATGCTGTATCTCCACACTTAAGATGATGAAGTCATTAAGATGAGTTATATATCTGCTCTATTTGGCATTATTTAGTTGCTTATGCTCAGGGACAAATGCTACCTTGACATATGGAATGTTTAGTAGAGTGGCACAGTTCTGTGTACCATCAAGCAAAACCTGCATGGTAATATGTACATGAACAGAGAGTTTTGCCGTGATCCTGAGTTCAGATATATTTAGTGGGAATATGTTGCTGTAGAAAGTGTGGTTATACCTTACCACCATGGGAGTATACCTCTCTGGAAAAGAGCTCTGGGCGGGGAGGTGACTCTTGACTGCTATGTAACACTTAGTCACCTAACAAATAATGTGTGTGGGCTGGAGAACATAAAATATTGAAATTCTGTAGCTACTTGCAATTTCTTCCCTTTCTGCACATCTAACAGCTTTTGTAGCAGAATATTGGCCTCTGTAGTGTAGGAGACAAAGTAGTACACTCCACAGGCTGGCTGATGGGGAAATTGGGTTGCTCTGATTACTTGTTTGTATATTTATAATTATTTATTTGGCTGATGATTTTACTCATGGAAGCAGAAATTAAGAATTGAAATAAGAAATTGAATCACAAGAAGCTTCCAATCAGATCATGAATGCATGCCTAAATTCTGAAAGAATGAATAAGTAGAAACACCTTATATTTACAGACATAAGTCTATTTGATTATAAATAGAGTGCAAGTGATTCCTAGAAAATTGTTTTGGAAGTTTAGCTGGCACTTGCTTACGAGGTATTTATCTGTCTAGAGAGAGTTCATTAGAAATCCTGGATTCAAATTATTTTCTGCCTTACATATGTAAGACATATGTGGCAAATTTCTGTGACTTGGTTGAATGAATCAATGTGTGTGTTGATTTATTAATTAATACTTGCAAAATATGTGATGTATGGTTTTATTCCATATCCCCTTGGAAGGGCAGTATCTTTCCTATGATTCGTGGATGTCCATGGATTTGTGCACCTCATTCTAATTCCAGATCTCTGCCTTGATTGGACTACCATGACCTTTTGTGCCTTTTGTTGATTAAGATGGTTCAACTTCTCAATTGTCTTTATATTTACAGTCCAATGCTTGCTTAGCCCTTTAACCCTCCCACTTAGGTAAATATCAAACATATTGACACATTGTGTTTACTACCTGGCTCAAGAGCCCCAAAAGCAGGTACTACTCCAATCCTTTTAAGTTTAGTCAAATTAGGTCACTCACAGGCCAATTAGGTGATGGATGATCACATTCATAACATCATTATTACTCTCCATACATCTCTAATTCTCTTTTAGATTTATGCCAATTATAATTACAAGATTTTTTCAGATGATTCATTCTATTATGTGTGAGGCTCTAGTTATGGCATTTATCCAAATGTGCAATGTAAGTTTCTGACTCAATCCAACCTCATTTTTCCTTGTACTTGTCTTCTCCATAATGGAATCCAGTGCTGAAGCAGATGAAAAGTTTATGCCACCATTAGTTAATACATGCAGAATACATGTAGAAGACTACAGAGTACATTTTCTCATTGTACATAGCAGACATTTCTTCCACTTTAGAAACCATCCAGTTTGTTACAACAATGAGCCATATGTTGCTATCAAACATCACTCTAGGATCTCTGTTAATTAGATCTGTACTTTTTACTTTTTTATTTTTATTTTTTCAAGTTCTTTCTTGTGATTAAGCGATTACATAATTTCCCAAATTTCATAGTATTGTGGGATAGTGATGCTTAGTTAAAATCACAGATACATTCTTCCTTCCATGGGGCAAATTGTCTACATGGTCTATAACATTTATGAGTTCTATGAGCTTTGACAATACAGTTATTTCTTTCACTATGAGTGGTATGTACATTTCTTTTGTTTTGCATAGCATCAGCTCTTCCCTCTTTCCCACTCGTTCCCTCCCTCCCATCGCTGCCATTGAGTTGCTTAGTTTGTTTTGATCAATGTCCAATGCAGCTGATGGATCCCACTGTTGTATGTTTTCCCCTTGATTCCCTCTAGTTCTGTTTCCCTCTGGTAAGGACATATATACTATATTTGTGATCAGCAGCATGGGATTATTTAGTAGTTATTTGATCAGATAAGTGGAAGTCCTTTGTTTCTTAAGCCTTGTTAAATTTGTCGTATCACCTTACGTTTTGGATTGAACATCCATTTATCAGGGAGACCATGTGCTGTGTTTCTCTGCTCTTGGCTTACCTCACTCAACATGATTTCTTCTAGCTACATCCATTTCCCTGAGAATGTCATTATTTTGTCCTTTCTAATGGCTACATAATATTCCATTGTCTACAGATACCTCAGTTTTTGGATCCATTCATCTGTGGTGGGGCATCTGGGTTGTTTCCATATCCTGGCTATTGTGAACAGTGCTGCAATAAACATGGAGGTGCATGTGTCCTTGCATACTGGTTCCTGTTGTTCAGGATAAATGCCTAGAAGTGGTATGGCTGGGTCATAGGGGAGGTCAATATTTAGCTTTCTGAGGACCCTCCAGACTGCTTTCCAAAGTGGTTGTATAAGTATACATTCCCACCAGCAGTGTAATAGGGTTCCTCTTTCTCTGCATTCCCTCCAGCATTTGTCATTGGCTGACTTTAGGAAGATCTGTATTTTTAAAAATGATCTCTTTCAGAGCTATGTCACTAAGAGCTCCACTCTTAATACTAGTCTTCAATCAGCTAGAAGGAAGAGAATTAGCTTTATAACCACACCTATGCTTACTTTTTAGCTAGCCAGAGTATATATTCTCATTTTTCCTAGACTTGAAATTATTTAATGTATTGTAGCTACTATTCTGAAGCAGATAAATGATTTTCATTATATATGAACAATGGGAGCTGTAACAGCAGCTTTTCTTGTATAAATCTGCAATTATTTTCTTGGTGGTTTTGGGATTTAAACTCAAGGCCTTGTGCTTGCTAACCTGGTGCTCCACCGTTTGAGCCATGCCTCTAACTCTGCTCATTGCTGGTTAGTTTTTGAGACAGAATCTAGTAAACTTTTAAAACTGACTAGACTTGAAACACAATCCCCAGATCTCAGCATCCTATGTAACTAGGATCACAGGTAAATCTACCATGATTTCATGTTAGGAATAAACAATGTACCACATTTCCACTACGTCCTATCAATATGAGCAGTTTTTGACATTGATTTTTCAAAAGTTTCAGGTTACACAGTCAATTCTATCTGAGCTAAAATGTACCTGACAAATATATTTGTGGGAGAAAGCTTTCTTTCCACAGCATTATTTGTTTTATCTGGTGTGCTGTAGCTAAACTCTAACTATTCTAATCCACATATCATCATATCTGTGGGCTCACTGATCATCATCGGTGTAAATTCCAATAATATGTATATATATATATATATATATATATACACACACATATATATAATGTGCAAATTCTTTCCTTAAGGATGCAAAGTATCAGTAGAACCTTCAACCACAAATCTTTTTTTAATCTTTCTCTTGTTAGAAGAGAAGTAACAAAAAAATTATTTCCTTTTTTTTCTGGAGGTCCTTTCTCATTTTCAGTTATAATGGAATATGACAGATGAGATGTACTAAATTTTATGTAAGTTTAGCTATTATGTATTTCCTAGAGAAAATTTCTAATAATTTAAAAGGCAAACTTTATAGTCATAGTCATAGTCACCATAAAATGCAAGTGGGAACATTTTGTGTTTTTGGCCAGAGACTCCAATCTTTTCCAACTATAAAATATGGAAGAGTTCCTAACAAACCTATGCATAGTACTGGTTCTAGCTTCCAATTAATTAATCAATCACAAATCTTAAATGGCTTTATTTCTGCTTATAATATATCCAAAGAATTGGCCTACATAATAGCTTAAATTTTAAAAAGAAGGAATTAAAATCCCATGTCTGATTTAAACTAGTACTGTAACCATTAGACTTTTCTAAAAAAAAAAAGTAAGTCTTAGAAACAATATTACACAATTTGGTCAAAATTAATAATAGGTTTAAATCCTTTTATCTTTATGGGAACATCCATTCCAATTAGAATTTCAAGATGCATTATCACCTTAATAGAAAATTTCTTAGACTTCTATGATCACATATTGATAACATTAACTCTTTAATGCTTGATGTTATTTTATCAATATCAACAAATAAATTATCTTATGTAGGTATTATTGATGTCTAAGAGGTAGAGATGGTACCATCTATTTATCTATTAATTTAATTTTAATTGCTTTCCTCTTTTCAAGTTCCATATGTATTGGGTGAAATTAATAATCCTAACTGCACTGCAATAACAACAATCAATGAATATTGATAATAATAGTTATTGATTCCTGTAAAATTCCTGTAACAGGACATAACTCTGTAGAATTATAACTACTCTTGGCTTGTAATTAAGTGGTGTGGCCTATGGGAAACCTAACTCATATTAATTTCATCCAAAGCTGTGTTACTCAGCTGTGTTATTTTATCATTAAACCTAAAAATACCTAAACTGCACTTAATTCCAGGATGCTTATATGAAGTAACCCTGGCATTCATGTGTCTAACTTTGGAGTCCCCACAGAGAGTTTTGTGTTTAATCACAGATTTATGCATGTTGGACTTAAGTTAGTTCCACTCAGATTGAAAATGCATTTGCATCTATCTCTGTTCTATCATTCATTGTAAAGCTTAACCTAAGCCTTTTAAGGCAGAGAGTAAAAATATCACCATGAAATGCCACCACTAGGTACATCAGCATGACTTCTTACTCTTATTTCAACAGCGCAGCACACTACTCACCTTATTTCAGTTTAAACATTTCAAAACATAGCTATTCTTTCAAAATTTTCAACAATGAAGCATTGAAGTAGTAGAACATAGATAAATACCCCTACAAACTAAAAAGGAGCCTGAAACTTTATACACCTCTATTGTTACTTCCATAATCATGGAACTACCTATGGTTATCTTTATTTCATCTCCAAACATTAAATTTCAGCTCATCTCTTAACCCATACTTGGATTGCCCTTTATTCAAAATTTAGTGCACCTTCTACTAAAATAAAACAAATAATAATGCTAAAAAATAAGAACAAAGACAATCTTACTCCCTTGGATTAATTTATTTTATTTGTTGGGTAAACAAATCCACTGTGATTATTGTCTTAGTCATTTTCATCAACTACTCAGTTATCAGCCAACTTATGTGTCTCCGTTCCACAATAAATTAAGGAAACTAATTATTGACTTCTACCATTGGGTGACTTCCTACCATAGGAATAGCACTCTCACGCCTCCCCTGCTAATAACTACCTAGATGATTTGCCTTTTGATTCAATCTGGGACCCTAGATTTATGCTTAGCTGCCACTATTGCAGTTGCCCATCTATTTTATGCAGTTAATTGGTGTAACCAGTTCAGTTTGAACATCTATTAATGCTTCAATGATGGCCTTAATCACATTTATTATCCTAGTCTTACCATTCTGGAATTTATATCCATCTAATTCAAGTTATGTCTCCACACTTCAATTAGCCTTTAGCTACAAGATAATGCTTAATGATCCTCTGGAATCACATCTCCGATATAGTTCATCTTAGTCCCTGACCACTTACAGGATCATTACGAACTCTGCTTATAGCACCCAGTTTAGGTATATGATTCCAGTTTCATTCAATTATTTTACTGCAATTAGGGGCACTAGTACATTAAGGATATATTGATGATGACAAGATGTTTTCCATAAAGGCACATTTTAAGACCACTACTTGTTATTGTTAAAAAAACAACAACACAAAATAAACTCAAAATAAAAATCAAGGAAATGGAGTAATTGTCCTTTGGTTATTTTTTTTTTACAGACTTTTATCATGCAAACCTAGGCCCAGTTTTAGAACTGGGAGCTTGCTAACCAACAACAGTATTTACTTATACAACCCATCACCGACATGACCCCTTAGAAGCAGTGATTACTGCTCAGGAATCCACCAGGACAACCAGCCTCAGGAATATTTAGTATTTGTATCCACCATAGTGTAGCAGAAGGTACAGTTAAATTTATAGTTCAACCCCTTTTTTATCATAATATCACTGGGCATTTGTTCTAATTACTGCAAGCCTCAAAATATTTCTAAATAACTTTTACCATTTGCAATGTATTTATGACTCAACATCCCTTATAGAAAAAGGCTTCCATGAACTACATGTAAGCATCATTTTCCTCTTATGTTAGTCAAAATTCTACTTCCTATCTAAACACCACTTCAGTCTGGAAGCCACTGCTTGATGTTGGCATTGTGTACATATAATCTGACTTCTCTTTTGTTTTTCTATTGATGTGAGTCTATTCTTTTACAATTAGTCAGTACAAATAACTCCCAGTCAGCTTTGATAATAACCCCCAAAGAGTAATTAGCATTCATGATGAATATCTTGCTTGTAATCATTATATACTGATTCCAAGAACTAAATATTTATGCAGGAACATAAAGTCTACTAGAGTATGGATTTGATCCCATAGGATCCACCTGTCTGCCATTCTCCATAAAATTTTCCTAGTAGCTGTCACATCCTTGCTTTTCAATCTAGAAATTGTCTCCTACTACCATGATGATGAGCAACTCAAACAAATTAAAACTTTCACTTTAGCACTAAATTTAATCTTCATGTAAGCCCTAGGCTCACAAAATGAATGAGTCTGAAAAATTTTAGAAGGAACTGAATATGTTTAGTTTAAATTAAAATGAGTGAGTTAGATTTTTACATCACAATATTTCATAACTACCAATATGTCATCAACTTATATAAACATTATTCTACCTTATATAGCATCCTTAATAGGAACATTCATATACTAATCACAATATTTTCCTTACTATGTTTCAAAGGCATAACATTACAATTTTTTATTGTAGGAAACCTTGGAATTTTAAATGTTCATTTGAACTGTGCTAGCACAGTACCAATAACCACTATTTGTGCCTGCAAGTCTTACCACTACGAGTAATGGTATCTAGTGCTTATAGTCTAGACTATATGCAAAACCTGTTTCTCTTCCAGTGCTAAAATATTGAACCCACAGCTCTACTTGCATTTATAGTTTGATACTCTAAAAAATTCAGTTGTCTGAAAATACACTTATACTCAGCTCAATTTGATCCTCTTTAACCCACTTTAGTGAAACAAACTACTACTGAATTAAAACACCATCACATTTCTGCTCAAATGGCCTCCTGTGTTTAGGGGTCATAAGGCATTCATAGTAAAAATAAATGTCTTCTTACCGCCTCCGGCCCTGATTACCATAAAACACATTATGTAAACCCCCAGATGCTAAATTCATAGTTCCTACAACTGCTACCAAAATTAGAAGGCTATGGAATAATATAATGTTCTATATATAATGTTCTATAGTTTAAAATCCATGGACAGAATATATAGCCTACCCATTGTTCACATTATCTCTTTGAGAAATAATTATTGCAAACTCTATTTATAGTCAAAAGACAAAAATCATTTATTGAATGCTTATCTGTAAATCACCTCATAATTTTTGCCATTCTTATTCAAATACCATGCTGTTTTATAGACAATTGCCCAGAGTCTAAGATTATTGTTATTTTGTGCTACAAACTTAAACAATAAATGAATCCATAGCCAAATTATATTACTAATGCTTGAAGATAACAATATTTCACTCAATAACATGATAAATACTGGCTGACTTAACAGAGTTAGCCTGACCATCAACCATCAACATACTGAATGAGCTATTTTCGATTACAGCTTACTTTCATGATATAGTTCTCCCATCATTCAAACGAGCTCAAATAGTACTATCATAGTCTTACATGTCCTATACATATTAATCATGGCATATGGAACAGCATATTAACAGCATTAATCCTTCATTCATGTCTGAAAATGATACTAAAGTGTTTACCTCTATCACATAGCTGCAAAATTATTCTAGGACTTGTATGGTAAGTATAGTTGAAATAAAACATTTATATTGTGATTTCAATAATAGAAAATTACAACTCCTTACTCATTGAGACAGTATGCCAGAACTGTTAGCTCATTCCCCCACATATATAAATCCAGCTTTCTTAATTTTGAAAGAATATGAGTAATCTCTTGGTTTTAAGAGCCAAAACATTGATGAAAATAAAACTAATGAATTTATTTCCTTCCTATATCATGTTTTCAGGAAACATGTCAAGCCTAAATTACCATAGTTATTACTAAAGTAGCATAGACATTTCCTACTCCAAATATGTCAAAACTTTATCTCAAATGTTGTTGAAAACCTAACTGTAGCCAGAGTATTTATCTATTTGCACCCAAAAGAATTATTCTAGCAGGTCCCTGGTGACTCACACCTGTACTCCTCGCTATGCAGGAGGTTGGGTCAGAGAATTGCAATTCCAAGCCAGTCTGGGCAGGAAAGTCCATGAAACTCTTATATCCCCAATTAACCACCACAAAAGCCAGAAGTACAACTGTGGCTCAAGAGGTAGAGCTCTAGCCTTGAGTAAAAACAATCAAGGATAGTGCCCAGGACCTGAGTTCAGGCCCCAGGATCAGTACACACATCCATACACACATGCACACACACAAAATTCCCCAAACCTCTAAAATTATAAACTTAGTATGAATAGCCACATCATCAACATATATTAATCACAGAATTATAAATAATTCTGTCAATAAAACATCCAAATCAGAATATTAGAAACTCATGGCATTATTCACTATTATTATAACATGTCTTTATCTAAATTAAACAAGCTATTAACTTGGAAGATGAATAAAAACGTATAAAATTAGTAAGTGATTAATAAAATAAGTTCAGTTTCATAGCCATAATTCTAAGCCACCTTAAATAGGTAAAAGCTTTGAAGAAATATCCTGCAAAACCTACAGTAAAGGTACCTATTAAAAAAAGTCAATTTCTTGCCCATGTAATTGTAACCCCTCTGTACAGTATGTTCACAATAAAAATGTCAATCTATTTTATAATTTTCACATAGAATCTATGACTAATAACATGAAAGTCACTGTTGTGTTTTTTGAAAATTTTATTCTATTTTCTTTGTATTTCTGGTAAGCTATATTAGTCTACTGGTTTTCTTCGCTTTCTCCCCACTTTTTTTTTTTTTTTTTTTTTTTTGTAGGGCTTGAACTCTGGGCCTGGGCTCTGTCCCTGAGCTCTTCAACTCAAGGCAAGCACTCTACCACTTGAGCCATAGTGCCACTTCTAGTTTTCTGGTGGTTAATTGGAGATAAGAGTCTCACAGACTTTTCTGCCCTAGTTGGCTTTGACCCATGATCCTCAGATCGCAGCCTCCTGAGTAGCTAGGATTATAGGTGTGAACCATCAGCACCTGGCTCTACTGGTTTTCTTTATAAGAAATGATTTCATTTAATTTTTTAAATGTCAAGGTGATGTACAGAGAGGCTTCAGTTATGTAAGTAAGGTGATGAGTATATTGCTTGTCAACCTTTTTATCCCTTCCCTCATTTTTCTCCTACTTTCCCTTTCCCCTAACCACCCCCTCCCAAGTTGTACATCATTTCCAATGTATTATCTTGTGTATATCGCTGTTGCATTTGTCTCACCATTCTGTTGTTCCCCTTCTCTTCCCTAATTCAAATAAATATATATACAATACCAGAGTACCAAAATCAAATACACTCATCTATACTAATATTTAAAGTTTTCCACGCTTAGTCAAAATTGTTAATCATTTATTCATTGATTTACTAGCCTAATGAAACACTTCAGCATGATAAGAGTTCAATTCTGCAGAAGGATTTTGCTGACCTCCACAATTCATTATAATACTTTACCAACCCCACACATCAGGTACAATGACTGTAGTCTCCCATGCAAATCTCTCCAGATATGGATAAATTAGTACTGGATTATCTGACACTTTGTGTTAACAGAGCATCCATTTTCTTCATCCATCCATGTAGACTGAACCCTTTATTTTGAATAATGTTTCTTTCAAGAAATTTGAAATATTAAAATTATCTTACTAGCTACAGCATTCCTAAATGATGTCTTAACAGAAGAACAATTTAGTAATAGTATTCCCAATAGTAATAGTAATCACAAACTTGCTTGCAAGCAGTTTGTGTGTCATTCCACATATCAGCTCTAATGCAGTGGAATGAAACTGAAGGGGGAGGGTCTGATAAACAAAGCCACCCTCACATGATTTTTCTCTCTCTACTTTATTTTACGATTCTTTATTTCAGCCTTACTTCTTACACACCTTCTAGCTGTCCATGCAATGGGGTATAATAATCCATTAGGATCTATCGGACAAAAATCTCATTTCAATTCACTCTACAGTTACAGACATTGTACTATTTCTAGTTTTAGGACTTTTTAGGAGATACAGACATTATATACCATCAAGTCTTCCTACACACTCCAACATCTATCAAATGAGTGGGATTTCTTTGTCCACAGTATTGTGAAAAATCAAACTAGGAGTGGCAGAGTGTCCTGTGCTTTCAGTCTTAACCATAGAGATTCTGTTATTCCAGGACTTCATTTATCAATGAAGCACAATATTCTGATTAGTAAACCAATGACTTTTCTTAATCTTTGTAGCTGACATTAAACTCAAATGAGTTGGAAATCGTTCTCTTATTAATATTAGATGACTATTTTCTGTCTTATATTTGCTTATTATTTCAGCACTAATATTAGTACTATTTACATGCTTAAATTAAGAAGACTCCTTGTAGAATACAAAACAAATTTGATTTTTGGTAAGCCAAAATCAGAGAGTACTCTAAGGGCATCAATGAAAATGTCCTTTTGCTTCACTCAGAGCTGAGATTCTACTTAAACCATTCTCCGGGTTTTCCAATTGAAACAAACCAATCACGCTTAAGTATGCCACTGGTATTAGAAAAATAAACTTGAAGACCAGAAATACATTGTGCATTGTCTCCCTTTCTCCATTTATAATGTAATAGCATTACACATGCTTAATTGTACCTGGTACATAAATATTTAATTGTTTATTAAAATATAGTTCTCATGAATATGTGTATAAGTATTAACTAATCTCAAGCACATAACACAATAAAGTTATTTATTGTGTTAAATAATAAATTAATTAACCATACAAATGTTATTCAACACATTAAATCTTTTATCTAACTTAAGATGTATAATTATTAATCACGCATAGCAATTAAGTCAAATAATCCTTTGCAGCATTCTCTTCCTCTCCAATGGAGGTTCCTGACTAGCAAACTTAGAAAAATTAACAACCTATTCAGGATACATCCATTTTTGTCACTGGGTTCATAATTTTCAAATATTTTGTCGTATAACCATATTGATTTACTTTAGGGCATAGCTTTAAGAGGACTCACTTGTTTCCATTAAATAAGATGTTCTGATGCACTAATGGCTACTCCATCCACAATCATGTCATTCTATTTGGTGACATTTATTTATTATTTGTATTTTGGGATGATTCTGGGCTCTACCATGACCATAGAGGCCTTGATGCTGTCAGGCAAATGGTAACTGAGCCATCCAAGGTCAGCACAAGCATGAGCCACAGGCCATACTTGATTTTCACAAAGCACACAGAAGGTACCTCATATAGTATAGATTTTTTCCTGTACATTATTCATGGGAAGGCAATGAAATCAGTGTTCCCAGAGAGATATTTGTATTGTATTGTATATATTTGCATATTGTATATATTTGTAGTGTCCCATAGCAAAGAAATTTAAGCAGAGAATTTAAGATTTTTCTTAAAAGATGACACAGAAATTTCTTCTGTTAAGAAATTATCTGACTACAATTTCCTACTATGGTATTATACCCTGTTTTCTTTCTGAGCGTTCTTGCTTCTCTCCCAGTCTGTCTTGTGCTATTGTGTTTTTAGGATTCTTTATTCCCTCTCTTTCCCAACATTCATCACACACTTTGTTCTGTCTTTTTTTTTTCCTGTCGGTTGAAGGGGCTTGAACTTGGGGCCTGAGTGCTGTCCCTGGCTAGTGCTCTACCGGGGTCCTGTTTTCTGTGGTTAATTGGAGATAAGAGTCATGGACTTTCCTTCCCCGGGCTGGCTTTGAACCATGATCTTAGCCTCCTGAGTAGCTAGGCTTACACACATGAGCCACCAACACCATTGCTGTCTTCTTTAATTTAGACAATTTATTAAAATATTTCTTTCATACCCAAAGCAGATACCAGGGATAATTTTCGAAATAAAAAAAGACATTTCTTCAAGTATATACTATAAAAGGCCAGAGTAGAGTAAAATGCACTGAAATCAAGTCTTATATTATGTAATGAAGCAATTTTGTTCATTCTCAAATATGAGAAAAATATGAAACTATAAGCAGTTTAAGATGGCACCTGTCTAAGGATCTATTATTTCGGACACAAATACTTATTTTATTTGATCAGCAATAATGTTTCAAAGCACTCACGCTCCTTGTAGGTATAACATTTTAAACATCTTCTATGGTTTCTTTGACAGCATTAAACTTTTCTAACCATTGATTACTCATAGAATCACAGGTACAAATAAGTAATGACTTATTTTTAAGAAATCATGAATTATTCCTTTAAATCCACTGTGAAGTCACAAGAAAAGAGGTGATTGACAGTGAAATGTCATGGTGCCATTGTTTATTTGTTTATTTTATTTATTACAATCATTCTTTTAAATGTGAACTCACTGGTAATATGCAACATTTATTCCATAACTTTCATCTTCTAAATACTTCACTCATGTGAATTAGTTCACTCCCATAAACTTCTCAGAGAAGCAGAAGAAAACACTTATCTTCTTTTCTAAGTGGGAGATAAAGTGACTAATATGCAAAGAGAGAAATAGGACAAAGTATTAGTAAGACTTTCAACTCTACACTAAGCTTATTTTGTATATGTGCACATACATACACTCTCACTGTTTGCTCTGATGATTCATTTTTCACAAACATAATGCTTCTTCCTCTGATCTCTCTCTCTCTCGTTTAATATTACTTACCCTAACCTTTACTTTCTCTTTATTAAAAGAGTGACAGTTTTATTTCTTCATGTCACGGTATCTGTGAAGGTAAACAAATTTGAAAAGCCAAATTCAATCAACTTCTATTTTTCAACCTTCCATAGCAACTCCTCATACATGAAGCACTCACCAAACAGGAAGGACCAAACAAGACACAGGAATTCAGCTTGACCTGTGTGTCGTCCTCTTGAGTCATAATTATCATCATGACCTCTGAGGAAGGCTGGTTTGTTTTTGCCTGCATCATTTCCTAGTAAACCATAAATTAACAAAGGCATTAGGGAAACAAGCAGGGCTTCATGACCTGGCCCCCGCTAATCAGCACTAGGAATGTCCCTAAAGTCTTTGATATTAGCATGAGATAAAACAAGTACATACTGGACTGGATGAGTCACATTTGCCTAACTTATGAGGTCGCTTCGTCTCACTCAAATTGTGGGGATTTAACTTGTCTTCAGATCCAGCCTTTCTTTGTTCTCATTGCACCTTGAGGCTGGTCTCATACACTGGCAGCAGGCTAATCGAGGCCAATCAAGAATTGATGATCACAATAATCTATTGTTGCTGTGCTTCTCTTCATTTGAGTTACAGGAATTCTTCAGATAGCAAAGTTTCATTTTGATTATGTAAGCCACTTGGGTGGGAGGGAAGCTTGGCATCTTTTTTGCTCATAATTGCTAATAATTGATGATTGTTGTGACTGTTTTATATATTTTGCACATTGTTTGTCAGATCATCCTCGTCCCTTTGAAAGCCTCTGATGACTTACCATTCGATCCAGAATAAATTCTGTGCTTTCATCAAAGTCTATGAAACTACCTGTATTTCTCCCTCAGCCTCCCATATGCCAGTCACACAAGCATACTCAAAGCTAGAGAGTACATTCTTCCTCTCAGCCTCCTTCAGGGCCTTTGCTCTTATTTTTCACTCTGCTGTTTCTCCAGAGACTGTCTGGCCTTGATGTATTTCGAACTTTCAAAAGCAGCTTGTAGTAAACACATGTTGGAGGTTATTTTGACAATGATAATCATGTGTAGAGAGCCTGTACACATAGAACAAAGAGCATCTCCATCTAGCGCTGAAGATTTTATCCTCTTAGAACATGAAAAGAACCCTCAAATACCACCCATATTTTCCCTTTTGATGGAACTTAATATTCTACAGAAAATGCCATAAGGAGTTTTGTAGTTCTTTATCAGATTCAGTTACACATTTTGTATTTGGTCCAATAGTTAGCATTCCCCTACACTTTGTGGTATTTATTGAACAATGATTTGATGTTCAGTGAAGATGTAAAGGCCAGCAGATTGGTCTTCAGTGTTTACTTTGCTTCAAGTTACTTTCCATTCAAAGGCATGGCATCATAAGTACATAGAGACCCTCTGTTCTTCTCTCATGAACCAGAACTAATGATAGGTAATATCCAAATAGTCTTGCTTATTTTGTTTTGTTTTGTTTGTACTGGTCCTGGGGTGGGAACTCAGAGCCTGGGCAATGTCTTTGAACTTCTTTTTTTTTTTTTTTGTCAGTTGTGGGGCTTGAACTCTGGGCCTGGGCATTGTCTCTGAGCTCTTCAGCTCAAGGCAAATGCTCTACCACTTGAGCCACAGCATCACTTCTGGTTTTCTTTTTCTTTTTTTTGTGGTGGGGGCTGTCGTGGGCCTGAACTCTGGGCCAGGGCGCTGTCCCTCAGCTCTTCAGCTCAAGGCTAGTGCTCTACCACTTGAGCCACAGCACCACTTCCAGCTTTTTTCCTTTTTGCTTATGTGGTGCTGGGGAATTGAACCCAGGGCCTCATGCATGCAAGGCAAGCGCCCTACCACTGAGCCACCTTCTCAGCCCTCACTTCTGGTTTTCTGATGGTTTCTTGGGAGACAAGATTCTCACAGACTTTCCTGCCGGGGCTGGCTTTGAACCATAATCCTCAGATCTCAGCCTCCTGAGCAGCTAGGATTACTGGCACCTGCCTCTCTGAACTTCTTTTGTTCAAAACTAGCTCTCTACTGCTTGAACCATACCTCCACTTCTGGCTTTTTGGATTGTTTTAATTTTTTTAGTAGTTTATTGGCACTGAAGGTCTCATAGGCCTTCCTATCTGGGCTGATTTTGAACTGACATAATTAGATCTCAGCCTTCTGAGTAGCTAGGATTACAGGTGTGAGCCTCCAGGACCTGACTGTCCGAATCTTATTTTTTTATTTTTGGGTCTGGTCGTGGGGCCTGAACTCTGGGCCTGGGCACTCCCTCAGCTATTCAGCTCAAGGCTAGTGCTCTACCACTTGAGCCACAGCACCACTTCCGGCTTTTTTCTTTTTGCTTATGTTGTGCTGAGGAATCGGACCCAGGGCCTCAGGCATGGAAGGCAAGTGCTCTACTACTGAGCCACCTTCCCAGCACCTGTCCAAATCTTTTTAAATGGTGACTTTATCTCTGAACACCTATAAGAGATAAAATGTACTTAGACATCTATGACTTTGGAAATAAAACTATTTATGACAGATGTGAAAGCAACTTACTAAATGTTTGGTTTTAGACATAGTACTTGTATTCTATTATTATGTTCACATACACTTATGATGTCCTGAGAATGTAAATTTATTGTGATAAAAATAGTAATATCCATGGCTGCAAAGTTCTCACTGAACAGCACGTGGTATGTGGGCAGATGAGCAGTAGAGGTATTTGTAAAAGTCAACTTTGTGATAGTGATGGCTTCTTTCTCTTCCTACCAGTCCCTAGGGAAGAATACCTTAGCTGAAAACCATTCCACATAATGTAATGCTGTTCTGCCCTTTCTTTGAAATGGCTGCTATTATAGACCCATTAGCGCTACAAGTATTTATCCTCTGCTTTACAAAGAAGGCTCAGGAGATGTGTGCCAAGAGTTCCTTGAGTGAATTCTACCCAGCAACATCTTCCAGCACGTTTGAGAATGGCAGGTGCAGTGTGACAAACTTAATTATTTAGCGGAGCAGAAATGTTTGCTTGGTTGATCAAGCCTCTTTAAAGCTGGGTGAGATTTAATGTGGAGCTCTTCTAGAATCAGAAATGGACCAATTAGTGGAAGGAGGGTGGCTCAGCTTTAATAGGTTCAGAAAATAATCCATTACAGAATAACTGTTCTCAACTTTTGTTTTCCCATTGGGACCTTAATCATGCAGTAGATATACCAGTTAACTGGGATTAAGAAGATTGGTTCAGACAGCTAGACTCAGTGATGACTCTGTTATAATTGTCTCAGAAGAGCCTAAAAATGGAAATATTAGTGTTTACTGGGTCATCAAGACACAAGGCTGGGCATTTTTTCTATAATCCATAGGTTGCAAGCAAAATAAAACTGCATCTGGGGGAGTAGAGGACACTATTTGTAAGGACAGTAATGATAACTGAATTCTTTGTCTTTGATTTCTCTTACATGCAAAATTTTGTCCTCTCTATTAAAGCTTTACTGTATAGCCACATGAATGCTATTTTTCCTAATATATAACTTTAGTTGATTTTTTAAAATAATAACATATATTTTTATAATGACATTTGCTTAATAAATCAAAGCAAAATGATTAAATAAATTCAGCACTGGAGACTTGCATCTGGGATGATTTCTGATCCTTTAAAATACTGTTTGTCAGATTAATACTGACCTGAGGTTGAGAATATTGTAAGGTGTAAATCTTGTCATTAGTGCATGATAGTACTTTGTGAATGTCCATGGAAAAAGAAGATGGAAGAACTCCCTCATGGTAAATACATGGTGCACCTGATGGAAGGGACTTTGGTGGCACCGCTTCATCCCCATGATCCTGCATCCTACTGAACAGTCTTTCCAATATGTTGAAAATGAGGGTTTAGAAGGCTAGTCCTCAGCCTAGTGAGATTGGCAGCAGTTCCTGGTACGTATCTCCAGGAATACATGACAACAAAGCTGACACAAATTCTAGGGTTCAGCACTCTTCTCGCTTTCCTGGGTAGATATAAAGCTCCGGTTTTGCATGAAAAGTATTGGTTCTTGGTCTCCATCTCCTTTCTATTAGGAATTCTGGTGCTTTTATGGTGTCTTTCATTATGGATTTTCCTACCTAAATTGATGTATTGGATTCATATCAGTGCTGGTGAGATTTTTATTTGCTTAGGAACCTTAAACCTTCCTGTCAACTTATTAACAATAACAAATGTCTGGGATATAATTCAGCAAACCCATGATTGACTTGGAGTGTGCCTACAGCTATTTCCCAGAGAAGAGCAGATAAGCTGGCTTTTCTGTATGGATAGCTAAATCCTTTACCTATTGGTCCATTTTCCCTGATATTCTGAAGTTCACCCAGATCCTCTATGCGCCCATTGAAATTTTCATTGCATTTTTTTTATGTTTGCAGAGACTGCTGAATAGTAAGATATATACAAAGAAGATATGCTTGAAAATCCTACTCCACTTCCTTTCCTATGTTCTTCATTTAATTGTGGCCCACTTGGTCCCAAGGGTTTAACTCGGATGTTATTTCCTCCAGAAAGCCTTTCCTCATTCCATGCATCTTTAGCGTTGATTGCACCGTCATTCACATAGCATTGTGCTAGCCAAGAAACTGCCTTTCCCACCAGCCTGTGAAGTCCCTTAGCACACAACTCATTTGTGTTTATTATTGAATCTCTGGAAGCCCATGTAGCATCCAGTACCTAGAAAGTACTCCAGGATTATTTGTAACAGCGCATAGGGATGGCAGTTAGGGCACACTTGAAGTTTGAATGCGTTTTCTAATAAATAGACCCCTGTAAAGAGAGCACAGCCCTAACTCAAACCACGTTTTGCTGTGAGCTACTCTTTTTTTCAGTTGCTTGATCTAGGTCTGGCACCGGCAGTTCAAAGCCAGCCAGGGCAGGAAAGACTGTGAGACTCTTATCTCCAATAAACCACTCAGAAAACTGGCAGTGGCGCTGTGGCCTAAGTCGTAGAGCGCTAGCCTTGAGCTGCAGAGCTGAGGGATAGAGCCCAGGCCCAGAGTTCAAGCCCCAGGACCGACAAAAAAAAAAAACAATAAAAAAGACTCTCTGTGTATGTGTGTGTGTGTGTGTGTGTGTGTGTGTGTGTGTGTGTGTGTCCCTTAATATACTTTATATTTATTGTTGTGTTACTTTTTAAATATCCACATTAAGAAGTTCTACCATCAAGCGCTAGCCTTGAGCTGAAGAGCTGAGGGTCAGCGCCCAGGCCCAGAGTTCAGGCCCCACTACCGGACCCAAAAAAAAAAAAAAAAAAAAAAAAAGAAGTTCTACCATCAAAGAAACCCATTCAACAAGAATAGGCAAGTATGGTTTCCTATTGGAAATGTTATTTTCCTAGATCTAATTATAGGATAGCCATCTAATTCCAGATTCTAGACAACCATTCTAGCCAAGAATCTAGGTGCTTGCTCTAAAATAATCTGGATAATTTGTTTCTTTCACATGCTTTGTACCGCAAGTGGTATCATGCTGAGCCAATATTACAAGGTTTGTGTCTTCACTAGAAAGCTATAACGAATATGAAACAGAGCAGAGATTTAATAGTCATAAATGCCAGGACATAAAGCATTATTCCTCAACTTATTTGCTGTTATTTGGGACAAATTTCAATTTTCTCACCTCCAAATGGAACTAATAATGGGAACTAATATTTGTGATTTATAAATGCAGCAATAAATTAAAAATTATTAAAATGCATCAGGTATAAAGAACAAACTTAGTAAATGTCAGCATGATCTTATTACTGTTTTAATGACTTGCTTGTTGGTTTAACTTCAAACAAAATACCCTCTTACCCTCCACATTCATGGAACAACCCCTTCCCACCACTAGAGGTCACTCTTTCTGAGTTTCCCATTCAACTATTTTATGATGTGCTATCTCGGGTATATATGTATATCAGGGTGTATGCGTATCAGCAACATTGGAAACACATTAGGTATGCAATAATTAAAATTCTTCTTTACATAGAATGATCATATTCTTATAGTTGTGATATACAAAATGTCCCCTTAAAAAGATACCTATTTTCTGATCCCTTGAATATGTTAGCTTTTATTTTAAAATTATATTTATTTACTTTTGCTGATTGTGGGGCCTGGGTCCCTCAGCTCTTTAGCTCAAGGCTAGCACTTTACCACTTGAGCCACAGCACCACTTCCGCCTTTTTCTGCTTATGTGGTGCTGAGGAATGGAACCCAGGGCCTCAAACATGTCAGGCAAGCACTCTACCACTAAGCCACCTTCCCAGCCCTAAAATTATATTGTCTTTAACTAGTTGTACAAAGATTTGCCATCCAACAAGGCAATTTATAGTATTTTAAGCCATATCTATTTAGAAGATACTATTATATTCTGCTCAAGGAATTTATATTATGCAAAAACCCCTCTACAAAGGCATGGATGATACAAGAGTGAGATTAACTTCAGAAGTGATCATTTGGGGCTTATTTATTAATTATGCCACTCTGCCATAATGCTTCCATCCCTGGTACTTACTGGGAATATAAAGTAAATCAGACCTGGATAGGGCCTTGAATAGAGACTAATCCCAGAGATCAAAGAGTTGTAAATACTTTAAATCAGCTTGACAGCAGTAGGCATTATTTAAATAAGAAGAATTATCATGCTGACAGAACTGCAAAGGAAAAGATTTTTCTTGATAGAAGGTTAGGTATGGTAATAATGGAGAAGAAGTATTTTAGTTCCATTTTAACTATCATTTACTGTTTGACATGGAAAAATGGGGAAGGTTAGTGCTACAAAAAAATAGGAAAGTAAAAAGAAGTTGAGTCAAACACTAGGAGGTCTGTTTCCTCTTACAAAAAGGAAAAAAATAACAAAGCAAAACAATACAAAAAGAGTAAAACCATGTGCAATGAGCTCAGACTGTGAAAGGCTTTAAGCACCACAAAACAACTGTTTTAACTAGTAGAGCTCTGATCACATAGGCTGCTGTGCTTGAATCTTGGTTTAGCTTCTTACTGTGTAGGCATAGACCAAACAAACAAGTAAAACAAACAAACAAAAAAAACAGAGAGCAGAACTTTCTGGAGCCACCATCAATTTTCTGGTTGACAAATTTGGACAAGCAGCATGGTTAAAAAAAGATGCCGGATGCTGGTGGCTCACACCTAAAATCCTAGCTACTCAGGAGGCTGAGATCTGAGGCTCACAGTTCAAAGCCAGCCCAGGCAAGAAACCCCATGAGACTCTTATCTCCAATAAACCACTAGAAAACCAGAAGTGGTGCTGTGGCTCAAGAGGTATAGTGCTCGCCTTGAGCTGAAGAGCACAAGGACAGCGCCCAAGCCCAGAGTTCAAGTCCCATGACCAACAAAAAAAATTTTTTTTAAATGTTGAAGATGATGTACTTAAAATATACAAGTTAATGTTGTCATACAAGCTGTAGTTGATAAACTGTTCTGTTATCAGTATTTGTAGTTCTCTGTTTACCAGAAAAGAAGAGAAAATTGAACTAAAGCTACAGATTTTTCTCATCCTCTGAGTACAGTTAGAGACCCACTTGGGGATCTCCTATGTCCATGGTTTAAACATACATCAAAAACCAAAAAAAGTAAAGAAAAAAAAAAAGAATGGAGATCCTCTCAATAGAAAGATTTTTCTAAAGTGAAAGACTTCATTCACAAGAGCATAGGAAAACAACAAGGGAGGGGGTAACAATGCTCCACAAGAAATGTGCTCATTGCCTTACTCATGTAAATATAACCCCTCTGTACAGCATCTTTACAATAAAAGAAAATAAAAGAATGGGAGAGCAAGTCCCAGATCCATCTGCCCAGAAGAAAGTTCAAGGGAATTTATGGAATAAAGAAGTAGGATGGTCTGGAGCATGATGAAAGATAACTGGAGGAAAAGAAATAAGATACTCATGAAGGCCCATGTAACAAGTTGGTGCTTTCCAATGGCTTCAGCTATACCAAAATGTCTTCCAGGTTCCTGAAAATTAACATAAGCCACCATTCTCAATGTTCCTAAACATCAGAGGAGACAACTATAGAAAAGCTGACAGTATATTACTTAGCTCTGTGACCTCTGTGATTTTCTTTAAGTCAACTAAAAGCCTGTGCACTGCTTTATGTCTGAAAGAGTAGTTCAGATTTTCTCTCCGTTTTAAACCTGTATTTGTCAGCTTTTTCCCAGTCGTAAGTCATGTGACAAATCCTCCTCAGGCTCTATTGGGAAACACTCCAATTATCATTCAGCCTTGTTAACCCTCTAATAGCTCACCTACCGCTGTCAAGCTGATTTAAAGTATTTACAACTCTTTCGTCTCTGGGATTAGTTTCTATTTGAGGCCCTGTCCAGGTCCAAGTTACTTTACATTTCCAGTAAGTACTATTGATGGGAGCATGGTGGCAGAGTGGCATAATTAATAAATAAGCCCCAAATGATCACTTCTGAAGTTAATCTCACACTCTTCTGTATCATCCAGGGCTCTCTCCTTACGGTAATTTTAGGGATTGGGTTACAAATGCATTAAAAAAAACAACAACCTTTTCTATGTAATTATCTTATTGTAGATCCGGCAGTCATAACATAGAAAACAGTTCTTCAAAGCTCTTCTTTGGAATCCTATGGCTTGCTGTAAAATGGCTTCTAATGTTATTATTTTCCCCTTTTTGTGACCCATGAGCTTTGCCCAGATATCTTCCAAATGCTATTGGGAACAGAGGGACAACAGTAACTCAGTTCCTATTTCTTCGTAGTATTTCTCCTGACATCTGAATTTTCTTCTCTGAATTTCATATCTCGCCCTGTTTCTGTGGAGGAAGCTAAATAATTCATCTCTTCTTCTCTACTTCAGGTTTTCAATAAAACATAACCTGTTATTCTACTCCCAGTTCATTCCACTTTAACCAAACTGTGCATTTAAGGGTGTGAATCTCTCTCTATTTTCCTCATCGACTTACTCTTGATTTTGTTATCTGTGCTACTGCCATATCTATAGCTTAAAATGCACAAGACACTTTCCAAGCTGAGCCATTCATTGTGACCTCAGAATCTATTTGGACTGTATTTCAGCATTACTGAGCATGCAGAGTCCATTATAGGATAGAGTTTAAGGAAACATAGTTAGACTTCTTTCTCTTTCTTTCTCTGTCATTCAGAAAATGGCCTCAGTTCCAAGAAATAAGTTGAGGAAATAATACTTCCTGAGCACCAACTGAGACTATTCAGTTAAGAGCACAGGAATGCTAGGCTCTGACTCTTGCTGGTAAGATATTGGGAATAGGAACTGGGCAGCTCATCTCTGTTACTCAATTATATTCACCTTCCTATTCTTCAAGTTTTAATTTGATAACATAACCCTATCTCACTAAACTATATCGTGCAAGGGAAAACTCTGGAATGATAGGAAAATATACTTTTCCCTTCGACTCATGTTAACTGGGTTAACAGACTTTAGGAAATGTTAGACATGAAAATATGTTATGCAATTGTATATTTGCCTATTTGTTTATATTTGCCTATTCATTCATTTAAAACTTTCTTGATTTCATTCAGTTCAGTGGATTTACCAGGCAACAAAACTTTTGCTGTCAAACCTGTACAACACCAGAGCCATCGATGAAGGTATTTCAAACATCTAAAACAGAGAGGTAATTGTTGACTGCACTGTCTTCTTGGAAAACAGAAGACTTTGTTTTTAGCCTTTTGCGGCCCAAGATTTTAATATATCTATCTCAAATAGCCAGAAGCAGACAATGAAATTTGCCTTTTGTTCTAAGTTATCCCTGGACAGGATAGCTTCTAACCACGTGCAGGTGGCTACTTGTAATACAGAAATTTTATTCCAAGGACCTGATATCCTCTTTCTGTGTTTATCCTTTCCTCCTGTTAACAGGCCTGTGTGCAAGGCTTTGGGAAGTGGGGTAGATTTTCTCATTGCATCGATTTGTTTTTGCTCAGATGAACATTCAGATAAAGCAGCAGGTCCTTGTTCAAACTGTGGCGGAGTTGATTGATATATGTCCATTTTACTCTTGCTTTGACTCACTTACTTACGACACATTCCTCCACCCTCTTGGAAGACCTACTGCGGAACTGTGTCCTAATCAACACAAAAACATTTATACTTTGATGGTCTTAAGTTCAAACCTCACAATACAATCTCCTCCCAAGGAATCTCCCTTTGTGACCATTTAGCAATTTCAGAAAAAAATGCATTTCACTAGCTATTTTTTTGTTGGTTCTATATGACCTTCTTTCATATCACTAATAAAAATTCTAAAAAAATACTTTTCAAAAACTGGCAAACTGTAAGCACAGAAATAAATATGACCCTTATCTCGCCTTCTACTCTTCCTTTCTTTTGTTTCTTTCTGAAATTGGAAGATGGAATGTTTGAGTACTCTGTGGGAGAAAGTAGCTTCTATTTACTTTTGCTTTGTCACTTCATTTTTTAAAAACTGTACTATTTGTGTCTTTTCTTTTTTTGGTCCTAGGAATCGAACCCAGGATGTTGCACTTGCTAGGCAAGAACTTTGCCACTGAGCTACATCCCAGCCCCTTTAGTCACTTTGAAGCAATACCAGGGTGAGTAATGTCATCAGAGCCTCTCCCTACTCTGATGTAGAAACTTCTTCCCAGAGAATGAGAAACCTTATATACATTTGTACTTTGCTCATGTCCTGGTAACTGATGGCCTTGCAGGAATATAGCTCAAGATCTGGTTTTTAGTGCTCTCAAAGACTTGTCTTATAATTTCTTTTAGCTAGGGGATGTTCATTGCCCACAACATTGAGCTTCATTATGACATTTTCATTTATGTATGGAGTGTGCTTTGATCACATTACCTAGCTCTTTAAATGCTTATCTCTAAGATCTTGCTTTAGGCACAGGGCTGAGAATTGGCAGGCATATAAGAACAGAAAAGAGAAGTTGGCTTGAGCCAGTGTGAAATTGACAGGGCACTTGGGAATGGATGCAATGCAAGTATTGTTCAATGATAGACAACTTTCAAATGTGATGCCAGCCAACACTTAGTGAGTCATGGAGAATGGGTTAGTGCTAGCTAGGACAAAGTGCAAGAGCAAGGGTCTTAGCAGCGACCTTAGGGACATAGGGTGGCCCCTTGATAATGGGACTGCAGGAACAAAGACCTACTGGTATATTGGTGGGCAAGCTGGCAAGAGCTAGAGGTATTTTGCTATGATCATGCTTTAGACTCCAAGTCCAGCAATTGGAGCTTCTCAATTAGGTAATCAAAGATGGAGCCTGTTGTTTCTTGAAAGCATGTCAATGCCAAGATGCCAATAATAATGTGGTATATAAACACAATGGAGTACTAGCTAGTCTTAAAGAAGAATGAAGTGATATGATTTACAGGAAAAGGGATGAGACCATCCTGTTGAGTGAGATAAGTTCAATTCAGAAACATTATGTTTTCTATCCTATACGGAGTCTAGACCTAATAGTAATAATAGAATGATATGAATTTACAAAAGGGCAGCCAGTGGGGGAGTGAAGGGGGAAAGGAGAGCATGATAGAGAATGGATGTGATTGAAGTACTTTTCATGTATATATGAAAATAGCACAATGAAAACCACTAACATCTATCATAAGGGAGACTGGAGAGGAGGCATAATAATGAGCAATAGAGAAACTGTGGACAGTGGTGGCTCATGCCTGTAAATCGAGCTACTCGGGAATCTGAGTTCCAAGGATTGTGGTTTGGAGCAGGAAAATTCACGAGTCTGCTATCTCCAATTGACCATCAAAGCTGCCAGAAGTGGAGCTGTGGTTCAAATGGCAGAGTGCTAGCTATGAGCAAAAGTAGCTTAGGGACAATACCCAGGCTCTGAGTTCTACCCTTAGGACCAGGACACACACACACACACACACACACACACACACACACACACACACACACACAAGTAATAGAGGAGTGAATGTGTTCAAATTTATACATGGAAATATCACAAAGCAATACTTTTGCATACTTAACATGGGCTAATGCTATTTTTAAATGAGCATGCTAAGTAAAGGTAGAATAGTGAAAAGGTAGTAAGTGGAGAAAGGAAGATTTGATTTGCTCAGTATATGCTATAAGCACGTGTAAAAATGTCATGCTGAGTCCTATTAATATGCACAATACAAAAAATAAGATATAATTAATACAGAAAAATTAAAACAAAACATAAGATAAAACTAAATCAAATTAAAGTATGCCTTAACTTAGATATATTATCATTTTAATACAGTTATAATAAACATTTATCCAGACATGATATTTACTTGTTCCCTATTAATTACTCAATTGCTTCCATTGACGCTTTCATTATTACGGTTATAAAATAACCATTGCTCAGGCTCCTGCAGTTCACATTGACAATCCTAGCTACTCAAGAGGATTGGGGTTCAGCGTCAGCCCAGTCAGACAGATCTGAGACAATGATCTCCAATTAACCAGCAAAAAGCCAGAAGTAGAAACATGGCTCAAGCAGTAGCATGCCAGATAAGTAGGGAAGAGGGAAAGAGGTAGAAAAATGAGGGAGAGAGTAACAAGTTTGGCAAGAAATGTACTTATGATCTGACTTATGTAACTGTGACCCCTCTGTACATCACCTTGACAATATAAAAAAGTAGATTGCATAAAAAAGAGTGAAAACACTGAGAGCACCAGACCTTGAGTTCAAGCCCCTATACAACATAATCAAAACACTAAATTGGCCCCAGAGCTTATTGTATTTTGTGGGAGTGTTCCTTTTATATTTTGGGTACAGAGAACATTCACGTAATGCAGTTCTAAATCAGTCCATTGGAACACTTTGCAATAATCAAAGCCAGTGTTTGAATTAAGCACTATTGTTGGCTGAGGTACTGTAGTGTACTTCAAGCAGGACTCTAATGGAGAATAAGACTAACCATTTATTGAAATTGGATGGATATCCCATAGGGAGAATAAATGGAAATAAGCAGAAATCTCAGGAGAAACCAAATGTCTATTGCACCAGCCAGTCCCACACTTTCATTCTTCCCCTTCTCAGTCCCCAAATGCAAATGACAAATTGTTTTAAGGTAAGGAAAGGCTAACCATTTCTGTTTTTGTCCTCTAGAGCCTTGAGTTAGGTATGTTACAGTAGTTTTTGGCATTCAAACAGGTTCAGGAAACTGAGCACCAGAATTAAACTGACACATTGTAAAATTCCATCATATTTCCTCTATGTTTGTATTTCTGATTTTAATTTCCCAAATTGAGGACACAAGGCACATATTTCTTAATAGAACCACAGACTGTCATTAGTCAACATAGCATGTGAACATTCCCAGAACTCTTTTACTTTTCTGAGTGAAAGTGTTCTGGAAATTGAGAGAGAGAGAGAGAGAGAGAGAGAGAGAGAGAGAGAGAGAGAGAGAGAGAGAGAGAGAGAGAGAGAGAGAGAGAGAGAGAGAGAGAGAGAGAGAGAGAGAGAGAGAGAGAGAGAGAGGGGAGAGAGAGAGAGGAGAGAGGGAGAGGAGAGAGGGAGGAAGGAAGGAAGAGAGGGAGAGAGGCAGAGAGAGCAAGAGAAAGGAGAGGGAGAGAGCGAGAGAGAGCAAGGGGAGAGAGAGAGAGAGAGAGAGAGAGAGAGAGAGAGAGAGAGAGAGAGAGAGAGAGAGAGAGAGAGAGAGAGAGAGATATTCAGGTCATTATCCTTAACCTGCTACCATGCTATACAGTCCAAAAGCTGAAGCATGTTCACATAAGACCAAAATGGACAAAAGTAACATTTTACACTTTATCACTCAATGGGACCTTAACCTAAATCAATTTAATTTCCCAAGAAACTAGCCTGGACCATTTTGGAATCTTCTTTTGGCTTGGATAGAGATGCTTTTAGCCTAAAACCAATTTCTGCAAATGGACTTTTTATATCTATCTTTTCCAAGCTCACTCTGAATCTTGGCTCTTCAGATTCTAACTGCAAAGAAAAGATGGCCTAGAAAATAAGCAGCAAGAAGATGCCCAAAGACATAGAAAGGAACTAAGGTAAAGATGCTGGGATTTGGGTCAAATGCTATTTCCTTCCAAGGTTCTGGGCCTCCGTTTTGCTGGAAGGAAGAGCATTCAAAGAGAAATTCAACATTCTCCTCCTCTGTCTCTAGCCCTTAACTATCTTCAGGAAAGGAACAGAAGTGTTTTTTTTTTTTTTTTTTACAAAAATAGAACTTTATTACCTGATCATACAGAAGTTGCATCGAAGAGTACCATGGACCATATACTTATTTTCTGCTAATTTTATATTTCTGTCACTTTACTACCTAGTGTTTAAGTTCATTCCTACACATTACATTTTTTTGAAATACCCTTGCTGTCTCTCAGCTCTTATATTTGTAAAGAATCTTTTTTATTTTTTTAAATTGAAATCAGGTGATTACATAAATTCCACATATTCTCACAGTATTGTGGAATAGTGATACTTAGTTAAAGCCACAAAAACATTTTAACCTACACAAGGCAAATTGCCATTATCATGGTCTATGAAGTTTGTGAATTCTATGAGCTTTGACAATATAATTATTTCTTCCACATGCAGTGATATTCATATTTCTTTCCTTTTGCTTAGTGTAAGCTGTTCCCTCTTTCCCTCTCATTCCTTCTATCGCTGCCTTGAGTTGCTTAGTTCATTTTCATCTATTTCCAGTGCAGCTGATGAGCTTCTCCGTTGTATGGTTTTCTATTTCCCACTGATTCTATGTCCTCCTCCTAGCTTCCCTCCATTGTGTGCATATATACCATATGTGTGGTCAAGATCATGGAGTTATTTAGCAATGATACAAAATGAGTGACAATCCATTGTTTCTGTTTACTTTGTCATATCTCCTTGCATTTTGGCTTTAGCCAGAGGAGTTCTTGATTCCTTTCCTTTGAAGACCGTTAGAATATAAGATGTGCCCATCAAGATAGGAGGAATAGTAATTATCAAAATTGCTTGACTTCAACTTTGTTTTATCATAAAGTAGGTTTGCATAAACTAGCACTGGCTAGCATCTGGTGTGGGGGCCTGTGGACCAATCTTTCCCACCCACTTACTTCTGGAATTAGAATCATAGGTTCACAGTATGTTGAGTTGGAAGAAACCCTAGCCAGTAGTCTAATGTATTAAACACTCCAGTCCCTTTCATTTCAGGGTTGTGCATTGGTCATCTCCCCTTGAATGCCTGTTAAGGAATCCATTGAAGGAAAGATGGAAGTAAGAGCATTTATTAACGGCTATTCTGTGATAGACTCTAGGCTGAGACCTTATTATCTTAAGCTTCTATTAGTCCTGTGAGTAGTTCCTGTATTTATTAAGAATCAACAAATAAGTAAAGTTCAACTTGCAAAGAGGTTCAAATACAAGTAGTTGTGTTAGGGTTTGATAGCCCAGTTTTTTGCACCCCGAATTTTGTGCTTTTTGTATAGTAACTTTTTAAACCAAGAAATGATTGTAGGCATGTTTAAAGGTAGCATTGAAAGAAGATAATGAAGTAAATTCTTCGAAACTTAGGGGTAGATTTGTTTAGACATATTTGAAATGTGAGTTGGAGGTTAGAAGATTGGTTTAGGGAGCACTCTATATGCAAGTTGTGGTAATGACC
This sequence comes from Dipodomys merriami, assembly GCF_024711535.1. NCBI lineage: Eukaryota > Metazoa > Chordata > Mammalia > Rodentia > Heteromyidae > Dipodomys > Dipodomys merriami. The sequence continues at coordinate 19,649,906 of NW_027202826.1, forward strand.
ATGAGTTTTGTTGAAGAAATCAGTAGGATGAAAACCAGATTCTGATGGAAATAAGTGCATTAATTTGTTCATATAAAACAATTGTCAAGTAGTACTATATCCAGAAAGTGAGAAACCAGAGAGGTTATTCTGCAACTCATGTACCATAAATATTCTACATAATTCTTTTAGGCACATTAAAATATGCAAAGGAAATAAAACACCAGGGATTTTAATCTTTACCTCTGGAAAACCTTCAATAGAAGCCTCCAAAGATAAAACCTCAATACCCTTAATCCCATTCCAACTATACATACACACATCTTCAAAAAAACCACTTAGATTGATTTAGCTCAACCACGAACCAGAAATATGATTTACAAAAAAGAATTTCCCATCAACATTAGAGTGAGACTAACCAGAAGAAAGAGGAACTCATCATATAGTATTTTTAGTATTCCATGCAAATCATAAAAAAATCAAATAGCAGAAGCCTTGATCTAGTCTAGTTCAATCTCAACCCATTAGCCAGAGAGATTCCTTGAAAACCTGTTAAATCTCTTCTCTCTTTAAATCCTTTGGTAGCTCTTCTGGCTTTAGCCTGAGTAACATATAACTTACGTTAGCAATTTCAAGTCAACATTTTAAGATATACATTTACTTTTTGGACAATTAGGATAGAAGCTACCGAAAAGAACCATTATCTGCCATCAATTGCATTGATAGATGATAAAATATAGAATAATGACTTAAAGGCTTAATGAAATATAATTTTGCCCAATTTATTTTCACCTCCTTTCATCAGGATCTTTGTTGAAAATGACAAAAATCATTGTTTTTTTTCCCCATTGCTATGATACAGGTTCTTAGAGCAATGCTTGGCAAAAATAAGTTCTTGGTGATGAGTTAATTGTCATAGAGGTTCAAATTCAGAGCCTTGTACTTAAGAGGTAGACACTCCACCACTTGAGCAATCCCTTCAATACCTTTTTCTTTCAGTTTTTAAACTAGGTCTTTTTCTTAATGACTGGCATACCCTGGACTTTGGACCTTTTATCTAGGCCTCCTATGTAGCTGGAGTTACAGTAATGCCCCAGTCTATCCAGCTTTTTATTGGTTAAGATGGGTCCCCATAAAATTTTTGTGTGGGTTGTCCTCCAACAATGAGCTTCTAATCTCAGCTTCCCAAATAGCTGGGATTACAGTCTTGAGCTACCATACAAATAACAGGTTCTCAGTAAAGGTTTGTTAAATGAATGTTTAAGTTCACCACCTGGAGAGAATACATCCTAGACTAAGTAGAAATCGAATGAGAAGAATAGATGTCACCCAGTGATTGTAATCCAGGACCAAAATGACTCAAAATCAAAACCAGCTCAAGATTTGGAACAATCACTTCATAAGAGTGTAGATAAGCACATAGACAGTTGTAGGTGACACTGGTAGATTATGTTACTAGCTGTCTGTTGTTACATAACAAATGGCTTCAAAACATGGCAACTTCAAACCACACTCATTATATCACAGCTTTTGTGAGTTAGGAGTTTGGACTCAGCTTTACAGAGTTTCAGAGTCTTTCACAGTCTGTAATAAAGGTGATTGCAAGGACAGATTTCCAGATTATATTACTCTTGGAAGGACTCTTCCTTAGGGGTCATTAGACTGAGTTCCTTTCTTGCTGTATGCAAGAGGTCATCATCAGTTTCCTGCTACTTGGGCCTCTCTAATATGGCAGCATTATTCATGAAAGATGAAATCCCATCTTTTTATAATCTCATCATTGAAGTGACATACATGGTGAAGTTACATGGCTATCGATTAGAAGTCAGGAGGATCGAACTATATTTAAGAAGAAAGACTGTAAAAATATGAATATTATGAAGTAGGAATACTAGGGACCATCTTAGTAGCTTTGCTTATGTAGATGGGACCCTAGGAACTATGCACATGGGAATGGTGTATGTTTGACTACAGAAGATCTGGGAAGGTGTTTTAGGGGACACAGCCTTGTGTCTGAATGACTTGCCCTTACTTTCTGTGCATACTGGATTTCTGAGAGTGATACTTCCCTGACAGTGGCTTATTGGATGAAGCCAATTCAGCTCTGACCCAAATTATTTGTTGGTTGTGCTATGGGTGACATTCAAACCCTGATTACAACACACAGTAACCATGTGCTCTACCACTGAGCTAGACAGAACACAAGCTGCCTCATATTTTCTTTACAATTTGAGATCGCGAGCTTGAATACAGTATGGCTTTGAGAGGCATTCTGATCTTGAGTGCTATGTCTTGAACATCCTCTGTTCCATGAATGAGAAGCAAGGAAAAGAACTATTGACAGGAGAGGACAAATACATTTAGAGCAACCTGGAGACAAAGCATAGTATACTCTCTCATTGATTCTCTGTTCACATTTTCAAGTCATTTCTAAGTTATTATTAAATTCTTCTTTAAAAAAAACCCAACAGATTCTCACTTTCTAACTAGCGTAAGCATATAATTGTTTAGTACCTCATAACTCTATTCTTCCTACTCTTGTCCTTATAAAGAGATTCAAGATTCCTTTGTCACTGTCATCATAAATGTGACACACTGTGGTGACATTCTGTAACAAGGACACAGGGAAAACTTGAAGAGTAGAAGACCTTGTCTCTTCAGTGCAAATTACAACACAATTTAAATTCTCAGCAAAGTAGTTCTGGTGTCAATACTTCAAGGTTTATTATGTATTGAGAGAGAATGGATTTGAGAGACCCCCCCCCATAAATTCATATGAAGGTGACTGGGTGGTGAAATTATCTAAAGACACATCTGAGGTGAAATAGACTCTCTACTCATCTCTTATGCATGCAACAAATTTATTTACCCCCTAAACTTAAAGCAGGGGGGGAAAGATCATAGGATAGCATGGAGCTCTTAAAGACTGGCTTAACCTAAGAAAAGAATATCCCTATTAGTATTGCTGTTGAATGTAAAAAGCATATCACCACGATTTTGTAAAAGTTCTTCATATTTTAGGCAATGTAGCAAATAGTCATAATATTCAAAGAACCAGGAAATGCTTAGACTACAAGAGGAAGATTAATAGAGGAAGTGGTGTTTGCACTGCTATTTTCTGTTCACTTCTGGAAGCAGTAGGAGAATTTACAATGCAGTGGTAATTTGAATTTTTAAAATATCTTTTATATTTATAGCCCATAGTGTATGCTCAGTTTCCCTAATGTGCAGGTATCTGTCATCAGATGTAGTCAACTTCCAAGTTGTTAGTGACTCCTTCAACAACAACAGATGCGCAGTATTAAATTTACTTTTGACTGTTGGCTTGAAAGAGATTCCCCCCTCAAAGAGGGTTTATGCTTAGACATAATAAAATATCAAGAGAGGAATAAAACATGAGACTTTTAGAACGGAGAGCACTATGTTAGAGAGGATTTCCCATTGTGCACAGTCATTTTAAGATAATAAGCCTCTCTCTTGGTTTAAATGAAATAATAGATAGATAGATAGATAGATAAATAAATAAATAAATAAATAAATAAATAAATAAGTAAATAAATAAATAAATAAATGGGAGCCCTTTGAGCCAAGAGTTGAAGTTTCAGTTGAAGATCTTGCACTTCCTGTGTGTTCCTGAGCAAGTCACTCCAGGACAGACGTTTCATAAGAAAATTCCCTGGCTTGATTCATTGACTGACATAATCACATTGTGGGGGAAATTGGCCATCTGTGAGTGGCAGCCGCTGGGAGGCGTAGGTGTGAGTTGGATGCCCACGAGCCTCCTGGGTAAGTTTCTGCTGAGATGGCCTCAGCTTGGAGGCTAATTAAAGAGGACAAATTGCTATGCAATATTGAAATAGAGCCACGGTGAGATCCAGAAAATATCGCTCGTTTCATCCTCCGTCAGAATTGCTGCGGCACATGGCGACATTACCTTACTGCAATATTAGCTGAAAGCCCACAAGGAAGTTCTGCAAATTTATCATTTTCTCTCAACTCCAGTGGCACACACACTTTAGTTCGATGCACGATCCTTTCCTGTGTAGCCACATTGCAGAAGTCCTAGTGCCTGTGCCTACCTTCTGTCTGTCTGACCAGTTTTGTAAAGCTATCTTCCATCATAGTCTACATTTCAGACAGCTCTGTTCTTCATATTTTGAGACCGCAGCATTACTTCCAATAGACTGTGTTCACCACAACCTAGAGCTCCCCGCCCCTCCCACTGACTTCATTATCTGCTTCTGCCACTACCTCTTTTCTTTCTCACCCCCTTAACTCTCTTTTTCCCTTCCTTTTCTTTCTCCGCTCTTATTTATGAAAATCAAAACCTACATCTTTGCTGTTTGCCTTAAAAAAAACTTGATAATACCATTTATTGTGAAGTTGAAATTTTTAACCTAGTAGATTGCAGATTCACATGTAGCTATATGACATAACACAGCAGGATCCCTTTTACACTTTGTCCAGTTACCCTCATGAAAATGCTTTTGTTGTTGTTGTTGGTGGTGGTTGTGGGGCCTGAACTCTGGGCCTGAGTGCTGTCCCTGAGCTCTTCACCTCAAGGCTAGTGCTCTACCACTTGAGCCACAGCGCCACTTCTGGCTTTTTCTCCTTATGTGGTACTGAGGAATCGAACCCAGGGCCTCCTGCATGCAAGGCAAGCGCTCTACCACTGAGCCACCTTCAGCTGTTGTTTGCCTTTTTAATTCAATATGTCATACCCTTTCCACTTTAGCACCAACAGGTCTACAGAACTCCTTGAATGACTACAGAACCTTCTAGTATTATAGTTGTAGCATCATTTATTTATTGTTCTTTCAGAGACAAACAAAATATGCTGTGTAAACAGCATTTGACTTGCGTCTTTCTCTAATGAGCATAGTTTGATAGGAGGAAAACTGCTTTGTCAAAGGATATGTAAATTTTAAGAGGTAAATTAAAATCCAATTAAAATCCATACAAATGATTCTCACAAGGGGTATCTTAAGGTCCTAGCCCTGCCAGCACTTGATGTGATGAAGCTTTTTATCCCTTGCCAATCTGATAAGTAGGAAGAGGTAACGCATCCTTCTTTTTTTTATTGTGAAAGCAGGGGTTATACTGTGGGGGAGGGACATACAAAGCAACAAAGAAGTAATCTTATAAATGCTTTAGAAACAAATGCATGAAAGAAAAAAACATTTAAATACATATCTTAGGGTTCATTTTCCTAACATCACATTATCTAACCTTTTCTGCTTGACTCATACATATACTAGATATTGCAAATAAGGGAAACCATGGGACCTAAGTTTCTTTGGGCTTGGCTTATTTCACTTAATATAATTTTTTCCAAGCCTTTCCATTTCCTAACAAATGGGGCAATGTCATTCTTTCTGATGGAGGCATAGAATTCCATTGTGTATATATACCACATTTTCTTGATCCATTCATATACTGAGGGGCATCTGGATTGGTTCCATAGCTTAGCTATGGTAAATAATGCTGCAATAAACATTGTTGTGCTGGTAACTTTAGTGTGGTCTTGTTTGTGAACACTTGGGTAAATGCCCCAAAGTGGGATTGCTGGGTCATAGGGGAGCTCTAAGTGGAGTCTTTTGAGGAACCTCCACACTGCTTTCCAACGTGGTTGAACAAGTTTACACTCCCACCAACAATGCAGTAAGGTTCCCTTCTGTCCACATCCCCTCCAGCATCTGTTGTTGTTAGAGTTCTTGATTTTTGCCATTCTAACTGGGGTGAGGTGGTATCTCAATTTGTTTTGATTTGCATTTCTTTTATAACTCATCCTTCTTTACATTTGCAATTTCCTGATGACAGGTCTCACAAGCCACATTTTCTTTCATTTTTTCCCCTGTTCCTGCTCACATCCCTCCTCTCATTCCAGTCCTAGACAAGTTGACTTCTGGCGTTCAGAAAGCCCTCCATCTGAGCAGCTTCACAGGATGCTTGTAATGATTTGCACCGATTTTAAGACTCCATTAAGTCTTCCAACCATGCAACGATTTCCTGGTTTTCTTTGAGGTGTACCCTCCTTCCAGACTTTATGGTCTTCACATAGGAACTGTAAGCAGTAAAGAGCCAATTTAAAGTATGTTCAGATTCTAAAGCAACCGTTTGAAGATGATTTTAATGTTCACACTTGACATTATTTAAATCAAGAAATATGGAAAATGTAATAATCTGGTGTACAATAATCACAGATGGGGGTCCTCCTGCTGTTTGTGTTCAAAATGAATCGTGTTCAGTAATGCTGAACTTCCCAATCGGCAGAGTCGGTATGAGCAGGAGTGGCAAAGCGCCAGCTTCGCTCATTCGCTCATTAGTGAGTCCATTCTGGGCTCTTACTTTGAACTCTGGTAACACAGGGACAGTTGACATAAATTAGTTTTTTATTGTTACAGGTTTTTTAAAGTCATGATCCTTTGATATAGAGTTGCCTAGTAGGATAATACCAGTTTAATTCATTCTAAGGCAGTTGAACAAAACACAAAGAGAATCGACGTGAAACCATCTTGAAAACTAAAACATAACCTGTGTTGTTTTAGTCGTGTTGCCTGACATTTGAAGGCATGTGAGACACCACAGAATGATCTCTCTGCCAAGGGAAGAGATGCACAGTTTCACATAATGCAAGTGGTATCCAAAACATATGCAAAATATTACTGTAATAAGCCTGATTTTATTATGCATGTGTGAAATGAACTTGAATCAAGTCCAAGTAGTGATGAGAAGACAGAGCCTGGTAACTACCTATGAGTTCTTCTCCACAGGCAGTTCCTCATTTAGTATCTCTGACACCTGATTTCATGCCTGTAAAGAGGCACGGAATCTAGATAACAGCATTCATTAAATGACTAAAGTGAGACAATATCTTTTTCTTGGGTAACCATTTAAATATTTGTTCTAAATAGTGACATTATTAAAATAAGAGAACATTTGCTTACCACCAACTTTCACAAAAAAATGTAGACTTTAAAATAATGCATAAAATATAATCAGAAGAGTGTATATAGTAACTGCATGGAGAATTAGCCAAATAAAACCAAATCACCAGTCTGGAAAAAGACAAAGACTACATACAACAAAAAGTTTAAGGGCTCACATGCTACTGAAAATTAAACTCTTAACTTCCTAAAGTGTACATATAAAAAGAGCTCTTGTTAGTTTTACAAAGCAGCGTTTACTCAGGAGCAACATTGAACATTTGTTCTTACCTCTCAGGGCAGACAAAGATTTCTCCTGAGCTTCTTTCATAAGGAGGACATTGTTAGAAGCCATAAGCTTGATCCTCGATGGTACACTTAAAATAGATACAGGGACAAGAACTGTACAGAATTATTTTTGAACCGGTTCCTTCCTTGCATTACTCTAAGGAATAGCTTGGTAAATACACTTCAGTGGATGGAGAGGTGAGAGCAGTTAAGTTTTAGTCATTTGTTGGCGGATTCTGAGAAATAAAGGAGTAGAAGGAACAATTGCAGTCTACATACTGGGGTTAGCACTTGGAGATATTCGAAAGAGTGAAAAGATTATTCTCCTCACATGACTCATCCTGCGTTTCTTTCACAGCAGTTAAAGGACACACGTTCACACGTGAACGTCCATTATGTAGGACACTGAGGGATAGTTTCTTGTTCTTCCCCATGTGACATTGTCAAAATAAACCTCACCAATCTAGATGATCTCATATTAAATGTGAGATGTTCTAACAATGGTTGTAACAAGCAAGGGTTGTTCTTTTGAATGATCATCTAAAAACCTTACCTCACCGAGATGCCCAACTTTATAAAACTGGACAGACAAATTATGTGAACAGTGAATATTAGGAAGACCAGTAACTATGTGTTTTGACAGCACAGGCTTACATGGTTAAGAACATTTTGTTCCTGCCCTTTTTTTTTGTCTCCAAAGCTGAACTTTTGTGGACTTGGTATCTCATTATCCAAATGAAAGAATGAATATAGTATGGTTTCTTCCACATTCGTTCACCTTGCTACATGTTTCAGCAATTTTATTTAAATTAATGTTCTACAATAAGAATGTGACACAATTTGTCTGGCATGACAGTAGGCATTTAGCTGCATCTAGGTTCAAGCTTCGATGAATAAAACTATTGTGAGTGTTCTCATACAACTCTTTTTATGAACATATGCATTCATTTCCCTTCTGTTACTACCTAGCAGTGGAATGGACAGTCCCAGGATAGACAATAAACAGGAGCTGTTAAAACTTCCCAAAGAAGTTGTTCCATTTAACCCTCAAAGCAACACGTGAAGGTTCCAACCATTATATAGCATCATTAATATCTGCAGTAGATCTTTAAGTTTAACCACTCTAGTAAATGTGTATTATTGCTTCCTTGGGCTTTATTTGCATTTATCTCCTGAGTACTGAGTGCTTTTTCTCTCTAAGTTTCACTGACTTGATGACATGATTTTGTGATATGCTTTTGCTCAAATATTCTCATACTTTTAATTGTGCTCATTTCTTTTTGATTATTGAGATATAGGCTTTTTTATTAATGATGTCTTTTGACTGACAGAAAATTTAATTTTGATGAAATTTGTCTTTTCTTTCATGATAATATCTCTTTCAATGTACTTTTGCCTTCCCCTGTGTTACTAATACATTTTCAGTTTTTTTTGTCTTCTATGAAGTTTATAGGTTAGTTTTAAGTTTGCATAAACAACCCATTGCAAATTATTTGTATAATTAGTTGTAAGGCTTATATTAAAGTTCACTTTTTATATATAAGGGTGTCCAGTTCTACCAATAATACTTATTGAAATGAGTTTTCTTTGTATGCATTATCCTGCCCATGTAATTGTAGCCCCCCTGTACAGTATGTTCTCAAATAAAATAAAATACAATTAAAAAAAAAAAAAGAAATGAGTTTTCTTTTTTTTTCTTTTTCCATAACAGTTAGCCCTCTAAGTGTAGGACTATCTTGGAGTTCTCTTGTCTTATTAATCTATTTTACTTTTCTTATTTAAATGCTACATGGCTCAGTTTATTGTAAGTTTCTATGTTTGCCACTTTTTTTTTTTTACTAGAAGTAAAAACGGTACTTTGCATAACAGAATTCCCTGTATCTCTGTCTTTTGGATGATTCTCCTATATCTTCCACTTTTGTGTTTTAAAAGACACAACTTAAAAGACACAGTTGTGTTTTAGAAACAAAATTCAAGGCCAAAATCTTTGAGTTTTTTAATTTAGTGTTTTCATTATATCTCTATATTGTTGCACAAAGGAGTTTCGTTCCAGTGGATTAATTTATGAATACAGGGATTCTTCATCAGTGTCACTCTTCTATTATTCTTCTCCTCATATCTCCCAACCCCTCCCACACGCTGGTTAGCTGACTTTATCTTCATATATGTACAGTGTGCATTATGACTGTCTTCCCTCATGATTTTTAATGAACAATAGGAAGAAAAACAGGGTAGTTCTCTAATCTGGTCCTTTTTTCTTTTTCCCTATCAACGAAAATTCCATTTTGTATTTTTTTTTGCAGCATATGAGGAATTTTCTTTATCATTTTTTAAATAAAAAAGATAAAATGGCCATCAATCTTGCGGTTTTCATCTAAAATAACTCCTTTGCCATCATTTTCAATGGTAGTTTTTAAACTACATGATGACTTCAAATGATTTTCCCTCCTTTGAAATAGTTCACCTTTACTAATGTTCCTGTTTCTTTATTGTGTCATGATTTGCTACATACTGTCAAAATGATTTTTATCTGTTTTTTTCTGCACTTTGATTATGACACTTAAATGATTACCTGTTTTATTTAGTCATCTCGGAATTCATTTGTTTTTTGGTGTTTAAGGTTCCATTTCCTTTGGCTAACTCTGGGGAATTTGAGACATTATTTTTCAGTATTTTTCTATGTCATTTACTCGCTCATCTTTTTTTCCTGAAATTCCAACCAGGCACAATCTGTGTGCACTTACCTTTCCCCAAAGCACGCTGAAATCGTTGAAATTGTGCTCATTTAGGCTTTACTACATTGTCTCTCAGTTCTTCAGATTGTATATTTTCTTCTGATTATGATTCTCCTAATGACTTCTTATGTCTCTTTTAATTTTCCAAAAAGTCACCCACTGTATTTTTTTAAATTTCAGTTCTGTAATTCATAGTTCTTGAATTTACATGTAATTCTTTCTCTAGTTGAGATCATCTGCTGACATTTCCTCCTTGCTCTTTTGGAGTTGATAATATTGTCCTCGATATATGATGGATGTTAATTCCAAGACCTCGTTGTCTCTGGATTGTTTTATTTCTTATGTATGAAGGTATTCATTTATTTATTTGAGACTGCCTTATGGTGCAGCCTAGTCTGACCTTTAAGACATCACGTTCTTCCATGCTGAGTTCTGGATTGTTTTTACCTTCTCAGTCTCGTTCTTTTATTTTATTCACATTTTTCAAAATTGTAAGTTTATGTTTTAGAAATTGGGGATGATATGTTATAGAGATACTTGATTTTCAGTTTTCCTCTGAAGAATGCTTACAAGAAGTACCTTAATTGCACACAAATTCCCAGGCTCATCTCTCTCATAGAAGAAAAGAATAATTATCTTTGCTTAGTGCTTTCAGTCTTCTAGATGATCCTTTCCTGATAGTCCCTAGATCCTATCTGTCCTCTTCAAGTATATTCCTGTCAATCAAGGATTTATTTTTTGTTTTTGTTTTATGTGGTGCTGTGGATACAAATGAGGGCATTAGCCAAGGAGTTTTTAAAGAGTCTGTATAATTACTTTCAATTTTTTCTCTTGATAGCATATTCATTCCAAACTTTTCTCTTTCTTACTGTCCTTTAACCTGTGTATCTTTTGTGTGTATACCTGTTCTGGGTGTTGAACTCAGAGCTTGCATCTTTGCTAGTTTTTTTTTTTGCCATTTGTAACTGGTTCTTTACTAGTTGTGCTACACCTCTAGTTCTGGCACTTTGCTTGTTAATTGGAGCTAGGAATCTCACTGATTTTTCTGCACAGCCTGGTTCTGAGTCATGATTCTCAGAACTCAGACTCCTGAATAGATAAAATCATAGACATGAGCCACCAGCATCTGGCTGAACTCTTGTCTTCTAACTCTTTGAGAAGATAAAAGCTGTGAGTCCCTGATCAACTATTCACCACATGTACTGATATGCCAGCATACATAGCAACAGTATTATCTGCACAAAACATTAGACATTCTGTATGCTTTCACACAGGTGTATACACTTCAGCTTACAACTGTTAAACTGTGAGATAGTTCCAAGCAATTCCCTTGCCGTTTCTAAAAGAAGAAATTCTCCTTTTGACTCTTACCCCTGCACATACCTATTTATTGTCTATCAGTAGTATATACTTTTCAAGAGTGTAATTTTATATGGAAAGACCTTTAAAGATGTCCAGATCACCTTAAAAACATAAAATTTCTAAAATACTTTTAGTTTGATCATATGGTTAAGGCATTATCAATGTGTTTATCTCATAGAAAATAAGATCTCTATAAAGCAGCCCTAGAATTAGATTTGAACAATATTATATCCTGCATTGTGAATCAAGAAAAACTATTTGTGAACCAGACCTTGAGATAATTAAATGAAAAAAGTCTCAGTTATGGTATTTTTCTATTTCTGTTGCTTACTAACATTTTGACCCAGGCTATTTAATTTCCCTCTATTCTCCAGTTGTTCATTTGAAAAAAAAATGTAATCATAATGTCCACCTCAGAAAACTATTGTGAAAATAAACATGTGGAAATTGATCTTTGCAGAGAATGGAAAACTATACATCCTTCTATCTCTCTAGGGATCTTTTCTATAAATTATAAATACTCAGGAAACATTACTTATTGGATTTTATATGATAACTCACAACTAAGTATTATTTGTAATTAATTACATTCTGGGTCTAGTCAGGTAGATTCATTCCTAGCAGACCTCAACATACATCAGCAGGGGATGCATTCTTATTTATTTCCTTATTTATTATTTGGTGGTACCTGGCTTTGAGCTCAGGGCCTCATGCTTACTAGGAAGGTACTCTATTATGTGAACATTGGTTTAAGTCCTGTTTTGATTGAGTTATTTTACAAATAATGTTTTTTGTGTTTTTTTCTTGGATCCAGCCTTATATCACATCCATCTTACCTCTACCTCCTAAGTAGCTGTGACTACAGGTGTGTACTGCTACACCCAACTTTGTCACTTATTAATTGTTTTTATTTATCAGCTGCATGGTGTAAGGTGCTCTTACAGAAAAGTACCTGGAAATTTATGAAAATGAGGACATGATTGCTTTTGTTTAAAGAACCTGAGCTAACAGTTCTTCTTGATATCAATGCTGTTAGTAGCCTCTTGGCTCTACCTTTCACTCACTAGATCCATGTTTGTGTGAATAACCCTAAATCTACAGTTAAGTTTTTACTCTTAGTAGAGATTGAACTCAGGTCTTGGGCTAACTAAGCAGATGCTCTACCACTTGAGCCACACCTCCAACATCATTTTGCATTGATCATTTTCTAGGTAGGCTCCTATTTCATGGCCAGGCCAGTAATTATTCTACTGCATTTTTCTGTGTCACTGGGGTGACAGAAATCTGCTACTGTGCCAGTCATTGGTTCAGATGGACGCTCAAGACCTTTCTTTTGTCTGGGTTGATCTTGAACAGTGATCTCCTGATCTCCAACACACTATCTCAAGTAACAGGATTTACAAGCCTGAGCTACCATGCCTGGTCTGTTTTGGTTTTGCTGTAAATAATTCAGAAATCTTTTTTAAATCAGCCCCTGAAAAGTTGGACTGATTTTTTTTCAGTGACATTTGGAACATGAATGAGAATATATATATATATATATATGTAAGAAAAATCAGAAACTTGAAAGTCTAACTTTAAAAATAAAGGTGTTGATGCAATAGTTAATAAAAGTTTCCTTTCCATCATCTAACATTAGATTTTTTTCAAATAGCCACAGCTGGAGAACCTTAAATTCTGGGGCCAAACTGAGCAAATCTAAGAGCAGGATTCTTAATGGAAAACACCTCCCTATAAGTAATCTTGAAGTTCTCATTTTCCACCTTCTGCATTGTAGAGAATGTCACCCTTTGCACCTTTTGGGCCCATCTTCCTTTCACACCAAGCCGTTTTGTTTGTGTAATGGAACTAAATGTTCCCCTTGGGAGCAGGGATATGGACTGCTGGCCATGGTGTGGCTCCGCCTGGGTCTAACAACCACAGCAACTTCATTGTTATCCTTCTTCTCTTTTCAGGTGACTATTTAGGAATGAAGTTCTACCCAGTGAAATGTAAACAGAAATCTGGCTTTTGGGAGAATCTTTGCTCATAAATAAGGACTAAGGAAGGGTCAGGTGTGGTGGCTCATGCTTGTAATTCCAGCTACTAAAGAGTCAGAATGTAGCATCTTGCAAAAGCATAAAACAAACACATAAACAACTGTAAACAAAAGGATGGAGAGGGGATTCAAGTGACAGAGTATTTATTTAACAAGCACAAGGAACTGAGTCCAATCTCCAACACTACAATAAATGAAGAGAAAGAGATACAGACAGACAGACTGGGGTAGGCGGGGGGAGAAGAAGGAAGAGGAGAAGAAAGAAAAAGGAGAGGGAAAAGAGGAGAGAGACGAAGGACAATATTTACTGCCTTCTGGCCTTGAGGAATTACTCTGCACTAAGTGGATGCCTCAGACTGAAGCAGCCGTCTTGCAACCATGAACAATCAGTTCAGTTGAAGTTGGAGAGCAGGGAGGTCATCAGCGCAACTGTGGAGTCATTATGTTAATGAATCTTGCAGTTACCTTTCCCTTTGGACTTCTGGTTGTGTTTATGTTATATTAGGCTGCTATGGTTTATTCTTTTTTAAGACAACTGCATTCTAAAAAGCAGAAATAACAAAAGAAAATTTTGTCTTGTACTATCTGAGGAAAACATAAAACACAGGGCTTGATAGAGTCCCATAAATGATTGGTCTTGAAAATTAGCAGAAAGGAATTTTCTAATTCTGGCACACTGTCACTAGCATTAATGCATTTAAAAAGATTCTTGCTGGGTGCCAGTGGCTTACGCTTGTAAATCCTAGCTACTCAGGAGGCTGAGATCTGAGGGTTGCAGTTCTAAGCCAGCCAGGGCAAGAATGTCTGTGAGACTCTTAGCTCCAATTAACCACCAGAAAACTGAAAGTGGCACTCTGGATTAAGGGGTAGAGCACTAGCCCTGAGCTAGTGGGACAGTGCCCAGGCCCAGAGTTCAAGACCCACAATTGACAAAGAAAAAAGAAAGAGAGAAAGAAAGAAGGAAGGAAGGAAGGAAGGAAGGAAGGAAGGAAGGATGGATGGAAGGAAGGAAGGAAGGAAAGAAGAAGATTCTTTTAATAACTGTAAACATTAAGTTCAGAAAAATTTTGAACAGGAAAATCGTATAGTTTATTACATTCTGAAAAAAATTCTTCTGTTTTTTCCCCCATTTTTTTGTGTTTTAGTAGAATATATTCATTATTCAAAGCAATTTCACTAAGGTATTTCCACAGATCCATATTGGTCATATCCATGTCTGCTGTTATTCTTTCTTATCTTCCTTTTCCTTCTACACTCCCATTAGTGAGCTATTAATTTTCTGTCCCTTTTCCTTCCCTAGATTGAACATATAAGAGAAAACTTGTGATACTTCTCTTTGTGAGACTGGCTTAACATCCTTTAACAGAAAATAACAAAACTAGAGATGAATAGGATGATATTACAATAGTTTTACCACCTAAATCCAGCAAGTCATTAGGAGTTATTCTGAAAATTTTTGTTCCAGTTAACTGGAAAATCTAGAAGAAAAGGATACACATGACCTACCAAAATCGAAGCAAGACCTAAACAGATTTATAATGAGCATTGGGATTGGAATAGAAATTTTACAAAATCTCAGCAAAGGAAAGTCCAGGACAAATTCTCTGCTGAATTCTATCGGAACTCTAAAAAAGATCTAACATCAATGCTTTTCAAACTATTCCACAGAATACAATTGAAGGCAAAATGTCCAAACTCAATCTGTGAAACCAATATTATGGTGGTATCCACACTAAATAAAAGCACAGACAAAAAAAGAAAGGAAGGAAGGAAGGATGGATGGATGGAAGGAAGAGAATTGTAGGCTAAGAGGGAAGGAAGGAAGGAAGGAAGGGAGCAAGGAAGGAAGGAAGAAAATTATAGGCTAAGAAAGAAAGAAGGAAGGAAGGAAGGAAGGAAGGGAGAAAGGAAGGAAGATAATTGTAGGCAATAATTTCATTGAAGTAATACACAAAACTTCTCAGTAAAACACTGAATGCTAAATTGAGCAGTACATTAAAAAGATCAAAAATCAAGAGCAAATTGCATTTATTTCAGGAATATAACTAAATTTCTACCCCACCCATGTCCTCAGCCGCATGATTGCATTTTTACATATGTATGTTGAAAAAATGATATTACTCTACCCTTCCTCTCTCCATTTATTTGCCCTAATCCCCTCCTTAATCAATTATTAATGATAAGCGGTGGAATGGACCTGCATTAAAGGTTTATAAAACAATCTCCTTTCTATTTGAGAAAGGATCAGATTCGTTACTTTCTTGATTAAATATATTTAAATCTAAGGGAGTAGACTTGAATGTTGAAAGTATTTTACAATAAGCCCTGACTAATATAGTACACTCTAGTTCCTTTCTGGAAGAATTTCCTATCCTTTCCAAATCCAAGGGAAAAGAAAAATATATAAAACTTCCCACATGTGCAGCTAATAGTTACAATTAATACTTTTACTTGTTAAGTTGGTATACATCACTGGAAATTTAAACATTCTACTTCAATTTAGAAATAAAGGAAAAATACAATAAGTAATTATATATAAATGTAGAAAAAAGAAGATTTCAACATTGAATTTCAGACACTGAAAGGCCAGCCTTTTATTTTAAAGTAGCTTGTAGGAACAAATTTAAGAGACAGCCACAGTTAAAAATTGAAAAGACCAAACCCTTTGAGTGTCCCTTTAATCCTAGATCAAATAAGTCCTTCTGGTCTAAAAACCAAAATCGATTCCATTACATATCAGAGGCAGCCTATATTTCCTTCCATACTTTACTGACAGCAGGTGGTATATGTACAAGATAAATACTCTTTGGGATGATAACTTCATAAAGCCTGATTATACCAATGTTTCCAATAATTTCTATATTGCTTATTCATGTTTTTAAATGCTCGCTATTCCCCAAGGATGGAATCCCAAGCCACATAGTATTATTTTCGTTTTCATGGCAGCAAGTGCCCACATTTCCTTTGGCAATATTGCTATTCATTTATCAGAATGATAAAAAAACCTGTTGAAGTTGTTTTCAGGCAGGAGAGCTGCTGGGTGCTGGTGGTTCCTATCTATAACCTTAGCTACTCATAAGGCTGAGATTTGATGATCATGGTTCAAAGCCAGCCTGGGCAGAAAAGTCTGTGACATTCTCATTTCTCCAATTAGTCAGCAAAAGAGATAGACTGGAGGCATGTCTTAAGTGGTAGAGCATCAGCTGTGAGCTTAATGGAGAAATGCAGGGCCACTGAGACGTCTGGGAGCCTCCTATCCCCCTGGGATTTCCATGCCCATCTGACAGCCATCCTGGCCGGATAATAGAACATTAGAGGTGACACCCTCCTGATCTCTTCCGTTCTGGTTGCGAGGAGGATGAAAAAAAGCAAAGATATGAGCGCGCTGCAAATGAAGAGGTTCCTCCCCAGAGCAGGGTTCGACTGAGCAAATACCTGACCCACGCTTCTTGTGATTTCTACTACACAAGGATGCCTAGGACTTCCACATGTAGGCAGAGAAAAATGGAGCTGTGGGCAGGATCATGGGCACACAGGGAGTAGAGAGGAGGCTGGGGGCTTAGAGCCCACCCCGGTGGGAATCCACGCTCCCCTCCTCCCCTCCCATGAAGGTTTTCCTTGCATCGTCCTCCATCAGGACCTTGGCAGGGTATGCGCTCCTCCCAAGGGCTTCACGTGTCTGCTACCATGCTCAACCATACATGACTGGGAAGTCTTTGAGTGGGATCATTCCCTGTGGGAGATGCTAGGAGGGCTGGACAAGGAGAGGGCATCCCCTGGCTCAGCTGTCCACCCGTCCCTCTGCCTAGAGCACCTTCTACTCTGTCCTGAGAATGTGGATGGAAATTGTCCTGGGGATTTTTGCCAGGCCATGAACCTGGCCAGCCTGGGTCGGCTGATGACCCTTGCGATGTTCAACATTGCCTTGATCCAACTTGACATTCCAAGTCTACCTTCTCCTGGGGATCCAGAATCCAGTGAGGAAGAAGTTGAAGTGGCCTTGGGTAGATGCCTGACGGCCTTTGAGGAAGGGTGGGGGTTGGGCTTCACGGGGAGGAGACTCCAGAGCCTGCCAGCTGCTTGACTGTGAATCACTGATGGGACACAAGGTGTGAAGGTGATGGTTGTTGGGACAGAGACTGAGGGTTCTTTGGCAGCTTTGGAAAAGCTCAAGGAAAGGTGTTCAAGAGTGGAGAACCCATCTCCTTCTGAAACTTCAAAGTCACCGTATCTTCTAGAGCAGCCTCCATCAACAAAGATTGAATATATTTCTTTCTTCCTTTTTTTTTGTTTTGGTCGGTTGTGGGGCTTGAACTCAGGGCCTGGGCACTGCCCCTGGACGTTTTTGCTCAAGGCTAGCGCTCTTTGAGCCAGAGCTCCACTTCCAGGTTTCTGATGGTTCATTAGAGATAAGAGTCTCATGGGGACTTTTATGCCTGGGCTGACTTTGAACTGAGATCCTCAGGTCTCAACTTCCAGAGTAGCTAGCATTACAAGTATGAGCTACTTGCACTCAGCAGATGCTTGTACTTCTATCCCAAGATTTGGGTCTGCACACAGCAGCTTCTCCTGAGCTCAAGGTGTAGGACCCATCAGTGATCATCGCAATGCTACAGCTAATAACAACCTTATTCTCCCCCTTGGTTGGGACAGCTAGAGTCTGTGCCGCCTGTGCAGCTACAGCCTCAGAAGAAACATAATAGTGTCCTGCATCTCTGGATCACCAGCTGGCTCTGAGCAGATGAGCCAGCATATATTCTTACTGCAGTGGAGATTTGCAGCTGGCCCAGCCCACATCAGCTGAAACAGATTAACCTCCAGCTGTTGGCACCAGTAAAAAAAAAAAATCCAACACATCTTCCAGCTGCTGTGAATCTCCAGCTGCCTCTGCTCCCAATAGCAGAGCCAGAGCCGTTCCCAGCTGTGGCAGAAGCAGAGGAGGAAGCAGGCCTTTCAGCCGCTGTGCTTCTCCAGCTGGCTCTCTTCAGGTCAGCTAAGGCAGAACAAACTCCAGCTGTGGCAGCAAAAGAGGTAGCATGCATCCCTGCTGCCGGGGATCTTTACCAGGCTTTGGCCACCTCAGCTGACCCTTCACTACCCATGGAGAAGAAACCCACTCTAGCAGATGCAGTCTATCCTGACACATTCCAAGCCTGGGCAGCGTAGCTTCTGGTTGCTTTAGTGGTAGAGTAAGCCTGCACCTTCCCTTAGAAGTACCTTGTAAGGCTTTCAAGCCCCAGCCCCAGCAGTAGACTTGTTCTTTCCTTCCTCTGGGAAAATAGCCATTTTCCTTTTCCTCATTCTTTTTAATTTTTCAGTTTGGTGTTATTTGTACACTATTGGTTTTCATCTTGTTTTTTTTTTCTGTTTTAATCATTTTTCAATTGCACACGCTGTACTCTATAACCTTTAGAACTGTCTACCTGCAGACAAGCCCCCAAAGAGCAAATCGGTAGGTCCTGTAGGGAAGACACTCATGGGCCATTGGTTTTACAGGAGGTGGTGAAAGGTGAGAAAGTGGATAGAATCTAGTCATTGGGGGAATGCTCTGTTAGATTGACTGGGTGGCTTAGAAAAGCTTCAGGATCTCATCTACGGCCTGGTGTCGCTGTCCCCTTCTGGGGAAGGATGAAGACCATGAAATGTAAAGTGATGGAAAAGTTCTTCAACTGAAAGCACTCACCTTCCCCCTGACAGCCAGATCCTAAAACTATCCTTGCTGCTGACCGCTGAATCATCTCCCCTCCCCTTCCCCTGCACAAACATACTCAGAGGTATTCGAAGAGAGCCTGAGACCAAGGCCATGTCTGGCATTCACACCCCTGGAAGACACAGATACTGATGAAATCGTGAAACCTTCCATTCAAGATACGATTGCTCTTCCCACCCTGCTTCCATCTTCCCGCTTCCATCCGCCCTTCCTGCCTTCTCTTTTTCTCCCCGATTAAAAGGGACCCTAGTTATAAGGAGGGTGTGCCAGGCTGAAGGAGACTTGGTTGACCTTCCCAGGGTTTCTTCTTGAATAAAACTGTTGAACTGTCAAGTTTGCCTTTCTGTTCTTACATAGCATCATGTGGAACTCTAGGGAGACCTGAGCCCAAGCCTGTGTTCACTCATCTTTTATGTTCTGTGTGAAAACACAATGCAGAATTTGAAGAGAGACGTAGATGTCTATTCTGCCATGCTGAATTTTCTTGAAATTTTGTTAAGCCTTCCCAGAGTCAGTGTGGACATGGTTGGTAAAAGTAGGCCCGCAGGAAATTTGCATGTCTGTTTGTTTGTAGAAATGGCCTGGACACAAATTGGCTGCCATTGGTCACTATCACCAACCCTATCCCGGCACCTGTCATCTTGGACACACAAGGGGGTATCCACTTAGCAGGATGAACAGGGCCTTTCAGGAGAGCTGGGCAGCTCAGTGTGGCTGCTGAGAGAGAAGGAAGACCCCTCCATTGATCACTCAGCATTTTGCCTAGGAAAATCTTCTCTATGTCAGGGCACCTTAGGGACAAATGTCAACATTCAAGATGGTCAAGACTGTCACAACTGTCCAGTTCTGGAGGCAGGAGTCTGATGGGGAGGGGATGCTGGGAAAGTTGGGGCTCCATCTCAACTGGGAGTGGAACCAGGCTTCCCGGTAGAACATGGAGTCACAGAGAGAGTCAGGCCTGTGGCACAATATTCTTGGGAAGGGGCAAGGGGAAGTGGAGAGGGAGAGAGAAGACGCACCTTAGCTATTCCATATGTACCTTTGCTTCTGTTCTGACCACAGGATATACAGCGATGGATCTGGCTCTTTCCTGCCAGTTTACTTTGCTGCTTATTTTCCTTGCAATTACTGATTGGGCTTCTTTCCCATCTATTTAATTTTCAATATGACATCAGTCCTAGCAAAAGAAATCTAATTATAAAATGAGTTCTTTAAATTAAAAACAAAATTAATTTTGATAAATGACTCTGTTTGAGACTTTGGATGACAAGGCTGGTGGAAATAATAGGTTTTCTTCCCTAACTGGAATGGTCAGATTCCTGACAATATTGCATAGTGGGAAAGCATCAGTGAAAGATACAAGAATTTTGGAGAGAGAGAAAAATACGTGCAAGGGATCACGAATTATAAATGAAAACATAAATGACATTTCAGTGTAATTTATCCACACCAGAAAGGTAGTTCACTAAATAAAAATAAATGTCAGTGACACATACCAGATGACTAAAACAAGAATTGCTTTCTGTATATTATCCCTTGCCTTTTAGAAAATATTAGGATTTATTCTGAAGTCAGCACATGTACTTCAAAAATATATTCCTTTTTTTTAGCTTGTTTTCTTAGGTGTTGGATGGTTCTGTTATTTTTGCTTATATGGTTTTAAAATAATTACTCACTACTTATTCTCCAGCTTTAACCTTTATTAGTGGGCACTGAAGTTTCTCTTTATCTATACTCCAGTGATTCAGTATTAAGAAAATGGTTCCATTTTATTGATGTTTTGTTTAAAGATAGTCTCACCAGAAGGGTTTCTACCTTAATTCTGTGATTACACCTTCAAACAATTTCCTAGCTCTGTGCATTGATCTGCAGGCGGATTTTCCCTGTACAATCGCAGATGTAATAAGGCACTTGTGTCTTGCTATTTTGAAAATTTGTTCCCATTTGCCTTCTCCACATTCTCTCGGAGTTGCTTTTTCTCTGCCGTCAAATATTCTAGAAGTCACTCCCTGCATGATCACAGAATTGGTCATGTAACTCTTCACCATGCCTCTGCAGACATGTCTCATCATTGCTATCATTTAGCTTAATATCAATTCCTTTCTTTCTTCTGCTAAAGCACAAAGTAGTGTTTTCCTTTATAGCACACAGGAATTAGATCATAAGAGAGCTCTACCATTAAAAATGCAATGTGAAGTCTCGCATAGTGGCTCACACCAGGAATCCTAGCTACTCAGCAGGCTGAGAGTGGAAAGATCATGGCGCAAGGGTAGTCTGAACAAAAAGTTTGTGAGACACCTCCCTCCCCCACCCGGCTCAACCACTACCGGAGTGTGATACACCTGTCATCCAGGCTATGCTAGAGGCTGAGATAGTAAAGATCATAATTAATTTTAATCTTATTTTATAAAGCATCTGTTGGTAAGTATTATTTTACTTACAATTTCAAATATACAGCTAAGCAGATAGCTAGACATTTTCAAAAAATTGAATATATTTTTCAGTAGACTTCATGCAACAACCCAATTACAGAATTATTCAGTCTGGTTGTGCTGGATTTTGTATGTTATTTGTTAAAGGGCATAAGAAGATGAGCACTGATTTGGAATCAGGGGAAGAGAAGTAGGCCTCTGTAATAGGACATAGCTGTAATGTGATCAATCCATGCCTTTCCCATGCAGGATAAAGGGGAACTGAGGTAAAAATTCATTTCCAAGGAAATCAGGCAAAAAAACAAGAAAAGAAACGAAGGGAAGAGGTCAGAGCTAAGATGAAAGAATTAGAGTGAGAAGCTATAGAGATAGACGAGTTCCTGGAGGATACCTATCTACAGTTTCTTGGCAAAGGAAACCCATGGATAGAGTGACCCTCATACTCAGGGATGGAGGTGATGAGCTGATCTAAGATCAAGCAGCTTCGAGGGGTCAAGGATGACCTTTCCCTGCAGGTAGTAGGCAAATTATTTCATTCAGTGGCAAAGTACACTATGACTGCTGATGATCATTTTCAGACGATTTCAGAAGGTTTCATAAAACGCTCCTGCAGACCTTGGGAAAAAATATTTATGTTTCCTGGAAGAAGATGTAAAGAGCTTGCATGGTTTTCATCCTTTTCATGTGTCTTTTAAGATTATAGTTATTATTATCTTTAAATTGTTGTACAAAGGGGTTACCACTCAACCTTTCAGTGTACAAGTACAATGCATCATGACGGTATCACCCTTTCGTCAGTCTCCCTATCGCTCCCAACCTCATCCTTTTCCTTGATATTCTATACCCTAAATACTGCGGTTCAGTTCAGGTCAGGTTTATTCCAAGAATGTTACCAGAAAGAGAATGTTCTTGGACCAGTCTTTAAAAACACACGTGTACTACTGAAGAAAAGTAATGGAAAATTCAAAGGCTTTGAACTGTAGTGAATGTGATAAAGGCAACTTTATGGCTCATAAAATTTAATCCCCCCTGTGAAGATACATTGAAACGCTGATGCCATGATGTATTTTTCAGTGTAGATCTGATCTTTATTTTTTTAATTAATAATACATGATAGCAATATCTGAGAGATGATCTATTATTTATATATCTCTTTCAAAGAGTGATTCATACATTATATATTCAGACAGAAAAATTCATCGTATTTTATTTGAAGTTAGTTTTCAATGGAAAACACATTAAGATGTTATCATGTAAAGAAAATAGCTCTGCTGAAACACAATTCTCTATGTACATGTCCTGCATCCTGAGCGGTGATAGCAATTAAATGGCCCAGACCAAACTTTTCTACAAACCTTTTCTTAGTGTCAAAAGACTCTTATTGAAGATAAGTAGATATTCCATGTGTCACTTTGGAGGTAGAAACAAAAACTATATCAAGGAAGAAGGAAGATTTAAAAAAAATGATTGCCCTAACTTGTGTCCCTTTCCAGTGAAGACTAATAATATTAGCCAAGCATGGTGCATGGTAAGCAAAGTTTTAACAAGTCTATAAGCATTGAACTCAAATTGTGTTCACTAGAATTTCAAATGTAACACTTCACCCAATTGTTTTAATACAGAAAGGAATTTGCCAAATTCTCCAATTACATATATCTTTCAAGCAGTAGCCATGTGGAATTGTTATTATTATTATTATTATTATTATTTCTCTAATGAAGCTCTACAGTTACCTTAGAGAAGGTAATTTAAGTCTGGAGCAAGTACAAAACTGAAACCTGAGGGGATAATGTGGTGAGGAATTCTGAGAGGTGGGGAACAATTAAAGCAGGTCTTAATCTACCTACAACTGAAATTACCTCATCCATTCTCCATGTATTTAACCCTAATTGGGCAAGTTATAGCTCTAAATGTTCCAGGTACATCCATGAAAACAGAAAGTCTGCCTGTCCAGTATGGTTAATAATTTTAAGATCTTAATAACAATAAAAGGAAATTCAAGAAATCTTTAGTTTTAAAATGAGTAGTAGAAAAATATTGTCACTTGAAATTATTAGAATATTTTTACAAACTTTATTGAAATACTGGCTTTCCAGTATTTATAGTACACATCTTATATATCTACGACAAAATTAAGAGAAAGCGTTACTTGAATTGAACCACTCCCAAATGATTAAGGAATTCTTTCACTCTGGCGCTATAATAATTCTATAATCAAATTTAAAATGGAAGCAGTCAGCCATTTGTTCATGTTTCTTCTAGATTTAAATAAAAATGCAGTCATATGCCTTATACTAATACTCCAGTGATGCACTGCCTAAACCACTGTTTGTTTATTTTGTTTTTGAGATAGAACAAAAGACTATCGCCCTGGGTGCTGATGGCTCACACTTGTATTCCTAGCTACTCAGGAGGATGAGATCTGAGAATAGAGGTTCAAAGCCAGCCTGGGGAAGGAAAGTCTGTGAGACTTTTCCAATTAACCACAAAAAAAAAAGACAGAAGTGGGGCTGTGGTTTATATGATAGAAAGCTAGCATTGAACAAAAATGGTCAGGGACAGCAGCCACCCAGGTGCTGAGTTCAAGCCCCCAAACTGGTACACACACACACACACACACACACACACACACACACACACACACACACACACACACACACACACACACACACACACACACACACACACACACACACACACACACACAGGTCCTGCTTTGGATCTCAGGATGATCAAAATTCACTATGTATCTCAGACTGGCCTTGAATTCATGGTTCTCCTGCTTAGCTTCCTAGGTTCTGGCAGTGTAGACTTTTTTTTTCTTCAGGCTTTCCTGGTATTTGGTCTAGTTTTGAACCAGCAAATCAAAAATTTAACATCTGATGGGAAGAGTATAATTTCACATTGAAAAATCAACCATGTTCATCTAGAAGAAAATCCTCCAATCTAATCCTCAGATTAGGTTAGATTCATAATAGGTTGTTATTTTAGGAGGAACCCAGCTCTTTGTTTTAAATGTATCTAGAACCCAAAAGCAGAAATAAAGCTTATTACATGAACAAAAGCATCCATCTTGCTGAGTGCACAGGGAATCAGCCATAGCAACAGCAGCAGGGCAACTGAGAACAACTCAAGCTGTCCAATTATTGGTAGGTAGAGTCAGCATGAAGCTCTTATCATCTCTGCAGAGTGGGCTAATCATATTGAGGCTCTCCATACACTGCTAGAAAACAGAATGGAAGGGGAAAGAAGTCAATGGTTCCAAGAGCCTGATATATCAAGAAACAAGAAACCAACTGTGGCTAGCATTTTTTGTTATTTCTCTAGCAGAGGTAAAACCAGAGTCTTGCAATTGCACACTGCTGGTGGCATTTGACTGGAAAAGTCTCTCACTGTGAGAATTACTAAGTGCCTCGTTCCTGAGAATAAATGTGAACCAAGAGATAACCCAACATTTCACACAGTGTTTCAACAATTCCTCAGCAGAGGAGTAAGGGGAAAGGGAGAAAACTTTTATTAAAGTTTCCTTGACACTGAAAAAAATAAGAGTAAAATGAGTGAAACCTTTCATCAAATATATTTGCATAAATACAAAAATCAAAGTTAGAATACAGCCAAGATTCAGTTCATTATTTTCTTCTTCTTCTTCTTCTTCTTCTTCTTCTTCTTCTTCTTCTTCTTCTTCTTCTTCTTCTTCTTCTTCTTCTTCTTCTTCTTCTTCTTCTTCTTCATCATCATCATCATCATCATCATCATCATCATCATCATCTCATCACCATTCTTCTCTCTAGCTCTCAATCTCTCTTTCGGTGTATGTATGTATGTCTGTGTAATTTTTTCTTCATCCTCAACCAAATAGTGTCGGTCACAATGAATTTAGTGTTGCTCATGCACTTTTTAATCATATTGATATTTAGTTGCATAAGATTCTAGTTCTAGGGCTGGGAAGTTGGCTCAATGGTAGAGTGCTTGCCTCCCATGCATGAGGCCCTGGGTTCGATTCCTCAGTACCACATAAGCAGAAAAAGGCCAGAAGTGGCACTATGGCTCAAGTGGTAGAGCACTAGCCTTGAGGTGAAGAGCTAAGAGACAGCACCCAGGCCCAGAGTTCAGCCCCCACAATCGACAAAAAAAAAAAAATTCTAGCTCTGTGGGAAAGTGAGAAAACAAAATGAGTTTTTCAATACAATAATCTTTCCTTATCCATGGTTTTAGTTACCTATGACTAGCTACAAGTCCAAAAATATCCAGTGGAAAATTCCACCAGAGACCGAGCGTCCATGCGCACACTACAGTCACATAACTATTACTATAATCATTTATTATAGTTCTATTTTAGTATTATTTGTTAATATTTTATCATGCCTAGTTTATGAAGCATACTTTATCACATATGTAGGCATTTGGGAAAAGTGAACATTTAAGGTTTAGCTCTTTTTGTGGTTTCCACTGGAAATGTTAGAACTTATCATCAGTGGCCAAGAGGAAATGACTGTAGGTGTGTATTATAACCTTGCTGTAATGCAATCTTTAGCAGTGGCCTTAGGTAACCTTAGAAAAGAAGGACAACAACAAAAAGAAGAGTAGATTTTGGAGCCAGTTTTATGTCTGAATTCCAGTTTTATCACGTCAAACTTCTAAAATCCAGATTCCTCATTTGTAAAATGTGGTTAAAGCTACCTTGATTTAGGAGCCAAATGGCTGTAATATTGTGGAACTCTTACATCGTTATTGGCACATGGACTTATAAAAAACAATAAAAACAAACCAGACTACTGATTCGTAGCAATAGTAATAAAAGAAAACTAGGAGTAAGGCAATGGGCTACTGATCATGTTATTCCTTTTGAATGGAATTGGTATTTTTCCATGCTCAAAACAAATTAAAGATGGAATACTCTTCAGACTCTAAATGGAAGATTAAAAAAAAGATTTTCTAACTCAAAATTTAAAACTTAGTAACTAGTTTTTAAAAATCTGCCCACAGTTTCAAACACATTTTTTACTTAAATTTCCCCCCATTTATGAGGATCATATTGTCACAAATAGTTAAAACCATCTATGTATTGTACATCTCTTTTATATGTGTATTCTAGGAGCCAGTATTCTAATATCATATAACTGACCAAGGCTTAAGTGTAACTTTTCCACTTTTCTCATTTAGATGAGATATGGAAATGTGAATAATTGCACCAGTAGGTCAAATAATAAGCTGCAGAGTTGGCAGGCACTTGCAGCTTCTGACTGCCCTGCATTTAGGAAGGTAGTTCCATAAATGAGACACATACAATTTGCCTTCTGAAAATCCCTTTTCTTCCCTTTCCCTCTCCTCTCTCTTCCCCTCTCCTTCCCTACCCTTTCCTCCCCTCTTCATTTCTTCTCTTTTCTTTTGTGCAAATACTGGGGCTGGAAGCCCTCCTCCACTTCTGTCCTTTTACTTGTTACTTGGAAATAAGACTCTCCCAGATTTACCCACTTTGGCTTGTTTCAAACCACAATCCTTAGATATCCATCTCCTCAGTAGTTAGATCATATAGGCATGAGCCATGGGACCCAGGCTCTGAAGACGCCTAACAAATTTTGTCTACGTCCATCAATGCCTTTGAAGACTGGGACTTTTGATTGGAGATCATAAACTGAAGTTTTATCTTGGTCAAAGTGGCCAATGCTGAGAATATATACACTAAGAAATTAATTACATGAGATGTTATTAATTCATTTACCCCAAATGGTTTCATTTAAGAAGACTTAGGCTTTCCCAAGAATTGAATTTCTAAACATGCTTGACCAAAAGTTAATATCTATCCTGTAATCCAAACTCTGTCTCTTCTTCATCACATTAAAGTCTGAATAATGAGCACACACCGAAGATAACTGACTTGTCAATACAATTGTCTTTTATGAAGTAGGTAAAATATTTTGCTCCATTATTTCAGATTAAGAAAAACTAATTTAAAATTAATAACCCCAAGCTCTCTACATTATTTTATAAAGGTTTACGAGTATGTCCACTAATGTGGAGAATGTGTACATTTTAAAAATATTTATACAGTATTCCTAATAGAGGGAACCATTTGCTGAATGAGCCTTTGTAATTCTTTCACAAGAAACGCATGAGAAATATTGCAAAGGTTACTTGGAAGTCAGCACAGCTATATCCCTTAGATAACTTCCACAAGATAATGTCTGGGTAAAACAGGACCAGGATATTTCAATTGTTATTCTACCAATTGTTAACTTTGCAAGAGGAAAAAAGTGAAGGTAGATAAAGAGTTCAACCCGAGCACAGGTTTATTAGAAAACAAAAACAAAAACATCTGGAAGGGAGAGCCCCTAGTCAGTGCTTGGAGATGCCTTGTTTACAATCTAAAGTACTGATAGTAGGTCTGAAAGAATGCTACAACTCTCTAGTGGGGGTGGTTTAGAGGTGGCACAAGAGGTGGTAAACAAGATCACAGTTGGAGATAGAGAGGGAGCTGAGCCTAGATATCTGCTTAAGGCCCAAACTGGGAGTCACTTTTGGTCTGGTGCCTGATGCCTGAGTTTATCTGGTTTGGAAGAGGCAAAGGTTGGGTGTTAGTGAGTCAAGGGACTGTTTGGGGGCCTCAAGATAAGGACCCATGGTCATTTGGACCTAACATCCATCCATCCATCTATCTATCTATCTATCTATCTATCTATCTATCTATCTATCTATCTATCTATCTATCTATCTATCTATCTATCTATCTTTAGATACTATAGATAGATCTACGATCTCTCTCTTGCTCTCTATCTATATGAAATTTGGGTAAAATGAAACATTAACACACTTTGTATCTTTATTTCTCTGTGTGTGTCTCTTCTGGTTTCTAGTACTCTCCCTTTCCTGAAAATACCTATTTATTTCCTACCGGAAGTGGGAGAAACCTATGTGACCGAGGTAGCCTAAAATTACCAGAGTTGAAAATGTGAGACAAGACATAGGGCCCCAGAGCTTTATGAGAAACCACGGTTGCTTTTTGGAAAGCATGCAGGAAGCAGCCCTTGAAGAGTTTCACTTCCTCAGGGCGCCCCACCAAACCTAGGCCTGACCTTGCGGCCTGAGCCTGGGGTTGCAAGCTTCCGCAGAGCTGCAGATCTTGGCCACAGCTCCCTCCCCCCCCTCCCCCACCCCACTCCGTGGATGGAAAGCAGGCTGAAGAGTGGCAGGAGCACCGAGAAGAGCTTGCTGCAAATCTCTGTGACCTGGAGGGGACAAGTAGATTTGGGGAGGCCTATCCTTGGACTTCAGCGACCTGCAATGCTGCCTGCAGAAGGTGGCCTGGACCTGTCCCCCTGTGGCTCAGCACCCCCAGGTGGGTGGTCGTGTGTCTGGAGGGGCTGGAGGGAGGAAGGAGACACCTCTGGGGCCTTGTGGAAATTCAGTGCCCTTTAGGTAACCATTATCCTGGAATCGTCAAGGTCAAGGAGGTCAGAGGGGAGGTTGGAGGGGTGGTGTCCTCTGGGCCAAGGCTGTGTGAGTCCAGGCTCTAGTCCACCAGGCACTCAGCAACTTCTGATTGGGAACTTTCCAGAACTTGGAAGAGGGTCCTGTCCTATCCACAATCACTTTGCAATGTATATTTATTTTTTAAAATTTTGCCGGGCCTGGGGCTTGAACTCAGGGCCTGGGTGCTGTCCTTCAGCTCTTTTGCTCAAAGCTAGCGCTCTACCACTTTGAAACACAGTGCCACATCTGGCTCTCTGGTGGTTAATTGGAGCTAAAAGTCTCACAGACTTCCCTACCCGGGCTGGCTTCCAACTAAGATCCTCAGATCTCAGCCTCTTGATTAGCTAGACTCACAGGCGTGAGCAACTGGAGCCCGGCTCTTTTTATTCTTAAGTAGCTTTACAAAGGAGTTTCAAGTCACCCTGTTAGTTTGAGTTCAGTGCAATGTGTCTTAAAGCTATATGGCATTTTAAAGTTGTGTAAAGAGAATGAAACTTCCCATTTGCTGCTTTGCCATTTACCTGCCAAGATTGCCAGAGTGGCTTGTGTTTGCTCTCTCATGCAGGGGCTATACCCAAAGCCCCTCCATGGGCTACTCAGGAAACCCCTCCATTCTTATGACTCTGTAGATGGATTTACATTCTCACAGGGACAGTTGTACTTTGAGGTATTTGCAAAATGCACGTGTGAATTATATAATGAATATAAACAGAATACAGCTTTGAAAAAGCAAACACTTCATTAGAATGTGTTCCTGGTGAGACATGCAGGAAGAAAATATATTCTGAACAGAATTTGCTTAATTTACAGCACAGAATTAAATTGCTCATGGCTTACTAGCATTTTTATAAACAACTTTGTTTTGATTTTTGCTTTTGCTACTTTTTTGGCTGGTGCCTTAAAAAAAATAAAGTAGACTACTACTAAAAATTTTTTAAATGGGTAATATTTTTGTGACAATAGAAAATGACAACAAAGACCATGAGCCCATGTTGTCTGAATGAGAGGACTTTTAAATACAGAACCTCTTTTTTTTTTTTTGGTCAATCATGGGGCTTGAACTCTGGGCCTGGGTCCTGTCCCTGAGCTCTTCAGCTCAAGGCAAGCGCTTTACCACTTGAGCCACAGCACCACTTCTGAAACATTGAACTTCCTATGGCTTTCTTGGCTTCCTATGGGTCAAATGGACCACAATGAAGCCTGAGCTGTTGATTGTCTGTTTTGTATATTCAGTTGAGCAATTTGAGCTACACACAGTAGAGTACAGTTTTATTCAATTTTGAGTCTTCAGCCTGGAAGTGGTTTTTATTTGACTTAATACTCAAGTAAAACTTTGAGGGCAGTTTCTCTTGTAAATAACAATAGAAAAATGTAACTTACTGTTTAATTTGACTTATTGTATTATACTATACTGCTCCGTATTTTATCATTACATTCAACTCATTATTCTTACTCCTTTATTGATTCTTTGATTCTTTCCAATAGAGTATTGGCATTTGGTAACTCCTTATTTGGCTGAGTAATTTAACTTTTCTTGTAATAACTTATCTTTGAACATTAAACCTATTCCTAACTTAGTGATATGAAAAAGTCATCAAACATATCTTGTTCCTATTCCTTTTTTATGAAAAACATGGAGACTCTTTCTACTCAGAATGAACTTTGGTTTCATATGACACCTAGGGGGTCATTTAATTCAACTAATTTTAAAGAAAAGAAAACAGACTCATTTTCTCATGATTCCATATGCAGTATGTATTTGAAGGTAACCCATTCACCAACTCACC
This sequence comes from Dipodomys merriami, assembly GCF_024711535.1. Classification (NCBI taxonomy): domain Eukaryota; kingdom Metazoa; phylum Chordata; class Mammalia; order Rodentia; family Heteromyidae; genus Dipodomys; species Dipodomys merriami. The sequence continues at coordinate 19,680,633 of NW_027202826.1, forward strand.
AGCAACTTTTTAACTTCTAACACTTGCAGAGTGGTAAATATGAAGTGATAAACATGGTTGCATGTCCAGGAAGATGCTATGGTTCCAGCATTGATGACTGACTTGCAGTGATATATTTATATTTATGTCCCTTTGTTAACTCTTAAGCATCTAATTTGTCCTTTAGTGGCCCAGTCAGCATCCGAATATCTTTACAAAGTCAATTGTCACAGTGAGTGAAAATTCTTTTAGATTTTATCTTGTATCTTTTATTTAACTGAATGCTGTCTACCAACATCCAAGAGAATATCTTCTTACATTTCACAAAAGAACTAATAATGTTGGGAATTTTTTGAGTTTTAGCGTCTAACTTCATTTGGAGTTATTTATCCAAGTCTAGATTATTCCCTATCCTATACCTTTGTATAGTTTCAGTTATTATCTTGTGCTTCTGATGAAAGTTAAGGATTCACTTAAAAATAGAAGGCATGACAGAGTAGAACAAGCATGTATGCTGTCTTGCCATTTGTTGAATGCCTGTACATAGCTTATGAGAAACAATATTGTCTAAGGCTGTTCTGATTTGAAGTCCTCAAAATTTGTGCTCCACCTACAACATTCAACACGTCCAATTTATCTTTTTCCTTCCGAAGGAGATATCCTTAGTGGCTGGCAACACTGGCTTTCTTTAGATGAGCCTGGGAAAGTTGCTGGTTAGGTCATTTCCCCTGGGATCTTAGTGAAAGAGAGCTTTCATATGGACCACTGAGGTGACATCACTAAAGATTTCAAGCTTAGACATCAACCCATTTGATGTTATACTTGGGAACAGAGAGACATTTTCTGCGGTGGCATGTTATAATGAATGATCCCTCTCTATTCACGGCAGACTCTATATAGCCAGCATTAGATCCAGTCTCAGCATCATCAGTTAGCTACTCTATAACTGCCGCTGAATTACTAAATCTTACACTATCTCAGGTGGTTATTAAAAAGCAAAATTTTGAGGGAATAGGAACCTTCATCTGAAAGTTGCTGAGAGATGAACACAGAAAGCTGAAAGCCTTTTCCAGATGCCATAGCAAGTAGCCATTGCTTCATACAGATTAGTTACTATTTTGATTCTTAAGTCATTGCTCCATAGTATCATATTGACAGACAAGAGATAAACATTTTATTGAAAAGATGCCTCATATTGGTTTAGGAAACAACAAAAAATGCAGCAATAGCACTGTCTCATTACCAAATATTAGGAAATCTGGCTTTCTATATAAAGGTATTGTTATATTCTTGGGGAAAGTGTATGGCTTGGTAGTTTGGAGAAGAGAAGAAAAGGAATCCACAAATGCAAGGTTATACTTATAAAACATCTCAGTGTCATTCTTTACACAATTAGAAAATCAGCCCTTAAATTAATATAAAATATAAGACCCTCCCCCAAATGGCCAAAGTAATCTTGAGTAAAATATAATACTGGAAGTATTATAATTCCAGAGTTCAGGGTATAGTACAAAATCATAGTAGCAAAAACAATATGGTAGTTGGACACTGGTGGCTAATGCCTATAGTCCTGGTTACTCAAGAGTTGAGATCTGAGGATCTCAGCTAACAGTCCATTGAGACTCATATCTCAAATTAACCAGCAAAAAGCTTTGACAATCAAGTGAATGTGTGATGTCTTAAGTTCAAACTCCACTGTCAGCACAGAAAAACAAACAGCAACAACAACAACAAAACTCATCATGATTCTGGCACAGAAACAGACTCAGAGACCAATAGAACAGATTAAAAGACCCAGAAATGAATCTTCCACTCTATAGCTATCAAATTTTTATTTAAAAAAATTTTTATTGTAAAGGACATGTACAAAGTAGGTGCAGCTACAAAAGTCAGGTGATAAGTACATTTCTTTTTTTTTTTTTTTTTTGGGGGTCTGATCGTGGGGTCTGACCTCTGGGCCTGGGTGCTGTCCCTTAGCTCTTCAGCTCAAGGCTAGCGCTCTACCACTTGAGTCACAGTGCCACTTCCGGCTTTTTTCTTTTTGGTTATGTGGTACTGAGGAACCAAACCCAGGGCCTCATGCATGCAAGGCAAGCACTCTACCACTGAGCTACCTTCCCAGCCCGATAAGTACATTTCTTTTTGAACAGTGTTACCTCTTCTCTCGTTCTCTCCCAGTTTTTCCTTCTCACCCCTCCACATTTGATTTTTTTTTTATTAGGGAGCCCAAGATATGTGTTGGATATAATAGCCTTTTCAATACATGGTGCTAAAAAAACCTAGATACCCACACATGAAAGACTGAAAATGAATCCCTTCCCTCTCACCCTTCACTAATATCAATTCAAGGGGATCTTTGTACAAGGCCTTAAATTTTGAAACTACTGTAAAAAAAAAAAAAAAGAACAGGGAAAATACTAGAATTTATTGGCATCCACAGTCATTTTCTAAATAGAAAACCAGCAGCTCAGCAAATAAGAGTGAGGATTGGCATCCAGTTAAAGCCTTCTGCAAGCCACGCTCCAGTGGCTCACGCTTATAATCCTAGCTAGTCAGAAGGCTGAAAGTTGAGGATTGTGGTTCAAATTCAGCCCAGGCAGGAAAGTCTGTGAGACTCTTATCTCCAATTAAATCATAGGAAAATCTGTGGCCCAAGTGGCCGAAGTGCTGTGATTATAAATAAATAAATATATATGTGTGTGTGTGTGTGTGTGTGTGTGTGTGTGTGTGCATGTGTGTGCATGTGTGTACATATATATACATATATATGTTAGATAGATAGATAGATAGATAGATAGATAGATAGATAGATAGATAGATATCTGCAAAGCAAAGGATGTAGTCACTAGTCTGAAAAGACAGGCTACAGAATTTGTAAGATCTTTGTAAATTGACAAGGGACTAATAATTAAAATATGCAGGGAATTTAAGGTTTTAATACAATTGATGTGAGAGTTGGGGACAGTCTCTAAGTTCGGCTCATGGTAACAGCTTTCCCAACTAGCCCACATATGGAATCTAACTAGCTCCACTAATAACATGAAGTAAGCAAACCAGAAAGGCTCTTAACCAGCTGCTGACACCAGAAACACGTTGAGGTCAAGACCAAGAATTTCTGGGTCCTAAGCCAACTCCAGTTATCCCAATTTAAAAAGAAAAGTCATTCTGTTCCACTGGAAGTGCATTATGTTAATATATTAATTAGGGGAAATTACCTTTGATATGCTATTAAATCTTTTATTGGCTTAATAGGGGTAGACAAATCTCTCTCTAAAAGGTGCTGGATCACAAAAGCAACATAGTAACTTCATTTAAATCAAATGACAAAGTTGGAAACTGTATCGCGAAAAATGTCTTTCCATGTAAAATTTCATTACCAAATTAAATCCATTAACCACTCATTGAAAACTCTGTGTTCTGTATTGAAATTACGAGGGAGAAAATGTCAGCTTTTATTAGTTAATATTAAACTGTAAAAGCTGTTAAATAAAACACCAAATGCCCTTTTGAAGGCTTTTAAAATAAGCTTATCAAAGTACAGTTTCAAATATATCACAATTATTATTTGTATCACAAAAATGAAATTAATCTAGTCTCTCATGTCTTTTCTAGATTTTAAAAATATGACTAAATTGTTTTTAAAAGACAACTAAAACTCCAGTGTATGTTTCCATTTGTGGGCTAATTATATTGATTCCTACATTTATATGTGATATATATATCACATATATGTGCATATATATGTGACATATATATATCACATATGTGCATATATGTACATATATATCTACACCTTATAACTGAGAAAATGACTTAGCTATTCTAAAATCTAATTTCTTTATTTTTGGTTGGTCGTGGGGCTTGAACTCAGAGCCTGGGCACTGTCCTTGAGCTCTTTTGCTTAAGGCTAGTGCTCTACCACTTGAGCTACAGTGTCATGTTGAAAAGCGAATTTCTTTATATCTGAAATACTTAATATACAGGTTTTATAGGAACATCATAGTGAGTAAATATAACCTCGCAGATGGAAGATATTGCTGCTTTCACAAGGTCTAATATTCAACTCATTTTTAATAGCCAATATGTGTTTACATGGCTCATTTTATACATATTTGTGTCATGTGAATATGCAATCAGGACTAAGAACATCTTGTAAATGCCTTCTCATGTTCTCCTGATTCATGTTTCCTATCACTATATTGAACACAATGTTTCCCCAAGCATATATATCTCAGCTTTACTACAAACCTAACTGGATAAAAATCTATGTTCTGCTACAAATCAAATTATATGGCATTAAGTGTAAAATTCTTTGTTGTCCACGGGGAAAATAGTTAATGGGTAAAGAAAAGTTTCTCATTTCAAAAGTGTAACTCTGTTCAAACAGCATTTTTTAAAAAGTAGTTTAAAATTTTTCCCATTTCTTTGAATTCTTTAAGGAGACATAGTCTACAGCCTTGTATTTTCCACCAGCATCATTACCTTCCAGAACACCAACACTCATTTCGGAAGGCAGTCATAAATACAGTCCCCTGATATATATATATATATATATATATCAAGTTTTAGTCCTTCCCCAAAGACCAAATTTTGGCTAGTATATTTGTTTGCTTATTTAAGATAAGAAAAATGTGTTTAACTCCTTTATTCCCCTTTAAATTTAATATATCTTGCAGGAGCTTTTACTACCACTATTATAAATGAGTTACTTGCCATAATGAAAAGTGATCACACAACTATACAGTCTGAAAACAAAACGGTGTTGAAAAAAGTTATCACTTAGGATCAGCTCCTGGGATAGTTGCTCACTCTCTCTTGGATAGTGCTGGAGTTCCAAGCTGTGAAATCATCCTTGTAGACATAGGGCAGCAGTACACTAAAGAGACAGGCTTTCTCCTTCCCTGATGACCTTCACTGGGCTGCAGGCGCTTGTCCTCCATCTGCTGGCAAATCCTGTGCTCCCAAAGAAGATTTCACTTTCCAGAGGTTGAAATGAATTTTCATTTAGCTCTTGGAGGTGTCAGGCACTATGATAAATGCTCAAGTCCTTTATATTCCTTAGTTAGTTAGTTCTGATAGGAACTAACTTCATAGGTGGTGCTATCTAGCTGTTATAGTGGGAAATCTAAGCATAGAGAGATTAATTGTTTGCTTCAGGCTAAATAACTAGTTAATAGTAGAGGAAGATTTTTGAATACAGAAAGACCTGAACTCAAATCCTAGGCCTGTTCACTACTGTAATGGTTCGGAAGTAAACTAATTTCATTTTGATACACATATGTATCCACACCCTTCTTGGGAACTTATTCCTCTTTAGTGAACACTTGTTTTTCTTGCTTTTAAATAAATTAGTATCTTGAATAAATAGTTGTACAAACGGGGTTTCAGTTCATCATGTTCATTAATGAGTTCAGGGCATCTTGATCAATGTCACATCTATCATCCTCCTCTATCTGTCTCAACAACATTTCTGCTTTTCTAATAAGAAAAGTAGTGGCTGTGTTAGAAAAATATGTAATATAAAGATAGCACTAGTTATTAGTATATTATCGGTCAGATAAGTTGATGTTAGGCGAAATGAACCTCAAAGAAATATTTTTGTAAGAAATAACAGGCATAGTCTCTAAATGGTAACTATTTAAAAAAACTTAGAAAGTTTCACTATTTCAAAATCCTTGGAGGAAGTGAAATACCGACAGAACAAAGAATTGTCTTTGAAGTTGGTTGCTCTGGTATGTAACATCTTCAAACCTACAATACAGATGTGATTAAAATAGATGGTAGAAGTTAGCAATAACTTAGAATGCCTTTACCTAATGTTTAGCATCCCCAAAGGAATTTTCAAACTTCTATTAATTGTCTCAACAAATTCTTCTAGTGTATCATTTGTTGTAACTAAGTGAGAACTCTAAACAATGATCATGTAAGCCACTTAAAGGGAGTTAACCTGAAAACACTGCGTAAAGAGAAGCAGAAAGCATACCGAGCATACATCTGCTGTACTTCAGAAAACCTTAGAAAAGGGATAGAAGGAACTATAATTAAAATAAGTGGTCAGATAATTGATTGACATCCAAATACCCACAATATATCTCTATCCTAATCTTTGAGATGTGAATGTGTCAGGTTACATAGCTAAGGGGAATTAAGGTTACAGTTGGAATGAAGATAGTTCATCAGATGAATTTGAGATAGAAAGACCTTCAGAGATTGTCTGGATGGGTACAATGTAACAATCATGTCCTCAGAAGGAAGAAGAGGAGGGAGAAGGCAGGAAAATGATGTCTTGAGAAGGACGTGGGCCCATGTCTCTGGCTTGAATATGGAAGGATAGAGACCATGAGCCACCAACTGCGAGTGTCCTCTAGAAAGTGGAAAATGTAATGAAATGCATTCTTCCCTAAAGGCTCAGGAAGGAAATCAGCCCTGCCAAGTTTCTTGATTTTAGCCCAGTGAGACTTAGTCTATGAATCTCCAGACTAGACTAATGTGGTAGGGGAAACACCAATGGGAGGTAGAAGAGGGAAAGGAGAAAAAAGTTGGTGAATGGAGGTGAATATGATACACTTAGATCTGAAAATAGAATAATGAAACACACTGAAAACTACTTAAAACAAGAGGGAGAGGCAGGAGGGTTAATAGGAGTAATAAAACCTGGATGAATTTGATGAAAGAATATTAGATGTAGGCATGTAAATGAAACTCCTGGTTTCTTTCCTTGTGGAGCAGGGACTTGGACAGGTGCTTGATCACTGAGCTACAACTCCAGTCTCATTTTTAAGTTTTCACAGAAGCAATAGACAATGAATAGAGACTTCAAAGCATGTTGGAGCTCAGAGGAAGAGTACATGGAAGGATGCTAACCATCCAACATCCTTAGAACCTCAGTCTACTTAAAACATCATGTGAGCCATGAGTGCTAAATGGGATAGGAACACAGGGTTGTTCCAAAGTTAAAAGACATTCATGGCTGCAAAACACTCAAGCAATCTTTGCTATGCAGTAGGCATGTTCTCAATTTTAGTAGCCTTAGTATAATTATTATTGTCATGATCAACATCATTATTCCTATTTAGATTAATGCCTATGGGTGACAGCTATTCATGAAACATATTGGTTTATATTTTATCTCTAGAAATTATGGATTAGTGTCTCCATTTGTTCCAATAAAGAAAGTGAAGCTCAGAGGACAGGAAGTCACTGAGTCAAGGAGAAAGGGCTTTTAATGATGAACTCAGGAATTTCTGAGACTGTTTGGCGAAACTTCTACTAGTCTTAGAGCTAGACATTATGTTTCTGTTACATAAAACCCTATTCTACCCATCCCTTCAAAGACAAAGATATTTTGAGACAACTGGTTTAAACTGGTAAGTATTATTCCAGATTTTCAAGTTTTATTATCTTACTTTATTGTAATATCTGAGAATGTGAATGATTGTTATCCTTGATAGGAAATTACTTTCAGACTGTTTTCTCCTAATCATAAAATTTCAATTGGACTAGAGCTGGCTTGTCATGTATGGAAACATATGGTATAAAACTTGAGGTTATTTTCTTTTTAAAGTAACCTAAGCACATTAAAGAACCTTCTAGGAATAATGAATATTATTAAAAAATAGAATATGCCATACTCCTCTACACAGAAATAAGTACTAATATTTGTCTGGAATTGTATGAGTTTGTGCAAATACATATAAAAGAGCTTGCAGTTTGTTTATGGTTTGTGATTTTCAATGGAGGTTACACATTAATTCATGATACATTGTCAGATTTTAAAATGCCAAACCATAAAAACACACAAAAGCAAAGCACATAAAAGCACATAAAAACCAAAAAAGCCAGAAGTGGAGCTATCACTCAAATGGTAGAACTCTAGGCTTGAGTGACAAACTAAGGGACAGGACCCAGGCCCTCAATTCAAGCCCCAGTACTGGCATTAAATAAATAACTAAATAAATAAAATCTAAATTCCAGATATTTATATTTAACTTTAAATATATATTCAATGTATATTTAATATATAAAAATCTAAAACATTTCTTCATACATGTGGGAAAGTATTCAGGACCCTATTTCTCTACACTACTCTTAAATGTAAGTAAACAGATTTGATAAGGAATATATCATTACTAAGTTTATTTAAGAATATTTATTTTTACATATGCTTAGAAAACCTTTCTCTGTAAAGCTTTTCTATGGTGCTATACAAGTTTTTGATAGACAAAATCATAGATATTTTTATAGGAAAAAATTATGAACTATAATATTTCCTTCCTGATTCTTCAGATTCTAAATTCATTTTTCATGTGAAATTCATATAAAAGTATAAATTGATCTTATTATATTATGTACTCCCAAATGTTAAATATTAAATAAAACAGAACACTCAAGAATTTTGATATGTCATTATTTCATTTCAGAAAAGATTCGTTTTCAAGTATAAAATATCAGCCAAAGGCAAAAAGTTGTTAATTTTTTTCAACCATAGTTTTGGTAATCAGGTTAGCGCCCAAGTTATGTGATACTTGAAATATGGGAAATTATAATAGTAAAAAAGCATCTTTATAATATGACCTAGAATGCCATTAAGTTGTTCTTACTTAATCACATATTAATTGTGCTATAAAATCTCTTCCCTTAGATCACCATCTCTATTACTTTTTATAGCTTTTGATAAATAAAATATTCACTTCAAAATTACAGTTTTATGTTTAGATATGTAGTTCCAGATATGGTATGGTATGTTTTTGTTTGTAAATGGTGAACTGACTCTCATTTGACAAAATCACTTTGGTGAATTAAGACCGAGTTTAAATGAATTATTTTGGTAAATTAAGTAAAACATATGCAGCCAGTTTCTTAATATATAATCCTGTAAGTTATTTTGGTTCCTTTTGTCTCATTAGAAAGGCTAAACTCTTCATTTTCTTTTTTTCCAATCAGCAAAATTTGAGCAATTAATAACTATGGCCATTATCATCAACTGCTAAGAGTAATATGCATAAAAATAATAACAATAACAACAAAAACCTGCAGTTATTTTCAAACCTGAGATGAGTTGGGAAGGAACATTGAGAATATTCAGAGTGGTGACACTGATCAAGACACACTGTTTTCATAAAATGTTTCAGTGAATGGCATCTCCTTTGCACAACTAAAGATTTAAAGAAACAAAAATCAAATTTCCAAAAATAGATCTAAAGCAAGTAAGCCCTTGACCATATTTTGAGAAGAGAATGGAGTTAGAATGGTAGCAAAGTAGCTGCTATCAAGTGCTCTCACAAAATTGAGGATCATTCTAGAGTGAGTGACCTGGTGCTATTGGCTTGTTGTGTTAATTGTGCATTTTCCATGAGCACCAACCCTTGGGGACCCTCTGGGGAATAGACATGTTTTGCTAGGTCTGCTATTTCCCTTGGGTAAAGAATGGTTACAGAGAAGGCAAATAGCAGGCTGCTGCTACTTCCTGGCTTTGCTGTGTCAAATGAGCAGGTTTTAATCATATGTTTTCCTTTTCTTTTTTCTTTTTTTTGTAGCAATACTGGGTTTTGAGCTCAGGACGTTGTACTTGCTAGGCAAGTGCTCTACCACCACTGTAGCTCCTGTTTCTAACTGAACAGCTGTTCCCAAGATATTTTATAATCTCCACATTGGGCTGTAAACTTGAGGGTCGGATCATTTAAGAGGGTAATGCCAAATCCATGACTTAAACTGAGTTGTGTTGTTTTTTAAGATCTCAAAAGAAACCTTAGGGCCTAGTGCTGGTGGCTCATCCCTGTAATCCTAGCAACTCAGGAGGCTGAGAGCTGAGGACTGAGGTTCAAAGCCAGACAGGGCAGAAAAGTCCATGAGAGTCTTAGTTCCTGTTAACCAGAAAAATGCTGGAAGTGCAGTTGTTGCTCAAGTGATAGATCACTAGTGCTAGTCTTGAGCAAAAAAAGATCAAAGACTGCACATGCAGGCACCACACACGTGTGGGCGTGCACGCGCGTGCGTGCGCGCATACACACACACACACACACACACACACACACACACACACACACACACAGAAAAATAATTGAGAAACTGATTAGCAGCGTATTCTGAACTCTGCTTCTCCCCTGTCTTCCAAGTAGCTGTTATTATAGGCAATTGCCATAATGTTTAGCTTGCTTTCTGAGACAGGGTTTTAGTACGTTTTTTTCCCCTCAGGCTTATCTCCAATCAGTCTTCTACCTTTTCTTCCCGAGTAGCTGGAAGTACAAGTGTATACCACTACACTCAGCCTGGTTCCCAAGAACTTTAAACATATTTCAGACTTAGTGAAAATATGCCAGTAGTAATTTCCCAATGATGATTTTGAGTTTTTAAATTATCCTAATTAATATCTACTGAAACATTTAAATAAGACTTGCTTATCATATCAGATATGTACTAAAATTTTGAATGGCTGATATGATAATTTTATATCAAATTCTAACTGCATAAATTTGTAGAGTTGAGTAATGTTTGTATTAAACACTAATAAAGCTTAATAGTTTCTTTAGTAGGGAGATTACATGGTAGATGTGAACATGAGTTTTTTTCAAATTTTATATGTCTTATTAATTTTTGTCAGCATTATTTTTATAGTAAAAGTATTGAGGCTCAGTCTACTTAAATAAAATGTGTCTCATTAGTATATCTTATAAAGAGTTTCAAAATTTTCTATTTCTTACAAACCAATATGCTTAGTAAATTTAATCTACTGGCATACTAAGTTAAGAACAATATCTCTATTGTATGTCTTCAAAATACCCTAACTTTTCTGTAATTGTACATTTTTCTTTGACATTTACATTTTGATTGCAGGAGGATTGCAGAATGCACTTAACCACAGGACAAAACATTTCCAAGTTAAATTTTCCCTCAACCACATAAAACGTATCAATCTCTGATCCTGTGGCATTTGCAGTTGTAACTCTAGTTAATTTTCATTAAGCGTTTGTTAGTTACCAGTGTGACCAAAGGCTTGTCCCACAGGCCCAGTTACTCACAAAGGGAAACTGGGAAACACACAAGTTCAAATCTAATTTGTCTTTACTTAAGCCCCAAAGAACATAAGGAAATCATTATATGGAGAATGTAAAGGGAAGGCTCATGTTTCTTAGCATTTTTCATGCTTACTAACTTGTTTGTATAGTTAATTCTGAAATGAAATATGCATGTTATTTCCCCCTCTTACTTTTTCTTTTGTTCCATATAGACCATATTCCATAGGCCATATTTTCTTCAAATGAAAACAAACATTTCAGCAAATTGCATAAACTTCTGTCAATTAGAAGGTTTTCCTCTACGACTCTCTTTTCGGTGACAGCCATGAATAATTCATAATATGGTTGTCAACCACTTTGAACTGAGCTTGGATGTTTTCAGACTCATCCAGAAACTAGTGTCTTGCCTCTTTTTCTATTAACAGGTTAGGTAATTCACCATAAGATAACAGATGTATATTGAGGAAGAAGTAATGGAGCAATAAGATTTAATATCATGAATGTGTAAACCCCACACTCCCGGTAATTCCTTGACCCATCTATGCTGGCCTGACTTTTTGCTAATAGAATCTAGTTGCCCATAACCAAATTAATAACCTGGTAGGTTTTAGAACATTGATTTCACCATTGGCCAGCTAGATTACATAAACATGAAACATCTCAATCTGTTCTCAAAGTAACTCAAAAGTTAATTCTTTGAAAAGAAACATCATTGGAAAAATGAAGTGTGATCTTTCTCTAAACTCTTAGAAGTTATGTGTTTCAGAATTCTTAATTGAGAGCTGCTTAGGGAGGTGAAGGGTAAACAAAGGAGGAGGCTGCAATGCTTGGTAAGAAATGTATGCATTATCCTGCCCATGTAATTGTAACCCCTCTGTACAGTATGTTCACAAATAAAATAAAATAAATATAAAAAAACAAACCTCTAATTAGAATAATTATAAAGCTACAGTGACAGAGATGTTTGTACTTCAGTCTGACTGTAAAGCAGAACGCTTCCTACTCTGGGTCTTACCCCAAAACTGAGATTATCTGGTTGCCTGATAAATGAGTCAGAGTGCCCCAGTGTGCATGCTTCATAGGAAATGCAGAGAGGCCATGAAGTGAGACATCCAGCAATTCATCTCTTCATATACAAGGATGTTTGCTGCGCTCACGCTCCTTGATTTCTTCAATGTTCACCAATAGTGCAGGCCTCCAAATTTCAACATGATCTACCTCTACACTCTGGCATAAGTGTATCCATTATGTCATCTAGGGTATTTGCTCTTTTCTTGTGAGCAAGAATACTTAATTTCATCCTAACCTACTTTATACCACTATAGGAAGTGACTCATGGTACCATTAGGGTATAAAAATCAATGTGGTCAGTATTTCTACAGATTTTTATTATGATAGGGAACACAGCATGAATTAAGTCAGTCATGTGTTACTGCTATCTCAGCACACTGCTTCTTATTCTCTTTATTCATTGTAATCATGAAGTGATTGCTTGAGCAGTGTCTGTGTATAGCTTCTTTAGGCTGGTTGGTTTGCTCCAGTAATGACTGTCATGTGTAAATGGCAATAAATAGCAATCTGTGACTATGTTTATGAAAAACAACAGTTATTTAACAAGGCCCTATAGCTTTGTACTTGCCAAACTTGTGCATTAAACAGAGTTAGAAACAAATCATGCTGGAAATGTAGCTCAGTGGAAGAGCACTTGTATAGCATGCACAAGGCCTAAGGTTCAATCCCTACCATTGCAAATAAATAACCACAGTTACATCCTTCATGTCTTTGTTGGTGGTATAAATCAGAAATGTGGGGGCTTTGTTTTGTTTTATTTGGGGGTAACAGACAGTGACAGAGGAGGCAAGTTTAGTTTGATCTGCATACATGACATACATGTATGCTAATGCTATCTCTGGGGATTGGATGGTTTTCCTCAGCTTGCCAGCTTCCATGAAAAATCGCAGGTGAGCCACTTACGAAAAGCATTTCAGAGTGTCTCACAAAAAGGGAATGTCACAAGGTGACAGCTTTAGCAAGAATTTATTTTAGTATAAAGGAGTTAAAGCAAGGAGAGAGGGAAACATTTCCTTGCTCCCTGCATAGGAAATGGGAGTTAAAGACTCAAAATGGTGGCTACTAGCTATAACATTGCTTATGCTGTCTGAGGTAAGGGAGACACAAGTAGTCTTGCCAATCGGGCAGCTCGTCATTCTTATGAGGGTGGAGATGATTGGTGAGGCTACTCCCAAACCTAGGTAACCTTATTTATCTTACAAAACTGTATAATGAAATTTTAGAACTTTGAGGAAATTTTTTTATTCATTTACATCCCTCTTTTTTGCTTTTATGCAGAAAATAGCCTACATACTATCAAAAGAATAAGACTGATGCGAAACATGAGTTAAAATCTGTCCCCCATTCCATAAGCACAGCTTCACATAGCAGATGTTTTTTTTTTTTTGTTGGTTTTTTTTTTTAATGAGATCTCATCTCAAACCCAAATCTTGATTGTGCATAATGGGAAAAGATTGCATATGGGAAAAAAAGGAAAAATGATGCCTATTTTCAATATTACATTTTTTCCTAACTGCTAAAGTGCAGAAGAAAAGGAACTAGAAAATCACACAAAGAAGTTATAGTCCTAATGAAGACAATAGTGAAAACATAAACATTAATCTGGATAGAATTATACCCACCCAGTTCATGACTTCTTATGTCAATTGGCTTTATATCCATCTTGGTAATGCTATTCCTACTGCCACAACAGAGAAAGAACATTGGGTGTTTTCTAAAAGGGTTAAAATGGTAGAACATTGTAAATGATAGTGGAGAAGCCGGGCTCCAGTGGCTCACATCTGTAATCCTAGCTACTCAGGAGGCTGAGATCTGACGATCCCAGTTCAAAGCCAGCCCGGGCAGGAAAGTCTGTGAGACTCCTATCTCCAATAAACCATTCAGAAAACCGAAAGTGGAACTGTGGCTCAGGTGGTAGAGCGGTAGCCTTGAGCTGAAGAGCTCAGGGACAGCCCAGGCCCAGTTCAAGCCCCACAACCGACAAAAAGAAAAAAAAGATAGTGGAGAAACTTAACCATAGTGGAAAAGTAGCAAGTGTTTCTTGCATCATCTTTCTATGTATAATCTTTCTATGTGTGTAAGAGGTGCTGTTATGCTCAGCCATTGTCTCCACGGATCCCTAGCTACAGCTTTGTGGTCAGGTACCTCGCCAAGCCATTGCTTCTTCCTTCTGCTTTGTTGTCCCAGGATATCTCTAAGGCTGAAGGGGTGTCTGTAGCCTGTGACCCCCCAACAGCCCAGAGGTGCTGGAGATTGTTTAGCTAATAGTGAGATTGAGGATGGTTTTAGCCACTGAACAATGGCTTATCACAGGTTCTCCAGCCTGCCATGGATCACATACATAATGTCAGACAGTTGATTTTTCATAGGAACAAGAGAGCCCTAAGTAACACTGACTTGTCATTACCCATTGCCTGCTCTGTGCGTTGATACACACATCATTAGCTTCTCTCTACTTCTTGTCTTGCATACTGCATTCTCACACTGGTGGACTAGTTCTGCTAATAATTATTGGCTGGCTATTGTTCTGTTATTTCAATTGTGAATACCATTACATTTTTTTCCATAGAGAACAATGATAACTGTCTATAAGATACTCAGCAGTTCTCATGGTGAGAACCATAAGAACCACAATTCTGAAGGTGCAAGAGAGCTCAGTTGGAAGAGCACCAGCCTTGAAAATGAGAAGCAAGTGCGAGTGCAAAGGCCTTGGGTTCAAGACCCAGCACACACACACACACACACACACACATGTGCGTGCACACACACACGTGCACACACACACACACATATATGCGCACGCACACACACTATGCAGGACCAACGTTCTTCCAAAATTATCTTTTTTGTTCTGTTGCATATTAATACTACTATTTATTATCTATCCACGTTTTAATTTAAATGTATTTCGATATATACATTTACAGGTATGATATACTGCCTCATGTCATGATAAATCAGTACTGTTAATTCTGGATTTACATTTAAATGCTGCTGTCTTCCATCTTTACTCACATTAGGCAAGACTTAGATTCCTCAGTTCATTTAGCATATTCTCTTCGCAGTTAAAATAGTCATTTGTCTTTACAGTATTATGATACGTATACATTTATAGTAGGGATCCAAATAATGTACCAATCCACTTTCTTATATAACTTTTGGTTTCCTTTTGTTTTTTTTTTGTCTCGAGTAATGTGCACTCAAATTTTAAATGTTATGTGCAAAATGCTGTAATATCGCTATCTTTAATTAAAATGTATCTGAATCATCAGACTTCAGTTATTAGCACAATTTTCTCAGGTTTCTGTATATGTGATAATATTGTAATTGTTTTACTTACTTCCTATGAGCCTCTTTCCAAAAATGCTCCATCCACCAGCTATATCTGGCTGTGTCTGCTAGAACTCTGTCAGCTGACATTTGGAAACTTCCTTATGCTACTTTCCTTAATTGAGTTAATTTGCTTCTATATACCATAGTAAATTTACATTTTATACTGTATACAGAGGAGACACATACAGCTTGAACTATATTATATCTTAATGATGACTTTTTATCTTTTCTGATTATGACAAGGATCAAATAGTTGCTATTATTGGTCTCTGGTATAAGCAAATTCATATATTGCTTCAAAGGCATATTAAAATTTTAGAGAAGTAATAACACTGCCTGCTGTTGGCATGTCAAATACAGGCTTATTTCTCTCTCTCTTTTTTTCTAGAAACAACAAAAGACATCTTAGTGATACATGAAGACGATGTGGAGGAATGGGCTTTCTACCTGAGGGAAATATTTCTACATGTGGTAAAACAAGAAGCAATCCTACTGTATCCCTTAGAGACTTTTTCTCTTAGGCCTCGGGAATTGCTAAGTTTAAATTCTTACAAATGTAAACTTTTGATAATATCAAATCGCCTGCTTAAAGACCTAACTCCAAAGAAATGTCAGTTTCTGGAAAAAGTGCTTCATTCACCAGAAAGTGTGGTGACTTTGCTTTGTGGGGTAGAGAGCTCAAATCAGCTGTACAAATTATTACATATTTCCCAGAGCAGATGGGAAATGTCAACTGAGCAGGAACCCGATGACATCATCTCTGTAATCAAGCAAATCATATTCAGAGGTAGTGTTGCCACATCTTCTCGGTTTCATTTTTATTTGTTCATATGTTTTAATATTTTTAAGTTTTAAAGTTCCTTTCAAACCAATAAACAGCTGATAGGAGAATAAAAAGGAAAGCATAGATGCCAAGTGTATTTTCCTTCATGTTGTACTTTCCATGAAACTTACTTTTTTTAGCGTTGATATAATCAAGGCTTATCAGTTGTTTGATAATGGTTTATAAATAATTTTCTTAGGGAGAACATGGCAGAACAAGGTGATGTGATGTCAAATGGATTCTGGAAACTGTTCTTATGTCCTTGGTGATGTTTGAGTTGGAATTATCTGTCTCCACGCTGTTACCAATCAATAGAAGTTCAAAGTTTGAAGGTCTAGATTAGAATTAATTTTAGAGCCTTGTTGTGCTGTCAATTGTGTAACACCTGTTATCATGGAGTGAAATATGGTTGGTTTTATTCATTTGAAACAGTAAATCTGTTAAACATAGAGTCATTATCTAAAAGATAGAAGGTCTCATTCATCAATAATCTACCGATCTATGTAATGGACCAGAAGCTGACATTGTCAGAGCTACTGCCACCACAGCTCTGCTGTTGTTGTGGGGGGAGGGGTGGAGCAGTCATCTGCTCCCCCCATTTTTAAAACCTACGTGTTAACTTCAACCCCCAGCCTTCCAGCTGTGGTTTCATTCCCTAGAGGGAAAGAAAGGGGTTATTATATTGTTTTATACTGACATACCAGACATTAACAGTTTGTTGTTTGGCCAGGAATGGTCTAAGAGGATTAATGCCTATAATCCCAGATATTCAGGAGGCTGGAGAGCCATGGTTTGAAGCTGCCCTGGTACAAAGCACAAACTCTGCTTAAAACAATAATAATCTAAAGGTAAAGGACTGAAGACGTAGCCTTCATTATATAGAAATACATTTGTTCTAGTTGCTCTGATTTATAATGAACAGCTTTCAGGGTATAATATCTTCAAGTGAGATTCCTTTTTTATAATTAATAGTTGAAAAAAATATACAGACTTGGTTGAAAAAAAATATACAGACTTGGAGCTGGGAATGTGGCTGAGTGGTAGAGTGCTTACCTAGCATGCATGAAGCCCTGGGTTCCATTCCTCAGTACCACATAAACAAAAAAAGCCAGAATTGGTGCTGTGGCTCAAGTGGTAGAGTGCTAGCCTTGAACAAAAGAAGCTCAGAGACAGTGCCTAGACTCTGAGTTCAAGCCCCAGGACTGGCAAAAAAATTAGAGACTTTGTATGCAGCATAGTGATTTCTGGAAAACACTATTTGCTATCATTTTCCCCACATCAGGTTTTGCACTGTGACTTTTTAGGAAGACTGAAATGGACCCAATGGAGCAAGTGACCACTATGGGTGAGGAAAGGGAGGTCAAATACGACGCAGATGTCTGTGGTCCCAGAATCCAAGCAGAATGTAAGCCTACAGGCAATGTCTAAACCATCCATCATATAACTTTTGTTAAGTACCTATGTCCCTTGACAAAGTGGATCATAATTGTTAGAGTCAATTCCATAAAAACTTATTTTAATAAGCCACTTAAGCAGAGTGATGTTATTTTTGTTTCATCTTACCATTCACATTGAAGACAAAAGTCTGGTTTTTCAAACTGGAGAGTGGTATAGATGGGTAAAATAGGACAAAGGATACAGAATTCCATTTTTTCTCTCTTTTCTTCCATCCTCATCCCACAGAGATATTACACAAAGTAGAAAAGAGCCCTCTATGCAGAGACACGCCATGATAAAGAGAATCATAAGAAGGCCAGGAACATTGTGCAAATAATTAAATGTTTAATATATTCACACAGACAAAGACAAACCAGAGAGAATTCTGTACTTAATGAAAGTGATGTTTTATAATTAATCAAGGCTCTAGAGCAAAGTTTTTTAATATTAAAAAAGTTAACTAGGAATTTATATTTCATCTGAGTATTTAATGTCCTGTTAAGGAATTAAGAAAACCTAAATCTTTTATCTCCATTATTGGCAAATTGGGAATAATACAAATCCAATAAGAGTTTCCAGCTCTCTGTGTATTTATATTTATTTTGGGTTCTTTGTTCTAGCCCTTCTATAGAATTGAATGTGTAATGTATTAGTCTGGTTGCAAAGTTTCAGAAAATCAACTAGATGGTTGATTTCATTATCTTGGACTGTATCCTCCCATTGAGGGAAAAGCTTCTCCCCTTAGCTACAATGTTGACATGATCCCAGCTCCCTTCTCCTTCCTCTTGGTGCCCCAATGGCCACTTTTTGCTTCTGGATCAATCAGGTTTGTTCTCTGCTTCCTACACCTACAGCTCTCTCTGTGGTTGATATTCTTGTATTTTCTTCAATGTCTAATGATGGGGGGGGATGCTATTTATTAATGGAGACACTTACCTTGTAAATTTTGTTTTTATATTAGGCACACTCAGGATGGTAGTTGACTAGTTTATTTAATCTAAAAGAAACAGCTGAAAAATAGAGTCTCCCTTTGATTGATCCAAAAACCAGCACCTCAACAATCTCTATAGCTTTTCTTCTTTTCTATCTCACTGAGCTGTGTGCCTGGGAGAGTCCCAGTTGCCTGGCTCTGCTCAGAACGGTTCAGAGAGGCCTCTGGGCTTCTCTGACGCCATCCATCTGGAATTAATCTGATGTGCTATGTGAGGTTGGATACTGAATTATTTTTCCACTGTGAATTACCTGTGCTGAAATGTTCCAGTTGACTATATCTGAAAGTGTTGGAGCCCTTCACATTTTTTATTTGACTCAACTTTCTTAACTTTGTGTGAATTTGTTAATATCACTTGTATTCAAATATCTTGGCATACAATTATTTATAATATGCCTTTTAAATTATTTATAATATGCCATGTATGAAATATTGTCATATATGTAAATATATATATATATATATATATATATATATATATATATATATGGGGCTTTGTTGCTGAGATGAGCTTGTACTAGAGTTTTTTACACAGGCTAGATTTGAACCATGATCCTCCTGATCTCTATCTCCTGCATAAATGTAATTATAGTTGTGAGCCATTGTGCATGGTTTTTTAAATACCTGATTAATTTCAGAAGTTTATCAATTTGGCTTGTGTTCTCAAAGAATAACCTTTTGAATTTCTGTTAAATTATATTTTTATTATCTTTAAGTAGTTATACAAAGAGTTTTCATTTCAATGTAGTTCCTGAATGTAATGTATCTTGGTCAATATTACCTTTCTCATTCTCTCCTAGTGCTCTCAACCCCACCTCAATTTACCTGGTTCATTTTCACATAAGTACATTGAATATTCAATTAATTTTTGTCCTGATCCTCTGAGTATTTGTTTGTTTTAGTGTTTTTGATTGTAATCAATGAATGACAACCATTAGCTACAGAAATTCTGATTTCAGTGCATTTGCTAAAGAAACTAGGTCTGTCCCTCACCTCAGGAAACTGAGTTTCCATTTGGCATCATTGATACTCTTGGCATCATTGATACTCTTAATTAAAGACAGAAATTGTCCTACTTTTTCATGCCACCCACAGTCACCACTGGGGAAAGTATTCTCTTTGCATGTTTGAGTGTCTCTGGCTTACAGGAAGACCTCTCTGCTCAGGATCCCACTGGCACCGGTGCACTGGGTATTGGGGTCCCTGCTTCCCTGAACTACAAGAATTGTAGTTTACATGAGAGCAAAGTATGGGCTTCAACTGCTCCCAGAACAGCATGAATGGATGCTGACTTCCTATTTGGGCCTCTGTGAAACTTTCTTTCTCTTTAAACTCATTCTTGCGTGACCCAATGTAGTTCTTACCAGGTCAGGTTTGATATGAAACAGCTAGTGCTGAGTTGGTGTTATCTTCCTACAATAGCTTATGAGATACTTTAAAACTGAGAAAGAAATTGTGATCATGGACTTGAAATTAGAACTTTTGGCTAATCAAAGTCACAGGTTACCATTGAGACAGGTCTTTTATGAGTCTTTAAGCCAATGACAATACTGTTTTCACTCTTTGTTTTATCTTCCTAGGCTTTATTTTCATGATCTTAGTCCACTTCTGAAAGAAAACACCTAAAAAAAAGGTTTAGTGATTGGATAGTGTAGAATTTGTAGCCATTTGTTTTGAAAGGAATGTTTAGTAAGTTTGTATGCCAGTGTCAAGGCTTGAACCCCAGGCTTCACTCAGCATTTTGCTTGCTAATAAATGGTATTCTACCACCTCAGCCACTCCTCCAGACTAGCTTTTTTGTGGGTTAACTGGAGATGGAGCTCATGGACTTTTGTACCTGGGCTGACTTCAAATTGCAGTCTTCTGGATCTCAGTCTTCTGAGATGGAGGCTAAGACAATAGGTGTGAGGTACTGTGGTTAGCTGCTGAAAAAAAAAGTTCTTAGCTGATTCTAAACTGCTGCGAGTAACAATGAGTTTAAAAAATTCCAATGAGCCTGGCATCAGTGGCTCAAGTCTGTAATCCTAGCTACTCAGGAGGCTGAGATCTGAGCATCACGGTTCAAAGCCAGCCTGGGCAGGAAAGTCCATGAGATTCTTATCTCCAATAAACCACTAGAAATCCAGAAGTGGTGTTGTGGCTCAAGCGGTGGAGCGCTTGCCTTGAGCTGAAGAGCATAAGGACAGCGCCCAAGCCCAGAGTTCAAGCCCCATGACTAACCAAAAAAAAAAAAAAAATCCGATGAAAAAAGACATTCTCCTTGTGCTCATGTGAGAAAAGGATTGCTTATAAACAGTGAGATGTAAGCACTTCATAATGACCATGTTTTACTTTCCCCCCTACATTTGTGAGTTAACAAAGATAATAAGTAGGCTCATTTTATTGCAGAAAAGTTGTAATTTAATTAGTTTTCATATTTTGTTGACAAACATGACACTGCCTTAGGTAAGCTGAGTTCAGATGCATGTCAAAAATAGATTAATTTTTCAGTAGAAAGACTTAAAGTGTAAGAAGACTTCCTGATTTATGTGTGTAATAACAGCAAGTTAAGAATAATTTCAGCATGGCACATTAATTAAATTGCAACCATCGTATTAGGGTTCCACTGCAAATTACCATCTTGAGTTACCTTGTGGCAGATCTTATTCTACATAATCTTCTATGTCTCAATGAAAATACTCTGGGACAGGTTGTACACTAACTCCCTTATTCTGTACACTGACTCTTGATCTGTTGTGTCTGGGAGAAAATTGTGGCATAAAATCTAAGGCTTACAATTGGCTTCATGCATGATCTTTCTTCTAACATTCTGTCTTCTGAGTTATGAAAGGGTTAGAGTAGGAGATGCCATATTAGAAAATGGAAGTATAACCATGCTAGCATGGCAGCTACTTTTATAAATGCCTAGATTGTTAATAGAATAAATGAATGACAACAGTGAATCCCTTTCAAGTTTCATTAAATCTCCAGTCAATGGCAGTGAGCAGAAGGTGAATATACTTCACGAAACTATCATACAATAAATGATTTTTTTCCAGCCACTTGAAACATTGATTAGAACATTTCTAGTCACTTCAATTATTCCATAATTGTTTACCAGATCAGAAGGAAAACTTTGAGCATTGTCTAATCATGTCATTTTCAAACATAGGATAATTAAAAATTACACTAGAAAGGCTCAATCATTTTTTCTCATTTGCATACTAAATTACTCAATCTTTGGAGACTATGACAACATAAACAAATATCATACTCAACAAAATATTTTATTGTGAGAATAGCTCTACCTTTGGATGATTCAACTATAGATGTACTTTCTTTGTATATTTTTTTTGGGTTATTCCACTTGATATGATTATCGCCAGCTCTATCTACTTTCCTTTTTTTTGTTGATAATACTCCACTATATCTACATATATAGGTTCTTTTAGTAGGAATCCAGACTGACTCCAAGAGGAAAGAACTGGTTTCAAAGCTCTTCAGTGAGAATAAGAGATAAGCAGACAAATGCTTTAGATGATCACTCTGGTGTTGTGGCGCTAAGATAGTGGCTACCATGTGGGATGGTGAGATGCTACAATGGCATAGGACAGACATGGACAAGGTCTGTCTGAATTAAGAAATTAAAACCAAGATTGATCATGAAGAACACATTTTTAAAGATGCTAGTATGATAAGAAAACACAAATAGGTCACAGATACAAATTGGATATGCAGGGTTGAAAGACAAAGAAAGAGGATCTCTTTCATTCCTACCTTTGACCCTTTTTTGTTGTTGGATATCACTATTGTAGTCAAGATTGCTTTGGAACTCATATATAGCCCCAGGCTGGGCTAGAACATGTGGCCCTGAGTACATGCAACACCAATAGATTGATGCATGCTGGTCACAATAGCTACTTATGAGGTTATAACATCAGGAGTATCAGTTCCAGGCCAGTCTGGGCAAATAAGTCTGCAAGTCTACGACTCAAGCTGGTGATGGTGGTACATGCCTGTTATCCTCAGTAAAATGGGAAGCCTAAATAAGTGGATCATATTCCATAGTATATGTGTGTTGAGGTGACAGCTGTTTGTTGTATTTTCCATTACTTTTGTACCATAATTCAGCTGTTCTATCTCAGTTTGTTGCAAAAATTGTATTAATCCCATGAACCCCACCAATCAGTATTTTAATCCTCCACCAATCAGTATTTTAATCCTCCCTGAGATTTCATAGTGTTTATTTCTACATTCTGATTGACTAAATCACTGTTTCTTCATGCCTTGGCCCCATATTTATGAGTTCTATGTTTTCATGAAAGGCATCAATACTCCTCTTATTGGTCCAGGAATAGCCCAGAGTCCTTCTCTTCTCCTAATTCAATTAACTTATTTTCTTTAGAAAGGCATCTATATTTTCCATCTATTAACCTAAGTCTTCATCTGTCCTTTCAGTTTACCGCGAGAATCTCTCAGATGGTGGCCAGTGTCTTTCCTATCTTCTCTAAAACACACATGAGGTTAAGAAGCTCTATATCTGCCCACAGAACAAAATGAAAATACCTAAAGCAGAAGATAAGACCTCTCAGAATCAAATATTAAATGAAAGACTTTTTATATTAGCGGTAGGATTCAAAGCCCTTACATTGATTGTTCACTAATTTAGATAATAATTAACCAGTTCTAACCATAAAAGTATAATGATGACTTAGTATATGTAGGACAAAGGCCAATAGAGCTGTTTTTATACTTGTGGAATTTATTAAAGTTTGAAAAATTATTAGCTGCCAACCTTAACATTCAAGGATTGAATATCTGCTTTTCTTTTTCTTTCTCTCAGAAACTAATAGTTCATTATAACTTCAGAATTCCAATTAAAATGATGGATTGTTTGAAAAGTGTAGCACTCAGAAAGTTTGAATTATGAATGTGAGTTCAGGTATGTGATACTTTTCACAAGGGCTTTATTTTGTCCCCCAAGACCTTCTCTGGTTTGCATAATTTAATAAAATAGACCAAATTAGTTTTGAAACCATAAACACTAAGATTTCAAGTCTGACCTTCAATTTATGGCACAAAATTTCAACTTCTTTTGAAGAATTTTTTTTCATATGTGTCTTCTAAAATGTATGTTTCCTTATTTTTGTTTTATTTTGTTCCATTTTACACATGCCATGGGGTGAAGAGAGGATTATTCTTGCACAACTGAGAATGCAATCCATTAAAAAATGGCAAAACCTCCCATGCTCCTGGATTGGAAAGATTAACATCGTGAAAATGGCAATACTTCCCAAGGCTATCTACAAATTCAATGAAATACCTATCAAAATTCCAACCTCATTCTTCAAGGAAATAGAAGAGGCAATCCAAAAATTCATATGGAACAATAAAAGACCCCGAATAGCAAAAACGCTCCTCAACGGAAAGAATACTGCTGGAGGAATATCAATACCAAATTTCAAACTCTACTATAAAGCCATAGTAATCAAAACAGCTTGGTATTGGCATAAGAACAGACCTCAGGACCAATGGAATAGAATTAAAAACCCAGAAATGAACCTACAGAGCTATAGCCATCTAATCTTCGATAAGGGAGCTAAAACAATAGAATGGAAGAAAGACAGCCTCTTCAGTAAATGGTGCTGGCAAAATTGGTTAACTACATGTAGAAAACTAAAGGTAGATCCTTATATATCACCCTGCACCAGAATCAACTCCAAATGGATCAAAGACCTTGAACTCAAAGCAGACACTCTGAAAACATTACAGGATGGAATAGGAGAAACCCTAGGTCTCCTTGGCTCAGGCCGAAATTTTCTGAATAGAGACCCGGAAACACAACAAATCAAAGAAAGGTTGGACAAATGGGATTGCATAAAGTTGCAGAGCTTCTGTAGGGCAAATGACATAGCTAGCAAGATCAATAGAAAGCCTACGGATTGGGAGAAGATCTTTACTAGCCATACAACGGACAAGGGTCTCATATCTAAAATATACTTGGAACTCAAAAAATTAAACCTCCCAACAACAAATCTGCAAAGAAACAACTGCCCAATAAATAAGTGGGCGAAAGACTTAAAGAGAAACTTCTCTGAAGAAGAAAGAAGGATGGCCAATAGACACATGAAGAAATGTTCAACATCCCTAGCCATAAAAGAAATGCAAATCAAAACAACATTGAGATATCACCTCACCCCAGTTAGAATGGCAAAAATCAAGAACTCTAACAACAACAGATGCTGGAGGGGATGTGGACAGAAAGGAACCTTACTTCATTGTTGGTGGGAATGTAAACTTGTTCAACCACTTTGGAAAGCAGTATGGAGGTTCCTCAAAAAACTTCACATAGAACTCCCCTATGACCCAGCAATCCCACTTTTGGGCATTTACCCAAATGTTTACAAACAAGACCACACTAAACCTACCAGCACAACTATGTTTATTGCAGCATTATTTACCATAGCTAAGATATGGAACCAACCCAGATGCCCCTCAGTAGATGAATGGATCAAGAAAATGTGGTATATATACACAATGGAATTCTATGCCTCCATCAGAAAGAATGGCATTGCCCCATTTGTTAGGAAATGGAAAAACTTGGAAAAAATTATATTAAGTGAAGTAAGCAGGCCCAAAGAAACATAGGTCCCATGGTTTCCCTTATTTGCAATATCTAGTATATGTATGAGTCAAGCAGAAAAGGTCAGATAATGTGATGTCAGGAAAATGAACCCTTAGATATATATTTTAATGGTTTTTTCTTTCATGCATGTGTTTCTAATGCATCTATAAGATTATCTCTTTGTTGCTTTGTATGTCCCTCCCCCATAGTATAACCCCTGCTTTCACTATATTTGATGTCAGTATAACTTGTTGAGGAGATGGGGAAAAACCAGTTGTTTAAGGATACAGGTGGACCTGTTGCAACAATGAGAAGTACAAGTTGTCATGTCCAAAATGAGCTTTACAATGTCGGTGCGGGGGGGGGGGGGAAGGGGGGAAGGAGAAGGATGGGGATTGGGGGGGAGGGGGGAGGCTGGGAAGTGATGTGAAGGGTAAACAAAGGAGGAGGCTGCAGTGCTTGGTAAGAAATGTATGCATTATCCTGCCCATGCAATTGTAACCCCTCTGTACAGTATGTTCACAAATAAAATTAAATTAAATTAAAAAAAGAAAAGAATGCAATCCAAACACCAAAATCCTTAGTAGAAATTTATTGGTTCCCAGGCATAGGGATAGAATTCTGATTTGTTTATTGCGGATAAAATAAAAATGAGGGTTTTTTTAAACAGCACTGGCAATAGTGTTCTCTACATTACTCTAGGTAACTTCTCTCCACATTAGAATTGCGAACTCAAATTTCACTCACTTCCATGTTCATGGAACTCAGGATCCTTATGCTTTCAAGCACTTTTTAGCTAGCTTCAACTTGATCATCGCTATTTGAAAATCCTACCTCCTCTGAGATGACTTTCTCTTTATCTTTGTCCAAGGCCTGGTTTTCCTCTCTTCATGTCTGAATTTCACATGGAGGAATGGAGACCCACTACATTCATAGCACCATCTTCGGGCTCTTCTGGTATTGGGAGGAAGAAATGGGGCCAGGCCTCCCTTGGTAGCTACAGGAGTCTGTTCCAGGATCCCTAAGGTTATAGAACCTGAGAGTGCCAATATTCCTCATAAAAATGCCATAGCACTTTGCATATGACCTTCAGACATCCTTCTATATATTTCGTGTGTGTATATGTGTGTGTGCATGTGCGCGCACGCATGTGTGTGTGTGTGCTAGTAGGACAGCTTGAACTGCCCATTAGCACTGCCCTAAGCATTGCCCATTAGCATTTTGCTCAAGGCTGGTGCTTTAGTACTTGAGCCACGGCTCCACTTCTGGCTTTTTGCTGGTTATTTGGAGATAAAAATCTTCTAGTCTTGTGTGCCTAGGTGGTTCCAAACTTGGACACTCACATCTCACCCTCCTGAGCAGCTAGAATTATAGGTGTGAGCCACTGGTGTCCAGATTGGACATACATTTTTAATCTTGAATTGTCAGGAGCTATTTCAAATAACTTTTATTGGGACCTCAGTATTCCTATATATAGGGAAAACTGATCATTTTTTAAAAACTCTCAGTAACAAATTGCATAACATCAGAGAAGACATTAAATGTTTTCCCAGGAACAGCACTCACTCATTTTTAATGATTATGGTTTTTTAAAAAACTATTCCTTGGAATTGAAATGTTGAGAGAGATGAAATTCAGTATTAATCCTTAAACTCATCTGTACTTGTAATTTTTTTTACTGTTAATAGTATCCTAATGTTATAAAATGTATATGTAGGGACACAAGTAGTGTTCATCTGTCTCTTTAATGGCTATCCATATGAGGAAGCTTAACTTACTTAGCATTTCTTTTTTACTCAAGTACTTTGGCAGGAATTCAACTTCACTAACATTATGGAAATGGAGAGGATCTATTTTTCAACTCTGCTTGTATATCAGCTGATTCCCTAACAAATGCTCTATCATTCCTTTCCCTCATCTAGAAACTTCTTAAGCAAGAGGATTTTTCTCAGCCATTGCTCCATCAATCCTAATGACTAACAGCAGACAGAGTAATTTTTCAACTTTCCAAGTTCTTTAAAACTTGGTGGCAGTTGGACTATGAGCAAGAGTAGCTCATGTCTAGTATGTTTTCATTTCCTACTCTTCCAAAGGAAAAACAAGTCATAGAGTTGCATTTTGTCTACCTTTCCTCTAAGTACATGGAGAACTATATAATTTCTAATATTTATGTGTTTACTTTAAGTGCTGGTCCCGGGGCTTGAACTCAGAGTTTGGGGCTGTCCCTGAGTTTTTGTGCTCTACCAGTTTGAGCCACAGTTCCATTTCTGGCTTTTTGGTAGCTAATTGTTGGTAAGAGTCTCACAGACTCTCCTGCCTGGGCTGGCTTCCTACTGGGATCCCGGGAACTCACTCTCATGAGTGGCTGGGTTTACAGGTATGAGCCACTGACATCTGGCTCTAATATTTCACTTTATAATATATTTATCTCAACAAAGAGGACTCCAACTTTCAATAATAGACAATTGTTGAGCCCCAAATGCAATGCTTTTTATGTCTTTCTAGTTATAAAACATAACACATTCTTATGTTTTAACAACTATTTGAATTCAGAGAATATGGAAGAAGTAGGAAGAATGTCAACCAGCATAACAATAACTAGAGGCAATCAGTGTTGATAGTTGGCACATTTCCTTCACAGAGAAATCCTTATGATGTAGAATATAAGCTCTATGGCAGTTGAGAGCAGTTGCCAAATATGTGTATAGAATCATCTCAAAGCAGAAGAATGATTTATGTTAGAGGAAAAAGCAAAGCAGAGATGGCAAATATGATACTATATTTCAACAAAATATGGCAGCGATTTTTGTAACATTTAAAATACATCTGAAATGATAGGCCAGGATGTCAAAATTTGCCTTTGGCTCAGGAGTAGCATATCAACAACTGTTCTATGAGAAAATGAAAATCTCAACCAAATCAACACTGCCTTCTAATAAAAGATTTCAGTTTGGAACACACAGTTCAAAATAATGAAACAAAACATCAACATATGGAAGCAGAGACTCATATGGTAATATAACCTTAATTATATGGGTCTGCACAATGCACTAATGTAGGGAAAAATAAAAAAAAATTTGTTTCAGAGATGAACTATAGACAGATAAACTATTTTGAAAAATAGAAGTCATAAAGTTATATGAAGATTTGTTAAAAAAAATCTTGTGGCTGAGCCCTGGTGGCTCACGCCTTTAATCCTAGCTACTCAGGAGGTTGAGATCTGAAGATTGTAGTTCAAAACCAGTCCAGGCAGAAAAGTCCATGAGACTTGTATCTCCAGTTAACCACCAGAAAACCAGAAGTGACACTGTGGCTCAAATGGTAGAGTGCTTGCTTGCCTTGAGCTGAAGAGCTGAGGGACAGCACCGGGCTTCAGAGTTCAAGCCCCATGATGTACAAAAAAGAAAAAAGAAAAAAAAAATCTTGTAATTAGAGACTGGAGTAAAAAGTGTTCTGAAATAATATCTTCTCAAACATCTTTATTTGACAGATGGTAGAACCAAGACCCTCCCCCCAAGATGTATTACATTATTGTTTAATTAAAAAATAACTTCAAGTAGTTGTACAAAGGGTTCTAATTCAACATGTCATTTTATGAGTACAATGTTTCTTGATCATTCTCCCTCATCTCTCCTAAACCTACGCATTTACTCAAGTTACCTATTTCCATTTTCATATTTGCAAATCGAATATGGTGACTGTGTATATTCACAGGGCCCATGGTCCAGAAGAGGGGAGGAGTATAGGAAAATCCATTTGATTCTGAAGACCAACTTCTTTGCCAACTTTAGTTCTCAAATGGCGCTAGTACTTACTCAAGAGAGTAGGGTAGTTCTCTTCCATTGTTTGTACATGATTGCAATATTCTTTTATTCTCAGATTTTGAAAAACTTATTTTTCAGCACTTATTAGTGAATTTCAGTGATCCAACCACTGTTAGAAGAACTTGAGATCATTTTTATTGATAGCAATTCTATATTTGTCATTATAAAAAGTCACTTTCTCTAGCAGTGAGAGTTACTCCCTCCAACAACTTATAAACCAATCCCCTCTGGGGATTCTTTGTAAAATAAAGCATTCTGGTGAGATAATTCAGCGCTCAACAAGACCTGATAAACATACTCACTTCCATATAAACTGTCATTTATATGTAAATTAGCAATCTTAACTAGAGCATCCATTTAATGTCAAATAGGGTATAATCTTGTGCTACAGCAATAATGAATGCCTTAGACATTTTCTCTGGAGGTTTGGGCCATATGTTGTTTTTAACAGCTCTGAAATGTTTGTGCCTTTGATTCAATCGGATTGTTCTTGTGATAAATGGATTGTTGAATGCATGGTTAGAACCGAGGGTTCAGAGCCATATAGTGTAGTCACCAACTTTCTCTGAACTCTGCCTCACTGGGTCTCCTGATTCCAGAGATCACCTGGAACAAGCTGGGCACCAGTGGCTCATGCCTGTCATCCTAGTTACTCAGGAGGCTGAGATCTGAGGACTGGCGTTCGAGGCCAGCCCAGGCAGAAAAGTCCCCGTAAGACTCAGTACCCAGGCCCTGAATTCAAGCCCCACAACCGGCAAACAACAACAAACAAACAAACAAACAAAAAACACCTGGAACACAGCAAACATTTGTTCAAAGGACAAATGGATTAATCTGCATAACAAGGATATTATTTATTACCTACTTCACAGAGTTGCTAGATTTTTAAGTGCACTAATCCATAGGAATCAACAAGAATAGTATTTGGCATATAATAAATGTTCAATAATTATTAGCTGTACTTAGTATTCCTGATATTTGTGTATAAATCATGATTATTGCCTACTTAATTTTTTTTCCTTTTTAGATGATGAGTTGGTTATGTATGAGTAAATATTATCATCAATTGAAGACGCATTGAATTCACCTAATCTACTGATCATCATAACTTAGTCTAGTCTAATATCTTACATTAGCCTATAGTTGGGCCTTATAAAGCCTAATTTATAATACAGTCATGAATATACATGTATCCAAAACACAGTGTATTTAAAAGATGTTAAGTGGTCCTGTGGCTGACTGTGACTTGTGGTGAGCTGGGACTTTCTGCCCTGCCCAGCATCCAAGAGACTATAGCATGGAATATGGTTAGCCCGGGAAAAGATCAAAATTCAAAATAGTCTTTGATTGAATGTGTATTACTATCGTACTATTAAAAAATTGAAAAATCTTAAGTTGAAAATCCTAAATTAAAGATCATCCATACTCAGAAGAATCCAAAGAAGAACTTATTTATCTCCCACAAGGCTTATTGTTCTTAAACTTTTCTCAAAGAGACTTGCGTGGTTTTTTTGTTTTGTTTTGTTTTGTTTTCTTGCTGTTGCTGTTGTTCTTGTTTTAACAGTAGGTAACTTTCTTCTAGAATGAAGCACTTTTCTCTGCCTGCACCCAAATCATTTGTAATCAAAACTTGTGTTTCCTTGTGAACCATTGTTAGAGTTTAAGTTATTGTTTCTTCTTTTCATATAAAACCACTAAAATGTCATCCAAGTAAGATTCTCCTTTTTAATACTCACCTAGTTTGTCAACTATCAAAAACTCTAACTCTACTTTAATGTGGATTTAATCGATTGTCAAACAATAAACATAAAATACAGATGGAAAAAAGCAGGGTATAGTAAAAAGGCTCTGTTTTAGAAGGCAAAAAGGAAACTTTCAAAGCTCAATGTGTCACAGTTTCCTTTAATTCATAAATTTTATTTTCTGTTACTTTGCGATTTAATAATATTTTGCTGTTTCTACTAGGGTTTACAGTGTAATTGGTTGGTTAAAAAACTGGCACAAAATTTTCTTGTCTTAGGAAACCTGTTAGATTTTCCTAATATATTCAGTTTAAATTGGATGAGTACATATTCTTTCCAATAGTATCATTTGGAATTGCTTAGATCACTTTGCCATAATAGAGTTGTGTGAGTGTGGTTTGTTTCACCTGCTGTCCACACACAATGGTTTCTGGACTGTTTTTGTGTTGTAACCCACAAAGCTCAATATTTGTAACGCAAACTAGATGTGGAAAGTCAGCAGTGTCAGAACTGGGAAGATCATGGCACGCCCCTCTCCCCATCTTTAACTACTGACTGCACACTGAGAACACAGATAGGGAAGTAACCTGCATGTGTGGAGTCCAACACTCACCTAAAGCACATACCCTTCTGCACCTTCCTCTCCTATGTCAGTTTCCTGCTAGTTCATCATAGTAACCTATTTCTAGGACTAGGATAGTTATTATACTTTGGACCTGGAATGCCCATAGGGATTCATGCTTTTATTTTTAAATGATTGCATTATAAGTTTTCATTTGTATGTTGCAGAGGGCAATTGACACATGTATTTAGTCTATAGTCTCATTCATGCCTACACTTGAAATAACTATGCATGTTACTCTGCAAAATAAGTAAATTTTCATTGTAGAAAAATTAGAATGTATGTTATCTATTCCATATCATCAGGTACTATTAATATTCTATACATATTTCACAAATTATCCATAATTCAGAAGCTGAAATAATGTTCTTAAAAGCTGGTAAATATGTGGTAGCATGCTCTTATTCATTCAAGAATACAGCCTGAATTTCTACCATAGAGTTGTGTGCATGCATACTTATTAAAGCAGGAACTCACTGAATTGACAGCTTTTTAACTAGAATTTTTTTCACTTATATTATGAATTTGTTCCTTATTGTTAAATATTCTCTGATGGAACTTTTATTAGCAGATTCTTTATTTGTTCCTTTATTGCTGAGATTGCTTCCAATTTTCTGTGTTATAAATGGTGCCTCACTAAACATTCATACATTTTGTACAACCATTATTATGTCCCCAGGGTAAATAAAATAGCTTTTTCAAACCTAATATTACAGACAAATTAGCAGAAAATCTTCAATACTGCTATAGTGGAATGACTTACTCCTCTTGAAGGAATACTAAACAGAATCAATTGCTTAATTCTTTCGTCGGTCCACAAAATGATGAAGTCACTTTTGTATGGGATCTTGCTCTGGACTCATTTATGGAAAAGAGAAGAGAGTCAGAGCCAGGCCGAGACATAGACGGAATGAGGCTGGTCATGAGAGAGTTTTAAATTGTTAGAGACACAGAAGCTGATTTTCATTTCTTTTCAAACAAGACAAGTTCTGGGAGACATATGGAACTCCAAAATCCTTTTTTGCTTTAATTCTTCAACTTTTTTTAAACATAGAAACATATTTTTTGGAGAACAATATAAAAAAGTTACTGCAGAAAGCTCTATCAAGCAAACATCCCCTATTATTTTGTTTTCTAATAGGCTTATCTATATGGAACTGGAAATGTCCTTGTTTGGATGAACCCCAATCAACCTGCCTAGCTATATTACTTTTGATTCTTCTTCTTCCTTCTCTCGCTATACTGGTGGGTTAGACAAGGACCACATGGACATATCTACAGTTGTTGAACTATTTGGATCTTTGTTTGTTTGCTGCAATGAAGATAATTCACACAGTGGAATCCAATGGAATGTCTCAGCAAAAGAGTATTAGAAAATACTTTAGGATTTTAGCTTGGGGTTCTGTGATTTGAAGGAGGGTTCAAGGGAAACAAGGACTCACTCTATATTGTTTGTTGTCAGGAAGTGTTGCAAAGAGCTGGATGGGTGTTCTTTTGCTCTATCTGTATAAAAATTGCACATTTAAGAAGGAAAAGATTCCCTTAGTGCTGGTGGCCCTCAGTTCCTGATACTCATAAGCTAGGCTTTCAAAGCCAGCTTATATAAGCCTTTAGAAGTAGAGGCGTATGGTTCTCCAAAGCTTTCAAGACTAGAGATTTATTGCTCTAGGTGCTCAAGCAAAAGTAGCTCATTGAGGCTTTTATACTAATAGTGAGTCAGTCTCCTTATATAGCTATAAGAGGGCCACTGTACCCCTTTGTTCAAGTTGTAATTCTACCAGTCACAGCATGGCTTCCAGTTCCCCCAATCATAGGCCTCACGTAAGTAACAATCGCAGGTCTTGCACAAACACAGCTACATTTCTGTCAATCATAAGCTTTTTGCTGGGTCTCTAGAGGGGATTCTCTTCTTCTGCCTGACCTAATTGAGGTCTACTATTTCAAGGTTTGAACAGCCAGGTATTGGCACCTGTGGAGCTGCTGCAGATAAGGTCATCTGGGGACTGAGTATGTGTGTGGTTTAGGCAGGAGTAGTTGTGACTGGAACAAGGCTTCTTGAAGCAAAGTTGGCCACAGAAGCTTGACACTGTAATAGTGTTCCTTGTAGCTGGAATATTGGGTTGTGCTTTGTAAAGGTGTTGATGGTCCGTAAGGTAGCAACAGTTTCTCTTTATAGGTACAAGGATGGCTCCTGGTCTTACATCTTACCAGGCCAGTTTCTAATTGTCCTAGTCCATTTCTTATACTATAATTCTGTTATTTGGGGATTTGAGGGATACTTCTAGGTAGCTTAAGAAATTGTGATTGTGATTTTCTTAGTGCTTTGTTTTGGTTTTGTGTTGTGACAGTGGAGTTAGAACACAAAGCCTCTCACCCATTTTGAGCTATACCCCCAGCTCTTTTTTGTTCTAGAAACCTTTCAGATAGAGTCTCCTGTTTTTACATGGTACTGGCCACAATAGATCCTCAATCTATGCATCCCTTGTCACTGAGATTAAAGTTGTGTGCCACCATGCTCAATCCTTGTTCTGCCAACCCAGATTTCACCCACATTGTTTTTGTTCCCTAATGTAACACTTTGGGTTTTCAGACATGGAATAATAACTAAGATGTGTTCATTACCTTGTACATTTTTTGGAGCTAACAATGCTCGATAGGAAATGTACTCATTACCTTACTTATGTAACTGTAACCCTACTCTATTTTTTTGCAATAAAAAAACATTAAGAAAACATTACCTAGTACATTTTTAATAGAGGAAAACATTTTACTGGCTAAATGCTAAATTACTAAATGCCAAACAACGCAACCAGATACTCTATAGTTATATCCCGGTAATACTATGACAAATGAATCCAACTTATTTCATATAGAATACTTTTATAGAATACATTAGTGTTTTTATAAACAATTCAAATAGTATTCCTATGGCATTTAATGACAGTTCCACAGTTATGTTTTCAAAAACTTGAAATATATGTAAAAGGTAACAATTGCTCTAACTTAATTAATTAGATTTATACTAAAATAACTTTTCTTTATAATCACCCTGGCTTAGAAAAAATATTGTTTTATTCTGTACAGACTTATTGTTTCATAAATGATGACTGGAGTAGTTTGAAAACATTTAAGTCACCACAGAACTTTTTTATATAATTGTTGTATTTGAGTTATCAACGTTACAATACTAGTTAAACTGAAACCTTATTTGAATTACTAAATTTTAATCACCAATATGTATTCACTTATTTCAGCTGTCCTACACTTAGTTCATATTGTTCCATTTGTACTCAAATCTATCTATTATCAGTAGCCTTTATAATTGTAGAGGAAATAATGCATTCTATCCTGTATTTGCATTTTTCTAGAATCCGAAGGCTACCTTGAGGTCAACACTCAAGCACACCTAAGAGTGCAACATTCTGGGGAAAACCATGAGAGAAAGGAAAGAAAAGATTCAGAGGTTTCAACAAGTTCCGGTCCTCTGGCACTGGTGCTTCCTAATGAAATCCCATGTGAGGTTGGTATTGACAGCCTGTTGTCTAAGTTGCCATGCTGTTCTAGTATTAAAACATCTTAAAGCATGCCTAGAACTTGGTATATTTTGTTTATGGCTTTGTCTCCAGGATCTAGATCAATACTTGGCAATTAATAGGCATTTAGTCCATAATTATTGACTAACTGAATATTGAAAATGATATAAAAAATTAAGCTTATCAAATATTATTTGACACTTTTCAAACCAGATATCATATATCATATATGTATCTATACAGCTATATCTGTATATTTTATACACATGCTATATATCTCTATATAATATCCATTTTGCAAGGTATCATTTGAAATTTTGTTATTTGACATTTTACAAAACAGATAGTATATACATGCTACATTAAGCTACCTAAAAGAAAGTTAACTTCATATTAAATAGATTAAGAATTTTCTTTTTTTTTCCAAAAGAGAACTATATCACTGAAGAGAACTTTTAAAAATACTTATTTTCATGTCCACCAATTTTTCAATTGTAAGCATATATTGAAGATTAACATCATTAGGGTAGAAACATCCTAAGAATTAGAGACCTTGTCCTTCAGGGGATAAGAGTAAAGTTTGGAAGATTTCTTTCTAAAGTGACTATACAAAAACATATCATTCTTGACATCTCTTTCTCCTAAACCTTCCTTGTAATGACCCAGTAAAATAATCGGCTGGTAGAGCTTGACCTGACTCTGGCTGGGTAATCTTCTGACAAACAAAAAGATGCTGAGCATTTGTCAGCACAGCCCTTGAGTGGAAACAGCCAAAGGTATAGGAGCCTGATGGCAGATACATGAAGGCGTTCATCTTAGAAGCAGGTGTGTGCATTTGATGCTAGCTGATGGATGTGGGTGCTCTGGCCATGTGGTGAATGAAGCTGAACATTCTATGGAGTTGGGCAAAGTTTAATTTCCTCATCTCCAACGGATCCACATGCCAGAGCAGAAGCATTTCTAAAGTAAGCAACGTGGGTTCCAGGGTGAGAAGCACACACACTAATTAAACATACCCTCAGAAACCCCAAGAGCTTGAATTACACAGTGGGAGGAAAGGGACACGGATGATCAGACAAAGAAAAGGCATGACATATTTAAAAGCCTGGGGACTTAAGGGAGAAGAGGAACCAAAGCTGGTGGCATCGATGGAGTCAGAAAATAAGGTGAGAAGCAGAAAAGAACTATACTAAAATAAATGGAAACTGCTCTTCAGTAGTTGAAATCAAAGCAGAGAGAAAAAATAATAACTCTGAAACTAAAAATAGCTCCTAAGAGTTATGTAATAAGTCTAAATAGCTGCTTTAAAAAGACTCCATGACAGTAAAATTTGAGCACTATAAAACCCTTCACACAAAGAAATCAAGGTCCCAAAATGAGGGCTCTCTGTCCTTTATTTTATGTAAATGGCTACATAATGATATGGATATAATTCTTTAAGGCTTCCTAAAGTTAAGTGATTTCAGTATTAAATCTCATTTGGGTATCACGCTTTTAAAAAATTCCTAAAAGTTGAAAGAGCCTACAGATTTAAAAAAAAAAAAAAAAACCTTATTCTTTGAATGCAAGGTAGATATTTCAGGCAAAACCTTGCTCTCTCAGTAATTTGATCTTAGAACATATCTGAAGCCATATGATTGCCAAACAACACAGAAAAGAGCATTTGTGTCCCTCTGTGTGAAAACTACATTTCAGACTTCCATGGACCTTGCCTGTTTACTTCACCCCATTGCCTTAGAACTTGAACTCATTTCTGAGAAAGTCTTCCAATGGGTAAGTGAACAGAGACTACTTAAGTCTCCTGAGTCCTCTCCTAGGAAGGGATAATCAAAACTTCCCAGCACAACTTTTAATTTCTGTTCCTGTTAGTCTGAACATCTGATTTGAAGCATGCATCTTTCCAACTTACTAATTTCTCTTTGTAGTCCTACATTTTCAGCATGCTGACTTGAGCATGACGACTTAGTAGGGGGTAAGGTATCATCTTCATTCCTCATCTGAGTAGGGAATGACTTTGATTCCCTCTGGCTTTTCTCTTAGACTCTCTCCCTTGCTCTGCTGTATAGTTGCTGGGTGTGGGGACCTGCCTCCCAGAGCAGAGCAGGTCTCCTCCTCACCCCCTCCATTTCTGCCCCAGCAGCGTTGATACATTATAAAGTGAGTTAGTGGGTATCCTTGCTGTAACCCTAGAGCTGGGGATTATTGTGTCTTTGCCTTGTACTCTTTCCCAGTGGCCTTCCCTTCCAACAGAGTTTCTATTTCTTACAACTTAAAAATCTTGTGCCATGTTAAAACATCATAAAATTTTTTCCTCTCAATGTTCTTTCCATGTACTAATGAAGACAGGCTTCCAGTTCTCTATTTATGTAAGTTATTATAGTGTCTCTTTGAGAAATACCTACATGAATTTTCAACTCAAATTTACTTCTTAAGGTGGCTTCTTCACATTAACTTTCTCTAGATTTGGCACATGTGGGTCTAGTGTAGTATTGATCACAAGCTCTTTGTCCATTAGCCAGGACATTTGTTTTACTAGTATTCCTTTTGATTTTGTGCTATAGGGTAACAGATGATGAACTGTATGTCTGCTCAATGGATCCAATAGTCAAAGAATGTTCATGCGACTTTATATAACTGGGAAAATTCATTCTCCCATCAGACAAATACCTAAACTAGAACTGAACTGGTTCTATTATTTGGTAGCATCTCCTTTCTTATATCCATCAGATCAGTCATGGTTTCATAGATGCAGACAAGTTGTCTCAGAATAGTAAATCAACCCCACACAACAATGGTGTCAAGCTGTCAGTCCTCCTAAGAGACTGAGCTGCAATTGTCTGAGGTCCGATAGTCAATCACTTGCTAGACCTTAAGGGTGATTTTAGTCATTCTTTTTAATACATTTTTTATTGTAAATTACTGTACAGAGGGGTTACAGTTACGTGAGCAAGGTAATGAGTACCTTTCCTATCAAGCATCGTTACCTCCTCCTTTGTTTTGCCCTACCATCCCTTCTTCCCACCTCCGCAACTACACTCCCCCCACCCCTGCCTAAATTGTAAAGTTCATTTTTCCACATAGTGTCTTGTGTATCTCATTGTTACAATGGGTCAACCTGTATCCCTATTTAAGCATTTTGTTTTCTCCCTTCCCCTCCCCCAATTAGAGAAGTGTATCTTTGTTTTAAAATCAATTTTACCCACAGTTGGTGGGGCAGATGTTCTTCAAATGTTTCCTATGGCAGGCACACTTCTTGGCAGTATTATAAATTTGCTCTCTGGAATTTCCCCAATTTCTAGCCCCATCACAGATTTGGAAATGGCTTCTGTATTTCCTCTGCAATAGTACATGCTTAAGAACAATTAAGAGCTTACTCTTAATTGTTCTTAAGCATGTACTTCCCCTTTCTCCTCCTTCTCCTCCTCCTATTTTCTTCCTCTTCCTCTTCCTCCTTCCCCTTCTTTTTTTTCTTCCTTCTTTTTCTCCCCTTCTTTCTCTTCTCCTCCTTTTCCCCCTCCTTCTTTTCCTTCTTCTCTTCCTCCTGTTCTCCTCCTTCTCCTTCTCCTACTCCTCCTTACTGTATTTGGAGATAGATACCACTACAGAGTCCTGGCTGGCCCTGGACTCACAATCTCCTTCATTCAACCTCTACAGTACTGGCATTCCAAGCAAGCATTACCACGTGTATTTACAAATACATCAATGTATTTATTTGTTTGTTTACTTGCTTTAAGTGTCCAGGGCCTCTGCATGCTAGGGAAGAATGCTACCTTATCACATCTAAGAATGAGCTTATTTCTTTATCTTGGGTTGTATGTGTAGACAGATGTTTATTATCCACTGCAATCTCAGCTTTTTCTTCCCCCAAAGTCTTTGGCATCCTTTAATATAGTCAACTTATTTATTTTTATGTTTAATTCAGTCTTCCATTGTGGCTATATTAATGATAAGACTGAAATATTTAAAAAAAATAATGCAATCACCTGTTGAGTTCTTAAACAAATTTAGTGTAAGCATCAGGCCTTTGAGGTGGTTTTACTAGAATGGGTATATACTAATTTTGTTAAATTCCTTTTTGTAGTTGAACCTATGACCATGGCATTTCCCCTAGTTAAGGCCTTAATTTCATCAGTCATGTCACAGACCATTATTGTATAATCAACAAATTTAGAGTGTCTTGTGAATACTTAAAAGGATGTGCCTCTTAAGGACCATAAGAATTTCAGGAATTATCTTCTTACCTTCCAATCTCTGCATTCAGTTTAAAATAATGTACACAAGTTATCAGCACTACTTGATTTCTTCTAACCTCAAACCATCAGGTATCTAACCTGAATTTAAAGCCTGAACCTGTGATTTCATTGAAATTACAGTAAATACAGTAAAAGGTATATAGTAATACCTATAATGTAATGTGCTGTCTATTTGGAATGAGGATGATGGAGGCCAAGACTTCCCTCCCTCCTCTAATAAGGTAGTTCTCAAAGTAGTTGGGCACGATTAGAGACAAGGACAATTTTTTATATATTTTTCTTGTAAAGATACTATACAGAGGGGTTACAGTTTCATGAGTAAGGTAATGAGTACATTTCCTATTGAGCATTGTTACCCCCTCCTTTGTTTTTCCCCTACCATCTCTTCCCTCCCCACCTCCCCAACTCTCCCCTCCCCTCTGCCCACCGAAGTTGTAAAGTTTGTTTTCAGCATAGTGTCTTGTACATCTCATCGTTACAATGGTATTTTGATAGTTAAGGGCAATTTTTTTAAAAGAGCCATAGCGACTGTTTTCATACCTCCAGAAGTTCGGATATAAACAGTCCATTGTATCCTGAGCAAAGCTTTCCAAGTGATTCTAAAATTATGAATTGGCAGCCAAATTTGTAACCAAAATGATAGCCAAACTCTTGCTTTGCTGTCATGGGATAGACCAAAATAAACTATTGGAACCTGGCTTGCTAAGTCCAATGCACCCATGCTTGTGAATCCAGTGCCTGTTAAAGTAGTCATGAATATATGAAAAAATGAACTTGGTCATAAGTAAACTAAGTCATAAGTAAAGTCATAAGTAAACTAACGCCATCCACTGGATCCAAATCCCCTACCACTTCTGTTCTCATTAGGCCTTAAGACAGCAATCCTGACAGAACTGACATTTCCCACTTTGCATATTATATTACACCAAACTTTAGCCTTTTTGTTTAAATCTCCAGGTCCATGACCAATGTGATATATTTCTGTGTTTGGAAATGATAATAATTGTAACTCATTCTTTCTGAATTTTTAGACCCAAATATGAGACACAGAGAAGTCAAAAAGACTGTGGGAAATAAAATATAGCTTCACAGCTAATATAAAATGGAATGCATGACTATTTGAATGGCCTAATACTTTTGCCTTGAGTTAAATTTAGCCTAATAATTAAAAACAAGTCTTCCCTCATAGGGCTGGGGGCTTCCTGCAGGGAAGAGATATA
Source organism: Dipodomys merriami (assembly GCF_024711535.1). NCBI lineage: Eukaryota > Metazoa > Chordata > Mammalia > Rodentia > Heteromyidae > Dipodomys > Dipodomys merriami. The sequence continues at coordinate 19,721,080 of NW_027202826.1, forward strand.
GGATATATAGACACAGTATCTCTTACGTGAATAATCCATACAAGGTGTCACCATAGAAGAAGAAAATATCAGCATCTTCAGGATATTAAAAAAAATCTATTTGGGAAGGCAAGGCACAGATAAGTAGAACCAACAAAGTAAAGGGAATTAGTAACAGTTTGATGAAGGCTCTTAATTTGAAGTTACATAGAACCGGGGAACCTGAGTTGGACTTGGATGAAGAGCCTAAACATGGACAGGTAGGGAGAGAGAAAAAGAACTTAATAAAATAACAACATTGGTCTGGGAAGGTGTCTTAGTGGTAGAGTGCTTGCCTAGCATGCATGAAGCCCTGGGCTTGACTTCTCAGTACCGCATACACAGAAAGAGCCTGAAGTGGTGCTGTGGCTCAAGTTGTGAGTGCTAGCCTTGAGCAAAAGAAGTTCAGGAGCAGTGCCCAGCCCAGAGTTCAAGCCCTATGACTGGCAACAACAAAACAAATAATCGAATAGCAACATTATGTAAAAACAGAACCATCTACCTACTTGGCAGTGCAAAATAATAATCAAGTCTTACTGTTCAAATAGTTTAGCAAGTTTAGACAGGGACAGGGCAGAACTTTCTAAACACGAGTCCTGTGTGACTATGTAGGTCATAGGCCATAAAGCCAGCCCTGTGTATAAGTGGAAACTTAGAAATGTGTCATTTGAGGTGGCCAGTGGGCTTGTCTTTTGTCTAGAACTTTTCTCTGGAAATGGTTGAAAGGTGGAGTCCTGTCCTCTATTAAGGAGGGAATCTGCTGCATAAAAAGTAGCCCATGTTTAACACTCATGAATAAAAATGAGCTGGTTGTGAATAAAACATGTGGAAAGAACACCTGTGCTTACCGACTTTGGAGAGAGCTAAGTCAAAGTTAAATAATAAATGAGGTAAGCGTGGAAAAGAACTCTAAAGAACTTTGAAGGGGAGATTCGGAAGGAATCTAGTCCAAAGAGAAGTGGGAAGTCATACTATGGCAGCTAGCTATTCAAAATGAGATGGCAGAGAAACTACAAAGCTCAGAAGATCTGGGCTAGAAAGGAGGTCCTGAGAAAAGGAAGCTGCAGGTACAAGGCATAGACAGCCTAAAGTTCTCACCTTCCAAAACTATGTGTGGCCAGGGGCCCATTCTATTATTATAGAATGCAAGCATTTACTTTGAAATAGGATGTTTGGTGTGTGTTTGACAAATATTGAGGGTTTAGAACATTGGTAGATTTGTGTGTCAGCTAAAAAGTTGTGGTAACTTTGATTTATTATTTGTAGAAACACTTGGGTACAAACCATTAAGATTTGAGTTTTATTGGGGTGTGATTTGTGTGTAAAGAGATAACATTTAAAAAGGAGAATTTCAAACAATGACTTTGATGCACTTGATTTTATGAGAGCATATAAATCAGGTTCCTGTTTATTTAGTGTGAGCCTAAAACTTAGCATGACTGGAAGACACCTTTGAGAGGTAATCTCTCTCAGATCAAAGGTAATTGTAAAAATGTCTTTTCCCCCCTAAAAAAACTTGAATAGCATGATGTAAAGAATAGTGTAGATCTGAAGCTAGGTAGTTGTAAGCACTCTGTCAGATTGTAATTCTAAATGTTAATTACCCTACTGCTAAAAAAATAAAAGTAACAACTTCCTCCATTTTGGTTTGGGGCATTCGAGTGTATGTTGGAGTGTGTTGGGTGTGTGTGGGTGTGGGTGTGGGTGGGGGAGTGGGTGTGTTTTTCAGTGCAGATTAAAGGAAATGTATTTATAGAAAAAGTTCTTACCATAATTCCTATAAAACTGACACTGGATAAACACTTATTCTTTCTTTTCTGTATATTATTCTAATCTTCTTATCTCTCCTGTTTTCTTTTCTGTTAGTTACCTTTTTGTCCCTGCCCAAATGAGGTCTTCAGTTGTTCTTTTACTTTGTGTACATAGATTTGACTTTTTCAACTGAATTAAATCTTGAAACTTTTAGAATTATAACGTTTAGTCAGTTTAAAAACCTTTGCAAGGACTCATATATAAATGATGAGAGAATGCCTATTACATAAAATATAAAACTATTTGACATTTCAAAATTTTATTATATTTGAAATATGCGAGATCTTAACCTCATTAAGTCTTCTCAAAGAAACCAAACACAAAGAAATTAAAGTCTATGAAAGTGAAAGCTACGATTTGAGGAAACGTAATGGTTTAATTCTGGTGTTCTGATGATCTGGGAAAAAAATGTTCATTCTAGGATAACGAGGCCCATACAGGAAAAGGAAGAGGAGGAACTACTTTCTCTCTGCTTTTTCACTTGTAAAACGTGGTTTTGGAGAAGAAAAAAAAACATTTGATAGACACTAGATTAACGTTTAAAATTTAGCGAAAATCATATTTAAATATTCCATTTCTGATTATGGTTGGAATACAAATAATATTTAACAACAGGGTATCAACTTAATCATTAGGAGGTGGAAAGAGTTCTTTGACTGAGCTTTGTTTTTTTTTTTTTTTTTTTTTTTTTTTTTTTTTTTTTTTTTTTTGGGTCCGGTTGTGGGGCCTGAACTCTGGGCCTGGGCGCTGTCCCTCAGCTCTTCAGCTCAAGGCTAGCGCTCTACCACTTGAGCCACAGTTCCACTTCCGGCTTTTTTCTTTTTGCTTATGTGGTGCTGAGGAATCGAACCCAGGGCCTCGAGCATGCAAGGCAAGCGCTCTACCACTGAGCCACCTTCCCAGCCCTGAGCTTTGTTTTTTCAATGCTTCATGGGTTGCATTTTTACCTTACAGAATCCTGGTGAGATATTCATTCTGCTGAGAGACGAAGTAATTGGTGAAACTCTGGAGATTGAATTTATATCAAATTATAAGCGCATTATAAAACAGCCAACACGTTGGAATAAGAAAGTTTGGAGTATGAAAGCTTTGGGTAAGGATTTTTATGCGTTAATAAGTGTAAAACATCATTCGGGCAGGTTCCTTTCATTAACTTTATGATAAATGGTTTCACTTCCTAACAGAAACTAATATTGTTCTGCAGGTGTTTCCTGTGTGAATTTTCACACGCTCAACTTTGTTATTATTAATCCAGATTTTCAAAAGTGTAAATTATACAAAACTAACTTGTTTTAGTTATAGAAAACTAGTCTGAATACTCTGTAGTGAAATGGCAGTGAGTAGCATCATGAGTTTGAAAATGTCTGTAGCGAGTACTTTACTACACATTAGCCATCAAATACGGAATTAAATTTATTTCCTTTATTTTAACATTAGGATCTGCAAGTTTAAACTAGAATTTCAGTTAAAGACCTTTCTGTTATCCTTCCCTTTTCCCCCCTCAAGCCTTCTGAAAGAAATAACTCTTTCATTATTCTAATCATAGTGCCATTTCTACATATGATTTTTCTGTAAGTTCCTTATTTCATTTGTGAAGCTCATCATTTAACTATCAATTTCTTACAATGTGACCAATTGTATTAGATGCTAAATTCCAGTACATGTGCTACAATAATAGTACAAAAAAAATTCAAGGTATCAAATTCTAAAACTGATTATAATAAAATTTAGGATTACTTGTTTTCTTATAGTATCCTTTTATAATCAAAGAATGATATTACCTTACAAAACCTCATAAATTTGAGGTTCATAAAATGTTTTGAAGTAAAAAGACATTCAATCAATCTTTCTTTGAATTTGAAAATGTAAAATATACGAGTATTCAGAATTGGAGAACATATTAAAGATAGCCTGAGTTCTCATTTATTTTTTAAGGTATTATAAATGCCCTGTCAAAAGAGCCTTTACAGACCTTTGTTTGTGTTACACAGAGCACATGTTCTCTCTAGCAATTTCCTTGTATAGCTTAGGCTACAGTTGGATTATAAAAAGAGAAGGCATGCTATTCAAAGACATAAAAACATTGCAGACACTGCTTTCTGTCATGGACAAGCATATGCAGAAATGGGATGGGAGAAATCACTTTCTCTTTTCCCTTCTCCCTCGCCTGTAGTTTCCCTTCTCATGTCACATTCTTAAAATGATTTAATGAATAATAATTTCCCACTAGTTCCAGCTAGTTTAAACTAAAGTTAGTTAGAATAAATCACTACAGAAAAACCAATATTGCAAATTAAGAATTACTTAAAAGTAATATTTCTCAAGTAACGGATAAAGATGTCAAATAAAATTATTCACATTACTTAAAATATTTAGTTCAGCGTTCCTAATGGGTAGTACAAAGAATAAAACATGTCAATGTTCTTGGTACCACAAAGTTTCTAGAAGAAAGTTGCAAACACTACTAGACAAAGGTTTCTTGAGTAAGATCCCCCAAACACAGAAGGGCAAAAACTTAGTGGGATTATAGTAAGCTATAAAGGTATTGCGCAGCAAAGAGAAATGGTCAACAGAGTGAATAGACACCCTACAAAAGAGAGAAACTATCTGCAAACTATGCATCCCATAGGAAATTAATCCAGAAGATGTGTGATCCAAAAAACTCAACAACAGAAAAAAAAAGCCACAAGTGGATTGCATGTATGATATTCCTGGGATGGAAGTGTTAAGAAGCCCCCAGAGTTTCTGGAAGATTTCCTTTTAGGAATCACAGAAGGTTCACACAGTGGAAATGGGAAAAAAGTCTCTGGGGCCTCTGTCTGGATCAGCAATGGTAATCCAGACGGAATACTCTCAGTATATTCCCCATAGGAAAGATCTGGGAAAAATCCTTAGGACAGTTTCATTCCAGGGGGAAGGGCCTCCTCTCCCTTTGCCTTCCTGACCCACTTAGGGTGGGCAGGGGGGTGGGATAGGTGCATCAATACCTCAGCAGCAATTCTTGTGGCATCACAGCCAAGAGATACTAAACACTGAGATAGAATTCCACATCTTCAGATTGCCTCCCATCTTCACGTCTCATGGTGACCTCGTGGTTACACTGGTGTAGCCTTATTTTCTTAGAGTAATAGTAGATTGTAGCTAAAATATCTGCAAAGCCTGGGTGTGATAACATTACAAGCTTAAGTGCATCAGAAATGGAAAGGAATCTCGGTAGATTGGACATAGGTAAGAAAAGAACTACTGGATTTGAAGATAGGCCAATAAAAATCTCCCAAACCCAGATGCAAAAAGAATATGCATTTCTTTGTATGAAAAGGACAGGACACTTGTAAAATGTGGGACAATTTCAAAAAGCATAACAGCATGTGATTGGAATACAGGAAGGATGAAAATACAAAGTCCAAGAAATATCCAAATATTAATGATAGACATTAAAACACAGATTCATTTTTGCTATAGCTCATAGCAAGATAAACAGTTAAAAATAATTTCTGTATACTGTATTCAAAATATAGCAAACTAAAATCAAAGAGAAAAACTTATAAGGCAAAGAAAACAGACATTACCTGATGACTTGAATTATCTTTTTTATTTTTATACTTTTTTATTGTAAAAAATACTGTACAGAGGGGTTAGAGTTACATGAGCAAGGTAATGAGCATATTTCTTATCAAGCATTGTTGCCTCCTCCTTTGTTTTTTCCCTAACATCCCTTCGCTCCCATCTCTACAACTATACCCCCCCCACCTAAATTGTAAAGTTCAACATAGTGTCTTGGACATCTCATTGTTACAATGGGTCAACCTGTATCCCTATTTAAGCATTTTATTTTTTCCCCTCACCTCCCCAAATTAGAGAAGTGTATATACAAGATGCAGGGCACCGACATCAAATACAGTGAAAACAGGGGTTATCCTGTGGGGGAGGAACATACAAAGAAACAAAAGAATCACATGGTACGTTATAAATACGTTAGAAACAATAGCAAGAAGGGAAAAAAAACCACTTGTGTCCCTATCTTGGGGCTCATTTTGCTTAACATCATCTTATCTGGTCATACGTACATAGCTTTTGACCTTTTTATATTGAAGGAATTGACTCATTATGTTTGATTTTTCCATAAAAAATTACACCAATGCTAGATATTTCAAACTGGAAACAAAGCATGAAAAATATTCAAGTACAATCAGGCTGACCAGACTAGAGAGGAAACCCTAAAATGCTTTCTTTCTAGGTGCCCTCTCTCTCTTCTGCCTTACTTCTGTGTCTTCACCTGAGATTTCCACTTAAGAAAATACTGTTTAGTTTTATCATATCCTCTTTCTCTCAGCTCATGAACTTTATACACTGTATTTATTTCATTTTCTAGGAGGCATACCTCCTAATGACATCCAAAGGCTTGTCTCTAGCCAGGACCTGAGGCTAAGGAAATTTCAAGCTATTCTACTTCCCTTTATTACTAAGCCAATAAAAACATATATGAAGTCTTCAACGAGAAATATTAATTTCTAGCTGGAAGGGAGTAATTCCTCTGATACTTTCAGCACAGCCAGAGAACAAACAACACAGCAGGGAAGCAGCCAATTAAAAGTTAAAAGAAATTCATAATGAATCAACAAAACACAGAACTTTATTAATTAAGAAATTACACTCTGGTTTAATGTAAGTTTAACTTCAAACTCCATGAAAAAAAACATGAAATATACTTTGGGATATGCCAAATTTTATGATGAACCTGTTTAGGATAGCAGCAACCATGGAAAAATAGATTTCTGATATCAATTTATGATTCTACGTATCATTTTTAGGCATGACTACAAGTTTGAACCTATATACATTTAATTGTAAACAGAATCATGTTGCTGGGTAGGGTGGCACATGCCTGTAATCCCAGACACGGGGAGGCTGACAGAAGGATGGAGAGTTTGGTGATTTTGTCACCAAAAACAACAGCAACCAAAACAGAAAAGGAGACTCATGTTCTCAGACTGCAAACACACATAGCAAAGAAATCTATTAACTGACTGAATTTGTGAAATATCTTCTTTCGTGAAATTAGTGAAATGTTTTTACTTGTCATAAATATTTTTAGATGATATTTTCCACCAATTACTTCTGTCTGTACCTCATCTGCAAGAACAGAACAGTTATATTATGGGGAAAGGAGAAAGGACATAAATAGCACAAGTTAGAAAGAAAGGACATAGTTATCATCTTGAGATACCATCTTTCCCATTTGAGATTTGAAATTTAAGCAGGATTTCTTTGTCATTGCTTTTCTTTTAATTTTGCTATATTTATTTTCGACTTTAATTGGATTTTACTTTTACTGAAAAGCTATGACTTACAGTCATGGTGATCCCATGTAAAAGTAGAATTACATTCCAGAAGTTCAAGGACATCCCAACCCAATGGCTCCTTCGACGTCCTCTTTTATTAGTGAGAAAAGTAATTAAGCTTTGCTTTTCTTAAACCCCTCAGCAAATATGAAAATACACAAAGCAAATGCTTCAAAGGACATTTCTTTGGGAGAATTTCTCTAAAAACATCAGTATTTGTAGATTCTTTGGTAAAGATTCAGTTCAATTAGTGACTCAATATTTGAGAAATTAATTGGTTCATTTTTGTACTAGATCCTAAAGAAATTAGAATAGTTTAAATATTTTATGCCAAAATTGCCAAGCCAATCTTTTCACCATATGTCTCTTATGATTCATGGCTTGACTCTTTCAGAAGGTTAACTCCCTATGATAAAACTGCTAATATTTTTTATAAGAAACAACATAACTATTTTTCCTTCAAACTCGCTTTTGGACTTACCACAATAAAATAAAAAGTTTATTTTAAAAATCATATTTTCCAGGCACCAGTGGCTTACACCTGTAGTCCAAGCTACTCAGGTGGCTGAGAACTGAGGATCATGATTCAAAGGCAGACCAGGGAGAAACCTGTGAGACTGTTATCTCCAGTTAACCAAAAAAAAAAAAAGGCAGAAGTAGAGGTGTGTCTCAAGTGGTATAGCCCAATCCTTGAGCAACAATATCTAAAGGACAGAACTCAGCCCTAAGTTCAAGTCCCAGTAGAAGCATGGGTGCACGCCACCCTCCCCCATTCCCTCCCACCTTTCTGAAGTCAATTATATGGCTCCAGAGAATCCAGGCCCTGAGTTCCACGTGAATACAGCTTTAGCTCATGACGTAGCGTTCACAACTTTGAGGTTTCATTTATGTCTCTCTTTCATTCTCCATTGGACAATACTCTTTTGGGTGGATAAGTATTTTACTTTTCCACATACTTCTTTTTTATAATACGAGTTAGAAGTTAAGGATATGGAAGAATGCCAGGTATTGGTGGTTCATGCCAGTAATCTTAGCCACTCAGAATACTGAGGCATGGAGGATTGTGGTTCAAAGCCAGTGAGCATAGAAAAGTCAGTGAGACTCCATCTCCAATTACTCCTGAAAGGCTGGCTGGAAGCCTGGCTTAAGTGGTTGAGTGCAAGTCAGGTAAATGTGAACCCGGGGAACAAGCCCTGACACTGGGGAAAATATTATTAATTAAGATTAATTTAGGAGGTGGTTATTTTAGCTCCTTGGTCTAGTTAAACGAGATGGATTTTGTTTGTAAATTTCCGTGAACAAAGTTATTAGCAGTCCAGTCACTTTTTCATGAGATAAAGCAATACTAAAGCTGAAGCTTTAGTTGGATTTACTCCATATCCAGATGTTTGAGTAACAGTTTTACAGAAAAAAAAAAAAAGTGGATCTTTGTGACAGAGTATTTTTCCGTTCTTGAGTCTCCAAGATACTTCTTCAAACTGTGGCTTGATTTTATGGACTCTAGCTTGGTACTTGAGCCACACTGTTTATTTTTGTTTGTTTCAGATGGAGTATAACATTTTTTCGTCTTCCTGGGTAGGCCTGGGACACTGATATACCTATGTTCACTTTAAAAGTGCTAGTATTACAGGAGTGTACCACCAGAAAAGTGAAAACTTTAAGTTTTGTCCTACAGATCAACATTTTGTTTCCTTTTGTTGTACCATTACATAAATGTTTTATTGAAATGAGTGTATGTTGTTATTCTTTGATAAAAAGCCCCAATTTTTATATAGCTTTGAACTCTGTTGGTATGTGATAGCAGAATTCACAATACAGTTTTCACTTTGAACAATTTGCTTACAGAAAGGTTTGAGATAAATATATGTAGTATATATGTTTTTTGTTTCGTCTTGTTTTGGCCAGTATCTAGGCTAGAACTCAAGGCCTTATGCTAGCTTGCTTATTCAATAATGGTCGATGATCTACCACTTGAGCCACATCTCCAGTTCCAGCATTTTTATCCATTAATTGGCAATGAGTGTCTCTTAGACTCTTCTGTCAGGGGTAGCTTTGAACAGACATCTTTGGATCTTAGCCTCCTGAGTAGCTAACATTTCAGATATGACTCACAGGTACTTGGCTTACAGCATTCTTAAGATTTAGAGCATTGAACTCTACTTTCCCTCAGCTTTCTATTCTAACCAATTGAATACAAGTTTGAGGATTTCAGTCAGCTCTAGTTTTTCAAACTATTTATTTCATAGGATTGAAACAAATACCCAACTTTCAATATATAGCTGCACTTTTCTAAACTCTAGATCATGTAAAGATTATTATAGACCACTAGAGAAAAAGATATTTTAATGCAGAAGGATTTCATACTTTACTTCTATTATACTTTTAACATGATTTTTATTTTTTAACTTTATAAATTACATTCAAATTTTTATAGTCTATTTTGTAGTTTCTAACTTATTAAGATCACCCAAATCCAAAACATTTGAAATGCTATGAATTATTAAATAGGTTATGAATTCTTAAAAGATTTCTTTGTATTCTCTAAAGTTCTATGTGCATTCTATACTCAGCTTCCCACTCCTGTTTGTGTTTTATAAGATTTTCCAGCTGGCTCAGTCATTGTCAAAGTCTATTGTGACGGGAACATAAAGGCCACAACAGAAATTAAATACTATACAACAGCAAAGACTAAGGAATGCCCATTGTCCATGGCCAGTTTAGGGGACAGTTCGTGCCAGGTAAGTTGATCTTTCTGTAAAGTTAACTATAATATAAGCTAAAGAGCTCTGGCTAGATAAGTGAATTTCTGCTAATTGAATAAGGACAAATTACTAGTAATCAATAGGGAAGGAAAAAGCCAACATCTAAGCAAGCAAACTGATTTGCCTAGATAAAGTCACCGCTGATGATATCAGCAGGAAACAGCTTGTCTGTCACAACATGGCTGTCAGGATGGGTTCATTTTAAAGCTATTACAGAGTCCTCACAGAGGAGGGAGGAATCAGCAAGACCTGTTGCAAATGAATTTCATCTTAACATAGATATGTATACCACAGAACAACAACAACAAAAATCAGGTCATCTTTCTGATGCTTTGAGGTTCAGAAGTCAGGCACACAAAATATGATCTAACAGAAGCATGTGGTATTTATCTAGCAATTGTTTCCGTGGGTATATTTCCAAGCTCAGCGTATGTTTATTTTTCCTTACTTCAATGATCAGTGCTGATATTGTGAGCAGTATGTTTTAGGAATTCTAGAAAGACTGAAATTTCATGAGAGATATGCAAAGGGGCCAGCCAAGTTCTATTTGCTCCTCTCATGTGACCAAGTCTTGCTCCTTAACAGTGGCTTTGTGAAGCATTTCTGATCTGGAAGAGCCTGTTTGGTACTTTTTCATGAAAATGTCCTGATTTTAGCAAGTACTTGTTACATCTTGGAGAATTATAAGCTATTATCTTCACTTCTGAATTCTGTTTTATTGCTATTGACCCAGTGTTGAGGGGAAAATAACTTGCTTAAAATGGAATTTATGTATTCCATCAACTTCATAAAGTAGCATAATTTTTTTCTTTGATTCTGAGCCAGTACTGGAACTTGAACTCAAGGCTTTACTTCGCTCCCTCACTGAAAGCTGCAACCATAGCACTTGAGCCACTCCTCCATGGTTTTGACTCAATAATTATAATTATAATTTTAATTGCTCAGTTAGAAAGATATTAGCAAGGAAGGAGGGAAGGAAGGAAGGAAAAAGAATGGAGTGAGGAAGGAAGGGAGAAAAGAAGGTAGGAGGAAGGAAAGGAAAAGACTGATTTTTCAGTTACCATAAAACGCTCCACAAGATTTGGAACAAATTTATGACAGGGAGATTAGTTTTTCATGAACCTAATATATTTAAACTAATTTGGAGTTGGAGGCTTGTTATTTATTTCATGTGATATTTTCTTTGCCTCCTGAGTAGCTAGGATTATAGCCATCAACGTTCCTGGACTATTGTGATACATTTTTACCTTAGGGTTGTCTTTTATGAACAATATATTTAAAGCAAAAAGAAAAACAAAGATGGGCTGGGAAGGTGGCTCAGTGGTAGAGCGCTTGCCTGGCATGCCTGAGGCCCTGTGTTCGATTCCTCAGCATCACATAAGCAAAAAGAAAAAAGCTGGAAGTGGTGCCATGGCTCAAGTGGTAGAGCGTTAGCCTTGAGCTGAAGAGCTGAAAGACAGCGCCCAGGCCCAGAGTTCAGGCCCCATGATCAAACCCCCCCCCAAAAAAAGAAAAACAAAGATGATGTATTAGAAATGGACAGTGAGTAAAATCCATTTGGTCAAACTGGAGAATTCTAAGGACAAAAGACAAATATCTACATTGTAAAAATGAACCAAATACAAAAAGGAATAGCCCAAATTACAGATTGCTTCATTTTCTTTTGACAGCTCTACCATGTCTTCTACTTTAAAATTCCATTAATAAATATATTGTGCTGTATCATTATAGTATTCAGTCAGTGCAGAAGTAAAATATTCCCCAAATAAATTTTTTGTGTTAAATTTTTCTCTTGTGGGAATCTTTATATATAATGAAACTCAAATTGAATGCATGAATCCTGGACAAAGCTTCAAAATGCAATAAAATGGAGGTCATAATTTCTTGTTCAGCTTTTGGTAGATGAAAATTGTCTGCATAGATTTCAGTTAACGGGCGTATTTTCATCATTTGAAATGAGAAGCGAGGAAGAGCTGGGCTGCATTCTAGAAGGGATTTTCGTCTTCCCACCCAGCTCTGGAGGCCTTGGAAGGCATTATGGCCAACCCACACTTGAGGGTTTTACCATCAGCATAGAGTTATTGGAAGCTTGAGGTCTGAGTAATGACAGGTAGAATTATGGAAAACCCAGCACCAAGCGGAGGAAAGGAGAAAAGTTAGAGATTAGATATAATGTATGTCATTTAAGATAGATCTACAAGTTTTACTGTTGTCATCATGGTCCTAGAAGTGTTAAGGGAAATCAAAACAAACAAACCCCAGCACAGCTATAAGACGAGACCAAGTCATCCATCACAGGCTGGGAAGAAGGGGAGAACCACATCAGTTCATTGCCTAGGTGAACTTGAATTATTCTACAAGCTATCGTCTAAATCTACTGACATCTGGAACCACCACAAGTTATCTGGCAGTTCTGGGGCTTGAACTCAGGTCGTGGACACCGTCCTGAGCTTTAGTTCTCTACCACTTGAGCCACAGCTCTACTTTGGAATGTTTTTCATAGTTAATTGGCGATGAGTCTCACAGATTTTCCTGCCCAGGCTGGTTTGTTGTTGTTGTTTTGAACCGTGATCCCCAGACCTCAGCCTCCTGTGTAGCTAGGATTACAGACATCAACCACTAGTGTCCAGCTTATCTGTAAACTTATTATACAGTGAAAAGCAGACATTGTCTTGATGAATGTTAGGGTTGCTTGATCTCATGGAGGTGTCCCAGTCCACACTATGATCTTCCTTGTGGACATCCATTTATTTTTCTGTTTATATTACATGATATTAGCATTTGCGTTTGACTTTACTCTTGCATTGTCAAAGTCCACTTCAGAACACAAAATACAAGAATAAATGTTTGTTCTATGACCTGCTCTGTCACTAAATGGAAACTTTGGATATTTTGCAACTGGTCTACCTTTATTCAATACTACTTATATTGCCATTTCATTTACCTTAATTCTGCGTGTTTGTAGAAACACATAGCTACAATACTTGAAGTTATGAGTGCTTGCAATGTCCTTCCTACTTAGCTGAAATGATTCATTATAAAAACTATATGCTAAGCTGGGTGTTGATAGCTCATTCCTCCAATCCTAGATATGAAGAATCACTGCGCCCAGGCTAGTCAGAAAAGCCCGTGAGGCTCTTAGCTCCAATGAACCACCAAAAAGCCAGAAGTGTGGCTCAAGTGGTATACCACCAACTTTGAGTGATAAAAGTTAAAGGACAGCACCTAAGGCCTGAGTTCAAGCCCCGGTACATGCACAACACACAAGAAAAACAACAATAACAACAAACAAAACTATACTGTTTTCCAGCAAGTTTTAATTGTAAATCTGAACTCAGCAATCCCAAATTAGGAACAAGATCCTTTTTAATAATCATTTAAAGTCTCTTATGCATATAATAACAAAACATAGTACAAACTTGAAGAAAAACTTGATCATGAGAAATTTATGTATTTTATTTGCAGTATTCTTATAGCATATCATAAGAGATGTTCTATTATCATTTAAAAGCTATTGAGCATAAAGCAAATATGGCTGTCCTGTGAATTTGAACAAAAAATGTTAATGACAAACTGGATATTATTTTGTTTTTAATGATGGCTATTAGGTTTTAGAATACTTTACCTCAACTATCTTAATGATCTAATCACTTCCTACATAATTTCATGTTTTGGGATAAAGATAAAATTCCCAAAACAAAGCTTTATGAAGGTACAATTTCCAAAGCATCACTTAAAGAATATAAGACAGATGTATCATCCCAAAGCTCAGTGTGGAATAATAATTAGAATTCAAGTAGTGCAGTTAGAAATACTAGTAATTCCTGTGCAACCGAGATGATTAAAACCTTTGATACTTCCATGTGTTTACAGAAGTCTCTTGGGATAACAATAAAATTAATTTTCAATGGGAACAATTATATACAGTACAGAGCAAAATTAGGTCAAAATGATTAAACAATATTGCAATTATTAATCGAAGTATTAATATGCTATTCATTAAAATAGTTTCAGAGAAGAAAGAAAAGAAATCAAATAGTTCTTGAAATATATCAAATAGTTCTTCCAAGTTATATTATCTATTAATTTAAAAAAGTTACTTATGGGTAGGGATGTGAGGGAAAAACTGGGAGAGAACAAGGTAAGGGGTGACATTGTCCAAAAAGAAAAGTACTTATTACCAACATAAAACTGTAACTCCTCTGTACTTCACATTTGTAATAACAATGAAACAAAGTTTAAAAAATATAAATATAAAATATAAAAAAACAAAAACAGTTGTCTGTGTTGTAATGATCAAATTACATATTTTACATTAGAGATATTGAAATGCTATTCTCATCTTCAAGTTAGATGTTTTGTTTGATTCAATCTTTGATTTGCTGCCTGCAAAGTGTTTAATATTGTGAAGTGAATTACAGTTGGAGTAAATCAAGGTACCAACAACAAATTCAAGGTCAAGAACCTCATGATTATCTCCATTGATGCAGAAAAGGCTTTTGACAAGATACAACATTCATTCATGTTAAAAAGCTCTGGAGAAAATAGGAATAGAAGGAACATTCTTTAAAACAATAAAACCTATATACTTTGCTCACCCTTTCAGAGGATGTCAATGTGAACACTCTTTAACTGACCTCAGTTGAGAGGAGGTTCTGACCAGGCATAGTGATGCATGCCTGTAACCCCAAATCATCAAGAGGCAGCTGCAAAAGGATTGTGGTCAGAGGCTGGTCCTGCTCAAAAGCATGACTCTTTCCTGAAAAACAAACTAAAACAAGCTGGGCTTTAGTGATTTATGCTTATAATCCCAGCTACTCAGGATTACATCTCAAAGCCAGCCCAGAAATGAAACTCCATTAACCAGCAAAAAGCAGGAAGTGGAGTTGTGGCTCAGGTGGTAGAGCACTAGCTGTAAGCATAAAAGCTCAGGGACAGTGCCCATTCCCTGAGTTCAAGCACTAAGAATGGCACAAAAGGAGAAGAAAAGAACAGAAGAAAACCCCAAAACAAAAGGACTGGGGTGTGGCTCAGATGGCAGAGCACTAATAGGTTTTTAAAAACCATAATAAATGAATAAATAAGTAAGGCTCTGTTTTTAGTAACTAGGTCTCTAGAGGGCTCAGCTCCCTGTCATAAGAAACATTTCAAAACAATCCATAAAAACAAAGCACAGGTCAAATATAGTTAAAGTCGTTTCATTAAGATCATTGTTACTGCTATGATAATTAGAGAAAAATCAGAGAATCTATTTCTGATAGAAACAAACTCCAAGTCATCAATAACCCTTTGGGAATCCCTGGAGCAAAAATATATTTATTTATGTCTTCTAGGAGTCACCACGCAATTTGGTGGGCTCCGTAATTTTAACAGGTATGGAATTAATAACAAAATAAAGAATAAAGTAGATATGTATTTGAGAACCCTAAATTGCTGTTTCTAATTTATGAATGAACCTTCTATTGTAACTCAAATGCTTTTTTTTGTAACAAGCTATTTCACTGGGAATAAAACACTTGATTTATGTGTTACACTACCAAATGGCTCAGATTAGGGAAACAACTACTGTATAGTAATGCTGTATTTATGGGAAGAAAAGGCTAAGAGGAAGGTCTACTCATTTAGACACAGAAGTAATATAATCTGTTTGGACAATCATGTTTCTGACCCTTAAGTTGAAGAACCAGATACATCTTATAATTTCATTTATGAAAGTACAGTGTGTATTTTACCATACTTTATTATTGAAAAACTTCAGTGCTTTCATTTGGGCTGTTGTAATGTTATTAATGTTATTTGGTACCTAACAAATTTTAGGTATCAAATAAAGTTACCATTACACATTTGAAAGCAACTACTTTTATTTCTTATATCAAGTTTTTGATAATCTAAATAATGGGCTCTTAGGTAAGTATTTAGTGTGTATTATTTCTTTTCCAGAAAGGTATCAGTGTTACTAATAATTACTAAGCATTTATTCTTCCCTTGACCTAAGATGCTTCTATACCTAAACTAATGAAGAATTTTCTTTGTGTATAAAAACAGAGTAACATGGAAGACCTGGATGGCATTCTTGCAGCCATATTCAAACATGAGATACCATATTATGAGTTTCAATCTCTTCCAACTGAAATTTACTCTAAAGAAGAATGTGAGTATTCATCAATTGCACTTATTATTCATTGTATCATATTCAACTTGATGTGACTCTCTAGTAAATGCTACAGCCTAGAATGTAGTCAGTATAATTGTCCAAACTCCATTTGGTAAATTCTTAAAATTATGGTTCCCCCAAAATGTGAATAACTATAATTTCTTATATAGTAGTTTTATATATGTAGATATATTTATACACACACACACACATATATATAAACCAAGAATTGAAAGTTCAATATAATGAGATAATCTATCCAGAAGCCTTGTTTCTGTGTACCTAGTTCTAATTTTTACTTGAAACACAAAATAAGACTACAAAAATTAGACACAAATATGATGAGATCATGTTTTAGTTACTTCTTTGGGTCTTTAGTCTTCATCAATGTTAGCTAATAATATCTGATCTTTAAAATCTATATACTCGTGTCTCAGTGATTGGGTTGAATTACCTTAACACAAGCTCTAAAATTTTTGTTGTAAAGTTGCCTACATGCCTGGATTTCAAATATACTTAACTTGTTATTACTCCATCATCCCTTCTTCTTAATTTGTTGTAGATAGTTCTAGGTTTAGTTCTCTGTTGCTTCATTTTAAATAGATAAGATAGTATTTTACCAGTATTGTATTTTAGTCACTTTCTCTCCTGTTTGTAAATAATCCTCTTCATTTGATTTTTACTCTAGGCACACAGAGTTGGAGATGGGTAGAGATTAAACAGGAAGTATATAAGGAAAAATAGAACTGTTTTCATGGTCTCTCTATTATTTGTTTTAAAGTCCTATTTTTCCATGAACAATAATTTTTCATAGGAAAAAGTTTCTCTCCCTATAAAGTTTAGGAATGAATTTTGGTATGTTAGTGTAATGTAGGTCTTTTAAATAATTTTAATAATTTATTGACTTTCTAATATGTGAATCATTGGGGGCTGTGGTATTAATACAAAGGATCATGAAAGATAGATTGTCACCAATGGGTAAGATATTGGGATAAAGAATATAAAAGTGTGTCAGCAAACATCCTTATCACTTTTATACATGAACACGTGTGGTTTGGGTCATCATGGCAAAGTATGAATGACATGTGTCATAAGAACACTCAGTCCACACAGTTGCTTGAGTCCCTCTGTAACTTCAACTCCGCTAGTTCAAATCTTCTTCTGTGGTCTCATAAATCTCAGATCCAAGAATTTTCTTTTTCTTTTTTCTTTCTTTTCTCTTTTTTTTTCTGTCAGTCATGGGGCTTGAACTCTGGGCCTGGGTGCTGTCCCTCAGCTCTTCAGCTCAAGGTGAGTGCTCTACCACTTGAGCCACAGCACCACTTCCAGTTTTCTGGTGGTTAATTGGAGATAAGAGTTTCATGGATTTTCCTGCCTGGGCTGGCTTTGGTCCGCGATCCTCAGACCCTCAGCCTCATGAGTAGCTAAGATTACAGGCGTGAGCCACCGGTGCACGGCCTGGAATTTTAACTTCTCTTTAGAGACCGTTTAAGGCCTGGAAAATGGAAAGGATCCCTTGCCATGGCCAGAAAATAGAGTTGAGGTTGTTTTTGAAGAAGCTAGAGCCATGCAAGCACTGTTACTGGAGGTTCTTTTAGGAAAAGAGAAACTACGTTATTTTCGCTCCGAAGTACTACTCTTCACCCTGGAGGAAGAAGTGGTTTAGTGAAGACCATGACCATCTCTAGACAGTATGTCAAAGCATAAGCTGATTTGCAATCATTAGCAATATTTAAATCTGAAAGAACAGAGCATATGGTCACCAGTGACATGCGAAAGAATTAATTCAGAATTTGATTTTCTAATTAACGATAAATGTGGAGCATAGAACACATACTTAATGCATATGTAAAGGTACTGTAGCTCTCAGATTTCTCTTGGACTTGGAATGTCTTAGTCAGAAAATAGACCATTGGGTAACTAAAACTTCCATTGGTCTTTTTTTGTGTGTGTGTCAGTCATGGGGCTTGAACTCGAGGCCTGGGCTCAGCTCTTCAGCTCAAGGCTAGCACTCTACCATTTGAGCTACAGCACCACTTCTGGCTTTTTCTGGTTATGTGGTTGGTGCTGAGGAATTGAACCCAGGGTCTCATGCATGTGAGGCAAGCACTCTACCACTGAGCCACCTTCCTAGCTCCTAGTTTTTGTCTTTCTATGTACTCAAATAATCTTAACATGCAGAAAAATAAAAAAATGAATAGAAATTATCTTAGATCTACCAGTTAGCTTTGCCAAATCTTATAGTTTTTCTTACATTTGCTTAATCTTTTTGTACATAAAATATTTAGTTTAATTTCAACCTCCATTTCAATTCCATTCACTTAAAAGCAAAATAACTGTATTTTAGTAAAATTTGTACAATAATTGCTAATGAGAGGTAACTAACTTCAAATGCTATGTTAGATTTATTTCTATTTATCTTATAGTTTTATTGACATCCAAAATTTTATTTAGCAATCATATTATTTTAATTACTTGTGGATACTCCTTCCTTAACACCTAACAGGCTATATTGTAGTTTCACAACAATGAGGAAATTGAGGAAATGAACAGTTCACCCCTTTAAGGTGACATTGAGCAAGATGTATTGTATTCATAATCTGCTTTGTTAAATGTCAACTCCTTTGTACAACTTCTTAAAGATAATAAGTATGGAAAAATTAAGCCATTTAGCTCTTTCAAAAGAAAATTATGAATAAGATCAACATCAAGAAGATTTTATTACAAACAAACCAAAAAATAATACATATTTTTTAAGCCTTTTACGAAGAAATTGTGTCTAGTCCACAGATTTATCATTAGTCCTTACAGGAGTTTGTAGCACTCAACAAATTTGTTACATCTGAAAAGAAAGAATACATATAAAGTTTCTTGGATCAATTAGTGAGTGAAAAACAAAGTAGATATAACTTTTAATTTTTCTCTTAAGTATTTCAGAGATAGTTGGAGTAATAAGAATTCACTTGCAGCCTTTTACTAAATAAATAGGTAATTAAGATGAGTTGCAAGTTGTTTAGGTACTGATGCACTTTCATTTTGATTGACAAGTTTCATTAACCCAGTGTTGCGGTATTTAATAGACATACAGAAATACTGACATTTTATCAGATTCCAAATTTTATTTCTTCTTCGGAGTTCCAAAATTTGGGATTCCAAATTTTTATTTCTTCATTGGAATTTGATTAATTAATTTGATAAATATCCAGTGACCACTTCCTTTTGTGAACATTAACCCTCAGTGGCATGGAATCTAGCTCAATACTATTTTTTATAACTGAAAAAATAATTGAAACCCAGCAAAGTGAAGGAATATTCTTAAGAGCCACAGCTCTGGTGACTGAACTGATGTTTAAATTCAGATCTCCTGACTTTTAATCTTCTATTTATTGTGTGCTTTATTTTTCTGTCCTAAAGTGATCAACTGGTCATCCTATTCTGAGTGAATACATCTTTAATATTCTAGAGAGTAATTTGTGAGAACTATCAGTCTTATCATCATCTCACTGTTAAATTTTTATTTAATTCTTAAACTTCAAACCTGGGCATATTACTATTTTATCATTCTCGTAAGCTAGGTCAATCTTTTGAAAGTTTTGGTTTGATTATGTCAATTGATCATTAGCCATCTTTTATAACGATTACCCTGGAACGTTTACAGACAAGTGTGTGACGCAATTTCCTTTGTATCTGCCAACTCATGTGTCTACTTTTATTTATCAAAGCCATAAAATCGAACCTGCATTAAGAAAAGGCCCCACAGACAATTATTCTGCTCTCCTGTACTTATTATTTGAAAAATTTGGCCAGCAAAAAGTAAAAACTGAGAATGTGCTATAGCATGGTATGAATTATGGCTTTCCTATGTACACGTTAACAATAAAAACAGGTATAAAGAATCTTGATTAATTAAATGAAAATTGCCCTAAAATGAAACAGATTCACACTGGAGACTAATCACATTTTAAAAGGGTTTCTATCTTTTTAAGAAATCTATTAATTTTCTGTAATGGATAAAATTATAAAATGTTTATAAATTAGAATCTGTGAGTTCAAGGAAAGAACTAAATATAATATGAACTATGATTGACAGTAACTCTCTGTATCAAGATGTACATAATGACAAGATACTATTGTTTCTACTGTAATAGGAACATACAAGGTGATCTCCAAAATCAATTCCTTTAAAAAAAAATCAAGCAGCAAATTGAGCACAAAGAAATAAAATAAAATAAATTTCAGAAACTGCCAATCATTCAAAGGGAGAAAGAATCATGAGTGTATTTAGCCTTGATGGAAGAAGACAAGAACTCACTAAAGATAAAAAAACAAAGAGAAATCAATTTAGCACTTAGCGAACTTTTAGTAGCCATATTCATTTATTATATGATGAGCTGTCCTATTTATGCCTCAGCAACTTACTAGTAGGAGTAGAATATGTTTGGTTTGGGCTGGGAAGGTGGCTCAGTGGTAGAGCGCTTACCTTGCATGCATGAGGCCCTGGGTTCAATTCCTCAGCACCACATAAGCAAAAAAGAAAAAAGCTGGAAGCGGCACTGTGGCTCAAGTGGTAGAGCGCTAGCCTTGACCTGAAGAGCTTAGGGACAGCGCCCAGGCCCAGAGTTCAGGCCCCATGACCGGACCCCCCCCCAAAAAAAAAATGTTTGGCTTTTCTATATGATGGCAAATATTATATATATATATATATATATATATATATATATATATATATCTACATATATATTATGACATCCTATGCTTTCAGATACTCATGTCAAAGAACTTCCAACTCTTCTCCACTGTGGAGCCAAATTTGGTTTAAGGAACCTGGCTACTCATTTGCTTCAATGTCCAGGAGCAAGATGGGCATCTCAGATAAAAAACACCGATGGTTTCGATCCAGCACATATCGCTGAAAGGCATGGTCACAAAGAACTCAAGAAAATCTTTGAAGATTTTGCAGTAAGTCATTTTTAAATTATACCCCCAAACCTGTATGTGTGTATGATATGAACATATAAATTGCCTTTTTGAAAGTGATACTATTGCGCAGTTCATAATGCACTGTCTAGCAATAATAGCTGTGTTGATCTCCAGTCATACATCGCCCGCAAGAAGCATATTTTAAGATTCATAAACTTGTTCTGGTATTACCACAAACTGATTCTGATTCTTGCCTCTAAACATCTGGTTTTGAAACCAGTCTGGTCTCTTTGGCTTTTATATATATTTGATGATGAGAATGTAATGAACCTATTATTATTATTTTTAAGACCTTATATGATTATTAGGTACAAAAATGGTAAGAATTAGGTTAAAAGGGAATATATTTTGATCATTCAAAAATTTTGTGCCATTTATGCAATCAAAATTTTAGGTGGCTTAAATTTGTTTCTCTTAGGTGCTTCCTTTACTCTCAGTTCTGTAATATTTCTTTGAAAAGCTCAAATTTCCAAATGCTCATGGAGGGATGTTAGCATTTCAAGAATGTAATCAAAGATGATTCTAGAAGGCGAGGATACTATCTTAGTAAATAAAACACAGTTTGTGTTCCTGTAGTCAAATTTAGAAAAGCTCTTCGTTTCTGTTTGTAACAAAGAACACACATTTTTATCTGGATAGTGAATTATATGTTATACTTCTGATGGCCCTTAGTAAAGTAAAATAGGACAATGATTATGCTGATGAACATTTCAAGATCTATCTTTGGATTATCAGAACAGATATAATTTTATTCCTATTAAACCATTAAAATAGAATATTCAAGTACTAATAAGAAGCTTCTGGTTATTTTAACATTTATTTTGATTAGCAGACTATGTCATTCTAGTATCCTTGGTATTTGTAATTTCCATAGAATAAAAGGACAACTAATGAACCTTTTTCTATTTATAAAAAAATAGCAAAATCTTTATCAGGAGGACATGTAACTTCCCCTTTCTTGAATTAGTATAACTTTTTTTTCCGGGCTGGGATGTTGACTCAGTGGTAGAGTGCTTGCCTCGAATGCATGAGGCCCTGAGTTCGATTCCTCAGCATCATATAAGCAGAAAAAAGCTGGAAGTGTTGCTGTGGCTCAAGTGGTAGTGTGCTAGACTTGAGCTGAAGAGCTGAGGGACAGCGCCCAGGCCCAGAGTTCAGCCCCCATGACCACCACCACCACCAACAACAACAACAAAAAAAAGAATAGCTTTTTCCCAGATTTAAAATGAATGCATAAGAGGCCAGGCACTGGTAGCTCAAGCCTATAATCCCAACTAGTCAGGAGTCTGAAGATCACAGTTCAAAGCCAGCTCAGGCAAGAAAGTCTGTGAGACTCTTTATTTCCAATTAATCACCCAAAAGTTAGAAATAGAACTGTGGCTCATGTGTTAGAGTGCTAATCTAGGGCAAATAAAGCTCAGCAACAGCGCTCGGGCCCTGTGTTCAAATAACTGGACCAGAACAACAACAATAACAGTGAAAAAATAAAACAACTGAACATGTAGTCTTGTCATAAAAACAATGAGGTATTAATTGTTTAGCCTAGGAACTTCAATTTAAAAGTGAGCAGTCTTTTTATTCCTAGAAGGATTTTAAATAGAGATTTTCAGATGCTGACATTAATCTGGTCTTTCTGTTTTGCCTCATGAACACATCCATCTTGATCATTATCCAGTATGTCAGATCCCCAACTGAGAAACATGACATCTCTCTCAGATGCATCAATGAGTCAAATCAGCCTTGAGTATTTTCCCATTAACACAGTGGATTTGTATGCACAGGTATGTGGTTCCAAGGAGATCACCACGAGGAAAATAATCACAAATGCTCTAGGTGTCTAGTGTTCAGGGCTGTACTGCATACACTCAATACATTTTTCCCTCAAGACAGCTCAGCTTCCAATACAGACATGATACCTTTTGGGCAACACTAAAAATATTTACCATGTCACTTCCTTTAAGCAAAATCACTTGTGCTTTGGGCATACCATTTGCTTTCTGGGAGGCATATTTTCACCAAAAATTGGAGTCAATGAGCCACTCAGCAAGTCACAATACAGTTTAAACACATCTGACAAGAATACAGTACAGAATGAGAGCTTCCAGAATTCACTGAGTTATAGTTCCATACATGCATGGAAATTTAATACTTTCCTTTTGAAATACCTTTTGATTGACTGATGGCACATGATCAAAGCCATGGGTAATAAATGTGCAAAAAAAAAAGGCAGGCTCATTATTCTGTCATTTTCAGTATTCTTGTTTCCAACCCTTGCAACTTTGTCCTCTAATTTTTGGCCACTGATGTATTCAGGTTAAAATTTTCCGTGGTTTCCAACCATTACTTTCTAAGGTAAATCCCAGAGTGTATGCATCTACCCTCCTTCTCTCCAGGAAAGATGTAGATTTTTGACAGGTACAGCTCCATGCAAAGGGCTTGTCCCCCATAAATAGCACAATGCCACACAACAATGACAAGAGCAATGAAAGTATGAGGGTAGGAGATGAAGATGGATGGATGTGTGGAATCATTATTCGCTTACATGTGCTGGGCATGTATAACAAAACTGACCTGATGAAATTAACTACCTTCACTGACTCCAGGTAAGTGTTCTTTCTCTTAGAGTATCTCTATTCTAACTCTACAAAGTTCCACTTGATCACAAGCCGATGCAGTTTGCCAGCGTGTTTACAGTAGTCATTGTCCTTCTAATTTGCAAATATTAATCTGTGCTTGTTTTGCTGTTAGTGAGGAAGTGACTGGCAGCTTTATGAGGCAGCAGATCTGAAAATCTGCACTTTAATGGACAGTGGATAATTTTAGGTCTAATACTGTTGCAAGTTATCAAATGTCTTTTTAGCAAATGTGTGGTTAAAGAAATGATCATATATATACGAGGATGTGATCCACATTGGAAAATATTTCTTGGTGACTTATCTACCATCTGAATTATTTTTCTGATTATCAGTCTTATTCAACATAAATCTAATAGCCCTATTTTTTGGCATATTGACATGTTGGCAATGTCTATGCTAAACCATGGATGTCTTTTGAAGGGTATGCCTAAATCTAGTAGGGAGAAACTATGTGATCTCATGTCACTAAACTATTTTTTTCTGAAATAACAGTTTTAGTGTTACAATCACACTTTCAGAAGATGTGAATAAAATGGGTATATTTTGGATTTGAAGTTTACAGTCTACCAAAGAATTATTCCTCTTTTGGTTTGCTTGTTTTTTGTTGTTATTTTGTTTTGCTTTTGAAGAAATATCTACTTTCAGGAAAATTGCTCCTGACTGATTTTCTGGTTTGTTCAATTCTTTCTTCTCCTCTTGTGCATTTGAGGACTCTCAGGGAATTACAATATGCTGATATGGTCAAGGGAATGAAAAGAAAAAGTCCACTATAATTTGTACATTATCAATTAATAAGCCTATTGGCACCCATGTTAGTGTTAAGTATGTAGAAGAAGTCTCAAATCACATTTATCACATAAAGCAAATCACATTGCTTTGTCATGTTTTTCCTTTGATAAGTAAGTAATTTATACAGAATTAATGAACAGAACCTTTTCATTGTGAATAGCTTTTGTGGTTTAATAAAGTTATTTATTTCACACCTATAATTCTTTCATGAGCTCATATTCTTATTGGATGATAATCCACACCTTTTGTAATCTATAGAATCAAGTGTTTAGTCATTTTTCAGTTTCTGGACATTGTCTTCTTTGAGAATTAATAGGAAAGGTAGACAAAAGACAAGATTTTGTGTTAAAATTTGGATATGAACCACAATTTATTTAATGAAATAATTGAAGACATCCCAGGCTATTTCACATAGTAAAGAATGATGCGGATTATTAACCTGGGGCCTTAAAAATGTATTCTTAAATTAAAAACACATTAAAAATTGAAAGCTAACTGGAACTTGTGCCAGAGTAAGAAGTACTTTGATACTTCAGATAAAACGTGCAACAGACAGTATTATTTGTTTCAAACAAACGTACAAATAGTCTATTAGTTTCCTTGTATTAATTCAAGTTTGCCATCCAATCCATTTCCATCCATTTAAAATTGCTAACAAAATGAAATGCAAGTGGACAGGAAAATATGTTCTCTGTGGACTAGTTATGGAACTGGGGAAGTAACAGGTATTTAGTTACCTTAGAAAGAACCTTCAGAAAACTTTCATCCAGAACAACATTCACTCCTACTATTTGGTACAAATGTTAATAAAGTTTTAATTGTAAATATTCTTCCAGAAAAATGAAGAGGACAGGTAGATTCCTGTGTACTTCCACTGCGACTGCTGATGGAAATCATTTAAATGGCTTCATTTCTAATGAAATTCTTGTGACATTGTGTTGCCCTTACCTGTGCCTACATTCTCCTTGCCCCTATGGATAGTCACCTGAACTCTGTGTGTGTGTGTGTGTGTGTGTGTGTGTGTGTGTGTGTAGTGTGTGTGTGTGTGTGTGTGTGTGTGTGTGTAGTGTGTGTGTGTGTGTGTGTGTGTGTGTGTGTGTGTGTGAGATGATAGAGAAAAGGAGAGGCAGGGATAGGGAAAATAAGAGAGGCATAGTTAGACAGATATCAGAGAAAGGCAGATACAGAGAGACAGATAGAGACAGAAACAGAGACATTCTCTTATTCTCTAGTGTCTAGTTGAAAGATCTCAGAGAGAATCTTTTACTCACATCCTGGGCTTTGTGTTTAGTGAACAGTGAACTTGCGCTGTTCTTCGCCCTTTATTTCTCTCATTCTTAGCATTACTCGGTAATTTATGTAATAACAGTTGCTCTCAAGTAGATGGTTCCATTCAGTTCAGCATATGTCAGTGTTATGTAACTGATTTTAAGCATGCCCTGCTTGGTTTATGTTCTTGTTCTTCCCCAAACAGGGAAACAACCTCCCCTCTTCTTTACCATGAACTGCGACAAAGATGCTCAGCTTGAGTTTACACTTTGATGGGGAAGAAAGCAAATGTTCCATTGAAGGATTTATTCGATATCACTTTCCTAAGAGAATCTTTAACTAGCTTTCGTACTACAAATAGAATAATTATATTCCATATATATTTTTATCATTGAAAGTTTGATTTTAGAGAATGCATAGGCACACAATCCCACTGTGAACTTCAGAATTTTGAATACACCGGATTGCAATAAATTGTAGAATTCTGACTTGTGCTCGATATTGGTGTGTGCTTAGAAGTGAAGACACTGTGCCTTACTCAGGCACAGGGCAGCTCTTGACTGAATGCATCATAGTTCGGTCTCAGGCTTGCTTCTGAATCTTCTAACCAATCTCTTTCTAACATCCCATTAAATGCCCCCATTGAGGCTATTACAGAAAATTTTCTGTTCTCCATGTTTTTAAACTCAGTTTTGATGCCCTTGCTATACTGCTTTAAAAGTATTTTTTTCCTCTGTCAAATTTTCTATGTACCCTTTCCTGTACCCCAAGAATCTTCAGACCTATCCAGGTTGGAATGTTTAAGCTCAACTTCCTAAAAAAAACAACTTCATAAAAATCTTTACAGAAATTAAGTGCTCTTTTCAAAATGGTTTTTATCATTACATTAAATTAATGGGGAAGCCATCAAAATATAAAAGGTTCACAAAAATGTCACAATGCATTCTCCTTAGCTTCTTTTGGGTATACTATTAATTGTATGGACTTTAGATCTCAACTGCAAGTAGGCACTTTCACATTAGATTCTTATTCTGTGTGAATTATGCATTTTTACTTCCATTTTTCAGGTTAGGAAATTAAACTTTAAAATCTATCCTTTTCCTGGGGCATGGATGGATCAGGGAAAACTGGATTGCTCATCTAAATCCAACTGGCTTCTACGTAGTGATGTTTAAAACTACTGTATATCTCAGCTCTTCTTGAACTAGAATACCATTTACATATTTCAGTACTAAACTCCTGAATTTGCATTGTGTAATACAAAAAATATATTTATGAATCAATTTCATTTTACAATATATGGGAAAATGTGATCATAAACATTAAATAGAGCTAAGGAACCAAAAAAAACAAAAGAAAAGAAAATCAACACTATCCCTAGAGGCATGAAATGGCTTACATTAAGTTGAGAAAAGTGCTCACATCATATTCTTAGATATTATTTAACTATCTTCACTTTTGTAACAAATATGCCAAAGAAGAAAATTAAAACTATCCCGAGAGGCATGAAAGGTATTAAATTGAGAAATGCACTTACATTGTATTTTTAGGTATATTTGAACTATTTTACTGTTTTTTTTTAAGTGACCAACTTGTAGTAACAGGTGTGCAAGACATTTCCACCCTTGATGCAATTACACAAGTGATTATTATCTTAGGTATCATGCTAGGTATCATGGTATCATGATACCTAGGAGGAGAGGATGTCTAATGGAGCAGCATCTAGTCTTTTCTGGCAGAGGTTAGAAGACTTTCCTGAGAAGTAAAAAGTAAGTTGTAGGGTTTTATAGAGAAGCAAGTGGATTCAATTTCTGACTATAACCTTGTTTGCATTCAACAGGAAGGCACTATTTCAATATAAAAGGAAGAAAGAAAAATCTCTGTCCCTACATCATGAATACATAAGGCTGAAGCCGGGTGGTAACTAAGTACTCAGCCAGCCAAGCAGTAACAAGTCTCAGGCAGTAGCAAGTCTCATCAGGATTGAACTTGTTCTTGTCAAGTGCTCATAGCGGGGGGGCCCAGCAGAGATGAGACAGATAAACAAAATGTGTCCAAAATTTCTTCATAATCTTTAGAAAACCCTAACATGGAAGGCAGTGACATCAATAGAACAATTGAGACTATGTAGAATGTGTGTGACTCCGAAGATAAATCTTAAAAGAGAATTCTCAGTAAGAAGAATTTAACAGGGAAATGAGAATAGCACATCTGGGTGTGAAGGACTTCAAGAGAAGTCATAGGAAGACCACAGAATACAGGTCAGCACTGACTTCTTAGCCCCGCAAATCCTCATCTGATAATTGAGTTATTCATAGAATGTGTGTGATCCATCTGCTGGTTTACCATAGTGACCTAGGGAGAATTGTGTAGCTATTTCACAAGCTTTTAACGTTTATCACAGAACTTTAGTACAATATCCATCAAGCAATGTTTATAGAACCCAGAGTAGTAGACAATATTTTGATTATTTACTTATTTATTTATTATAATTTTATTTTATTGTGTGTGTCAGAACAAAAGCTTAAATTCAGGGCCTCAAACTCTTGCTTGCCTTTTTTCACTTAAGGAGAGTGCTGTACCACATGCACCTCCACTTCTGGCTTCTTGCTGCTGAGTTAGTGATAAGCATCTCATGGACTGGTCTGCCCAAGATTGCCATTGCCTTGAACCTTGGTTCTCAGATCTCAACCTCTAAATAGCTAGGATTACAGGCAAAAGCCTCCAGTGTATGGCTATGGGGGGGCACTTTTAAATCTAGATATCTATAGTCTTTCTATTTACTCCATTAACTGTGAAAAACACTTTATTTTCCAATTATTTCTTTACATATGTGCACACAGGTTAGTGCCTCATATGTGAAACAGCTCCATTGAAATCAGAGAAAATGTAATGGTCATTTTTATTCAACATTTATTTCATTAGCTGCAAGATCAGATAGTAATTCAGAAAGCAGTAGTAGTGTCCCATGACCACAATCCCAGCACTCAGAAGCAGCCGTAAGAGGATGGGCTCCATAGAAAGAATTTTTTTCTCTCAGAAGAGAGATGGACTGGCTAAGGAGAGGAAAACAGGAGAGAGGAGAAGAGAGAAGTGAGAAGAAATGAGAGGGAAATTGTTTTTAGGTTGTACATGATGAGACTGACTGCTAGGAAAAACATTTCTCATAGACTTTAAGCCCAGTGTGTGAAATACTTTAAAACAATCTCACATTCTCTGTAACAGTGTTAGTTTGGTTTCATGGAGTCAAGCAAAAAAAAAAAATCTCATTTGTAATTCTCAATACAAACCAGGCACAAATGTCACAGCTGTTGTTTTCCCAATGTGTTGGTATATAATAAATGATTCATATTTTCACAGTTTCTAGAATGGCTAACACCGTCTATATAGGCTGCCTTTACCTATGCAGAAGATAGAGTCCTTTAAAAAGGTTCCCTGATTTGGTATTCACAACTCTGCTTCCACAGAGGACGAAAAAGAGAAAAAGACGTCATATGGAGTAGGGCAATATATAGCTTATCTCCACCGCGGTGCAGGTCCCTGGGGGGCAAGGGACATGAGCATCACTGGGGAAAACAAGACCAGGAAATATCTCAAGGACTTTCATGTTTTTCTCAGCTCAAACATGTAAACACAGCCTGCCACTGATGGCTACACCTCCAACCCTAGCTACTCAGGAGCTCCACAAATGGAAAGTGGAGCTGTGGCTCAAGTGGTAGTAGTGCTAGCCTTGAGCAAAAAAGCTAAGGGACAGTGTCCAGTACTGACACTCACACACGCTAATGCACACACAGACACAGACACAGATAGAAGACAGACAGACAGACAGACAGACAGACAGACACACACACACACACACACACACACACACACACACACACACACACCTGCAAAAGCCCATAATGTTGCATTGCCTGTTTAAATCTCCACAAACAAAACTAGTCCCTACATGCACCAAAGCAAAGGCTTTCTAATACCCATACCGTATCTGTTTCAGGTTCCCAACTTTTTAATAGATTTTTCTCCATGATTTAGGAATATATGTGTGTGTATGTGTATACACATTTTTTAATCAGAAGTACTATCTAATTTTTTAAAAGAATATACACTGTCATACTGTTGAGTAACCTGTATTTCTAAATTAATTTGTTTAAAAACATTTTAAAAAGAAATCACTTTGACACTTTGCTTAAGCCACAACCAAATGCTAAGATCCCACATTTCATTATAATAACCCGGGCAGAGGAAATGTTTATCTTCAAGAGATATAATTACATTTCAGATTGAGGTTTTTACCTTGAAATATTTACTTAAATACCCATTTATGCTCACTTTGGGGAAAATGTTCTGTGGTCTTGGCGCAGGCTCCTCAGTGTGCAGTTTTAAGCCATTTCCTTCCTCTCCCCGTGGTACAGGATGTACCAGACAGCTGGGTGACAGCCTTGGCCATCCATGGCAAATGTTATTTTGGAAGAATTTGTCACACCTCCATCAGATCACCATGTCAGATGCCATAGCTGCCGAGAATATGGCTGTGGTACAAGAGAGGTTCTGATCACCTATTGATTGGCTCAGAAGGTGGGGACTTATATTACCACATTAAAATTAATTAAATACCAGCAAGTAACAAAGTCATTCGTGAAACTAACAGTGGGATGGTATACATGTACTTGCAGGTGTTTTTCAGACGAGATCGGGCGCGTTCAGGGTGGTATGGCCGTAGACTTGCAGGTCTTTTTCAATCCAGACCATTAACACATCATTGAGTAAATTTTTTTTAAGGTGGAAACAACATCTCATTCTAAAGAGGTGATTCATCCATCGTCTTTAATGTATTTGCTTAGATCTTGGTCATCTTCAGGATTGTATTTTTTAATATATTTTTCTTATTTTTTTAGTAGTTGTAGAAAGAAGTCACCATTCAAAACAACATTTAGGAATACAGTGGGTCATGATCAATATTATCCCTTTCAAAGTTCTCCATTATCCCTCCCTTACTCCCCACCCCCTCACTCCACTTGAAGTCATAAAGTTAATTGTGCTTAGATGCATTGTGAATAATCTCAGCATTATAATTTGTATATTTTTGCAAGTTATACTTTACTCAGGGGTGACAATTGATTCCTGCCTACAGTAATCCTTGAAGCCTTCTTGGAGCCCCACATTTTTCTCCTTCTTAGACTTCTAACTTCTAAAAATCCTTCTAAACTTGTCTCTTTTTTTCTGGTTTCTTCCTAATTAGCTTGTGTGGCGCTGATGGGCTGGAGCTGTCACCTGTGTGCCAATCATGGAAAGACAATGCAATTTCAGGGTGTAAATGTAGTCACTGATGGTCATTACGGCAATCAGTGTTGACTTCACAGCTTCAGAGAGGGCACCTCAGAAACGAACACAGTGGCATTAACCTTTCAGGAGGAAAGCGGGCATTAGCAAATCATTAAAATTTCATTGGGACAATGTGTGTCTTGGAAATCCTTCTCTTTAATTTCAGTTATTCCTAATGCACAAGGACAGAAAAGGGGCATTTCACATAACACAAGGAAGACTGAATAGACACGTTCCTACTGCTATTAGTGCATGGTTCCTATGTTAAATCTCTCTAGTATCTGTCTGTGTATCATTTAAAAATTGCATATTAAAAACAGAAATTAATCTTCATCGAACAGCATACATTTGAGCCTGCGCAAAATGATTTTTCCATCTCTTTATGTATAGCAACACTTTCCTTGTGACACATATACAAAAACATAATATAAAAAGAAAATAATACCAGAAAATGCTAAAAATCTGGGCTTGTTTTAAATAAATTAATCACTTCTTACTTGAATATGAAGACCAAGTCTCCCTACTTTCAATTTAACCAATAAATTAGTTTAGCCAATAAATTTAGTTCCGACAATACATTCACTGATTTGTCCAAAAAATATTTACTGAGTGCCTATTAGGTACCAAATTGTTTTTTAATAACCTGCACATTGTTTCTTATTTATTTTTATTATTTTTAATAGTTGTACAAAGGAGGTGCCAATTAATAAAGCAGTTTATCAATCCAATGCCTCTTTGCCATTCTCACCCCCCTTCAACCTACTTCTTCCCTTTTCTTAATTTTGTGGTGTATGCTGTGTGATCTTGAATGCATTTTTCAACACTAGAAATGAAAACTGCCATCTTGTATAGAGTGCTGTGTAAGAAAAGGGAGCAGAGGAATTTTGAAGTTAGGAGTCAGAGAAAGAGGTCTTTTCAATGTCAGTCTAAAAACTACAAAGCATAAAATCATGCAGATGTTGGGAGGGGTTCTAATAACACAAAACAGCAAGTCCAAAGTTCTTAAGGTAGAATGCATGAGTGTCTAAGAAAGAATAGGTAGCCAGGTGAAGTGGTTCAAGCCAATAATCCCAGTTACTTAAGAAGCAGAGAATGGAGATGGAGAATAGAGTATTGGGGTTGGAATCCAGCCTGGGCACAGAGAAGTTTGCAAGACTCCATCCAATGACTGGGCATGGTGATGCATGACTGTTATCCCAGTTTGGGAGCACAATATGTCTACTCAAAGTGGCATGCACTTAGCATCCCCCGTAACACAGAAAAGAACAAGTAGAAGGGTCAAAGCATGGGCTATCTCAGGAATAAAGTGACACCCTACCTCAAAAATAGGCAATATAAAAAAAAGACTAGCGGTAAGGCTGAAGTGGTAGAGCACCTACCTAGCAAGTGTGAGATCCTTAGTTCAATCCCCATAGCTGCAGAAAAACAAAAGGGCAAGCACATAAACCACCAAAGCTAGAGTAAGTGAAAGGAAAATATAGTGGCTAAAGTTAAAGAAAATAGCCTGTTACAGTACCTGTAGCACTCTAAAAACAATGGGAAGCATCTGGGATTTTACAGAGGGAAAGCCATTAGAAAATTGTGAGGAGAAGCATGCCATGTTCTGACTTAAACTGAACTGGAGATCAGATGTTTTGAAACTGATTGTATTGGGCAAAGATGGGGAAAATAAGGCCTAATTGGAGACCACACCAATAATCTAGAAGACTGATAATAAACTGGTGGTGTCTTAGATTAAGATTAATAGCAGTAAAACAGAGTTTCCATGTTCAGTTACCATAGAGTTGAGAGGGTTTAGGGATATATCTTGGCTTTGTTAGTCATTGCTGACATCTCCAAGGATGCTGATAGAAACTATCATCAGGTAATGGCATTTATTGAAATGATGGAGATGCTGTGAAGAGCGGGTCTCATGGAGTGTTTCCAGCAGCTGTATAAATTTGTACATGTGAAAGCTGAAAAAATACACTTTTTATCTTAAAGTTCTGGAGTTGAGGCAGTAAAGGTAATTCCTAGAGCAGCCTTTTAGATAGGAAGAGATTAAGGACAGCTGCTGACTTGGAAACCAAGTGAAAAATGAAAAATTCATGAAGGAGCCAGCATAGTGATCAACTGTGGCAAATGCTAATGAGAACAAATATTTACAAATACTTAATAATAAGACAGACCATCCGCTTTTGGATTTAGCAATGTGTGTATAGCTATATTTGCATTTTTATGTGCATTTTCTTAAAATTAATCATAATAAGCCTATCTAGCTATGGCCAGAGCAGCCATTCAGTGGGAAATGAGAGAGATTAAGGAATATTTGAAAGGAAACATGATACTTTAGGGAGAATTCTGTTGGATATTTTCCTCTAGTTTCTCTCAAATCAGTCTCATGAACTTGCTTATAGAAACAGAAGGGAGGCATGGTTCTACTTCAGATACACATTTCCTAAGATGGAGTTTGGACTCCTTGAAAACTAAATAGAGGAAGAGACAAGAGCTGGAAGCCTTTGCGAGAAAGAGCTCTGTCAGGAGCAAGACAGCAGTTTATCTGTCAGACACTAATGTCCATTCTCATTTGACAAATTTGAAGCTGAGATTCTTGCTTTGATCCTGTGGCTGAGGTTTCAGCCTAAGCAAGCACATTTCTCCTTTTATTCCTGTTTAATTTTCTTTCCTCAGAACTGCCGAGTCCACTTATTCAAATCTGCCTCTCGGTAAAATGTCAGTAAGCCAATTAATCCATTTCCTTAATGAGAACGCTCTATTACAAGAATGGGTAACTTCATAGACTTATATTGAACCTATCAATCTTGCATGCGGAGGAGAACATGCCAATTATCCTAGCAATCTGGTTCATTACTGCAGTGTTGGCCACGTTGCTACACAAGCCTACAGCATAATTCAATTGCCCTGTAAGGGTGAGGTAGTTGGGCATGAAAACTTGTTGAGAGTCTGTTATATGCTAGGCTAGGTCAGGAGCTTGATGTCCAATCCCTCATTCTACTTTCTCTATTAGCCTCTGAGGAACAGCGACTTTGTAGACCCTGTAGGAAAATGAGCCCTGCAAGTTGGGTAGTCATTGAACTGTGAAGCCATTTAATGGCCTCCAAATGATAGTAATCCATAAGTAACAACACCCTACTGGCTTTATGAAATCAATTTATGAATCTTTTAATGATTAGAATATTTTTTCCAACTTTCGCATAGCGAAAGAGAATGGAGTTTTTATCAGGACAAAACAGCCAGTGTGGTCTAAATTTAATAAATGCTGCACAAGCAAGCTCCTTGCTTTTTTGTTCTTTCCTTGACATTCTAATCTGACGTACATGCAAAACCACTGAGTGGAATGTCAGCATCATTTTCTATGGCCATAATCACTCTGAATGCTAGGTTGACCATACTGTTACAGTTGAGCCATCACTTGGAGAGAGGGTTAGCATGTTACAGATGAAAGGAGGATGATTCAGAGTGCCAGAAGGCTGAAAGAGAGAAACAGAGAGATGAAGGAGAAGCAGGACAAAATCTAGAGCAATTCAGGAATCCTCATCTCACATTGTTCTAGGAAAGTAGCATGAAAAAATATTTTAATGTTTTCTTTACAAGAAAATTATATTCCAGATCTTTAGGTATCTCCTAGGGAATCATTGGGAAACTAACGAGGACTGTTTTAATATCTGAAGAAGGCTTTTGATTGCCAGTATGTGGATGCTATATGGGAGATAAGCCACCTGAGAACACAGGCCTGTCCAAAATACCAATGTGTTCTTCCTTAATATAAACCACTGGTTTCAGCTGTGTATGTCAGAACTTCAGTAAACCTTTTTGCATATTCTCTTCAGTTTCCTGACTCTTCTGGAAAGTACATTTATTAAGAAGTATTACAATAATATCTTTATATGTGTGTGCATAAGAATATATGTGTTTGTGGGTGCTCATAAAATTCCATTCGTCAACTTCAACATTGGGTTCTGGTTTGGGCTTTTCTATGGGCTTTTAAAAAGTTACTTTTTTGGTTGTGATTACATTTTCTTAAAGTTTGTGTGTGTGAATATGTGTTTGTGCTTCTTAATAATTTGCATCAGAAAATGAGGGACTTCAATTTTGCTCAACATAGCTATCACCATCATTAACTGAACACAGCTGCAATAGTTTCTAAAAGTAAAACTGCAGATGAAATTATAGCTGATGCATTAGGTGCCATCCACAAAATGTCTCGTTCCCAATTTAATGAGATGTCTCATTTTCTTGTAACATTTGTACATTTCTCAGAGAAGAAATAACATAAGATCACACATCCTTTAGGGAAAATATGCATCTATGCTATAGAAAATAGAACACAAGGCATTCTTTCTAAGTAGAATTCAAATACGCAGAGGGAGACAGAATATGTGAATGGATAAAACTTACCAGATAGTCCTAAACATACAGCTAAGCAAATGAAATAAAAAAAGATCTGAGAAAGGTGCTGATGCCAGGCTGTCTGCGGTTGCTGTGTGTGTGTGTGTGTGTGTGTGTGTGTGTGTGTGTGTGTGTGTGTGTGTGTGTGTGTGTGTGTGTGTGTGTGTGTGTGTGTGTGTGTTCCTAATGACTTACATTGTGAATGTATCATGATATCCTATGGAACGTGTGCCCTGAAAAATGTTTTTGCCTTCCTCCACTACTTATGGTGCAATTGGTTACTCTTTCTTACTAAGAGCATAAGAAAGAAGAGAGTTTCCCAAGACACTAATCTTCACTTCTTTACCAAATTTTCATCTGTATGGATTATAAATCCAATTGAGCATGCATAATATTACAGTCATGACTGCCAACAAGAGTGTTAAGCCAGTATAGGGACAGGGGCAACTGACTGAAAATATAAGAATTAAAGAAGTAGCATCAAATATGCAGAAATAAGAGGTAGATATACACTGAAGAGTGAGAATCTTGACTCCAAGTCTAGTGGAAGGTGGTCAAGGCAGTTACTCGCTCTATTCAGAAATCATCTGAAAGGCCAGCCAACTGACATTGCTATAAAGATGGACCACTTAACATACTCTCCAAAATTTTGTCATTCAGGAGTTAGGGTCCCTTTTAGTTATTACTGGCTTGCGTAAACTAATATGAGTCTTTTTGTGCATTCAAGTTTGCTGCTGAAAAGAGTAGGGCTTGGTATAGCTATCAGAAATACTGTGATCCTTGCTTAGGGCCTAGATGCCACTTAGCAGCCTGCTCACTGTGTAAACCTACAAGGCAAGTGGAGAGCCATAAGAGTACGAGATAGAGACTTACAGTGTTTATATTGTTCTTTCATTAAAAGAGGGATGGAAAGTTTCTCCTCCAATGATTCTGGCCATCATTTCCCCTTCTCCCAATTATCTATTTTCCTCTATAGCCATTTGGTGGATCACATACAAGTCCATCTACTCAAATATCTAATACACTTAGGAGTGAAAAGAGATTTGAAGAGCCATTACAAACTAGTAGGATGCAGTCTCACGCTCTTCGTTTCTGAACACTCAACTTTTTAAAGAGGTTTGTCATACCCTTAAGCTGCTAATGAAGATTTTAATAACCCACTCTGAATGTTTCATCACAGTGCTAATGCATGATTGGCCTTCCAATTTCCCTTTATCTTGTTCAACTTTTTAAAAAATGTTTTGTTATTCTGTTTATCACTTTCTGGAATGTGTGTTATGATTTGTGTGTGTGTGTGTGTGCACGCGAGCGCGCACGCACACACACACACACACACACACACATGTGAGCATTTACTCCAACCATGTCAATCCCAGAATATAAGTACCATAAGGACAAGGACCATTTTTTAGTTTCACTGAATTCAAAATCCAAGATTGAAGAAAACTGATTGAAGAAAACTGATATACTATATTAATTGTAGTCAAATTGAACCACCCACATTGTGGTTCTAAACGAGTGCAATGAAAAAGTTACAAAGAAAGTTCTCCTGATTGACTAATTAGGAAAACAACTGTGTCAGAAAATTCCATTGCGGATGTAAAGTGAAATGTAAGTCTTTCAGTAGGCATTAATTTTCTGAAAAACATATTTGCCTCATTAGTAGACAATGGGGACTCCCCATTAGTTGAGTAGAGGGAAACCATTAACAACTTAACCCAAGACCATAATCTAGTTTGTGCAGAAGGTATTTGTTTTAGTTTTGAAAATTGCTTAGGCCGTTTGAAAAGTTAGAGGTAGGGAAATATTCCTTGAATTCAACACAGTTACCCAATTTATCATCAAATGCCATAAGAAATCTTATTTATATGTAACATTGTAATTGATAGGACCTATCATCTTCTTCTCAAGTAATTAGTTTTGGGAGGCCTCTAAGGAATCTATGAGTTATGGGGGGAAAAAATCCAAATCTCTCACTACATCCATATGAAGGTTAATTACCAAGAAAAAAATCTGACATCATATACATCAGCTATGATTACCTGAATGGCAGCTAGCTCCTGGGGAATCTCAGTCCATAAAATCCATTAGTTGTAATGATAATGACTAATGATCTTGCATGCAGGTCATGAATGTATCCTCTGCTCATCCTCCTGTTTTTATAAAAATTATGATTTGTGTACCACCCTATACTCAGTCTCCCAATTAATCTAAACAACAGCCAACATCTTCCTCTCCTTACCTGCAGCAATAATGATATGACCTGGGTTGCAAAGCTGTTGTTTTCTTCTTTCCTCAGTCAAGCACTCAAGCAACTGCTACAATGTTACCAGCTTCTCTACTAAGATGTGGCCTTTTCTGAACTGTTCACCAAGGAAATCTTCATCTTCTACTGCTCTCCTCATTCTTTCAATGTTTTTGGGTCTATTTCATTTTCTTCCTAGCTTGTCTGAATCATCTTTCTTCCTCAATGGGTTCTTTACAAGCCTGTCGTCCCATTCAGAGCTTGCCTGAACTCAGCAACCCTAGCAGATAGAAGCTCCACATTTTGACACACCACCAGCAAACCTCAGCTTCTGGGGCTACAGGAGGGAAGGTCCTCCTATAAATCATGACCTAAACCAGTGTCACGACAAAGAAACCTGAGAGATGTTGTGCAGTGCATGGAAAACCTGGTGAGCTAACGCTACACAAATATTCTCTGCATGATAGCATTAACTTGAGCACCATGGATGGGTCTACCAACCAAAGTACCAAAGTATCTGTTGTCAACTCACTGTCATCAATATTTTTAATGATTGTTCTTAACAGATATGTTTACCCTTTTATGCTTCCCTTCCCTAGATGTGATTCTAAGATGTTTACTTTTCTCTTCAGAGAGGTAAATGTAATTAGAGTATTAGAATTATTAGAATATTAGAATTAGATAAATATGAATACTCTATGTATTTAATTTTTTAATAGCAGGGACTTTTTACTTCTCTTTTCCAAGTGGAAAAAAAATCTGGAAAAAATCATTGTGTTAAGATTTTATTTAACAAAACATTTTAGAACATTTTTTATTTAAATAATTGCAAGTATAGTACATAGCTACCAGGCACTTTTGTCCATTTTTTCCCCATTCTTTTATTTGCTAACATCTTATATTATTACAGTATATTTGATTCAGTAATGAACCAATGGTGATTAGTTACTTTGTAACTAATGTTCGTTTTCCATTCCATGATTCTATCCAGAATATTATATAGCACTTAGTTGTCTTGTGTCCTTAAGCAACTCTGGTATGTGAGAGTTCTTCACTCTCTCTTTGTCTTGGTTGACTCTGTAGAATGAAGGAATATTTTGTAGAATGTTCGCCCAGAGGGAGTTGTAGATTGCTTTGCTTCCCATTAGATTGGAGAATGGGGTTGAGAATAAAAGAGCATATGGATGGAGCCCATTCCCAACCCGTTCTCTCCCCTCCCCATCATCCCATCAGTGCTGCATCCAGCATGACCACTGCTCCTGCGACCCTTGATCACCAGGTTGAAGTAGCAATGGTCAGATTTCTTCTCTGTATTCTCTCCCATGAAACCGTATTCTTTGGAGGGAAGTTACTGTGTTTCGCTCACTTGTGTGGACTTTTAGGCACCACTGTTTTGAGGATAAGGAGTGAAAATATGGAAATATTTTACACAAGCAGTTTGGCTATCCCTCCCACTCCTGTTTATTTATTTAGCTATGCAGTAATTTGCTTATACCAGTATGAATTTATGGATGTTTATTTTATTCTCTGGCTTATATACCATAGCTATTCCATTGCTCAAATCCTTCCAGGTTTAGCTATTGAAAAATGGTTTTCATTTGTTCTTTTTTCCTTGTGATTGGGGAAAAGTTTGAATAATTATACTTCTCTAGCACCATATTTTGTATATTCATCTTATATACTTCCTGCTCCTGTTTTAAAAATAACTATTTCTCAAAAAGTTCTGCTTCCATTTACTGGAAAATGATATTAGAATTCAAGATCTTAGGTGACAGGCCTGTTCATTTCTTCTGCACTAGCATTGTTTCTTGATCCTTCCTGACAAAGCAAGGAAAGATACATGTTTTCTCCACTGAGAAGACATTTGACTGAGGTCACCACAGTTTTGCTGGTATCTCAACATTTTTAGACCATTCCTTTCTTATCTGAGTCATCTCAGCAGTTGTGGAAATCTGCAAAAGGATAAAGAAGAAGCAAGTGAATTTAAATGAATGTGAAAGTCTTGGTCCTAGAAGACTACATTCTTTGTTCAGGTGGTAGTGCCCTAATCAGTCATCTTTCAACTGGTTAAGTGTCACAATCTATACACACACACACTCCTCTCTCTCTCTCTCCACTCCCATGCATCACTTAACAATGTGACATATTCTATCATTGGGTGAATATCTGAGGGCATACATGCACAAATTAAGATGGCTACAATGTCACTAGGGGATAGAATCACGCAGGACCACCATTGTGTGTGCAGCTGACACTGATCAAAATGTTGCTATGCTTGCTGAACAACTCTTTTACAAACATACTTATGCATTATTTTTGCTCATTTGTTTTTATCACTATGTAGCCCTGGATGGCCTAGAATTTGCAAGCTTCCTGCTTCTATTTTCTGAATACTAGGATCATGGCATTAAGGCTAGGCATGTGCCATCATACCCGACATGGTGTGTGTGTGTGTGTGTGTGTGTGTGTGTGTGTGTGTGTGTGTGTGTGTGTGTGTGTGTGTGTGTGTGTGTGTGTTCTAATAAGAGTTAAGGAATTTAAATCTTATCCAATGAAACATTTACTCCATTGTCCAATTTTATTCAACAAATCATTGAGTTGGTATAACTCTTAATTCTCCAATGTTTCTTTTGAGCTGTTTAGTTCCCTTCTTTTTGGTTTTTTATTATTATTACCAACCTTCCTCATGGTCCATGTGTGTGAGATAACAGAGATGCCTTAGCCATGAAAGGAAGAGTAGAAGATGTTTTTAATGTGTTATTTTAAGTCCCTCCAGTCTTGAGACTGGGAGAGAGTGAGAACAATGGTTATTTATATCAGGAGGTAAGCCCCAGAACCACACAGGGAGCAGAAGAATGAACACTGATGTGCTAGTCAGCAGGGCTCCAACATCTGGGTGACTACCAGACTCAGCATTTTCTTTTTTTCTGCTATTACTAAAATCAGCAGCCAAGGACTCTATTCAACCTTAATTGATTCTGCAGCTGCCTCATCCAAAGTCATCCCATAAAATGTCTCTCATCCCACAGTCTCAGAGCCTGCTTTTAATGAATGTAGAAAGTCCTGTCTGTCAGACAGACGTTTTCATCACCAAAGTAGAAAACATCTCTAATAATGTGAGCGTCTTGAACACAAACTTTTCTCAGAGAGAGCCGGAGAGGCGCAAATTTCTCTGTAGGTGTCTAAAGATTGAACTCAAATTTGAAACCGAGAAAATTACATAAATGAGAGAAATAACCATCAGCACAGCTTAGCATCACTCTCTCATGGAAAGTAAATAGGCCAGAGAAAAGGAATTGTGAAAATGTGATTTAAGAAATAAGTTTTGCAACTGTTCAGAGAAGAATCAAGCTCTGTCTCCTGCAAAGGCTTCCTTAAGAGACTAGCATGATTGTATCATCATTTAGAATTAGTGTTAATCTAAAGTCATTCTTGGTATTAATTCAATGCAGACATACAAGATAAAATGCTGAGAATGAATAAGGGAAAATAGCATAATAACAAGATGTAACTTCTAAACATTTAAGATTGTATGTCAATTAAAAATTGAAATCTTTCCATGCAATAAATGCTTATTAAGTATTAAGTAGTTAGTAGATAGTGTCACCTACTATAAGGATGCAAATATTAATAAAATAGACAACCTTGGATGATAGGATGTGTTGTGTGATTATGAGAAGGATAAGAATTGTTAGTAAGAATATTATCCAAATGCTCACAAATGCCAACCCCTCTGAACTGAGTTCCGCTGCACATGGAGGTGACCAACAGAACAGGTAAAGAAGAGAGGTCACGGGTCCAAGGAGTTAGATACACAGATGTCAACTCAAGTGACTTCAACAACATTAAATACTTGATATATGACAGGAGACTACACACACACACACACACACACACACACACACACACACACACACACACACACACACACACACACACGGCCAGAGGAGTAAGTGGAGTTTAAAGAGTAATAATATAAGAATCAAGTCTTAAAAAGAACATTCTCTATTCTCTTCTCATTAGTTAAGTTTCCCAAGAACAAGAGCTATCTCATAACATGAATGGATTCTCTGTTCTTAATAAGAAATAAAATTATATCAGGGCATTTATTTTTAATAGTCCTATAGAAAAGTTATGATCATCATCATCATGATCATCATAAAATAACAATGAAACAATGAAAATAAAATAACAAAAAATAATGAAGATTGAGTAAATGCAATTATAACTTGATAAACTATCCGTTATATTGTAAGCTCATTAAAGACAGAAATTTGACCTGAAACATTAGCACATAATAGCAATACAGTGAATATTTGCAAGTACATGAGTTCCCAGCCTCAGTTACAGAAAAATTTAAGAGGCTGAAGTTAGCAAAAGAAGAATGAGAGCTTTTGGTAAACTTATTCGCAGCTAAGAAATGGTAAGGTCAAATTTCAAGGGTTTGATGACTCTTTTCATTCATGCTAAGAGACTTGGCCATACATTTTATAAATTTTAATCCAGAATGTTTACATGTTAGCTTGTTTAAATAAATTAAATAACATACTGCAAAAGAACCCAAACCATTACGCTTCAGTTTAGTGAGAGTAATGGAGAGGGATTTTACAAGTATTTGCACCAACAGAGGGCACTCTACACCTATTTAAACAGGTAGAGTGGCAAGGTTGGAGGTGAGTCAAGGTTAATTCTTAAACCAAGGCTCTGATGATGGAAATGAGATTTAACAAGGTATATCACCCAAAGCTTTGCTGTACTCAACAACCCTGGGGGTAATACAACAGTGCTCCCTCATCCATAAACTTGATGTGATTCAGCCGACAACAAAGGTAGCATAAATAATCAGGAAGTAGAGACTGAAATGTTCCCATCTGTCTTTCCCCCTCTCTTGTCATATTTATAGGTAAGGCATTATGCAGAACACTTAATCTTGAAGCAGTAAGCAATAAAAAAAACCATCCCCAATTAAGACATGTTTGTCCTTGCTCAGCCAATATCAAGATCACAATATGGTATCAGCAAGTTAAGACAACAGACTGATTCGATTTGTAAAGCAAATGATTAGAGTACTTAAAATTCAACAGCAGCCTTGTTAGTAGGCGTTCCTACTTGCTTTGGGATCAATGTAGCGAAACTAACCAAAGATTCTAAAGTCAAATGTACCAAGTATGCCATCGATTTGCTTTTCTTCTGCAGCCGTCTCTCCTCTCTGTGGCTACCTATGTGCCTGATAGTTCCAGCTGCATATGAATTTCTTAGTTGTGATTTTTCCAAAACAATGTTATAGTTGCTCCCTTGGAAATCTCATAAGCTCAGTGATCACATAAATAACCTTCCATAAGATCATGAGATTATACTTTATTGCTGTTTGAAATGCCACATGAATGTTGAAGATAGTACATATATTGAATCCAATGTTTTCTTGTACCTCCTGTATTCTGCATTTGTTTCCTATGGAATTCATAACAAATTACCACAAAGAATGTAGATTTAGATGGCAGACATTTGTTCTCTCCTAGTCCAGGAGGCTAAAAATCTGAAGACAGGGTGTCAGCAGGGTTTGTTCTTGCTGAAGGATCTGAAGGAGAGCAAGTTCTCTGTTGCCACTATTTCTAGTGGTCTCCTGCGGTGCTTTGCATTCTTGGTTCCCAGCTCTACAGTCTCAGTGGTCCCATGCTGCCTCCCTGTTGTCTCTCTTTTCAAAAGGCCTTCTGAAAAGTCAATGCACTTCAAGCACATTCTCATACAGTAGGATGTTTTCTTTACACATGTCTGCAATGATCCCAGGTCTACATAAAGTCACATGGACAGGTACCAGGAATTAGAGCTTCGGCTTTCCTTTGGGGCCATGCAGTTCCAGTCACAACATGGCTTCTTATGGAACTTTACCCAAGGTAAGTGGTGGAGGAGCTTTTGAATTCTGGTGAACTTGGTGTTCCTTGGTAGGGTCTTGCTTTTCCAACTGGCACACACAACAAGACAAACAAGCCACCCAAACCCTGGATCAACCTCATTGTATCTGAAGGAGTTTGTGGCAAGATTCTGTCAAAAAAAAAAAGCCATCTACTGAGGTGAAAAGATTAAGGGTGCCTGGTGGCCGGCAATATAACAGGAAAGACAAGTACATAGAAATGAAAACCCATGAATTTTCCCAAACTCATTGTCATCCCAGTTTACCAAATACAAAATCAGTTTCCAAATAGAAGTATTGCAGATCACATGCCTTTGTTTGAAATAGAATAGCAACTTTTTTTTCTGTCAGTCATGGGGCTTGAACTCAGGGCCTAGGTGCTGTCCTGGAGCTTTTCTGCCCAAGGCTAGTACAGCACCACTTCCTATTTTCTAGTGGTTACATGGAGATAAGTCTCACAGACTTTTCTGCCTGGGCTGTCATTGGGCCACAATCCACAGAACTCAGACTCCTGAGCAGCTAGGGTTACAGGTGTGAGCTCCAGCCCCTGGCCTTAGGAGTAATTTCTTTAATACCACACACACATTGACTCTCTCGCTGCTGGAAGAGAGCCATTTGGGGTGCCAGATGAATCTTTTTCATTTATTTATTTATTTATTACAAATAGCAATATGCATTTTGTAAAACCAAACAGAAATATAAAGGTCAATGAGTCAATGATAGGTAGGCACAAACATAAAACTGATTTTTTTTCTTAAGAAAAGATTATGTTACTATTTTATCTGTGTGGGCATACAATGTTTAGTCCTCATTTACAGCTGGTAAAAGGTACAATGGCAGGTGTTAGTGTGGAGAGGATGAGTGATGAGTTATTCCATGCACAGGTAATGATGCAGCAAGGGAGAGTCTATTAGAGCAAATGAGCAGCCAGCAACAGCAATGAAATCATTACAAAGAGATATAATATAGTTTATACAGGAATACATATCTTTCTGGCAGGGCCATTGTATTTGCTGGTGCATCTCACATTCAGATATGTTGTTCAAAAACTCGCTTTGGATTTAGATCAAGAAAAAAAAAAAGAACAGGAAATTTGTCAGGTCTCAGCCTTGATCTCTCCTTGTTTCTCAGGGTTGCTGACACAAACTTGATTTGCATTTCCTCCTGCAATTTAGGTGCCTCTCTTTAAATCCATAATTCCTTCCCACAACTAGAGCCATTGTGTTTCTTCGCTTTCATACCATGCATTTGACCACTTAGGCTGTTATTCCATCCTATGAAATAAGACAATGTGCTCTGTGTATTATTCTACCACAGACATCTTTTGAAAGATAATGCAGAACACTTATGTAACAG
Source organism: Dipodomys merriami (assembly GCF_024711535.1). Taxonomy (NCBI): domain Eukaryota; kingdom Metazoa; phylum Chordata; class Mammalia; order Rodentia; family Heteromyidae; genus Dipodomys; species Dipodomys merriami. The sequence goes on from NW_027202826.1 coordinate 19,766,068, forward strand.
GAATTTGAAGCTCAGTGTCTTGTTCAGGAGAAAATTATCTCTGGCCTGGTCTTTCCTTTCGTTAAAGTTATATAAGACCATTGACATTTTTCAGTTATAAAATGTCCCCCCTTAAATGTGACATTTTAAGAGTTTGTAAAGAGAAATAAACTAGGAAACAGTTTCATAATGGCTTTATGATTACATGTCTCTGTTTATATCCCAGTGCTATCAATCAACCAAAGGTGCTACTTCAGGTAAAGAACTCACCTGTAAAATGAACAAAATAACACAAGACTCATAGCTTGTGGTGAAGATTACATAAAATAATTAGTGTAAAATACTGAGCACAATATTTGTACAGTGAGTACTCTTTGTCAAACCAAAGAAAATATTGAAAATAAGCATTTCCAGAATAATTCTATGGAATTAAAAAATGCCACTTAAAATACAATTTCCTATTTAAAAAAATAAAACAGAATGTAAAATTCAAAACAAGAAGTCAAATACATCAATGTCACTGAAGTGTTCAAGCAAAGGATCCCTCAGTTGTAGAAGATGAGACTAAATGACTGCACTTCACATCATAGCTGGGCCTATATTTTTAATATATACTTTTATTGTAAAAATAGTGTGCAGAGGGGTAACAGTTACATGAATAAGGCAATGAGTACATTTCCTATGGAGCATTGTTACCCCTCCTTTGTTTTTCCTTTACCATCCCTTCCCTCCCTACTTCTCCAATTCCTCCCCACCCCCAAAGTTGTAAAGTTCATTTTCAACATACTGTCTTGTACATCTAATTGTTACAATGAGCCAGCCTACATCCTTGTTTCAGCATTTTATTTCCCTTCCCCTCCCCAAATTAGTAAAATGTATACTTGTATTTTTTGTAGAAACAGCCTCTCATCCTGTGTCTGCTCAAATTTTTTTAACTTATTTGGGAAATTGTAAAACTATCTTATCTTCTATTTTTTGTTATTTTTAAAAATTATAGTTCAAAAACTGAGAGTAGAAGTCTGACATCAATGATCTCCACTTCCTCAGAAATCTTAGAAATCATCAACTTTGGGTAGGTTGGGCAAATCTTTTGGGGTATGTGTACGTGTGTGTGTGACTCTGTGTATCTTAAGATATATTTTGCTCAAAGGGAGCATGACTTTGATAAACTAATCTAAGCTACATCTCAACACTGTACCTTTTTATAAGTGAGGTAATACAGCTTCATTGATCACCCCTGTTCACATTTTCTCTCCTTCAGTCCATAGTCAATCTTTTGAGATGGCATCATCTGGGTGGGTTACTCTATTGGAATAGCAGTATCTCTGTATAAGCCCTAGATCCTGGATCCTGCATTTAAACAAACTTTGTTCTTCTAAGAAATAAGCTGCACACCTTTGATTACCTAGCACCTAACAAACACTGTCCTGTCTCTGAATAACTCCTTGTGCAATGCACAGCCTTTTCTTCCTTGAGTTTTGGTCTGTGAGTCAACCATGACTCATTGGCTTGGAGGAGCTTACACAGGAGCAGGAGTGTCTGGCAGAACTCACCCTGGAATAGAAAGGAGTAGTGGGACACTTTCCTTCCACCTTCTGAGCCTTTCAAGATTATGTGGAAATCCTGAAAGTTTACATTTTCTCTTTAGAATGAGAATAACTTCTTTTCAATTTATTATTTTAATTCTGCATGTAGATCCTTTTTTGGCAAGCCTAAGTGGGAACACTAACTTGGAAAACAATTCTTTCTCTCCTCTGTATCCATGAAATCTGTCTTTATATTTATTGCCTAGGTGTCAGTGTTTGTTTATACTTGACTGTTGACTTATTGCCTGGCATGTGCTGGGCATCAGGCTAGTTGCTTGACTAAGTGAATCCTTCCACATAATTCTAGAAGCAAAACACATTTTTTTAGACTTTTAAAAATTAAGGGGGCTAGGAAGGTGGCTCAGTGGTAGAGTGCTTGCTTTATACACATGAGGCCCTGGGCTTGATTCCTCAGCACCACATAAGCAGAAAAAGCCAGAAGTGGTGCTGTGGACTTAAGTGGTAGAGTGCTAGCCTTGAGCTGAAGAGCTGAAGAGTACCCAGGCCCAGAGTTCAGGTCCCATGATCAACAAAAATAAAAAAAAATTGAGACTCCAAGTGGCTCAATACTTTCCCAAGATATGCTAGTAAACTGAATAGTTGGAATTTAAAATGAGTCTGACATTAGAAAATCCATAACCTTTTAACTCGATGTCATGATTTGAATGTCCCCTCCAAACTCATGGTGAAGTTTAATTGCCACTATTACAGGATTAATAGTTAGGATATTTAAGAGGTGATTGGGCCACAAGGGCTGATCCCTGATGCATATATTAATGACATCATTGCAGGGGTAAGTCCCAGATCAAAAGGGTGAGATCCACCCAATTTACTGTCATGTGCATGCTTGCTTGCTGCCCTGTGCTATGGTATCATGCAAATCTCTAGATTCTATCACTGGACTCTTGCACTTGCCAGTCCTCACATTTGTGGGTTGAATAAATGTCTATTGTTTATAAATTACCCAGCCTGTGGCATTCTGTTACAGCAGCAGGAAATGGACAAAAATACTAAGTCATGTTACAAAACATGTATTGCCTTTTTTATTTTCTCCTTTTGCAGACTGTCCCAATACTTTTCCCTTAAAATATTTCTTGCTGTTTCTGGGAATTCTCTGCCAGGCTGGCCCATCTGGTGCTATTTTTTTCTCTAGAATTTCACAGCATTGCTATTCTATTCAAAGACAAACTTCATCATTTCCTCGAAGAACTACTTTTCCCCACCTGACAGTGGTCATTCCACTAGGACCACCATGCTGCACCCTGAGTTCTAATGAGCTGAGTGTGGGTTTGAGGATGATAGCAGGATCTCAAGCACTTGTGCAGGTAACCCACGATGTTGACATCCATCCTATGCACATGCTCAGCTCGGCATCAACCTCCAGGTAGCAAGTGCTTGGGCTGTCTACATAGAACAATGGCTGCATTCCAAAACTCTGCTGGTAGACTGAATGGCAGTGCAGGTATTTGGGGAAACATTGACTCTTCACTATCCAACAAGTCACACAATCAAGTATCTTCGAGAGGATTGTGGGGAAGTTTTCTGTGTTGGTAATTTCACTTGGATGTATAAAACTCACAAACTGTTTCTTAAAACCAGTTTTTCAGTACGGATTCATAACCAGGTCACAGAAAGTGGAAGGCAGATACTATGCAGATACTGGACATAAGGAAACCTTATGTCCAACTAGAGATGTTCATGCTATTATCCTGAATCCTAGAGAATAGATGTCTGGTGTTCAGCTTTGTACAGACAAGCAAAATTAAGATAGGCCATCTTGAGAATTTGGGGGGGGGAGGGAAATCAAGCATATCACCAAACTGCCCACAATGCCAAGGCAAAACTGGCCTGAATAGGGACAATACTGTACTGAATAGGGACAATAACCATTAAAAATGATGACTAAAATATCATCTGGTGCCTGTCCAATATTTCCTGGTTGTTGGCAAGAATTTCCATCAATGGAAAGGCCATCTCATTGGCTAATCAAATGTGGTCCTCTGTCCCAGAAGGGAAATGAGAATTGTCCCTCTTCCCATGTTTTCTGTGATCAAGGTGGTGCAGAAACGTGTCCACCATGAACAAATAGACAACAAGAAACATGTAGACAACAAGAAACATAGGTGGCTAAATGATGTGCAATTTTGAAAAACAAATTGCGGAAGATTTAAGAGTCAATATCCTTCTTCCCATGGGAACCCTCAGTCTTGTTTGGTTACAAAAAGTGTCCTCATTTCCTTCTCCAACTCAAACCTCAGACTGAGAATTCTGACACAGAACAGAGTAGAGAGGTAACTTGGATATGAATAAGCATCCTCCTTCACTTTTTGGATGATGAGCTTGAGGTTGGGATGAACTATTACAAGCAGATCCAGCAGGTGAACCTCTCTAATTCTCATTCATTATTCCGCCTGTAAAAGAAAATCATACAGCATTTTTATTGGTGATCAACATGGTCTTAACTAAGCAACCTGGATTCATTTACCATTGAGGCAGCCTCTGGATGCACAGTACTAAACTGTGCTGTAAAGAAGTGGATGGAAACATTGGGTTACCATGATTCCTCTGGTAATGATCTTATTTTCTACCCAAGGATACGATAATATAACAATAATAATCAAATGGATAATAAGAAAATACAGAAGGACCTGAACAGTCAAAACTGATATTCACCTAGAACTTTTTGTCTTCTGATTGAGAATGCTGGAACTTACACTGAGTCCTATACTGACATGGGGTTTCAATCCACAAGTCCAGTTTGTGGCAATTGTGCAGATGATTATTTAGTGGGAAAGGGAGAAGCAGTAAGATCTAAGGAGGCTGCAGGTTGAGACAAGACACAATAGAGACATGAATAGCGGTCAAGCAGAGGAAGATTTTTTTTTTCCTACCAGTAATAAAGGAAAATGGAGATGGCTCAATTTGCCTTTCTCATCTGGATTCTAAGCTTTTCTTTATTGCTCTGTCTGGCTTTGTTCAACCATGCCCAAACTTCATGGATAGTTAGCAATGTTTACATGGCATTAAACCAACAACATGCTAATAACTGTTTGGCTAATCATATATGCCAAAAACAAGGACTTGGAAGACAGAGAAAAATTTTAGCCTAACTTCTTCCCCTACTACTCAGTTGAGCATTGAGAGACTCAGTGTCTTTATCTACTAGATGGAAAGAATTACCTAGATGTCACTAATGATTTTTTTGGGGGGGTTGTCATGGGGCTTGAACTCTGGGCTTAGGTACTGTCCTTGCATTCTTCAGCTCAAGGCAAGCGCTCTACCGCTGGAGCCACAGCACCACTTCCAGTTTTCGAGTGGTTTATTGGAGATAATAGTTTCACGGACTTTCCTTCCCGGGCTGGCTTTGAACCACGATCCTCAGATCTCAGCCTCCTGAGTAGCTAGGATTACAGGCGTGAGCCACCGGTGCCCGGCTCACTAATGATTTTTTGTTATTTCTTATTTCTTTTTGACTAAAGAAAAAGAAAGTTAATATTGGGCAGAGTGAAAACAGGTGAAGAAGATATAATTATATTCCTTCTAAAGATTATTTTCTCTAGTTTTATTGATCACTTTTTAGGATTATATGAAAAAAGTTATTGGCCATGTGCATATATTCACAAAAATTGACTAAAGTATGAAATGCACAGTGAAGGATTCTGACGGCATAACTCCTTTGACAAACCAACTTACACTTAAAAAATGAATACGCTTTTATCAGAAGGGGGTTGAGGTCAAGGGAGGAGGGGCAGGAAGGAAGGGTAGGAGAATACAGTCATACTATACCATGTACAAATGTGAAAAAATGGAACTAGATAACTTAAGGGGAGGGATGGCAAAGAACAATGGAAGAAATGCATTGAATTAATATACTGACATGTTGAATTGAAACCCCCTTGTCTAGCTACTTAAAGATATTTTTTAAAAAAGATAATTGTGGCCAAATAATTTTGGCCAGTAAATGCAAATAGAAAGTCTGAGTGAAACATACCCAAAGATGAAAGTACAAACTTTCATTTATGCATAAAAATCATATTCAGCATTTGAATCATCAACATAAATTTTCTGATGAAGTTTTGATTAGGAAGAAACACATGTATAATAAAATAATAGCAGTGACAGTTGTCTTTATGTGGACAGAAAATAATCAGTCACAATAAAATTCTCATTTTTTTTTCTTTTTTGGTGTAGGTACTGGGGTTTGACCTCAGGGCTTCATTTCACACTGTCACTTGGCTTTTTCATTCAAGGGTTATACTCTACGAGTTAAGGCATAGCTCTACTTCTGGTGTTTTCTTGATTTCTTGTGATCACATGATATGTAGCATCAAACAACTGTTTTTTTTTTTAAGTAGTTCATTGTGAAGTCTAAAGCAAATTCATGGTTCTTTTTAAAGATAGCTTGCTTTAGGTGAATCAAGAAATGAAGTTTGCAAACTGATTAGAAGAATGTGAATCATTAATTCATTTATGTTCCTTACTAAAGAGAGTAAATACAGTCCCTGCTATGCTTATTTAAAATACTGTTGTCCATTTCCTTACCCTCCACTACTCAGCTCTATCCAACTGAGTCCCTTAAGAATGAGAAGCAAATTGCCCTGCTAAGTGTTAAATTGAAAAGTGTCTACTGAACAATTGGAAAATTTTATAGGTTGGCCCACGAGTGCCTGCTTATGTAAATTTAGTCACCAGGAATAATTTTACTGTTATTACTATTTTATTCTCTTCATTTCAACTCATTTCTCGATTCCTGTTAGAAGAAATAATTAGAAAGGTAACAAAGTGGAGAGAGAAGTCAAATATATGATTGGAAGGCTACCACCTACTTTCTCGCAATCTAACCTGTCTACTCTGTGACACATTCTCCTACATTGTTCTCCCAAATGTTATAAATGTTACCAATAACTTCCTTGTCAATCTTGATGGCTCAGATATCCTCTAAGGATCTTTCCAGGGTACATGACATGGTTCACTCTCTTCTGCCCTATTAGGTTACACAGATTTTTCTACCAGTGTATGTGGTTCTCTTGTCCTGTGTTCTTTCCTGACCCAACCAGCTTGTCTTGCCTAAAGAGCACTAAACTAGCCAGGCGCTGGTGGCTCTTATCTATAATCCTATCTACTCAGGAGGCTGAGATCGGAGGATCAAGGTTCAAAGCCAGCTGGGGTAGGAAAGGCCATGAGACTCTTATCTCCAATAAACCACCAGAAAACCAGAAGTGGAGCTATGGCTCAAGTGGTAGAGCACTAGCCTTGAGCTGAAGAGCTGAGGGACAGCACCCAGGCCTAGAGTTCAAGCCCTATGACAAAAAAAAAAAAAAAAGCACTAAACTCTTAGGGTGTTCTCTTTTCTATTTATGCCATTGCTCTCCCATTAATCCTAGATGAGCTGAATATTGGCTAGTCATCCATCACTATGTAAGTAATTAGATGTCAACATCAACAGAAAACTGGGGAGGGACTCCCTAGGTACTTATAAACAATACTGTTCAATTTCTTCCATGAAATACCTTTTCAAAAAAATGCATCATCACATGGTTCTGTAGAAACAATGAAATTTAGAAAAATCTTAATTGCTTTCTCTTCTTACTGTTAGAATGTTCTACTTTGGGGAAAATGTGTCCATTTATTTTATCATTTAATTTTCTATTTTATAAGTACATAATGTTATTTTATATTGCAGTTTTAACTAGTATGTACCTTGGAGTTCAATTATGAAACTTACAAAATCCATTTATATTAAGAGCTATAACAGGATATCATTTTTCATGCAGGTTCCACATTAAATTACTTCTTTACTAGAACATTTATTTCCTCTTCCTAAGGAATGTAGAAAGTCAACTAATTTTTTTTCTATTTGAAGTGAGAATTATGTTAAATTTAATGCAGGGCAAGTATCCTAATGAAGGAAAAGATACTCAAAATACGAACCTATTCCTATGTGTGTTATTTGAATATCATCTACATATTTATTCTGTATTTTCACTCAAAAACAGAAAAGGGATGTCTTTTCAACCTGAAATGATGGCTCTTTGAAACCCAGGCGAAATCCAATCCCATTTGTGTTTCTCCACTGTAACGTTTCCACGTTCAATAAAGAGGACAACCAACTTTACAAACTACTGGGTTTCCAGGAAAGCAAATGTAACAAGCAGTGCTGTGAGCCTCAGGTGGTGGAGACGCCCCAGTGTTCTTAATTGAAGGGTACTATACCACCAGAATAGAGGGCTTTTATTTTTGAGATCTAAAGAGGTCCTCAGTCAGACTAGTTTTATTGGTGCCAACCTATCCTTCTTCATTGAAAACAGCCTCCTCGTTAACACATGGAAAACATTTGGCTTATTTTTTCTATGGGGCCAAAGCCAAAACCTGTGAAGGCACAACGTCATGGTCCATGATCTGCACATCCCGCCAAGTGGTTCCTGTGATGCCGTATTGCTGTTGGACTTCTCTGCAGGACCCATGGGTCCTAGAGTCATTTGGACACCCGCTGGGGTAGACCTGGTGACAGAACACCACTGAGCTTTCTGATTATTTGCCAACGTGTCATGTCCGTTCCAGTCATTCTTGTCATTTGCTGCGATTGTTTTTATTTGTTTTAATTAGTCTGAAGCATGCTGATGAATACCCTTTGAAGTAATCCAGAACCTTATGTTATTCAGGATGACTTGGAAATACTATTGTCTCCAGTCACCATCTGCTCACATTAGGAATGGAAGCCTAGATTGACCCACGTGGAGTTATCAGTACGAAATACTGTGATACTGTGAGGTTTGCTTTACCAAAAAGTGTTCCTACCATGAATTTGTTTTCCTAGCCCACATGCTCTTTCATTAGCATAACAAGAAATTCATACTTCCTAAAAAGTTATAAAATACCAACAGAGAAGCAAATGTATTTTTTACTCAGCTATGCTAAGAAAGCTGCAAATACAGAACCTGTAATGATTTCCTGAAGATACAACTTTCCCCTTTTCTAACAATCTTTGTCTTCTTTGTGCCCTCCTTTTTAAGGAGTTGTACAAAGGAGTTGCCGTTTAACAAAGCAGTTTATGAATATAATTTACCTCAACCAATGTCACCCCTTTAATATTCTCACCCATCCCTCCCCTAATACCCTTTCCCTCACTCTTCTTAAATTTTTAGGATATATATTGGATTCTTTTCTTCATTCCCCTCCCCCCACTTTCTCCTCTTCATATCTCTATCCCTTTCCCCTGGACCCCACTCTGGCCATTTTGAGTACTTGCTTCTTGGTGTTTTGTTTTGTAGAACTTTAATTTTGCCGTTCTAAGGAATCACACTATTTGAGATGGCATCTGCCATCTTTCAGCTAATATATTTGCATACCCTTCTATACCAACCAAAGTATTTATTTATGAGTTCATAAGCTAAATCTAATTTCCCCATATAAGAGAAAATATAGATCCTTTGTCTTTCTGGGCCTGACTTACTTCACTTAACGTAATTTTTCCATCTTTCCATTTCCTCACAAATAGTACAATATCACTCATTCTAAAGCATGAGTAAAATTCCATTGTATATGTAGACCACATTTTCATGATCCATTCATAAAACATACTTCAAGAGTATAAAAGCTTTTTAAACAAATGCTTGATTTTCATTTATTTTAAAAATAAATGAAATGTATGTCTATCTAAAAGTAGACATGTTTCAAATGCCAGGAAATAAAGCCAGAATTTGTTATCTAGAAGAGTAATCATTGGACCACAAGTGCACTATTATCAATAGTGATAATAAATGATGGACTCTGATGGCATTAGACATAATAGAGAAAGGTTAATGCAGTTCGTTGCATTTTCCCAAGCTTCCTTCTAAATAGATGGAGAAGAAGAAAAGCTAATTGTTTTCCATTTGTGTATGAGGGCTGTGTCTTTCTTTTAATTGAAAGACATTTAATTAGTCTTTGTTTTACAAATAAATTATAACCTTTGACTCTCAGATTGTTCTCAGGTGCAGTGAACCCCCAGCTACTGCCCTCCTCATTCTTTGGCTCTCATGTCCAAATATACTAGAAACATCATGGGTGAAGATTAAATATTTGAGCATTGTGGACTTAAGACCCAGACTGTGCTCTAGCAGGAGTGTAGCTGAAGCGAACACTGGGGACACGTGGTTTACAGTCCATGGGACTCCTGAGTGCACCCAGCTTTTCTGTATGAAATTTTCTCCAAATTAGGATATCAGTGTTCACTCATCCTGCAGAAAAGTTATTAAAACTGGTTGCAAGGAAAAGAAATATTTGCCAAGTGCCTTACATGAACTAGGTGCTTTATGCTTAGGTTAGTCTAATTCTTTAGCATTAGTAGAGCACTCAATGTATTTAATGTACTAGGCTTGCTGTTAAGGAGAAAACCATCAGGGATATAGCTCAGTGGTAGAGCGCATGCTTTGCATGTATGAGGCCCTAGGTTCAATCCCCAGCATCTCCAGTTTCTTATAAGGGGAAGGAGTTGTGAATGACAAGCAAAAGGGGGGAATGCAGTCATAAAATTCAATGTATGTCCTAGAAAATTAGGAAAATTGAGGAAAGGATGGGGTTGGGAGGGATGGGAGAAAATGATGAAAGGGGTGTAATTGATAAAGATGCCCTGTGTTCATAAACTGCTTTGCTGAATGGTAACACCTTTGTACCAGTACTTAAAATTTACTTTTACAAAAAGAAAAAAAAATGAATGAAAGTGAAATGCTGCCATGGAAGGTGTCATAAATTTACCATGTAGTTACAATGTGCTTAACACTAGTTTAACAACTTCACAGGAATTAAATAATGTATTATTTTAGCCGTTGTATGATTCTGACACTATCTTCCTTCTCCTGTTATAGATGAGGAAACTGAGACAAAAATGTTGAAAGAAGTTACAGAGGTTATTGAACAACTTACAGCCAGGAATCTTACCCAGGTTTATGGCTCCAGATACTCACAGCACAATCTATTTTGTCACTAAGGAAATGGCTATTTGTGGTGACTGTGGAACACTTGAGAGGCAGAGAGAAAGGAGTGTGGTTGGTAAAGGATGTAGAGGAGGTATTCAGAGAAAATAAACAAGGGACATTTAGTAGAAACCATATTCAAGTTCATAGAGTTACAAGATCTCTATCTGATTTTCACTGCTATTTTACTGAAAAAGATGTTTTTACTTTGGAAGTTTTAGTCTCACACATATACACTATATATACACATATATACATATATGTAGAATACTTTTCTATACACATCGTGTGAGTATATATATGATAGTGTGTGTATGGTTATATATGTGTGTGTGTGCATGCATATGCTTATATATGTGTGTGTGTGCGTGCATATGGGATGAGTGACGTTAAAAATGGAACCATGTGTGGAAACAAAGGACTTGTAAGATGATTCAAGATTAAATTTGAGTGCAGAAAACAGATTGTAAGGAACCAACTACAGAGTTGGGACACTGGAGAAAGCAAGAAATGAAAGAAAGCTGGCTGTGGCTTGATATCAAAGGAAAGGAATGCTCTAGTAAGCAAGGATAAGCATTTGGGTTCCTGACAGAGGAAAAGAAAGGCATGCACACCGAGTGAAATAACGATTTCTTGTCAGTGCAAGGTCTGAAGTTGATAAAAGAAAGGCTTGCACAAAGGGGAAGACTGTGGAGATGTCAATAACACATTTGGTATTCTGTTACAAGGGTATGTACAACAACTCCAAACACTAGCAAGAAATAATTTGACTTAACCTTCAGAGGTAGAAAGATACCTGACAAATGTTGCAATACGTATATGGGGGAATGCCATGATTCTGCTGGAGGGCATTTAAAAAAACAAAACAAAAACAAACTTAAACAACCATAGGATGAAAACCTTTTGGTTCAATCCAGGCACAAAATGTAGAGAACATTACAAAATGTCTGCTGGAATGGCATTGTGAACCCCCTCCAAACAAGGTTTGGGATAGATATTTATCTGCCTAGAAGAATTCCTGGGAGAAATAGAATTGTGTTGAAAATTTGTTTTCTTTACATGTGTGATCACAATACGGTCTCCCAGATCAATTTTAGAGTATCCAGGGGACTGAAGAGAGCTTTGAGCTTAACAGGTATCTGATCTACAGTGTGCACAGGAAGGACCTTGCTAGGATGGCTTTCCACCATGAGAATAAGTTAGTAGGAAGGAGATGAGAAGGGGTCTTCTTTGAGGAAGCAAATTTCCTCAGCCCTGCAGAAGAAAATGAGACCAGTTCACATGTGAAATGGAAATGAAAAGGAATTCTGGAGGGAAAAAAAAGTAGTAAGAACTTTCCCTTCCCATTATTCAGCGGATGTTAGAAAATCCTTTAGGTGGGAGACAAAGATGGGGAATTTCAACTTGTCATCTCAGTTCCAAAGTGTGGCGATGCTGAAATTTTCTTGAGAGCAGACTCAAAGGTGATGGGGGTAATTCAGCCTTGGTGAGAACTCGTCCCTCTTTCCCACACTTCTGTCCCAAGATTCTGAAAGCAGACAAGGCAAGCAGCTGTTGAGATAATGTCTGAGAGCTGAGCTCATTAGAAAGAGAGCTGTCTCTATCAAACTGTTCTCAGTGTACTGAGGTATACCTTGGGGCTTCTTGTATTTGATAAGACTGGATGTACCTTCTCCTTCCTGTGGGACACAGATCAAAATATAGAGAACAGTGGCAGAGCAGAGTCCTGTAACCTGCCCTCTAAACTTGACCTTGAAGAAATGGAGATGCAGATGTCATTGAGAAACTACAAAGTGAAGGCATCTGACAGATATATGGACTTTGTAGCACATCACTTCCTAATGTTAGAGAAATTATATCTTTGTGTAATGAAAATTCCTGGAAAACGAATTATGAATTAATTTAAAATTTGGCATAATAAGTTGCAGGTTGATTTAGCTGAACTTTCACATATATTTGATCAATGCACAGAGGTATCTTGATAACTGTTATGTGAACTAAATGACATTGAATTTCATTACTAAAAGCTGGCTATTTTTATAACAATACATTGCATTGTATTTCATTGAAAATACTATAAAACATATGGAAATTTCTTAAACTTTTCCTCCTAACAGCATTTCTTTTTTTTTTTTAAATTTTTTTTTGGGTCCGGTCGTGGGGACTGAACTATGGCCTGGGCGCTGTCCCTCAGCTCTTCAGCTCAAGGCTAGCGTTCTACCACTTGAGCCACAGCGCCACTTCTGGCTTTTTTTTTCTTTTTGCTTATGTGGTGCTGAGGAATCGAACCCAGGGTCTCAGGCATGCAAGGCAAGCACTCTACCACTGAGCCACCATCCCAGCCCCCTAACAGCATTTCATTAGTGAAAATAATCATTTGAATAAGAAATTCAGGGCTGGGAAGTTGGCTCGATGGTAGAGTGCTTGCCTCGTGTGCATGAGGCCCTGGGTTCAATTCCTCAGCACCACATATGCAGAAAAACCAGAAGTGGTGCTATGGCTCAAGTGGTAGAGTGCTAGCCTTGAGCTGAAGAGCTGAGTGACAGCGCCCAGGCCCAGAGTTCAGGCTCCATGACCGACATGAAATAAAAAAATAAAGAAATAAAGAAATAGTCCCTCTTGCTAAGTTTGAAGTCCAGATTTAATTTGTTCTGTGCATACAAAGGTAGATAAAGTCTGGAAAAACAGGCCTTTCTTATTACCATGGATAGGCTGTAAACAATCATGCTTCACCTAGGTAATAAGGAAAGGTTAGAGGTGCCCTCCCCATGCAGCAAAATTGTGGGTAGAATTCTGTGTATGTGAATTTTTTTTTCTTTTTTTCTTTTTGTATGTGGTGGTACTAGGACCTGAACTCAAGGCATTGAGATTTTGCTTGGCCATTTGGCTCAAGGTTGGAGTGCTACCATTTGAACCACACATCCACATCCATTTTTTTGCTAATTTTCTACGAAAAATATAGCAGGGATAATAAAATTCTATGTCAAAATGAGTTTCTCCTTAAGGTATAGACTAAGTTATTCCCATCCGAAAGCATGCATTTTCCTGTGTTTCCTTTGACTACAGTTCAGTAGAAAGACTAGACCATAATGGCTGGAGCAGACGATATGCAGGAAGACATATTTTGTTCCCCTTCTTTGTCTCTGGCTACTTATTTACCAGGTGCAGTTGTCTGTGTCTCAGTTTCCTTGTGTGTAAAATGACAATGCTAACAGCAGATACCTACTTTAGAGGATTATTTTAATAACTAAACAGGTCAATACATTAAATGTGCTTTTATCACAGGCTGTCAATAGCACTCCAAATTATCTATAACTATTTCCATCCTCTATTTCTCAGTCCATCTGATGGGCTATATGACCTTTTTCCCTTGGTGTCCTTCATCCTTAGTAATGAGTACAAGTCTTGGACCCAACAAATGATTGATCACTCTCTGCACAAATGAATGAATAAATAAATGGCCTAAGTATGAAACCAGCAAAACTTTGATTACTAATGATATTTAAGAACTTCTATGATTTCCTTTTCTGCCAATTCTCTTCCTCATGTATGTATGGCATTTTTTTCCTCTTAAATCTTTTTCCCATAAGATGTTTCCCCAAAAACCTTTTGGCATAATATATTCTCTCTAAACAAAGCAAGAATCTGCATAGACATTAATGTATTCAATGAATAATTTTCAGCACCTGATATGTACATAAACTAGCACTCCCAGAATTTAGAACAACTCGGGTTCACGGTTTGTCCAACTGTCTTAAATCATCTACAGTCATAAACAGTGCATTCGAGATATTGCTCTTGGCTGCCTCTTCTCAGCATTGCAAATGCAGCATGGCTGTTTCTGGATCTATACTTCCATGCCACAGGGAAAATCAATAGTAATAATACAAGATGCTGGAAGAAAGGGTTCAGTTTCTCCATTTTCTAAACTAATCTTCTAAATCTCAGATGTTTCAGTGAACTGGGAAAATATCGAACTATCCCATATTTGGATTGATGTCAGTAAAGAATGTGGAAAAAAGAATGTACAAAAGATAGTCGAAATCTTTTCTTCTGGTGGTTTTAATGAATATTCAACTTAGTATCTATGGGTTTGCCATCTGAACATTTCCTTCAATTTTCTAGCCAGAAGAAACTGTGATTTGGCAATTTTCTGCTTTTAGTATGAATATATACGAAATGGAAAGTTTGGGGAACAAAGTTCCCAGGTTTATTCTTTTCACATGCCAATGAGACAATGCATTTGAATTGTCAATTCTAAATTTACCTCGATCGTACAGAGAATTCCACAGGCTTTGGAGGAATCTCATGGAATTTCACTGAGCTCCCCTCAGTATTGTAGCTTTAGAAAAGCTATCCATGGGGATGGTGTTAATAAAACAAACTATCTGTAAATTTAGTCAAAACAGGACTTTTTCATAGGTGCAAATTAAAAAAAGACAGTATTATCAATGGCTTTATATGTCAATTGAGAATTGGACACTGGAATGTGCAAGGTAGCAATATTTTACTGGACATGATATTTCTATTATACAAAACTAACCATTATGAATAAGAGAGTAAAATTACCTCAGTATTGTGAAAATAATCAGGATTTTATGCTTTGATCAAGAATTACCAGGCCCCGATGGCTCATGCCTTTAATCCTAGCTACTCAGGAAGCAGAGATCTGAAGACTGAGGTTAGAAACCAGCCTGGCTTGAGTGAAGAAGTCTAACCAGACTTGCAGGCTCTGAGTTCCAGTCCCAGCATGATCATGCACAAAAGAAAACAAGACTGTTGCAGGTAGTCAAGGAAGGAGAAAGCATCGGAAACAGTGTTGGAGTCAGAATTGGCCAGGTGCACTGAGAGCAGAGTGGAACTCTCAGCCCTGGCCTAAAGCCACACCAAATGCAGTTGAGCCTTGCCCAGTCACCAAGCCGGTAGACTCAGCCCTATCTCCTATGTTCCCACTTTACTCAGTGATGGGAAAGAGCCCCTGGCTCTTGTGCTCCCCTCGCATCTAGGCAAAGCAAAACCAGTAGCCAAGCCAAAATGAACGAATAGTCTTGCCTTCGGGAAGATGGTTCTGCTTTAAAAGGGAACCATCCAAATACTTTTTAACAACCCTTGCGACACAAAGTAGCCACCAAAGAGTCTTGTCATTGGGTCGTTCAGTGTTACTATTTGTACCTTTTACATTCCTTTAGTCCTAAAGTCCATTGCTGCTTATAAAATCAGGGCTTTTCTGTGGTTCATTCTCCACCCTATTGGTTATTATAACACATTGAGAAGCGCTGGCAGTTCATAAGACTCCACATATTTCCAGACACAGGAAGCAGCTGAACTCCCCTCATTTCTTTCTTTCAGGTATTTCCTGACCTTACATTAATGTGATCACATGAGTTACCGTACTGAGTCAGACCCCTGGTCATTCCAGCCAAAACTCTTATCCTTGACAAATAAAAAGTCACTTCTATTATTTATCCATTGTTCTCAGAGAACAATGATAGCACTATTATAAGAATTGCTATTTTAAAAATAGAATACACTAATGTGCATACTGATGAGAATGAACACCCCCAAATTATCTATGTCTTTCTTGATTTAAAACAAATCTCAGTGAGGAATATGATGTATTAAAAGTCAGTTTTAAAGTAACACTTCTAAAATATTTTTGAAAGTTATGATAAAAAAATAGACAGTTCTGAGCAAAAGTAGGACAGTGGAACTCAGGATCGATTTATTCAGTTTTGTAATTTCAGATCAGAAAATAGCGGCCTTTAATTTTAGAATTACAGCAATTTAAAGCAGCTATCCTAGGACCATAAAATTTCACCTAGTCTTTTCACAGATAAGGAACTAAGACCTGAGAATACGATGGAGAACAGGGATGAGATGGAAAAGTATGAATTCTCATTGTTTAATTACCATAATATAGATTATGTGGGGTAAAATGGCAAAGTATGAATTCTCATTAATTGTTGAATTACCATAATATAGATTATGTTCCTGTAATGTAACAAGTACTAAATAAACAATAGATATTATCATCCTGCTGTCTTATAACAATAGTCCTTTCTTCCATTTTTCTTCCAACATTGAATTCTCAAAGTACTCTTAGTGGAGACATTTAGCTCCTGATCAAATATTTCCAGATCTATAGAACTTTTCAAAGTTGTTTAAAAAAAATCTTCTTGGTTTTACTTTTGAAATAGGCTGGAAAAAATGTAGATATTTGAGACCATCACTTGAAATGACAGTTTATTTTATTTCTAACTTAAAAAAAGGAAAATGACTTAAGCACAATGGAGTATTACTTCATGTTTACTCTCCTTATTTTAAATGTTTTATTTGAAATGACTTCCTCATTGATATATAAACTTGGGGTGCAATAACTTTCCTTGGGTAACCAAATTTGTTATGCTTGACTGATATCACTAAGTATCAAAAACTGAGATGAGGTAACATTTGTCACTGTTCTTTTCTAATCAATGATGTATCTTTTAAAGCTTAGTTTTTGTAACCAAAAAATTAGTTAATGTCAATTTGGCTGACTGACTGGCTGAAAATAGACTCTGGAATAATATGTGCTTTTGTATCTTATTATCTTTTTGACAAAATCTCTAAAAATGTAGGATATGCACTAGAAACAGTAATGAAAATGGAAGTCCACAATTGCTTTCATAAAATAGAGATCCAATATACTTGTGAAATACAAGGAAGAAAAGAAGTAATAAAATTAAAAACATGTTTAAAGTCAAAGTTCAGCAATCTAAAACACCAGGAAGCAGGTTTTCAAAAGGGGTGGTTGGGGTCAAAACGAAAGGCATGGACAAATGAAGAGGAGAAGGAGAGAATGAAGTAAAAAATTAATATATGTATCCTATAAAATTAAGAATAAGGAAAGAGTTGGTAGAGGAGGGATGGATGAGAATGTTGAAAGGGGTGACATTGATCAATACATATTGTATTCATAAACTGCTTTGTTAAATGGTAACTCCCTAAAGATTATTTTTAAAATGAACATGTAAAACAAAAACACATTTACGAAGTGAGAGAAATGTAAATTTCTATTTTTTAAAGACTGGTAGCATTGTTGCATCCCACTACAGCAAATCTTTCTTGAAAACAAAAACAAAAAGAACTGTGTAATCATTAAAATGGCACAGTATTGGATTTTTACCACATAAAATTAATTTGTATAAATGATTTTATGGAAGCCAGGCGCCAGTGGCTCATGCCTGTAATCTTCAGGCGGGTGAGATCTGAGGATCACAGTTCAAAGCCAGCCGGGGCAGGAAAGTCCGTGAGACTCTTATTTCCAATAAAAACCCCTGGAAAACCGGAAGTGGTGTGGTGGCTCAAGCGGTAGAGCACTTGCCTTGAGCTGAAGAGTGCAGGGACAGCACCCAAGCCCAGAGTTCAAGCCCCACGACTGACTAAAAAAAAAAAAAAAATTATGGGTATATTATATGGGTATAATCCAGCAAAGAAAAGAACAGTAAAATAACCAATTATATTTTGAATAAGAAAATACCTGGCTTTTACCAAGATGTTTCAGATGACTCATCCAGCTATTAAATATTTCCTTTTCAGTGTGGCTACAATGCACCTGTTTTTTGAGAGACCATAGGCAACTTCATAAAATAAAAAAATAAAATAGAAAGTTTAAGCTTTCCAAGAAAAATAAGTTAACATATTTTTAAAATATTTTAATTCTTTTTTGAGTGTTTATTTTTAGTGTAAAAGCAGTATACAGAGGGGTTGCAGTTACATAAGTCATGTAATGAGTACATTTCTTTTATTTATTTATTTTTATTGTGAAAATACTGTACAGAGGGGTTACAATTACATGGGCAAGATAATGAGTACATTTCTTATCAAGCATTGTAGCCCCCTCCTTTGTTTCCCCTTCCCATCCCTTCCCATCCTCCCCCCCCTGCCCCGCCCTCCCAATCCTCCCTGCCCACCCCACCAAAGTTGTAAAGTTCTTTTTCGACATAACAACTTATATATTTCTTTTTGAACAGCTTCACCTCTTCACTTGTTTTCTCCCAGTTTTTCCATCCCAACCCCCTTCCCCATGAATTGTACAGTGTCTAGTAAGTATCACTGATGAGAATTAGTTCAACATTGTCCCACCATTTCTGTGCTTTCTCTTACCTTCCCCAAACCAGGTAAACTTACATACAAGACAAAAGTACAGAAATCTATAACAGCGACAAAAGCAGAAAAACAGAAAAATAAATGCATACATAAATAAATCACAAAACGTAAAAAATATTTCCTTTTCATACTCAATTTTCATCATTTTTTAAAAAAGGGTTTTCAGATAATAATTGAGAGAACACTGTTCTTTTAGGCTACTAAAACAAAGTCACGTATCTCTCCATGTGTATTTCCATACACATTTCTATATGCATATTTATCATATGTGTATGGAAATATACATATATGGAAAGAGAGTATATAATTTGATGATTTGATTGCCCCTTTTGAGGGATTTCCAATTTGTAGATTATGTATATATGAAATAACAGTAAATCACTTATGCATATGTTTACAATTTAATAAGTAATGCCAAACTGATCTCTGTAAATAGTGAACATGTTTGTATCTTTGTAAACCAGTGGAGGACAGTGCTTGATTTCCTTGTTGTGAATTGCTAAATGTTAAGAGTTTTTCCATTTTTGCTGGAGAAAAAACATAGTACTTTATTTTTCTTATGAGATTAACCATTTTTTCCTATGCTTTCAAAGTAACTGACAACTTCTGCCAATGCTCCACTCCATAGTGTTTTGGTTCATTGTTTTCTTGAATTGTTGAATTATTAATTCGAGAAATTGCATTATCAGTCCTTTCCATGATCACTTTAAGAAGTCCTCCAGATTTGTAAGAGTTTACCTCTGTCTACAGTGCCATATGTATTGCAAAAGTGTTTTTTCCTTGTTTGTTTTTTAAAGTCAAAAGTTTATCTTCTAAATTTAAATTTACCTTGATTTCCAAAGAGTAAACATCTGATATAACAACATTACCATTTCAAAAGCCAGGAGGGTAACATTGATAAAGTATAGTTAATGAATCTAAATAGCTTAAGATAATTTTGTCAGTTCCTGCTAAGAAATATTTGCTGGGTCAAGAGCCATCCTTAGCCAGAGCACATTTAGTGGTCATGTCTTCTGCATTGTCTCGAACCTGAGATTTTTTTTTCTGTTTTTTATGATTGACATTTTTGAAAATGCAGTTATATTCTCAGTTTGATCCACTTGGGCTTATATTATTTTTTCTCCTCATGATTAAATTCAGATTACATTTCTGGTCAGAATGCCGAGAAAAGGATGAACCTCTTTTAGTTCAGCAAACCAAGAGGCATGATGTTATCACTAAATCTTATTACTGTTAATATAAACTGGTCAGTAGAGCAGTATCATCTTTGCCAGACTCCATACGATAATAGGGTTTTATTTTTAGTGTGTGTGCAGTCTCAGGGCCTGGACACTGTCCCTGAGCTTTTTTGCTGAAGGCTAGCTCTCTATTACTTCTGCCACAGCTCCACTTCTCTCATTTTTGCTGGTTGACAGGAGATAAGAATCTCACAGACTTTGCTGCCTTAGGTTGGCTTTGAACCATGATCCTCAGATCTCAGCTTCCTAAGCAGCTAGGATTATGGGTGTGAGCCACTGGCACCCTGTTCTAAGTGTTACTTTTAATTGTTTTACATTCTCTCTCTCTCTCTCTCTCTCTCTCTCTCTCTCTCTCTCTCTCTCTCTCTCTCTCTTTCTCTCTCTCTCTCTCTCTTTCTCTCTCTCTCTCTCTCTCTCTCTCTCTCTCTCTCTCCCTCTCTCTCTCTCTCTCTCTCTCTCTCTCTCTCCCTCCTTCTCTTTCTCATTCTGTCTCCTCTCCCTGTTCCCCTCTCTGTTCTCCCTCATCCTTGCTCTCACTTTCTCCTTCTCTATCTCTTATTTTCCTCTTTTTGAATAGGAAATGAAATTTAAAAGAAATCGAGAACTTCCAATCAACCTAGTGGATTTCAGTATTATTTTTCAGAATAGTATTCAATCTTAATAATCGACTCCATGTTACAGAAAAGTCTGTATGTATATGGTCTAAACATTCCATAAGTCATTTGGCATCAGAATATATTCAGTTCCTTCTTAAAATTCTAGTTTTACTGTGGGCTGGGAATGTGGCTTAGTGGTAGAGTGCTTGCCTAGCATGCATGAAACCCTGGGTTCAATTCCTCAGTACCATATAAACAGAAAAAGCCGGAATT
The DNA here is from genome assembly GCF_024711535.1 of Dipodomys merriami. Taxonomy (NCBI): domain Eukaryota; kingdom Metazoa; phylum Chordata; class Mammalia; order Rodentia; family Heteromyidae; genus Dipodomys; species Dipodomys merriami. The sequence goes on from NW_027202826.1 coordinate 19,786,842, forward strand.
GGTGCTGTGGCTCAAGTGGTAAAGTGCTAGCCTTGAGCACAGAGAGGCTCAAAGACAGGGCCCAGGACCCGAGTTCAAGCTCCAGAACCAGAAAAAAATTCTAGTTTTACTGGGTACTATGTACACCACCTTTGCACTAAGTTGTAAGTAATCTCTAATTCCAACAGTAGGTATATAGTAAAGAGATAAAATTTTATTCTGCTCTATTCTGGAACTTTAAACTCTCAGAATAAAATTGGAATCATATCTCCTCATTAACAAAACAAAATTAAAATGAAGAAAACTACATGCTGGGCAAGCATGGAGCTTTATTGTAAATTGCTTCTAGTTAAATATCTCTTTTCCTTGGTTTTCTTTTTCTACTGAAATAACCTACACTTGTTTTCAACCCAGTCTTCAATTCCTGAATAATTTAGGGAAAGTACCTTGAAAGCGGAACCACTTAGAATGCAATATCCATTTGGCAGCGTGAAGTGAAGGGTTCAGATTTTATACTTGGATAAGTTGAGAGTGACTGAGCTTGATCCAAGGTTCACAGAGGCCAGAGCAGTGATCTCACACCTCTCAGAAAATGGGCAATTAATACCTCTTGGGCCAACTGCAGGCCAGAATGCAGTCTGACAAGAGGAAAACCACGTGCTTTGCAGTGATGAGGCAAATGCCTACAGGGACCACAGCGTCTGGACCACTGTTGTGCTCAGTAGTCTGAGCAAGACGTGGGAGGTGGACTAAGGTGTTAGATGCCACATTAGACAGTTATCGCAGGAAAGGCTGGAAACTAAGGTTCAGTCTAGCTGATTAGTAAAACTAATGAGTGGATTTCATTACAAAAGTTCTCTTCCTATCAATAATTCCACTTCAGCAAATCATTTCTTATTATTACAATTTAGATACAATTTAGATACAATTTAGATACAATTTAGATACAAAAAGTCTTACCATTTGGGAGCTTTGTTTTAGCATTTTGAGTGAATGATAATGAATTATATTCACTTCATTCTTGGTGCTTTACACAATAGTGTCACACTGAATATCCAGCTTAATCCTCCCAGTTTCCAGGTGAGTTAAGTCCCCCCCCCCCCCCCCGCCTCCCACACACACCACAGTTTACAGGTAAGGGAGTTGAGTCTTAGAATAGAAGTGAATTTGTAGTCGGATTGCATAACCAAAAAGAAACCTAACATGAGTTTGGTTTTTACTCATCCAGACTATTAATGAGGTAGGATTATGAGAGTGCTAACAGCATGTGCTGGAATAAAGAACCAAAAACTGAAGAAACAAATGTTCTGAAGTCCTGAGCTATGGAGCTAAATTCCAAAAGTACATTGTGTGCTTGTTACAGAATAGAATGGTGATGTGACAGAAAAACATCAGAAGACATGTAGGTTGTATGGTTTCCCTTGTTTGTAATAACTAGAATATTTCTATGATATTCTTAGCAGGGGATCACAATAGCCTAATCACTAAGTGCATAGAATCATATATAATGAAGTGTATCAAAACAAACTCCAAGATTTGGAAACAAGAGGTTTTTATTATGTACTGTTTGCAGTTATTTCTCTCCCTCTCCCTCTCTCTCTCTCTCTCTCTCTCTCTCTCTCTCTCTCTCTCTCTCTCTCTCTCTCTCTCTCTCTCCCCCCCTCCTTCCCTCCCTCCCTCTCTCTCTTTCAGTTTTCTGTGTCCTTTGTCTTCCACAGAAGGGAAAGGGAATCACAGGAACAACAGGATAAAGGAATAACTGATGTAAAAATGATATTCACTAGACATTACGTTGGAAATGAACTTTACCACTTGAGGGAGAGGGGAGTGGAGAGGGGAAAGCAGGAGAAAATGAGGGAGATTTAACAGTCTTCAGAAAGAAATGTATTCATGACCTTACTTATATAACTCTAACCCCCTGTTCATCACTTTAACAATAAATAAGAAAATATATTAAAATAAAAGTAGATATGGAAACCTTAACATTAGATAATATTCACATTCCCAATTCTCACAAGGACAGACTGGTGATGGTACTATTAACCCAGCCTAAGGATCTACACATCAACGACCACATTTATAATTGGGTGTAAATTATCTCTTGCTCTGTCCTTGATCTAATTGCTATTGAACAACTACTGGGAAGACTACATTTCTACATATCCATTAGGTACAGTGAAACAGCTCTGGCTATTTGAGTTTGAAATCATAAGGTGATTGGGTGAATGATAGGCCATTCACAGCTTTCCTTGGCAAAATGAGGCTTCAAGCCTGTCCTAATTCTATCTCATGTATATGCCTGACAATTTACATTAGGGGTGTCCATCAAGTTGCAGAAGGCTGTCCTATTTCAGTTTAGTAGGGGCAGGATGATGTTAGGCAGGATGATGAGAAGGCAAAAAATAAATAAGTAGACTAAGGTGAGCTTCTGAGAGACATGGATAAGAGGTGAAAATCGAATCAGTGAAACAGAAACAAAGTTGATAAGAGAGTACCTCAAACAAGAAGGAGGAAGAGGAAGAAGAAGAGGAAGGAAGAAGAAAAAAATGAAGGAGGAGGAAGAGGAGAGGGAGAAGAATTATTTCTATTTTGATGTCCTAAGTGCTTTACAATATATGGTGGGGTTTTGGGGTTTTTTTGTTTTTTTTTATTGTGAAAATACTGTACAGAGGGGTTACAATTACATGGGCAAGATAATGAGTACATTTCTTATCAAGCATTGTAGCCTCCTCCTTTGTTTCCCCTTCCCATCCCTTCCCATCCTCCCCAACCCCCCCACCCATTTCCCCCCCACCAAAGTTGTAAAGTTCGTTTTAGACATGACAACTTGTACATCTCATTGTTACAGTGGGTCCACCTGTATCCCTATTTAAACGATTTGTTTTCCCCTTCCCCTCCACAGATTATACTGACATCAAATACAGTGAAAGCAGGGGTTATACTGTGGGGGAGGGACATACAAAGCAACAAAGAAATAATCTTATAAATGCTACCAGCACAACTATGTTTATTGCAGCACTTTTTTTTAAATTTTTTTAAATTTTATTTTATTTTATTTGAGAACATACTGTACAGAGGGGCTACAATTACATGGGCAGGATAATGCATACATTTCTTACCAAGCATTGCAGCCTCCTCCTTTGTTTACCCTTCACCTCCCTTCCCAGCCTCCCCGCTCCCCCACCCAATTATACCCCCCTCCCCCCCCACACCGACATTGTAAAGTTGGTTTTGACATGACATTTTGTACTTCTCATTGTTGCAACAGGTCCACCTGAATCCTTAAACGACTTGTTTGTCCCCATCTCCTCCACATGTTATACTGACATCAAATATAGTGGGGTTACCCTGTGGGGGAGGGACATACAAAGCAACAAAGAAATAATCTTATAAATGCGTTAGAAACACATGCATGAAAGAAACGAAAACATTAAAATACATATTTAAGGGTTCATTTTCCTAACATCACATTATCTGACCTTTTCCGCTTGACTCATACCCTATACTAGATATTGCAAATAAGGGAAACCATGGGACCTATGCTTCTTTGGGCCTGGCTTACTTCACTTAATATATTTTTTTCCAAACCTTTCCATTTCCTAACAAATGGGGAAATGTCATTCTTTCTGATGGAGGCATAGAATTCCATTGTGTATATATACCACATTTTCTTGATCCATTCATCTACTGAGGGGCATCTGGGTTGGTTCCATTATCTCCCCTATGATCCAGCAATCCCACTTTTGGGCATTTACCCAAATGTACACAAACAAGACCACACTAAAGCTACCAGCGCAACTATGTTTATTGCAGCATTATTTACCATAGCTAAGATATGGAACCAACCCAGATGCCCCTCAGTAGATGAATGGATCAAGAAAATGTGGTATATATACACAATGGAATTCTATGCCTCCATCAGAAAGAATGATATTGCCCCATTTGTTGGGAAATGGAAAGATGTGGAAAAAATTATTATAAGTGAAGTAAGCCAGGCCCAAAGAAACATAGGTCCCATGGTTTCCCTTATTTGCAATAACTAGTATATGTCTGAGTCAAGCAGAAAAGGTCAGATAAGGTGATGTTAGGGAAATGAACCCTAAGATATGTATTCAAATGTTTTTTTTTCTTTCATGCGATTGTTTCTAACACATTTATATGGTGTTTTGTGACTGCTCTATAGATGTCATCTTTCCTCCATAAGTTCCCAGAGATCCTTTAATTTTCACATTTATTAACACTTTCTGCCATTGTAGTCCTCACAAGAAGGATTGACATTTGCCAACTTTCCAGAAAAGGAATTTCTTTTACACTTTTGTGACCTAAGAAAGATGAAATGTGTTTTTCCACACAACTTTTACTCTTAGGAGAACAGTATTACAGTACTACAGAAATGGCTTACATGCAGACAAGAACATCTCATTCCAAACATCCCATGTCCCAGTGCTGGCCTCATTCTTTATCCACTTTATGTCACGCCTCTAATCATAGTCATGAAGTCCTTGATTACAGGATGAAATCTATCTGGAAACATTTAAGAATGCCAAAGACAAATTATTGAATTTGTCTTTGCTTCCCTTTTATCATGCATGAAATCATAATAATTACGACATTGAAGCCAGATTGTTCTGGTGAGGGTACGGAAGGTAATCATGTAAAGTTTTGTGACCTGTGCTCGGCATGCAGAAGTGTTTGATGAAGTTACCTAAATTCAGTTTCTAGTAATAGCTTCTATATATTGAACACTTAATGTGAGGTGCTATGCTGGGAGTATTAATCATTACTAGAAATGCTATGTAAATAATATAATGCTAAAATAATATAATCACCATTACTGATGGACTGAATCCAAATAGCTGAGACTTGAATCTTGGACCACAAAGCCCATTCTCTTAGTACTGTCTTTAGTCTGTGAACGTGAGAGCTCTTCTCATTGGCTTCTCCTATGCAATCTAATCTAGATTTCATTGCAACAGGTCTTACAATAGTGTTGATTTGCAAGTTAAAATATGAATGGTTTGCAGGACACATACACTATCAGCAATGATCATGACTATGCACACTGTCCTAAAATATTTCTTTTTATTTTTATGGATGGATAAATTGGTTTCTTTCATTTCTGCTATGTTTGTTTCTCACACAGTACCTCTGTAGTTCTAATCTACTCTATTTTAAAATGATCTCAAGAAAATGGCCATTGGAGGATTGTTAAAAATTGTATATGGCTATTGGATGGCTAGGGATCGAACTTACGTTTTTATTATTCTAATCACAAGCTATATTTTACTAAACTAAGTTTATTCCCCAATTAGTGTAATAGTGGAAAGAAACAGCAAATAGTAGTGACTTTAAAAGCCCCAAGCGACACAAAAATTTTGGAAGTAAATATTGGTGCTCACATGCAAAGGGCTCTATACATTGACATTGATATCTGTATCTCAATATATAGAGATGTAGAGACACATTGATATCTGTATCTGTCTCTACATGAAAAAAGAAGAGCCTTAGTAAATTCTCTCAACCAAAAATATGGGCATAACCTTTCTTTTTGTTCAACCAAAAATGTTATAGATTGCATACGTTCAAGTTCAGAATTGGTGTAGCTCTATCTTATGAGTCTTTTATGTTTTATAGACTTGGAATTTAGGCAGATGCACAGGCGCAGTAATTCATAGAAACTGTACTAGAACAGCTTGGTAGTGTTACTCAGATTCTTGGTTTCTTCTTTACATCTCTTCTGAGGATGAATACCTCACTGAACATCACACTTCCCCACCTATGTCAGGAGAAACATTTAAATTTCAAGTAAAGAAAACATCCAAAACACATGCAAGGAGAGCTACTAAGTATCAAATGTTTATGGAAGCAAAGGTTACTTAAGATGCAAGTGTATGTTTATGATTTTATGTCAAAATACAGTCTTATGATTTTCCTGGAAAACTCTTGTCTTTGCAAAAACAACTCTACTCTAATAGAGAAAAACAACTTGTTTTCCAAAATTCAAGCAATCTCCTAGCTTTCAAGACTTCTAGGGCTAAACCTGGAGTCTCACCCATCATCCAACAGGCAACCCAAATTGGTATAGAGATACAGGTTCAAAACCCTATGAAGAACGATTGTTTAGGCCCCAGGCAGCTAATATAGAGTGCTCTTAGTGGTCCAGTCAGTTCTGATAGTCTTTACACTATTATTTTATCTTTTTAGATCACAGTATTTTAGATCTATTAGCCACTGATTTCTGTGAGAAACCTGCCCAACTAAGTGGTTACAAATATACATGTTTGTAGTGTATTGGTTTTAAAAGAATGAGGAAATGTGGTTTTTTTCCTCAAAAGAATTAATTTGCTAAATTGAACAGACAGGAACCCTAAAAACACGTAGGGGGGAAAGATACAGTTTTCTAATAGTATTTTGTTAGGCTTTCATCAACAGTAGGCAACTGTGATTTCTTTTGGACAATTTATTTTATTCTCTAAGTTATTGCCTTACAAAACATTTCTAGTTTTCTTTATTTTCTTTCTTTCCCTCTCTTCCTTCCTTCCTTTTGTTCCTTTCTCCCTTTTGTTCCTTCCTTCCTTCCTTTTCTTCCTTCCTTCTTTCTTTCTCTCTCTCACTTTCTTTTTTCTCTCTCTCTCTTCCTCTCTTCATTCTTTCTCTCTTCGTTCTTTCTCTCTTCTTTCTTTCTCTTTTCTTTTTCTCTTTTCTTTCTTTCTCTCTCTCTTTCTCTCTCTCTTTCTCTCTCTCTTTCTCTCTTTCTTTCTCTCTTTCTTTCTCTCTTTCTTTCTCTCTTTCTTTCTGTGCTGGGCATAGAGCTTGGACTCTGGGCCTGGATGTTGTCTCTGAGTTTTCTTTTGCTCAAGGCTACCCACTCTACCACTTAAGCCGTAGCTCCACTTCCACCTTCTGGTGGTTAATTGGAGATAAGAGTCTCAAGTACTTTCCTGCCCAGGCTGGCTTTGAATATTGATTATTAGATCTAACCTCCTGAGTGGGTAGAATTACAGGCATAAACTGCTGGTGTCTAGCTCCTTCTAGTTTTCTTATTCTAGAATTCTGTCACTCCAGAAAGTGATAGAAAGAGGGTAATGAAGCCAAGGCATTTCAAGTGGTAAATTAGAACATGAGGGTTTAGAGACTTTAAGGGCGAGCTTTTAAACTGCACTGCCAAAGCTGACCAAGCATATTTGTTGTTGCAGCATTAATAATTACTTGCCAATAAAGAAGTACTTGCTGATAGTGCATTTTTATGGTATGGTATTTTATTATCTCTGACTTAGAAAATGGTAGCCACTGATATTCTAATAGATAAAAGAGACTCTTAATTTATGGTAGCCCAGCTCAGGAAGGATGTTTGATTACAGGGACTATTCTTTTCTTTCTGGCAAATTAAAAAGCTGGCACAACACAATGAAGCTTTTGGTGAGATGCCTTCTGAATTCTGTTTTTGTTTTTGTTTTTTTTAAAGATCTACCAATAACTTGCAGTTTAAATGTTTCCTATTATTGTTATTTTTGCTTGGTTTCTCCTGATTTACTTTGCCTTAATAACAAGTTAGTGCTGACCATATTAGGTCATCTTTAGCTAGCTGTTCTATGAATTCCTGTGTTTGTGACCTTGAGCATGACCTTCATCTCATTAGGCTGGGAGAAGTTTAGATCAAGGTCTCCATAAGCTTTAATATGTTAAAGCTCATGTTGGATTATAAGTTGACAACAGAGAAGTTATTGAGTCATGGACCTTTCAGTGTATCACCTTGGCCTAATGGGAGAGAAGTATATGAAGGATGTCTGACCAAATTCAGATTCTCCCAGTCAAACCTCTGCTGTGGACAGGCTTGTATCGTATTCCTCCTGCTCTACTTTGTGAGAATTTTTGCCATGTGTCTGATGCTGGCAAGTATTTGTTTTCCTAATTAATTTATAGAATCTACTATTTTAAGTGTGCTACATCATTTAAAAATGTAAAAGGCTTCAAGCTACAAAGTGTTATACAAAGTCATGATAGTTGATCCAGGAGAACAGAAAGTCAGAGCTGATGGGGCCTTAGAGAGTAGTTAATGCAACCTCTCATTTTGCAGATGAAGAAAAACACCAGCAGAGAAGCTATACATCTTTGTTCCTCTGCTGTTTTATGATTTCGCCAGCAAATTGTATATTTCTCATTCATAGAAGTACATTTCTTCTGCTGTTTTAAAATTCATTTGGTTCCCAAACTGAGAATGGAACTAGAAGAAACAGGTATTACAAAATCATTTTGCAATTTAAAAAGTAATCCTTATGGATTCAGTTGAGGAATCAAATATCAACAACACATCACTTAACGAAATGTCCTTTGGAGTCTTCCATGTCATCACAAGTGGCATTGCGGAAAGCATTTCCTTCTTTTCAAAGACTGACTCAGATCCCATTGTATGTATGATTTCTATATATTGTCTAAAATGAAAAATGCTATAGAGAACATGAGAGTTTAGATATTGCTTCTAGATATTTACTGAAATTCCTTTGGATCTATATTCAGCACTAATATTTCTGAGCCATCTAATGGTTTTTTCTGTTTAATTTTTTTGGGGGAACCTCTATACTGTTTTCCATTTTGTCTGTACTATTCTACCTTCCCAATTGTACACAAAGATCCAGTGTCCTCCATTTTGACTCATGCACACGTTTAAAAATGTACAATAACGATAGCTGTTGTGATGTTGATCTACATTCCCCTGATGATTGGTGGAGATGAGACCCTTTAAAATACTTGTCATCTATTGGTATTTCTTCTCTTGAGAAATGCCAAGATGAAACCTGCTTTACAACATACTATCTATAGTCAACAATATGGTGTGTGTTCTTTAATTTACATGAAGAAAGACATCCCACAAGAATATTTTTGAAGGTGGTGGATATGTTTAGTGATATGGCTGTTCTGATGGTTTCTGGTTGAGTACATATGTTCAAACTCATCAGAATATGTATATGTGTTAAGTGAGTCTAATTTTTAGGGATCAATTATGCTTCCATAAAGTTACATTTAAAAAGATGTGAACAGGGTTGGGAATGTGGCTTAGTGGTAGAGTGCTTGCCTAGCATGTATGAAGCCCTGGGTTCAATCCCTCCGTATGACATGAACAGAAAAAGCCAGAAGTGGTGCTGTGGCTCAAGTGATAGAGCATTAGTTGAGTAAAAGAAGCCTAGGGATAGTGGCCAGGCCCTGAGTTCAAGACCCAGGACCAGCAAAAAAAAAAAAAAAAGATGTGAGCAATGCTTAGTGTTTTATTTTATTTTATTTTATTTTTATCTTCTAGAGACTTGAAAAGAGAATCTGTTTCTTTGCCTTTTCCAGTTTTTAGAAGCTGCTTGCACTCACTCTTCCATTTCTTGGCTCAGAGCTCCATTCTCCATCTCCAAAGTGTAGGCTTTCCCAGCCTCTGCTTCTGTCTTTGAATAGCTTGGAGATCATAAGCACTGTCCAGATAATCCACAATAAGCTCCCTGTCTCAGGGCTCTTAAGTTAATCACATCTATAATGTTCCTGTTGCCAAATAAGGTAGCATGCATGAGTCCTGCATACTCAGATGTGAGGGTCATTGGAAAGTCATTTAATTAACCTACTACAAACACTTCTGACCACAAAATGACATCCCTGACCACAGTACTAACCTGAAGTGGAACAGTCTATTATAAGAGAGAGGAACTGCAGCTTAAAAATCTCAAAAAGGCATCAGTAAAGTATGGGTTAAAAATAAAACCGAGGGCCTTGAGTGTACTTAATAATAATAATATATATATATATATATATATATATATATATGAATGTCTACATTATTTATTTTGTCATTCATTCTTTTGACAGTAATAGGGTTTGAAGGAGGGTTTTATGTTTGCCAAGCACAAGCTCTACAACCTGAGCCATGCCTCTAGCCCTTTTTGCTCTGGTTAATGTTGAGATAGAGGCTTACTTTTTGCTCAAAATGGCCTAGATCACATTCCTCCTATTTTAAGCTTCTCACTGTTTCTGGGAAGATAGGTATATGCTACTATGCTCAGCTTTTTCTGTTGACATGGAGTCTTGAAATTTGCCCACCTGCTGGGGTGGAACTGTCATCCTCCCATTGAGTCTCCCCAGCTCTAGGAAGATTGGTGTGGTACCACGCCACACTTAGCTATTGGTTGAGATGGAGGTCTCATGAACCTATGACCTGGCCTAGCCTTGCACTCCAAATCTCCACCTCCTGAATAGCTAGGGTTACTGAAGTGAATCACCAGCACACAGCAAGGATGTTATTTATTTAAATATTTTATAGTATCTTTAAACTGTCTTTGAAACATCTTTTAAGCCTTCAGGTGGTATACGCCTGTAATCCTAGCTACTCAGGAGACTGAGATCTGAGAATTACGGTTTGAAGCCAGCCCAAGCAAGAAATCCTGTGAGAGTCTTATTCTAATTAACCACTAGGAAGCTGAAAGTGGAGTTGTGTTGCAAGTGGCAGAATGCTAGCCTTGAGCACAAAAGCTCAGGGACAGCGCCCATGTACTGCACACAGGACTGATGAATGCATATACTCATATGCGCATGCAGATACACACACACACACACACACACACACACACACACACACACACACACACACACACACACGTGCATGTGCACCCAGACACACATACTCTTTTAAAACACCTTTCAAACATCTTTAGATATTTTACAGTATCTTTCAATAAAGAGTTGTGAATTCACCACTTGTTCGGTACATGGTTTGTTTCATTTCTTCCTAAATACTCAAGGTTTTGATTGTATGTAACTGATATATTTAATTTTTTCACTTTCTAATATTTTATCAATGACTTGTGAATATCACATCAATTTTATAGTCAACACTAACTGTTAAGATTGTTATGAATACAGATAGTTTATTTCTTTTTCTGGCTTTATTTTGCTGAGATCACCAGAACCATCTAAACAGAAGTGATGGCATAAAAAGCCTTGTTTTGTGCTATTGTGTTTCAGCAATACCTATTGCCCATAGGGCTTCTGTGAGTGTTGGGATCTTTATCAGTTTGTGATCGTTTTTTCTAGTCCTAGTTTTCTCAGCAACATGATCTATTTCAGAGGAGATTCTCTTGAGATACAGAAGCAGAACTTCCTATTTTGATATATGTATTTATCTGATGGCAAAAATGTCTTTCTACAAAATGTGTAGGCTCTTGATGTTTTACTAAACCACATATTTCATGAAGTTCATACAATTTTGTTTTAAACCACAACCTTCCAAGAATTTATCTGAATCATCACTAAAAGTTCTTCATAACCAAAATGAGGCTCAAAATAGATTAACTGTGTCTACCACTGGCAAATAGAACAGGACTGTTTCCCACAATATCCTTACTGCATTTGCTGACTCAGAATAACTATATGAATGAAAATACCTTGGATTTCTCTGCTTCCTACATGGGATATTCATAGGCAAGAACTGCCAGGATAAAGTCTTTTTTTGTTGGTGGTGGTGGTCGTGGGGCTTGAACTCTGGGCTTGGGCTCTATCCCTCAGCTCTTCAGCTCAAGACGAGCGCTCTACCCCTTGAGCCACAGTGCTACTTCCAGTTTTCTAGTGGTTTATTGGAGATAAGAGTCTCATGGACTTTCCTGCCCAGGCTGGCTTTGAACCTCGATCCTCAGATCTCAGCCTCCTGAGTAGCTAGGTTTACAGGTGTGAGCCACCGCACCTGGCTAAGTCTTTTAAGTTAATAAAGTTAATGCAAGATACCTTGAATACATTGTATTAAAATTTCAGAAGAGCACAAAATCATATACAAATGCTTCTTTAGAGCTCTTCAGCCTTGTCAAAAGAAGAAAAAGGATTTTGAAGTCTCCTGGTTTGCCTAAAGAATAAGTAGGAGCCAGTGGGACAAAGGGCAGTGGACCTGTTGCAACAATGAGAAGTACAAGTTGTCATGTCCAAAACGAGCTTTACAACGTCGGTGCGGGGGGGGGGAAGGGGGGGGAAGGAAAAGGATTGGGATTGGGGGGGAGGGGGGAGGCTGGGAAGGGATGTGAAGGGTAAACAAAGGAGGAGGCTGCAATGCTTGGTAAGAAATGTATGCATTATCCTGCCCATGTAATTGTAACTCCTCTGTTACAGTATGTTCACAAATAAAATTAAATTAAATTTTTAAAAAAAGGGCAGTAAAAGCCATCTACATAAATGGAACAGAATTTGTGAAGTCCCCCAAAACAAAAGAAACATTAGTATTTTCGCTTATTCATAAATGATAAGGGTCAGAAATATAATAAAAATAAGCCTCGAGAGGCCAAACAATGAAATATGCCAGAAACTGGGTGATAATCAAGTGCTCTCTAAAACATTTACATTTTGAAAGTAAAAAAGAGGAAATAAATACATTTGGGAATCACAATGTAAATATAAATTAAACATTTTTAAATAAATATATATTAAATTAATATAAATTAAATTAAACAATATATAAATGTAAGTAAATAGGGATACAGGTGGACCCATTGCAACAATGAGAAATACAAGTCATTATGTCGAAAACGAACTTTACAACTTTGGTGTGTGGGGGGGAGCAGAGAGGATTGGGTGGGGGGCAAGGGGGGAGGATGGGAAGGGATGGGAAGCGGAAACAAAGGAGGAGGCTACAATGCTTGATAAGAAATGTACTCATTACCTTGCCCATGTAATTGTCACCCCTCTGTACAGTATTTTCACAATAAAAAAATAAAAATTAAAAAAGATTAAGTAGTATAGATTAAATAAATGTAAATATAAATCATAAATTAAATAAGTGTAATTATAATTTAAGTTAATATATAAATATAAATTAAATATATATACTTGGGAATCTAGACTTTTCTAGTTAAGCCAAAGCACCCTATGTATAAACTTTTGAGTGTTTTCTGTTTTATCCTATTGAAGGTGTTGAGGATGCATTGATAGGTCTTAAGTAAAATGGTAGAATGATGATATAAATATTCATTAGTCTGGAAAATAATGTGTGGATTAGGGAAACAGATAACTGAGGTAACTTATGAGGATCCCTCCAGATTCTCCATATTTTAGCAAGAAAAGAAAGTTGATGAGTTCTAAGCTATTTAGGAAGAAAAAACAACTAGATTTGATGGGTGAGAATTTGAGGGTTTTACCAAGGAAAGACATTGTTACAAACGATCAGCACCGTGTCTTGTGTGTGTTTTGGGCCTTGTACAAATGGACTGTGGTATAGGATCCCATAAACCATAGAGCAAACCGACCAGAGGTGCTGCCTAAAAGCGACCTGCACTGTGTTTGCTTTTGAGGGCAAAGGCAGTTAGACGTTTTGCTTAGTGTCAAACTAAACCCTTCAAATTCTCCACTGTCAAGGTGAACAATTACAGTCTGTGCTGTAACAGAAAAGACAAGAACCAGAACTGTGGGATCTACTGCAAAGCCCACGAAAAACTATTATAAACAAACAAACAAACAAATAAATAAATAAAGGCACGGCCGGACACTGGTGGATCACGCCTGTAATCTTAGCTACTCAGGAGGCTGAGATCTGAGGATTGCGGTTCAAAGCCAGCCTGGGCAGGAAAGTCCGTGAGACTCTTATCTCCAGTAAACCACTAGAAAACCGTAAGTGGCGCTGTAGCTTAAGCCGTAGAACACTCGCCTTGAGCTGAAGAGAGCAAGGAGGGCGCCCAAGCCCAGAGTTCAAGCCCCATGACTGACAAAGTAAAAAAAAAGGCATGCAGCAAAAACAAAGACCATGTGGCTGATTTCTAGAATATTAAGGATCAACACTGAAGTCTCTTTGATTAAGAGCAACATATCCCTTTCCCAGGCATGAGCAAAGTAAAATTTACACAAGCTTAAGATAATATGTGCTGAAAAGTCTTTGGAGATAACCCAAGGTGGTTTTTTGAACCTGGTGTATTTAGAGGTGGGTTTTTTGTTTTTTGTTTGTTTATTTGTTGTTTGTCACTTCTCTCAAAGTACCCAGTAATACAGAGGTGGTGTAAGATGGGAGAAGAGGTTTCTAGAAACTATAGCTAGAAGCAAGAATCAGAGATCAGACAGGATCAGGATGACAGGCAGTCAACCTCAGAGGATCATCGTCTGACTCTAGTGCCACTGGACGACTTCAGGAGTTGTTGTTGTTGTTTTAAAAATAACCGTCCTCAAGAGAAGAGTGTAGCCAGAGTAGATCAAAGACAGGACCTGTAAAGGTGAAAGAGAACCGAGTACGAATCAAAATGGGGCAGCATTCAACTGGAAATGAGATTAAGTGACAGCTTACCACAATCTGGACGCAGCCCAGAATCTCTGGCAACAAAATCCAGAAGTTTCTACATGTTGTTTGAATGATCCCCAGGGACACTCAAATGAAGACAGTAGCCTTTGCTTTATTTCTTTTCTCCAATCATCTCTGCAGAGCGCAGTGACTGCCGAGTGGAGAGATGGCCTGTCTCCCAACTCTTCTCATTTTGTTGACTTCACACCACATAATGGACAGAGTGACAGCACCGAGGCTTTCCAGAGGGCTCTCATTTCATTTTCTGTCACACTTCAGCTCCTGCGTATGTGCAATCCTGATCTCATGTCTTGTTCACTTACCTATTTTGAGCACTTTGTGTCTTTCACACATTTCACACACTACAGAGAGGTTAAGACACCTGAGTCCGGTAGCAGAAGGCCTCATCTACAAATTACTCTTGAATCATTAATGCACGACAGTGAGCAGGTTACTTAATCTCTTTGCAATGTATTTGTTGCTCTGGACAAAACAAAAAAGAAGTAGTCTTAGTAGAGCAAAGAAACTGGTTCGTTTTGAGTATGAAAAAATGTGTGAAAGGTACATACCACAGCTAACCACAGAGGACACACTCAAATGATAGCAAATTGTTATTGTGAAACCTTATTGTTGCTATCATACCCTATGTGATAGACAATATTAACACAAACACTCACATGCCCACATACGTACACACCCCATCCACACGGAGAAAGGCTTAATCAAATGGGCTGATTGAAGTTAGACATCATCAACTTCGGTCCACAGTAGTCCTCAACATCAGTGTCTCACTGGACAGACTTAAATGTCAAATGCAAAGAAAGGCCCAGATAATACCCAGGATTGATACTATCTCAGGCTTAATATGGCATGGCCATGCAAAGGTAGGGTCCTAGTAAAATGGGACACACTGAAGCTGTTGGTACCTATGAGGTAGCATTGGAGTCTCATTTTCAACACAAGTCAGCTTCAGATTGCTTCATCTTCCGTCTCCCTGACAAATGGAAGAAATACACTCTCTAGTGCTTAGCTCAGATCAATCATGGTCGCATGTATGTGCGGTGCTCTCCACACACTGTTGTGTAAAAAGCCATCATAAAACTCAGGGGACTGAAACAACAAAGTAATGGATTTTGTTCACAAACTTGCAATTTGGGCAGACCTCAATAGGGGAGGCTAATCTTTGCTCCAGGTGATTTTAGTTCAGCCAGCTCAAAGGATAGTTCATAGTACTGGTTTCCATAGGTGACAAGTGACACAGAGCAGAGAAAGAATGCCATGGAAGCTTCTAACACTTGGGCATCCAAGTCCATGGAAAAATAGGTTTTCTCTTTCATTGACCAGCCATTGCTAAAAGCTTCAGGAAAGGTAATTTTTTGGATGGCAGCTGTAAAGTATTAAGACAAAAGCAGGGCCAGATGTAAGGATTTTATTTGCCTTCCACTAGATGGAATTCGTGAAGCCTCATAAAGCCACAGTTAATAAGTTGCCTGCTTTGCCTTGAGGTATTTTCAGTAGCTCATAATAGCATTGATTTCAGGAAATATGGGAGCTTTTACTCACAAATACCTTTTGGCATGGTAGGGGTCAAGTAAAAATGATGAGAAAAGACCTTGTTTGGCTTGAGAAAAATTAAAGCCCTGCAAGCACAAAAAGTAATAAAAGGTTAGTATGTGCCTTTTGTCAGAGATGAGATACGTTTAAATGAACCCTTATGACAAGTACCTCCACTGTTTTAGTTGTAAACACCTTCTGCTGAATGCTAAGTAGAAAATCCAAGTTGGTCCCTAATGCTATCATGCAACGCAATGCTACCTAATATCTACTGGAAAGAAATGACCAGTAATTTCTTGAATTTTACAATCTCTGTGAAATACAGTGTGGGTTTTTTTCTAAGTCTCCAGTTTTGGTTATAGATGCCAAAGGAATAATATCAAACATTATAATGTAATACTTAACACTATCCTGGAGAAAATTAAACAACTCTATATGCAAAATGTCATAAAATATTTTTATGAAGGCTCAAAAAAGTTATTTCAAGGAGCTTCAAAATGGCAATACATTTATGATTCAATTTTTCTTGAGATATCAACATTGATCTGTGATAGCAGATAACCATATGATAGATAACTTAAAAAATTTAAATGAAAGACAAAGATACTACTGGTTAATCATCATCAGGACATGATTTTCCAGACTACATTTAAGAAGTAGTGATTCAGTTTGAATGATTAGTTCTAAAACATCTGGGAAGTGACAGAGAAGCAAGAAAGATATGAACCTTTCTTTTGAAAAATAAATATTTTCACATTAGTTCTGGTATGCATGATATGAGGGACAGCTAAGAAGAATGGACAGGACTGGTTAGCTCAATTTTTGATTTTTCCACAGATAGAAAATACAGATGCTCAGTTGAAAGATTAGTATAATAGTTCAGTATTACAATCACTATTAATTATCACGACAGAAGACATATATTAAGAATTTTACAATGTGCCAAAGATAGTCTAAATTCAAAAACATATATGCATTTGTATATTCCCTAACATATGTATAAAGTCCCTATTAATGTATTTACTCATCAGATATTCTTTTGAAGTGGGTACTATTCATGCTCCCATTTTACAGATGAGCAAACTGGTGAGTAGCAAAGCTAAGTGTTTGTTTGGCAATGTCACAGATCCCATAGATGCTGGAGTCAGGATTGAAACTTGAAGATGGGGGCTCCAGAGTTCACGCTCTTAACTACACTGCTGTAGTTCTTAAAGCACACAACGTCTATAAGAAAAGTCTGAAGTCATGGCATAGTGAAATCTGCATGTGAGTGTCCTGTGGTCTCATTTCCAAGATACCCAAACAGGCTTCAAATGGTTTCATTTGCCATCACATTCTGACAAATGGCAGAAATATACTCTGCAGAGCTTAACCTGAATCAGCCATGGTTGCGTGTATGTGTTGTCTTTTCCACACACTGCTGTGCAACCAGCCATTGTAAGTGTAAGAACTACTGTGCAACTGCGTCTGCATGTGAAGTGACACCTCCCCATCCATCACAGTGGCAGAACCTAAGCCATGCTGAGAAATGCCTTGCCTAATCTTTGAAAGAAGCCCAAGAAGGAGGCAGGGTTTACAGATGAAAATCAGTTCTGAGAAAAAATTAGGTGACTTGTTTATATCAATAGTTCAGAGTCACTTTGAAGTCATCTGACTCCAAATCTTGTAATCACTCCCCTCATTCTCCTGAATGCCCTGGAAAATGGCCAGCAGAACCATTAATAAGTACCAGGAGCGGAGTCCTATTCTAATGAATCTAATTTAATTGGGTAGGTCCTGGGAATAGGTAATGTATAAGCTTTGCCCATGGACTTAATAGAGTCAGGGCAAAGAAACTCCCACTCCTCTGATACTGTTTCCTATCTTGAAATGATCTTTGGTTTCAGCCTCCTGAGACACAATAACCCCAATTTTCTTACCAGCATGGAAAATTTAAGTGATTGGAAACCTTAAGTGCTTTGTTTCATGGGTTTTAAAACACGAGACATAGATGTTAGATGTAAAATGGATTTCCTTACCTATTCACAAATAACTAGATTGCTGTGGTATAGTGTCAAAATTTTTAATTCATTTTTCTGATCTTTCTATAATATGTAATTTTTCTATAATAGGTGGTCTATTTAATTTCTCACACCTGCTGTAATTCTTTTTAGCTAGTGCATCTATGATTGACAACATTGTCATACAGCAGTCACCTGACTCATTACATTTGGTTCTCATTATTGGATAGCAATAAATATTTATTAACTTACTGTACTCACCTTTCGTTTGTGTGTGTTCCTTTTTTATTATTATTTTATTTTTGAAGTAGCATCCATTTGTAGTGTGAGGTGTTTCATGGTGATACTTCCATGAATGCACGCAGTGTAATTTGAACAATTTCGCCTCCACCACAATATTTCCATTCTTCCCATCCCTCTTCTCCACTTTCCAAAGAGTGTTTGGAAGAATTTTCATAATGCTATCTTCATATATTCAAATATTACAAGTGTCCTTATCACCTCTGAGTTTCATCACCTTTCCACTAAGCACCTCCTAAACAGTATTTTTTTAATGTGAAAGTATTTTGGAATGCCTAACAACTGGATCACAAAGTGCTATGTGTTTGATAAAGGAGAAATGTATATCTGGATTTCTTTTATTTGATCAATAGGGACAATTAGAAGAAACAAGCTCAGATCGAAAAATGGTTCTACTAAGTGACCCATAAACAGACTTAGGGCTGTAAGAGCTGAGAATTGTTATAGAAACTCTCACATGGTGGTGGGAAGGTTGTGTGTTCTAAGACAAATCTGTGCTAAAAACCTGGAGTAGCTTTCAATGGCCAAATAGTTAGAAAATAAGAAGTAAAGTATCTGTGGTAATGAGGGCAAGGGAAACAAAGGAATTAGGAACCACAATTTAAAATTAATTTTGATCTATTCTACTTAGAATATGCAGATTTTTACTTTTTATTCCAACTACAATAAATAAGGCAAGCCTATGTAATGAGAATGTTTCTTCTGAGTAATTTCTAGAAAATTCAGTTGTTATTAAATAAATAAGAAAATATAGGTTTTCTAATATTATCAGTAGTATTCAGAATTATCTTTTAATGTCTCTAAGGTCATAGCAATTATCCTTCACTTTGAACTACATCACTGAATTGTAGATTTTCTTGAATTAAGTCCATGTTTTTCTCACTTATTCACATTCTTCAGTCTATCATTATTAGTCAGAGAAATGAATTTTCAAATTAATTTTACCAGCTACATCAGTTTTTAAATGTTTATTTGTAGAGTAGGAGTGTGAGCCAGTCAAACATAATTTCTTCACTGAAGAGTTTCACTTTCCATTGTCCATTAGCTTTTATTGTATCACAATTAGAATCATCTGTCTACCAGAGAGAGGCTTGACCGGAAGAAAGCATCAGGTGCTATTCAAAAGAGCACTGGATCTGCTTGATCCACTGCATGTGAAGTCCAAAGCACTGGGCTGTCCTGAATGTGATTGTCTGCTTTATGTTTTGTGATCTGGCACAAATGGACAACAGTGGATATTACTTTCTCTTACTATCTTTCTGTGTAGTATACTCCAGCATGTCTTTCAGGGAGGATACATGAAATCACTTTGAAAACCATTCATTTCATTGCTTTTTAAACACAGAATTGAAATTAAGATCTTCTCAAATTATGGACTTTGGATCTCTCTTTGCCAGTAAGACAGAGGGGTCAGAGTTGTAAGCTACATACGATATTTGTCTACAAAAGGAGTTTTGTATTATACTCTGATTACAGCATAATTACTTCATCTGAATGACCACAAGTAAATGATTAAAAGGAAAAAAGACTATCTGCTTCTATTTTTCTATAAGAAAATTAGGAACCACACCAAAAATTTAATTTTGATGCTCTTGTTGCAACCTTTAGACAAATATTCTTAGAATGGACAGAATTTTATTTTTAAAATTTTTATTCTATCCACAAAATGATAAGGAAGATGTAAGCAGAGTAAAACATAATTGAATGATTTGTTTAAGGTAGAAAAGCCAGGCATGTTTTAGTTCTGTGTTACCAAAGAGACACAGCCCATTAAGTTATCAAACAATACTACTGTTCACATTCATAATATTTTAGCTTCTTTTTAAAGACTGCATCTAAAGTAACCATGACATATCTCCATTTACCCAATTTTACCTCAGAACACAATAAACATTTGTGAGAGACTTTCACTATCTTTGTATCCAAACCAACTGTAAAATCATAGTTATCGTGTACGTTTCCAAATATCTATCCATCCATCTATTTATCCATTTTTCTTTTTCTTTCTATCCATCTTTCCTTCTTTCCTTCCTTCCTTTGTCCCTTCCTTCCTTCCTTTCGTTGGCAAGCAGAGACAGTGTTGGGAAATGAGCAGGGAGGCCTGTAGTCATTTTTGCTGTCATTGCTTTTGTCCATTTCTTCTTTGAGCGTTGAGAGGGGACTTTCTATTTCCTCTGAAACTGTAGAGCCAATATAGTGTTTACTTCATGTGCACTATAGACAGCCTGACTCTGCTGCCTCCTGACCTGAACAAAAGGAAATGCCAGGTAGACAGGTGGATTGTACAACTGGGGTTTTCCTGTGTCACATACACAAATACCTGTTGCCCCTGCCCTCGTGGCAAGCTAGATAACTTATTGGCTCCCAATTCCACCTCCATCACTACATCTCTACATCACTGTAATGATTTTTATTATGACATTTATGTTGTTTCATTAAGTTATTTATTACGTAGGGTGCTTCCGTTTCTGCTTTTGAATGTTTCCTCATCTTCCTGTGGTCTCTCAAGTGCCACCACTCTGAAGCTTGTGAGTTTCTTGAAAACATTTGTGAACAACATCTCCTATATTTACAACCTATTTTGTAGTATTCTTAGGTGACTTGGCATGCTCTTACTTTACATACTTCTTTACTTGTTTTCCTTATTGTTTGGAGTCTCCAATATAAAAACTAGCTGTGGAATGAGAGGCATGGCTCAAGAAAGAAAGCGCTTGCCTTTGCCTAACGAGCATGAAAATCTGAGTTCAAATCCCAGTACCACCACAAAGAAAAAAAAGAGACAAATGATCCTATAATGCCAGTTTCTCTACTATTTTAATGACGATAATAATACAAAACCTAAAGTTGTTTTGAGAACTAAATGTTTATATAAGAAATGTTTCTATAGAACAGTGTGTATTATATAGTAAGTTGTATTTGATAAAATTGTTACATCTATCATAAGCATGATAAAAATGTATCTGTCTGAGTTTTCTCAGAAAAATTTAATTTATTGGGTCTTCTTTTGTTTTTTGTTTTTTGAGGGGAGGTGTTTTGGTGGTGGTGGTGGTGATAACTGGAGTTTGAATTCTGGGAGTTGCTCCTCATAGGCAATGATTGTATCAGCTGACCCATACTCCCAGAACTTTATTTTTGTTTTGCTTTCATTTGTTTGCAAGATTTCTCTGGACTGGCTTCTTATCACAATCTTCCTGCCTCCAACTCCTAAGTCGTTGGGATTATAAACATGCACCACCAAGTCTATGTTGCTGAAATAAAATCTCATTAGCTTGTTGCTTAGGACAGCCTCATACCACCATCTTCCCAAATATCTGGGATTACATGTATGTGTCACCATGCCTGGCTCAACTTATTCCTTCTTGTTCTTTCTTGTTCCATTGCCTAATCTGGTTTCTGATATTTAGTAGGTTCTAAATAAGCAATCTAAAATAAGAAAATACAAGCAACCTTTTTGCCATTAATATAATTCCTTCGAAAGTGAACTTTGCCTAAGTTGAGTTGATATGGCTTTATTTTGTTAAATTTAATACACTAGCAAGGCATAAATTTTAATAAAACTTCAAAATATCACCAACACAGGATGTACTATTTACTTGTTATTCATTACTTAGCATGGATGTTAATAAATGAAAATCACAGATGAGATAAGTTGATCTTTATCTTGCTGTTTTAATTATATAATCCATAAAAAGTAATAAAATGTTTGAGTAACTGGACTAAATGAGAATGGCAACATTAGAAAACCAGATGACACATTTTTTTCCCCAGTGTTAACTTTGGAGGTGATAAGTTTTGCTGCTTTCTACAGAGCTTCACTCAGTTTCAGACAAAATGAGTAATATTAAATCTTCCATCTATTTTCATATGAATTTTGTTCTTACTTAAAGTTTTAAATGTAATACATATTCTATTGGGAAGCCATCCTTTGCATCAACGTCATGGCTTTATCTTTTGGAAATAATGACTATTTAAACCAGACCAATGCTTCTCAAAAGCATACGATACTCAAGCTGAAGGGTGAAAACACCAGACAAACTTATTTAAGCTTCCGACAAGTATCCACATTCATGGTGTTGCCTCCAGGTTAAAATAGATATTATAGGGTCTGGGAGTGCTTGAGTGGTAGAGTGGTAGAGTGCTTGCCTTGCATGTATGAGGCCCTGGGTTCGATTCCTCAGCACCACACAGGCAGACAAAACTGGAAGTGGCACTGTGGCTCAAGTGGTAGAGCGCTAGACTTGAGCTGAAGAGCTGAAGGACAGCACCCAGGCCCAGAGTTCAGGCCCCTTGACCTGCAATAAATACATAAATAAATAATAAAATATATATTAGATAATAGATATTTCTACTGGATCAGTCCTGGTTTCATTTAGGCTACAATCATGGAGATTAGGAATTATTTTCACCAGTGCCTAAAATCCAATTGGCAGATCATCTGAAATTTTAAAGAGTAATCTGCTACTAGAGGCCGAGTGACATACTATGAGGTTCACTGTACAAAATTTATAAAATATAAATAGCAGTACCCAGGGCAGCTCACCTATGGACCCCACAAAATGAAGTTTATTTCATCATTACAAGTTTAAAACTTTCAGATTTCACAATATGATGGTTTTTTTCCCTCCAAAGTGGACTTATTGTTCTTATTGATTCTCTTCTATTTTTATTTTATATTCAAGTGTGGGAAACACATTTCTTTAACAACAATGTTGTTTCTTCTGCTAGAAAAGCTTTCCCTTTTATTTGTTACCTTAAATGCACTGCAATTTTGCTTTGTACAAGTGTGTCCTATTGTCCACTTGTCAAATAATTCTACCATAACGTTTAATTTATTTTGGTGCCTTATATGCATGGCTTGATCTGCAATTATGTTCATTAAATAGGTATGTATTCCAATGTCCTCAGTAGAGGTCAATGGAGTAACATCAGTCATCTGATAACCGATCTGAATGGAGTCTGACTAGTGAGATTGGTGAAAATGGTGACTTTTAATAAGAAAATCATTGTGTATTGCGCAGGGGCTTTTTTCTTTCTTTTTTAATGAGACACTTTTCTTTATTTAAATATAATTTTTTGTCCAGGTGATGTACAGAGGGGTTACAGTTAAATTTGTAAAGTAGTGAGAACATTTCTTGTCAAACTTGTTACCCCCTCCCTCAATTTTTCTCCTCCTTTCCCTCCCCCAATTCCCTTCCCAAGTTGTACGGATCATTTCCAACATATTGTTCTTCTATGATAGCAATATCCAGAATGGAAGTAAATTCCAGAACTTAGATGTAAAATTGTAATAGGAAATGAAATACTTAGGGTATTGCAGTGTGATGTATTAGTGATATCCTAGACATATCATATGAAAGTGCTTTTGTAGCTGTGTGGCAATAACTCACCTCTATATTCCTAGCTGCCCAAGAGGCTGAGATCTGAGGATCATGATTCAAAGCCAGTCTAGGCAGTAAAATCTTTCAAACTCTTATCTCCAATTAATGAGCAAAGAGCTGGAAATGGTGTTGTGGCGTAAGTGGTAGAGTGCTAGCCTTGAGGAAACAAAACCTAAAGATTAGCTGAGTTCAAGGCCTGATACTGGTACAAAAAATGAAAGTGTATTTGTATACTTTTACCTATTGCAACTTTTCCCCACAGGAATAACTTTTAAATTCAACCTGCTTTCAAATTGAAGTTTTGAGGTTAAAAATAATACTCACCTACTCTGTCTGCATTGAAGGCACAGTCTACCTTTTCTACTGATCAATCTTTCATGTTTTCAGTATGTTAATCAATAAGAACCAACTCTTCTAAGTCTACATCGGATGTCTGGGATTATCTCAACCACATAAACCCCCTACTGGGAATAGATGGGGATAGACATCTAGAGATGTGTCTGTTAAATTTGTCAAATAACACATATTTGCCGATACTGATAACAACTGAAAAGGTTTGTCTTTGGTTTCATTTGTCAAATAACATTTATTATCTAACAACAGGAGGGTATAATTTTTGTAGGAAATTGCTAGGTCTGTAAGTGGTATTTTATGATTGCTTCTGACATAGATTTCAAGAACCACTTGCCCCTCTGATTTTAGATCAATCAAACAGCCCAACCCAGTGAGGATGACAAAGCTATCCTTCGGTTGTTCGGCCTGTTTGTTTCCCATGTGTTTCTCTTTGACCCTCACTGAAATAATGAAAGCCTCAGAAGAAAAAGTAAGGAAGCAATGGGCTCTTGACATATTCAACAGAAATGTATATACCTGACTCTCTTCACTAACTTTGGTCTGTGGGATTGGAAACATGAGTTACTCAATTCATTGGCGTCTATTTAGGTTTCCTCCAACTGGACACATATTCGGGAATTTGATTTTATTGAATATTTAATACAGTATAATGATTAAGGTATTTTGATGCGGTGGTATTTTGTATTGACTGTACAAACACTTATTAACTTTAATTTTGAATCACAAACGGATGTGTTATTGTTCATGTCAGAAGAATAGGAAATGAAAACATATGCATATCCATATCCATAATGCATGCCAATACATGTCGAACTTGTTACCCCTTCCCTCATTTTTCTCCTCCTTTCCCTTCCCCCATTCCCCTCCCAGGTTGTAGAGATCATTTCCAACATATTGTTCTTCTATGATAGCAATATCCAGAATGGAAGTAAATTCCAGAACTTAAATGTAAAATTGGAATAAGAAATAAAATACTTAGGGTATTGCAGTGTGATGTATTAGTGATATCCTAGGCATATCATATAAAAGTGCTTTTGTAGCTGTGTGGTAATGACTCACCTCTGTATTCCTGCCTACTTAAGAGGCTGAGATCTGAGGATCATACATATATGTATAAATATATTCATAAAATAGAACTGATTTCAAAAAACACAAAAATTAGTTAAGGTTGGTTTCTTTCTTTCTCTCAAAAACAGAAAACAACCATATAATTTCATTGTCTTTCACTGTATTAAAATTCTTGATATGATTAAGAATACTTTTTGAATTAGTAAAAGCTACAGAATTGTTAAAAGGAACTAAAGATCATAATTTCTGCAAGGAACAGTAGTATTCCATTTTATTTCAAAATTGTTTACTGCACCTCAGTTTCATGATGATTTTCTTTCATTTTTAAATAGACTTATTGTTTATTATAGTTGTTCCATTTCTCACTTGTAGTCATTTCACTGTGTACCATTAATGAATTGTAGACAACATCTGTCATAAAATAGAGGTAAAACATTTGATAAAACTTTAAAACTATGTTTTTAATCTCTCCAGGTATCAAATTAAGATTTAGGAACTTTAATGCACACTAATGAAAGTTATATTCATTTTTCACAGATCCAAGAAGCTTATAGTAATAATGAGCAAGAAAATGACTATAAGGACGATTTTATCTCATTCACTACATATTCACCCTGTAAGTGTTCCTATATGTTACATTTATATGTAGCTTTACTATTATGGAATATAACTCAAAATATATGTGTAATTAGAAATCTATGAATATACAACTACAGAAGTATGACTAAAGAATGTAAAAAAATAATTAACTGAATGACTTAATTTCTACCATGGTAGAAATACTTTTACAATTGATAATTGAAATACTTTTGATATGTTCAGGATTTAATAATAACCAAACACATGTTTTCCTACCCTAAAATTGTATGGCGGCAACACTGATATTTTTTCTACTTGATGACTATATTTCAAGTGTGTTTTATGAAAATACAATCACATTTGTTCTAATCCTTACTTTTCAAAGCAATGAAGCAAGAAGGGCAGATAAAAGCTTTAAAGACCTCCCGGTTCTATGTATTATATATTCTAATGTCTGACAACATATTCAGCATTCATTAGGCTTCATTAGCATACAATGGTCTGTTCAACATCTTCAAGCAGCATTTCTGATAGATATTGCATACCCTATATTTCTGTTTTTTTAACTGTTATTGTAAAGATGACATCTAGAGGAGTTCAGTTACATCAGTCAGATAATGAGTACATTTCTAAACTTACAAGACAAAAGGTAGAGAAATCAAAAACAACAAAAGGGAAGAAAAACAGAAAACCCCAAATAATAAAAAAACCTCTTGTTTCCATTTCTTGGAATTCATTTCAATAAACATCATTCTATATGTTCATATGCACATAGCTCTACCACTACCAACTTCTCTACTTTCTGATTTTTAGTCTCAGCAGGTGAAAATTCCTGTATTTCTTTGTCAAGGCAGTTAGATAATTAATCTAGCCTCCTTTATCCTTTTTACTTTCTCCTCCATGCCATATTCAATCTGTTATATAATACTGTCCACGCTGCCTTCTGCATATGCTAGCCTTCCTCCATTTCGCACCCCTTTTGTTGCTATTTAGCTCTCAGTGGTTTATTCCCGGGGTACAGTTGTTCTCAGTAGAAGCCTGTTCATTGCCAACTTGTTAGTGAACAATTATTTTCTGTCATCATGACTTGGGGAGAGAGGGTCACTACTGGTATTTATTTAATAGAGATGCTAAGAATGCTACTAAACATTCTACAATATACCAGACAGTTCCTCAGTCCAAAATGCCAGTAGTAAACAGCTATTAAGAAAATCTATGATAGTAGTTGAAATTCTATCATGAAAGAAGTAATCACTATTCTTTAAATCATCTAATAGGTTCTCATGTCTACTTTGTATAATCCATACTTCGGCACAATCAACTCCTTCAAACATTGCAACACACACACACACACACACACACACACACACACACACACACACGTTCATGTGAATGCGCATGAGCTAAATATTAAATTCACAACAACTTTTAAGCTTACAAATTTTAACATTATAATGATAATAAAGGTAATGATTACATTTCTTGTTGAACATGTAAGTAACTGTAACCCCTCTGTACATCACCTTGACAATTAAATTAAAAAATGATAGAAGGTAATAATAAAGGCCCAAAATGATACTTACCATATATCTGTCATGATACTTAATCCCCAGAAGAACTTTGTATAATAAGAGAACATATCTCAGTTATTCAAAAAGTTAATTCTCTTGCCTACAGTTTGAAATTGAGAACTCTCATATTTATAAAGTTACAGTCTTCAGCCTTGCATGGGAGACCCAGTGAAGAAGTCAGCAGATTCTCACTGGCTTCAAAGCATGAGCTGATAAAATCCAGTTTTCCAGAGTTGCATTCCAGGTTAGGTACATTTGACATGTACCAGGGAGACGTCGTTAGCTCATTAGTGTCAAGCAATAGTGGATGTATAAACCAAAGTGTGGCTGTGAGTAATTTACGGTAGCATGAATGTAATTCTGAGTTGATGACTGATTTTCCCGACAGAAATAGTGAAGTGCCTTTACTTGCCCAAGCAACAATTTCTTTCTAGTCATTTCATCATCTCGGTCAAATGTTTCTTGGGACTACATTGTTTAAGGCTCAGTGTTCTGGTGGGAGGAAAGGAAAAATGAATGAAATCTGTCTGGAGAGATCATTTGAAAAGCAGCTTCTTATAAATACTCTTTGTTCACATCTGGTACTGAAAGCTGTATCGTTTTTCTCACATTAAAGGAAAAAGAGAGAGAAAAGAAAATACTATATAATAATGCATATTACTAGCATTAGTATGTTTTTTTTCCTATGCCTAATTTTTCTCCTATGGCTCAAAGTTTTCTATAATGTAATCATTCACTTTAAAAATTCCTTTTCTCTCTACTCTGCTATTTGGCTTTTTAAATGATGTTTTACTTAAACAAGTATTTTAAACAATGCCTGTTTTTGCATTGAAAGTAACAGTTCACACATTCCATTATAGAGGTCCCAAAGTTGGCTTGAAAGATCCAAAAGTTTACCTTGATTTTTTAATTAAGTCTTTTATTGTGACCATACTGTATAGAGAGGTTACAGTTACATGAGAAAGGTAATAAGTACATTTCTTATCCAGCATTGTTGCTTCTTCCTTTGCTTTTCCTCTACCATCCCTTCCCTCCCACCTCCTCAGCTGCATACCCCCCACCCAACACCACCCCCCCACCTAAATTATAAAGTTCATTTTTCAACATAGCATCTTGTACATCTCATTGTTGCAATGGGTCAATCTGTATCCCTATTTAAACAATTTGTTTTTTCCTTCCCCTCCCCAAATTATATCAATATCAAATACAGTGAAAACAGGGGTTATACCGTGGGGGAGGGACATACCAACCAACAAAAAAAATCACCTTGATTTTTAAAAAAATATATTCACTTATTTTTTAATTGTTCTTGTAAAGGTAATTTACAAAGGAGTTACAGTCACATAAGTCAAACAATGAATATGTACATTTCTTTTTAACAGTTCCACCTCTTCCCTCATTTTCTCCCAGTTTTTCCCTCTCAACAGCCCCCAGCAAGTTGTATAGTTCATTTTCAACATAGTATCTAGTGAATATCACTGCTGCTTAGTTCACACATTGTTCCACCATTTCTGTGCGCCTCCTTACTCTTCCCCAAACAGATAAATTTACATACAAGACAAAAGATACAGAAACAAAAACAGCAACAAAAGGAAACCTCTTGTTTCCATTTCTTGGAGTTCATTTCAGTAAGCATCATTTTGTACGATCATATGCACATAGCTATTGAGCTTTTGTGGTCTGCTAGGAATATCCTCCTTAGACTTCATTGTGTGAATGTCTAGAGTTCTGTGTAATTTATCATATCCAAATATATATTTGTCTTTTATCATGTAATGTGTTTACTTGTAGATTTATAGGCGCATTCTAGTTAGCACAATTTTTTATCCTTCTTTTAGAAAAAAAAATCTTTTAAAGAAAATTGGATAAATATTTTCAAATTTCAAATTATCATGTTCTAATGGCTTTTGTATATAATATGAAGAATAAATCATAGCATGGTTCTTTGTGTGGAGGGAATTTGATTACATTTCAGAATAGTATGCATTTATACATGAAGGTTCTAAGTTTCTGAAAATTACCTAGTACTTGTAATTTGAATGCCTTCCCATCAAAAATATTAATAATTGGCTAAGTAATATTCATAGTATAATATTTTTGAATAAAAATAGATCATGCTTTCAAGTATATGAATCTGCTCAATGACAACTCCACCAAATCAAAATATCATTATATCCATGTGTGTCATCTACTGCTGTAACAAGAATATAATAAAGCTCATTGGATAAATGCTTTAAATTTTCAAAAAGAAAGTCAGTAAAAGTTATATAGTTGACAGTTTTCCACCATATGGAGCCATAACAGGATTAGCTGGACTACTAGTTCTTTAAACATCTATAAACTATGGAGGGGGTGCTGCAGTGAAATTGTACAATCTTCATCTTTTATAGCCACACAGTACTCAGCATGTCATCATGGAAAGAGGAAGACACACAGGCCAACTGCAAATGGAGCGGAGACATCTGAAAGGGCAATGGAAGGGAAGGAGAATGAATCCAGTGCAGAAGCAAAGCACAGCCAACCAGAGGTTGACACCAACAGTTCTGAGAACCAGTATGATGACTTATATGTGTTCATTCCTGGAATTAATCTAGAAAACAATCCTCAACAGCCACTCACCTGTGGCAGACCACCTCTACCCCCACCAAGACTTGTATCTCCTGCCTCCCAACTAGAAAGACCTCACTTCAAGATACAGGGTATGTGTAAATGCAAAACAACAACAACAAAAACAGGAAGTGGGGAAGAACTCAGTCCTAATATTCAATGTGTAGCGTTAAGAAACTGGGACAATTGAAAGAGGGATTGGGTTGGAAGAGATAGGAGGGAATAATGAAAAAGTTGATATCAATCATGATGCAATGTACTTACAAACTAATGTGGTGAATGGTAACCCTTTTTAACAACTAAAGATAAAAATATAATTTAAAAAACAGGATTTGATGGGCTTGCATAGTATATAGTGCAGTAGTAAATCTATGCAAACATGATCAGCTTCCGAAACCAAGTGTAATTTTACATTTTACTGTTTATTAACTAGTGTCTAAGAAAATGAAGTAAGAAAAGCCTACCATCTCCTTCTTTCCTTCCATCTTTTCTTCCTTGCTTCCTTCCTTCCTTCTTTCCTTCCATCCTTCTTTCTTCTTTCTATCTCTCCCTCCCTTCTTTCCTTCCTTCCTTCCTTCTTTCCTTCCTTCCTTCCTTCCATTTTTCACCCTTCCTGTCTTCTTGCCTTCTTTTCACCCTTCACTCATTTCTCCCTTCTTTTCACCCTTCATTGATTTCTCCCTTGTTTCTTTCCTCCACTTCCTCCTCATTCCATTTCCCCCTCTCTTTCTCCCTCCTTGTTTTTTCCTTCCTTCTGGAGCAAAAATCTCACTACAAACGTCAGGCATCCTGTAGTAAACAGCATCATATTTCAGAGATCCTCTTAGTCTGCTGGCAAAAAGAAAAAGCTAATGGTTTACAGTGATTAACAGATGATTTGCAAAGGATCTTAGGCATTCTTTTTACTTAGTAACCATAGGAAAATGGTAATGGGCTTATCATGGAGTACACTGAGATCAAAGTCTAGGAACATGATATCCCTGCCAAAGTGGTAGACCAGTTAACTTCGCTGTCATAGCATATGTTCCCAGATGCACAATTGGGTGAGGGAGAGAGGGAGTTGGGAGCATGCTATTTAGTCCTTTTGGGGACCATGAAGAGCAGCTTCCTTGTAGGACTTCTCTGCTTGGAGTATTCAGCAGCCTGGAAACCCCCAGCTCCAGCTGCAGTCTTATGTCACCAATTACCTCCTACTTTGTTCAACATTATTTCACACTTACTTTACAAATTCATCAAATGTTCTTACAAAAAAAATGATAAGAGATGTAAACACCCATCATCAGTGCACAGCTTATTGCTCTATTTTAGTTTCAGGGTCCCAGAAAGCTATAAGGTGCATAAACACTGTTCCTGAGGGAAATTCTGAAGCCATGTCATTTAACATTGATGTCCTTGAAGGCTTTATCATGGGGAAGGCTCAAGTGTATCAGAGTAACCTCTGTATATACGAGTTCGGAAGTTCTGCACTTCATTTCGAGCTGAAGCACACTATTTATTGGGAAATACCAAGTGGATTCTGTTCTGATTCACTCACTCATCAGCAGGCATTCATTGTCATGTGTCGAGCTCTAGTGGACTCTTGAGTGATAGCCATGAAGAGAGCACAGAAAAATCTGTGTGGGAAAGGAAATATAGGTTAGCAGTAAACAGACAATAAAATGCGGATACATTTTTCTAATTTTACATGTGGAAATAATTTTACACAATTATCAAAATAGGCAATGAAGTCTATTTATAAGTTAAACTCTCTTATAGTAGCTAAATCAAATTGTATTTCCCTAGTGTAAATTTCTGTACTTCATTTGTTGCTTAGGTAGTCGAGAACTAATCTCTCCCTAGTGCTCACCAGGTGCCTGTGACCAGAAATGTGACTCTTGAAAACTACCAAGTAGACGAGATAAAATGAAGGATTGGTGGCTTGTATTTAAGGACAGTAGTTTTACATTTTATATATGGTGTTTTCAACACATAGGGCTGCTAATGGAAAATAACGTGTCCATCTTTAAACTGGCAGCTGCCACTAATCATTTTGCCAGGGACTTTGTATGGGTTTTTACTTGGACTTGTTGTGGCTTCAGGAATTACTCCTTCAGAGTAAATCCTATCTGTCCCCAACTACTGAAAACAGAAAGGCCATCTACCCAATTCCTTGGGTGTAGCATTCCCAAGGATCAACACATAGACATAATTATTGGAGAAACAAATATGGATCCCAATGGAATATTCAAAACTTTATAAAAAGAACACATTATCTCTCCATTTTCACACGATCTTTGTGATCATAACACAAAGAATTTAGTTCACTGAGACTAAGTCTTTGGTTCAGACACCTGACCATATGGTTTGTAATTAGAAGGTAAAAAACACTTCTAGGAAGAACTACTCTGCAATTCTACTATCCATCTCTTTTCTACTTAATTCTTTCCTCTGTTGTTTCAAAAGCTGGAATTAACAGAATTGAATCGTTTAATTTAAATGAGATAGCTCATTTTTACTGTTCAATGAAAAGTATAATCTGATACTTTGGAACATAAAAAGTAAAATGTGTGATTTCTAGTGCAAGCATCGACTTTGGAAAGAGTTGGGAAGAATGGTGGGTGGGAACAGAGAGAGAGCTAGCAGCTCAGGAAATGGGCTCGTAAAAGTGAGGTGGTTGACACATTTTGCTAAAAATGAAGCACTGTAAAAGCATTTCCCACACACTTAATCGAGTTTCACCCAGGAGGCTGTCAGAGAAACAGAAGTCACGAAGTCAAAGTCTCAAAGCCACATGATCTATGGGGGATCGGGGGAAGGCAAGTCATGTTGATCTGGAAGTTCATGCTAGGTACAAACGTAACTAATGCTTCTTGGATTCAAGTGACTGAAAGAGTATTGGAAGAGTACCTTTCCTCATAGGTTAACCAATTGTTCAATTGTCTTATAAGAATATTCTTTTTTCTGCCTTATTATTTGTATTTCTCTTAGCTTATAAGGTTTTCCACTGAAATCCCCATCCGCAAACAGAGTGAGTACTTTGTTTAGAATCTAACTAGTCAAATAAAGTCAAGTTGGATATAAATGAGAAACAAACAAACATCTCTCTCATGGACAATCAGCCACCTTTCTAACTCACTCATTGTTCAAAGCATTTCATACATTTTGTCTTCTAAACAACTACTAAAATATTTTATTATATATATTCTAAATATATAATAAAAATATGTAGACATTTTACTACATGTGAAGCCACAAGAGATAGTGAAGCCTGAAATTTTATCCTTTTCAAATGAATTAATCCTGAAGCCCATGTTTATGCTGTCTTTTACATCATGAACCTCACTTTCAGTGTCCTTGGAAGTCCTCATTGGCATTTTTTGAAGGTCAGTTTGTCATAGCCAGAAAATAGCTGCTAGGAAAGCAAATAATGGTACCTTTGGCTATTCAACCTGTCATCTGAAAAGAAATTGAATCTTAGGGCAACAACACCATAAGAAATATGAAAGTTAAAATGATTTTGAATAAATAAAGTGTCTAAGAGTATTATGCTTGAAAACAACATTTTCAATGCACTTCAAGTTTAGATTAGATTTATAGCTCAATTTCCTGATATTAAATATGTGCATAATGTGGAAAATACTAATGTTGTCAAAGAAATCCATGCCTGAAAGTGTCTTTTTGAGCAAAATTGACCATTGTAAACTATAGAAAATTAAGTTAGTACATTATACAGCTCATTTTTCTGTTTGGAATTTTGTGGGTAGTTTATAATTAGTCTTCTGTAGGCAAGAATAAGACTTCATATTATTTCCTAGGAGGTTTGATTAAGTTACTTTGGGGAACTCACAAAAGTGACAGATGGACACCAAGAATATTGCATGTTAAATGAAAAGTGCTATCTAAATATTTCATAAGCAGGGAAAATTGTAGAAGACCAAATGGAAAGAAGGGAAATTTGGAGTGATCCATTGAACGTAAAACAGGACACAAGGGATGAGCCCAAAGGAGAAGAAGAGGAAGAGGATGAAAAAGAGCAGGAAGAGGATGAAGATCCATACACATTTGCTGAGATTGATGACAATGAATATGACATGATATTGGCCCATATGAGTATAAAAAAGAAAACTGGGAGTCGGTCTTTCATTATGAACAGACCTCCTGCACCCACACCCCGACCTGTAAATATCCTTCCTAGCGAAGAGAAAACACCTTACATCGCTCAAGGTAACATTCTTAAGTCAATATTTTTATTGTTATTGTAAAGGTCCTGTATAGAGGGGTCACCATTTCATAAGTCAGATAATGAGCACATTCTTTTTAGAAAATGCCACCCCCTAGTTCACTCTCTCTTACTTCAAGGTAATATGTTATTGTTCTTTGTAGATTATACTTATTTTTTGGCTCTTTTGTGGAGGGAGAAACAAGATGATGTGGTGAGGCTCTAAAACTCTAGAAACTGAAAGTATCTTTTCAAATGACATTGGAACTTTTACTTTAAGAACATGATGAATAAAGAAATAAAAATTAAGGATTGGGTTATATGTTTTAAGTTTTTTATTAAGAAGAATAATTCTTAAAATTATCTGGGGTACATGAACCATAGCATACATATCTAAAATCTATTTGAAAGAATTCCATACTTTTACAAGAAGGAAGCTGAGCATGATTATTTAAATATGAACCATGAATCAACCTAAACGAAACAGCACTCTTCTGTGCTTACAATGCTCAAGAGAAGCCATCATATTCTCAAAACAGAAAGTGTTCAGAGACTTATATATAAAAGTATAGTACATATATTTTCTGTTTATCAATGAACAACATATTTACTCAACAGTATTCTACTATGATGATGGTAAATTATAGCAAACAAGTAAATATTTCTGTAAAACTAGAATGTGAATGCCAACTCTTCTGTAGATTGTAAAGCCAAGCAGCAATCTTTAATGAGAAATGCTAGGATATCTATCATCAGGATCCCTAGGCCCTTGCTAGATTACCACATGACTTCAGTCTCTTCAAATGAAGCTGCTAAATTCAAAATACTTGTAGAAAGAAAGTAGGCATAATTCAATGTGCAAACTCTGTTAGGTCTAGTTATTTTTAATCGATGCACCACCATCTGTACTCCTCCCCAAGGAGATTCTTGATGCCACAATTCCCATCTTGTGTTATTTTTGCTTAGGGCTTTATCTTCCCATCTTCTTACTGAAGGTCTCATCTTTGGGGTTTTATTCCTCCAAGATTTCTTTCTTTTCTTTGTGTTTGCTTGTTTTTATAACATATTTTCCCTTTGGGGAGGATGGAGAGAAGGAAAATTCAAAATCTTTATTACTGTTTCTGTTTCCCTTCGTTTTTGTTTCTGTTTTTAGTTTGTTTTGTCTAGACCTTGCTTTCCTTCTACACTCTTGCCTATGTTGTTTGTCTTCGTTGTTATTCATTCGTTCTGACTGTAAGGCTTGACACTCCCATCACCTAGGCTTTTCTTGGCTTTCATGTGGAGGATGAAGCTCCAAAATTCCCGAGGGAATGCCTGCTTGCTAGTTGTATGCTGTCTGGTAGTCTGCCTGGAGCTAACCAGCTTTGTCAACCCGAGCCTCCAAAATGCTAGCTGTGTGTAGCCCTAGCCTCCCGTTCTTCTCAATTTTTCTAGAATTTGATCCACATGTAATTCTATACTTATACATCTAGTTTCCAGCACTCTGAGATGAAGAGTAAGAAGACTGGAAACTTCATCATTCAGAAGGAACAGATTCATCTTATTCCTCCTGTTTCCTGCCCAGTGTGTCATTCCTGTAATCTATAGTGCCTTGGGTCCCATGTCTTACCGCTTCTGTCCTTTGCTGAGATGAATGACCTCTTACTATATTTGATTGTCTCATTTCATAGAACTTCAGAGGAATTTAAGACAATGACTACGTTAGACTTTCAACCAATCCCCAAGTTATCTAAGTGGATTGGAATAGTTTTCCTCTGTGCTCATTGATTTCTTAATTATATAAAAAACGTATTAAGTACCAATGACAGAGTCCTTCTGTGCATTAATTACTTGGATCTCTACATGGCAATGGTTCAATTTATCTTCTCTAGGCATGCTACCGCATACTTGCAATCCTAGCTATGCATGAGGTAGGAATGTATTGTGCTTCAAGGCCAGCCTCCCTATTCTCCTACCACTGCAAAAAGTTCAAGACCTTATCTGAAAACTAAACTAAAGCAACAGATACCCAGGTTGTAACTCAAGTGATAGATCACTTGCCTAGAAACCACAAGGTCTCAGGTTCTAACTCTAGTATTGCAACTGTCCCTCCAAATAACATACTGTGATTATATGTAAACTTTAAACTCTCGACTTTGTACTAAAACATTTTAAGTTATTTATCTTACCTATACATCCTAAGCCTAGCATTAACACATATGAGACATATTGTTCTTTTAATTAGACAATCTAATTTGTTCATGTTATTTGTTTTACTGGAAATGCAACTAATGATAAAATACTTTATTTTTGAAATTAAATAAACAAAATAAGTATGTTATTTGTTCCTCACCCTCAATTGGTAGCGAGACTTAGACTATAGGAAGTAGCCAAAAGCCTCTTCCTTTTCTCTGTCACTGAGATCTAAGGTCTGGCCTTTGTCTTTTACACCATTGATTATTGTTTGGCATTAGAGGGAAATAGCCACATTGGCTAATTCTTTACTGATGTTCTTTGCTTTTCACAACACTAAAGTCTTTTGCCATATCTTTCCATACTGATCCCACAGCTCAGGAGGATCTATTAAATAGAATTGCCACCATTTCCCAGAAAACCATCCATTCAATTAGAAGAAGACCAGTTTGCCCAGATTCTTGCCAGAACACAGAATGGTAGCAAGATGTTGGCATATACATGGTATAACATAGCCAAAAGAGAAGGATTCCTCATTAGGGTGAAAGAAGAATATAGGGTGTAGAATCTTAGTTTACCATTTCAGAGACTCAAAAAAAAAAAGTACTGGCAAGAAACAGGGCAAAGGAGAGCCAGAAATAGAGCATAACTATATCAGCTTTCAGAAAAATTTGTATTAAATTCTAGCCGATATCACCTAAGCAAAGTAACTTCATATAGCTGAGATGTTATTTCCTAATAGGAAACTGTGGATAAGAGTTACAGTATCTACTTCATAGATTTATAGCTTTCAAAAGAGGTCACAATAGCAAATGCTCATTGCAGTGTCTAGTGTGTAGTATCTGCTCATTACATTAAATTTGTGACAATTCTAATTTGTCCCTTCTCAGTATATAGAGAAAGTATGACCTCTACAAACTAACTTTAACATAGAAAAAGTATCTGGGGGGGAGTGTTTCTTGAATTCTGGCTTGGTAAGAAGTTAAGGAAAATAGGTAATAGAACTAGGGTGAAGTGGAGATAGAAGACGGGTCCCCTAATAGGACAAGTTCACTAAAACCACTCTTCACCATTATTATTATCAGGCAGCTCTTGCCATCATTCCTAATCCTGGATGGTTGGCACTGATGGTGTCATTTTAGAGTTAGAGAACTGATGATCAGTGAGTTTCAGTGAGAGGAAGAAGGGGGATTTGAATCCAGTATCAGTCTGTCCTCCAGACCTGTGCCTATGACACCAAATGCTTCCCTCATGGATAGGTTTGTTTAATCAGTATTCATTGGTAGTTATTTCCTTCCTCAAACCCATACAAACCATTGGTGGAGAGCTGGGTGTGGTGGCTCACACCTGTCATCCTAGTTACTGAGGAGGCCGACATGGGGAGAATTTCAGTTCTAGGGGAAAAGTAAAAGTTCTCAAGTCACCATTTCAACAGAAAAAGCTGAGAACGGTGATGCATGCCTGTCATTCCAGCTATGATAGGAAGTATAAATAGCAGATTATGGCCCAAGCCAGCACAGGTACAAAGTAAGATCTTACATAAAAAATAATGGAGAGCAGCATGAGCTGAAGGCATGAGATCACACAGTAGAGTACTCCAGGAATAACTCCCCCCCCCAAAAAAAAAATAAACAGTAAAGAAAGAGACCAACCTCATGTGGTTTTGCCCATTGGTATTCTTAGGTGCCAAGCTAAGTGTCCTGAATTCATAGTGGAAATAATGAATATTTCCTGAGGAGCAAATAATAGAAATTCCACCACAATGGGGCTAAAAACAAGACTTCAGTATCACCCTGGAGGATGAGCAGAAGAATACATCAACCTATAATTTACATTTCTCCAGTTTCAAACATTTAACATTTCACACATTAATTTGAAGGACAGAGCCCACACAGAAGAAAACAAAACCCTAATAGCTCATTTTTTTCTTTCTTTTCTTTTCTTTTTCTTTTTCTTTTCTTTTTTTTTTTTTTTTTTTTTTTTGCCGGTTGTGGGGACTGAATCTGGGCCTGGGCGCTGTCCCTCAGCTCTTCAGCTCAAGGCTAGTGCCCTACCATTAGAGCCACAGTACCACTTCTGGCTTTTTTCTGCTTATGTGGTGCTGAGGAATCGAACCCAGGGCCTCAGGCATGCAAGGCAAGTACTCTACCACTGAGCAAACTTCCCAGCCCATAACTAACTTTTCTAACTGCTCTTGAGAAGTATGATATATGAGAGAGAAGGTCCAGTCCCCACAGAAATGGAACTTATTAATGCAAAGCCAACACATGTTGGTCTACTATATTAAAAAGATAGGTAGCTGATTCTTTATCCCAGTTCTGTGGCATTAAACATAATCTTACAGTGACAGTCATAAGAAGAATTCATTTTTGTTTAAAGAGGGGTTTTTTTGTTTTTTTGTTTTTGTTTTCTGTTAGTCATGGGGCTTGAACTCTGGCCCTGGGCACTGTCCCCTCAGCTCTTCAGCTCAAGGCTAGCGCTCTACCACTTGAGCCACAGCTCCACTTTTCTCTCCAATTCTCTCTCCCTGTTGTACTGGAAAAGATCAAGTTCATTAAGCACCACAACTATAGTTAAATTAACATGGATTTACAGTCTTCTTTAGTGACAGAGTTCTTGATTTAAGACAACTCAAGAAAAGAAAATAAGCACTTGTCATCGTGTAGATAGATGAATAGTAAAATTATATCCATAAATCATGCAAAGAGCTGAATGCCTGTTGGGGAAAATCTTTCAACATCAGTGAACAATTTTCCACTTCACCCTCGTACAATTAATTGAACAAAGATACTTCCTCAGAGTCCATGCGGCTGATGGGGGTAAAATATAATTTCTCTTTTAATTTACAATTGCTACTGAGTTGCCCTTGACATTTTGCGAAGCAACTAAGTTGTACATGACCTTTGGACGAGCTACTCCATGTATGGGACCCCAAAATGTCAAGTACAACTCAGTTGCTCTCAGAAAAAATAAATTTCACCCTCAATACACCTGGACTTGAAATGGATCACACACAATGCAATTGAAATACAAACGGAGAAGAAGAAAAAAAATAGGGAAGACCTTGTGGACACTCTTGAGAAAATTAATCCATTTCATTGTAAATGTGACAGCATAGACTAGGCTCTGCTCTCATTAGTAAAGAAACATAGTCAAGTGGATTAAAGGAGCTCTTACATCAAGTGCCATGGGTCCAACTTCTGCCTCGGTGATCTTATTCAAGCCATTTAGCCAGAGGCCATAATATGTATATCGTAGATGCTTTCAGAACAGAGTGACATATGTATTTTGTGTTTGTAAACCTAAAGTTCCTGCTTTCTCTGGTGACTCTTCGCCTCTCCTTTCCCAGATACAATGCTGGCACAATTCTGCAAAGAAGCCGTCATAAACTCTGTGTGTCAAGTTTACTCTTCATTGTAAGGGAACACTGTTAGTGTAACTCACACGTGCTGATTTTCTTTCTGCCCTTCTCACAGAACATGGTGATTCCCTGGTCTTTCACAGACACTCTGAATACAGCCCCAGAAAGACTGTCAGAGCATCTATTGAAATGGTGACAAAATAATGACAAACTTATTCAGCTTCATCTTCTAAAGATTCAATGGCTGGATATTGAAGTAGGGCAGAAGCAGTGATCTACTGTGGTAGAAATCAATGTTAAAGGACTTATGTGAGAAAAATTATTACAAATATTATCAGGCACTTCGATTTTTCATTCATTTGTATAGTGTATTTGGTCCCTCTCCTTCAATGTTTTGTATTGCTAAACACTCTGTAAAATACCTTATTTTTTCTGGTCCTGGGGCTTAAACTCTGGGTCTGAGCACTGTCCCTTTTGCTCAAGGCTAGCACTCTACCACTTGAGCCACAGCACCACTTCTGGTTT
Organism: Dipodomys merriami; assembly: GCF_024711535.1. Lineage (NCBI taxonomy): Eukaryota > Metazoa > Chordata > Mammalia > Rodentia > Heteromyidae > Dipodomys > Dipodomys merriami. The sequence goes on from NW_027202826.1 coordinate 19,826,763, forward strand.
TCTGGTGGTTAATTGGAGGTAAGAGTCTCACCAACTTTCCTGCCCAGCTGGCTTCAAATCACAATCCTCAGATCTCAGCCTCCAGAGTAGCTAGGATTACAGGCATGAGCCACCAGAACCTGGCTTGTAAAATACTCCTTTAGTGAGTGATTTTATTGTCCTAAAGCAGCAGCTCAAGGTAGTAGGGATATAACTGTGAAAAGACATGGTACTATCTAGAGATAATTTGATTGTCACAATTAGGGAAATATTAGTGACATCTATAAGTTAGAAGTCAAGAATACAACTAGACATCCTAGAACCTACAAGCCAGGATTTCAAAATTATCTACTCTGAAAATTGTCTGCTTTGCATCAGACATTATGACTCATACCTGTAATCTCAGCTACTTCAGAGACATAGATTAGGAAGACAGCATTTCAAGACCAGGCAGGGCAAAATGTTAGCAAGATCTCATCTCAACAACAATAGCAACAAAAGGGTGTAGTTATGCACAGGTGTCATCATACCACTACTGGAAAGTGGTAGGAGGAGGATTGGGTCCAAGACCCCTTCCAAAAATATATCTAAAGCTAAATTGGAGGGGGCATTGCTCAAGTGTTAAAGTACTTGCCTAGTAAATGCAAAAGGCCCTGGTTTCATATCTCAGTACCATCAACTCCTCTCCCTGAAAAAGAAAAAAAAAAAAAAAAACACAAGAAACCTACCCATACTCAAATACCACTAGTACCTCTTTTATTCTCTTACCTAGATTATTTCCAAGCCAGTGTTTGACTTCTTTAGAGAAGGTATTTATCAAGCAGCCAACATAGGCTCTCTTTATTTTTTCTCTCATTTTAGATTTCTTGAATTCACAGTATTTTCTACCCGGTCTTTTAATGTGTGTATGTTTAAGTTCTAAGAAAACTAAGATGCTCTGTGGAGTTGGTACATTGAGAGGCATCTCCTGCCAAGGAGAACCACAGGATGTAGTGACATTCCTAAGGATGGTGAAGACAGATGGAACTGAATTTGACTAAAGCCTGTGTCACTGAAGGTGGTGCAGCTTTGGGAAAGCTATATGATCTTGGTTCAGTCAGTTTTCATTTATTGTTTAAAAGTTGTCAACACCTGCTTCACCGGGTTTTCATAAAATTACAAATGTCCATTAGCCAGCATAACAGAATATTCAGGAGATGGTAGACCGTGTGACAGAACATACCCATAGGCTAAGAGGTGAGATATACCTGTCTCATCTCCCTAGATAGCCTTCTTCTTGCCATGGGTAAACCCTGGGGTTTATATGCATACTGCACGACTTTCTCAAAATAGTTCCTAACTACTAGTACTGACAACAATCTAGAAAAAAATGGCATCCTTCTGTTCTTTTGGAGGTTTTAATCTGCTCCCTATGGGTTGAGTCTGCCAAAATTAATTAGTTAGATTTGGGAGGGGTGGGAAAGTGAACTAATATCAAGTATCGAACTCAAGGCCTTGTTTTCTCATTTGGCTTGCTGGCACATGACTGGTGCTCTCCCACTTGACTTGAGTCACACCTCCAGTCCAAAGTTTTGCTGGTTCTTTGGAGATGGATGAAGTCTGATAGACTTTTTTGCCCAAGCTGGCTGCAAGCCATAATCCTCCAGTCTCAATTTCCTGAGTAACTAGGATTACAGATGTGAACCACTGTTACCCAGCTAAGACTTCATTTGTAATGGTGGTCCAAAGTGAGCATAATCAGAAAGCAGATATTTTGATGAAACACGTCAGAATACAAATCATGGACTCATGGTCTTTTTAGAAGACCATTTCCTGATTGCAAAGGGAAAAAACAGTAGGAAAGTTCCTTTTGGCAAACATGAAATATGAGACCAAAAGGTGAATTCATCATAGTTCCCAGTATTACAATGCCCTAACCTTCCAAACCATTTGTCTTTGAAAAACAAAAGGATTAAAGGAAGTCTTCGATCAGGTGCCATGGGTCCACCTTGTGCCTCGTGACCTTATTCAAGACATTTAGCCACAGGATATAATATGTATATTGTGGTTGTTTCAGAACAGAGTGACATATGTATTTTGTTTGTAAGCCTTAAGTTCCTGCCTTCCTGGTGACTCTTTCTTCTCCTTTCCTGAAGATGTTACTAGTGTCTATACAAATTGAATACAAATGGATGAAAACAAAAATGAAAATTACTACCATATAAACAGTTGGTACTTAATATATGTTACTTGTCTGGTAACAAGAGGAAAACCCACCTGGCCAAAGTTGAGTAGAGGTTTGGCTAATAAACTCAATAGCCTCAAGCTATCAATAGACAGAATTACATATTAACTGCTTTCCTTCGGAATGTAGCAACTTCCTGGATAAGAAATAGATCTAGAATAGAAATATTCTTATGTGCATGAAAAATGGCATATATATAAATTAAAACGGTTGTTTCCTATTTCAACAACAAAGAAAAAGTTGCTTAAACATAGAGAAAATAATAAATAGTGTGATTTCCTGTTTGGGCAGAGTAATTCTGTTTGCCACATGTCTATTAAATCAATGTCTCTGATAAGAATGGGAAAGAAAATTAATGCTTTTTTCCTCAGGAAACAAGCATTTGGGGGATACCGTCATTGATGGAAATTTCCTCCAGGAAGATATGTGCTTTCTTCTTCTGCCTCTGACAATCTCAGGGCCACTTCTTGGCCCCCAGGGGAACTGATTGCTGTTCATTTCCAGACAATAAAATGCCACTACTCTTGTTTACATGTCACAGTACATGACCACACACACGCAGTAAGTGACTGTGTATGAGGTAGCTTCTGTGTCTGTCTAGTCCATACCACACCTTCAGTGTTCCTGTTCACATATGGTGACCTATATTTAATAAATGTGTTTAAATGTAACCTTTAACTAATGCTGGCACAGTGGAATGGTGATTTTAAAGGTGAGCTGAGTGTCCATCTCTCTTGAGCAATTTTTAGAGGCTACCCCTTCCCTCTGAGTTTCCAATTCACTAATAGGATGACTTTCAGGATAGGAACATTGTGTCCCCTGCATCTGTGATTAGACAAAGGGCTCACTTGTCCTGCTTTTATTTTCTAACCTCATTTTCTCTTTTTCTAGCTATCTTTTGCAATGTAGGTATAAGACATAGATTGGGGGGTACAAGCAGGAAGAACAGAGCCACAGTGAATCAACCTGGACCAATCCTCTTTCAGATTAACTCTCATCTCTATCTGCTTTCATCCATAGGCACTAGTGGGATATTCGACTCTTATTTAAGTCAATATACCAAGCAGGACGATGATGTGGAAGCTGTGACTACATCATTGGTTACTTTACCTCAGAACCTAGTACAGCACTTGCTTAGGTAGTTCACAATCTCATGAAAGGTTGCCAAGTATATAATAAGGCACACTGCTATCACTAGATCTGTCTATATGGCTACCATTTCCCAAAGGCTCAGAATGCAATCTTGATAGACGCATGTTTTGCTTTATCTCAGATCTCTAGTTCCAAAAAGAATCACCAGTTAGAGGTACACAGTTCCAAACATTTCATTCTTCATCTCTCCTGGGCATGGACTATCAAGGGGATGGTGACTTATCTACATCTTCTAGAACACTATTACACTGGCATTCATCTTTGCAGCTTATAAAATAATCCAGAAAAAGCTTTCTCAGATCTCTTAAAGAAGGCCATTTCTTCTTGCAGTAGATCACAAGTAAGACTGACATGAAGAATGTTCTTGCAGAAGCAGCTTGCAAAGACAAATTGTGCAAGGAATTTGTTCTGTTTCACCTTCCCCTCCTCTGCTCTTCTGCTAGTTCTGTGTCGCTTAACATTTTGAATATTTAATACTATGCTAATTTCCCTCATTCAATGTCATTTCTATTCTGGAGAAACTTTTTACAGAAGTCATCTTACCAATATTTAAAATAAATGAGGGTATTATTTGGGACAATTGTATCTTATAGGATTTATTTGCAACCTCAACATTTGTTTTCCTTTCTCTATGGATTTTTTTATGTTTAAAGGCAGTGACAAGAACAAATAATGTATGCATGTTCCTTTTGTCTCAAATTCTAATTTCAAGAAGCAAGAGAAAAATAAGATTTCACAAAGCAGAAGGTCATCAACATTGACATTTGTCATAATTTCCTTGGAATCATGTTCTGAACACTGATGAGGTTAAGTGTGTATAAATTATACCCTCCAACTATTCAAAGATACAAAGACAGAATCATCTCAATGCATTATCTGTGCTCTAATGTTTTCTAGTTCTCCTATTAGTCTAAAACTTCACATTTCAAATAATCTTTCAAAAGACAACATCCTAGTTGTCACTCAGAAATCTATTCCACCAGGGGACCTGGAATGACTAGAGAAAATAAGAGATCTTAGAATATAAATTGAGTGAGACATTTGAATCACTCCATCTAAACTTTTACCTTATTGGCAAGAAAAGAAAGTTGCAGGAGGAGAAATCCTCTTTCCCTGCTGCACATGTGGCTGTCTTTGAACATGATCCTTCTTGAGTAAGGAGGATTCCAGGTGCTTGTCTCCTTCCTTCTGCTTGAAGAAAAACTCATACCTAAAGCAAGATGCAACAGTGTTGTAAGGAAGGAAGGGACCAACTGAAGCTCAGGGCTGGAGGGTTAAATCACTTCTCTGCTAACAACAGCTCTGGGATCATTGCAAAATTACTTAGCCATTTTACAAGCTAGTTACTTCCACCTTCCTCATCTATAAACAGATGAGGTTGGCCTAAATCTCCCAGACCTCTTCCAATTCCCAAACCCCATAATTCAGACTGCCCATAAAAAAAAAATCAATGTAACTCTGGGATGTTCATTTTCCAAAGTAAAGTAGTAAAGACTCTGGGGCTTTTTCATTAACAAATGCCAGAAGCTATAGGGAACTTTGTGGGTACTCAATAAATATTAAACAATCAATTTTATTTTTCATCTGCAAAATGGGGTGAGTAATGCTGACTTCTCTCCCAGAACTTTGTGAGAAAGATAATAAATGAGAACACTCTTCGGATAGTGAAGTAATTTGAATAAGCAGCTTTAATAGGTCTGAGGTCTGGAGACATGATGCAAGAATAAAGTAGCTTTTTGTATTATTATATCTGTGAAATACAACCATCTTTTCATCTATTTAAGATGAAACAGTTATTATCCTTGCTTAGCCCCAGAAAGTCAGCTTGAGTAATTTCTGTGCAAATGGAACTTTTTCCTGTAATTTTTTCCATTTATCACTTTTAACAAAATGCAGCTTTCATCATTACCTGATATCAAAATGGAATTCTATCTCTACTCAACTTGCTTAATGAGCCATTCTATCACCATTGTACTACTCTGCCTAAAGAAAATGCTTTCTGAAAGGACTGGTAAGCTGCTCACATGAGAAAATGGAACATTTATCAATCCTCCTACTCCAAAATCATCCAATTCAGAAATTGTTGCTAAGGAAAAATCATATGCTACACGTTAACTTCATGGAAACTTCCACAATGTTTGTTTGTTTGATATTTATATCTAACAAAGATTACATGCCATTTTTTTCCTTGCAGTATTCCAACAAAAGGCAGCCAGAAGACAGTATGACAGTGACAAGTTCCATGGTCTTCCTAAGAAACCAGGTATTGACATTAACTAGTCTTCTGAATCTTTTTAAGTCAGATTTAAGGAAATATTAGGCGAGGGAAGGGTAGACATGAAAAAGAATTATGTTCATTATGTGCCTCATGTAACTGTAAATTCTCTGTACATCACCTTATAATAACAATTTAAAAAAAAGAAAAAAGAAAAAGAATGTTTCCTTAAGAGAGAAAAAAAACAGATGAATCTAATAAACATATGAAGTAGTCCAAAATTTAAGTGTACCCAAGGCCAAAAAGAAAATTTCCAAACAAAAAAGGGATATTTTGTTCTCTAACTGCAATTTATCCCTTTGTTTCGTACATGATTTATTGAGTGTTTACTATGCCAGGACTTGGGCTAGTAAATTTACATGTGCTATTGACCAAAGAGAGGTGGGGAGAAATCTTAGGAATACTAGATAAAAACGACTAGGTCACAAGTTAATAATTGAGAGTTTGATCAATTTAAGAATGAAGTTAGTATCTTACCCACATATAATTTGTCACAACACCAATTATAAAAATGTATTTCAATTCACAAAGGCAGGAAGTGGCCTTGTCACAGTGGCTGTGGTGATGGGTGAATGTTGTTTTCAGGGCTTCAGGAAGGTCAAACAAGATGAATTGTGTAACATGAATCTGAGAGCACAGTTTGATACATCTGCAGATGAAAGCCTCTTTCTAGAAGCATCCGTTGGTAGGAGAGGTGGATGACTAATTCTCTAGTAGATGAGATTTAACATGGGGATATTTTTTCCTATATTCTACAATGATGTCAACCAAATGATTGTACCCTCTTTCTACTATTCTCTTGCCTTTGGCACTTGCAGCAACATATTGTGAGCAATTATGTGTCACACACAGGCAGAGCTGGAAAGTAAAGCCACAGGGACATCTCACAGAGTTGGAATCCATCCTGCCTCCCTGAAACATGGGTCTGCTTTTCTAAAGAAGAACTCTAACAGGCTGTTTATTATTATTATTTATTTCTGACAATCAGGACTGAATTATTGCTCAAGTATGAAAAGATATAAAAGGTGGGAACTATAGAAAGAAATGTTAAGCTGGCTCTGATGATCAGCAAGCGTGTAACATCTACCTTAGAAATAGTGCTAGTCACAAAAATATATATATCTGGACTTTGGCAGCAGGAAATGGTTGAAAGCGACATTAGAATAAAGCCAGGAAATCATTTCCTAGCAGCCACTGTGCATGCCCAGGGTCCTTGCTCTTGGCATTGTGGATCGGCTACATAAAGAATGCACCAACTTCTAACACCCACCAGACTACACTACTATGGGTCATCCTCCGGGGAAATCTCTGTCTTCACCTGGGGAAATCCTCTGGTCTGTCAAGAATTTCTCAAGGAACCTACACAGGTTCCCTTAAAAAATGTTGAATTATTTAATTCTACTTCATGCTGGAAGGAAAGAGATTGTACGAGCCAGCTACTTTTCCACTGACAGTATAAGCATTTCAGATGCCCTCAAATTCAAAATTGTCTAGGGATTGCCAGGAAGCTACACTATGGCTAAGCCAAGGAATTTTCCTAAGGAACAGAAGGGGAGGAAAAATTAATTGGCCCCATTTCCATGGAAACTCAACAGAATTCTTCAATTCAATTTTTACATCCTGAAAAAAAATACATAGGGAAAAGTACTCAGATCAGATATTAAATTTTTTTCCATCAAAATACAGTGTTAAGATCAATTTTCCCAGGTTGATTTCCAAATTAGGTAATGCTAAAGAGCGCTGCCAGCGATAGTAATGTGCCTACCACACTGCTTGCTACCACTGAGCCTCAAAGAACAGCCAGGAATGGCTTCTTCAGGGTGATAAGGCAAAAAACCAGATTTCATCACTGCATTTGGAGTTGATCACAGTTTTGAAACCTGGGTTATGTTAGCCATGCTCATGGGAAGCTGATTGATAGCCCAATCTATGAAGCCTATAATAGGGGAAGAGTCTTTTCCAGAGACCAGAATACCTGCATTCATTTGATCCTTGCCAAATGACAAAATATCTATCAAAAGTTTTGAAAAAAGAAAACAAGTTATGGTTAAAAGTTACTAAGTGAAGGTGACAAGTTCGTGTTAAAGAACACTAGAGGAAGGAAGGAGTACCTTCAAGGACTTGGAAATAGCTAGCTAACTTCTCCTACCTCAAGAAAGCGTAGAATCTTTTAGGGTACAGATTGCTCAAATTTGTCAGACCTAGTAAATGATTTCTTCGGTGTGTGCAGAGAGGCTTTTTCTATCCATACCAGAAGCAGACGTGTTTTTTCTAAATTTTCTCTTATTCAGAGATGGCATAAGATACAGATTGGTTCAAGCATTTATAACTTCCTCCCTGTGATCATAGGTCAGATCTACAAATCTCCTCCCTAACATGCAGTTAAATCATGACCCTCATTAAGGATGTGTTGTTCTTATCACTATTAGGGCTAAGTCATATCTATGGGGGAAGGGAACTACATTTATCCTAACCAGCTGCTGATATTAAGTGCTCCTAACTCTGAAGGAACATAAGACTTATCGTAAGGCATGAACCGGGTGCCAGTAGCTCACACCTGTAATCCTAGCTACTCAGGAGGCTGAGATCTGAGGATCAAAGTTTAAAGCCAATTCAGAAAAGAAAGTATATGAGACTCTTCTCTCCAATTAACAAGCATAAAGACAGTAGAGTAATGGAGCTGTGGCTCAAGTGATAAAGCAATATGCTTGGGTGAAAAAGCTAAGAAACAGCATCCAAGCCCTGAATTCAAATCCCAGTACTAGAACACCAACAAAAAAAAAGATTGTAAAATTCCTAAACTTGATTGTCTAAACCCTGCCATAGACATGAAGTGAAAGTAGAACCAATAGACTGTTAATTAGCAATAATCTCAAAATACACACAATGAACAAAATCCAACCAGAAGAAGCCATATTTTAGTCAAATTTGACCTCCAACTCTATTACATTTCAAAAATAACTTACACAATATACTTGAATTTTTTTATTATTTATGCTTGAATTTTTGTGCCAGCATTTAAGACCATGATTCATATAAAAGCTCAAAAGCCTAATTGTGCTTAAGCATATAAATGTGTCATTGGCCAGAGGTAGCTTTTGATATTTTCATTCTTTTCTTGTCGGTTTCTAGTATTTGACATACATTTCTCCAAACTGTCATTCAATCTAAAGTGTGAAAATAAAAGATATATCAAGAGGGTCATATCATCAAGAAGAAAAGGAAAGAACATTTATTTGTAACAATAAAGATTCGTTAAATGAATATAATAAGTACCTTTCCTTGGTGAATCTATCAGGTTACCCTTGTAGGCTTATTAGTTTGTATCCTTTAATAGTCCCTGTCCATCAATTCTTCCCACCAGACTACAAAAGCCATTATTTGGCTATTCTTTGGGGATGGTGGTGGAGGGAATTGTGTATACCCATGGGGAAATACAGTCAGGGAACATGTTTTTATGTGTTCTCTACATGTCTCGTTCTGTCCAGTTTGATAAATGTTAAATAATAAAATTATCTCTAAGCAAGAGACCTAGGGAAATGTGGGTAGTATTGGTTTTACATGGGGGAAAAAAAGTAGTCATGTGTGAGGTATTTTCATCGGGCTGTTTTTGCCAATAGTGGCTATATTAAATAGAAAAGAAGGAAAATGGTCAAAATGCGGTCATTTATACTCCATAAAAGAATAATAGTGTTCACTCCTTTTCCCAGCATAACATATTTCCATTTGTCATATTGCTTCACAAAAGTTTTTGGGTTTTAAAAAAATTTTGTTAAAAGTCATACTGGAAAAAAATCAGTAATAGCTGAGTTCTTGCCTGAAATGGTGCTGTATGAAGACCGCACAAGGGGGCCACTCGCAGAAAGGAAGGCAAAGTTTGAGAAACACAAAATTCTTAATACTGAAAACACAAATGGGAGATTTCGTTTGCTAAAGTATGGAGCAAACTGAATTTGATTCTAAGTCTATGGTGAGTAAATAAAATCAAAGTACTTTATATGCATGTATAAAAATAGAATAAACATAAGCATGATTTAAGACAAGAAAATGAAGAAGCTGGACATGGTGCTATATCCATAACATCCAATCTACTAGATAAAGCAATAAGTAGGAGGATGGTGGTTCCGGCATGCTCTGGACAGAAAGAAAGGTCCTATTTCAAAAATAATCGGTGCATAAAAGAACTGTGTGCATGGCTTTGCAGTAGTGTATCTGCCCAGCAAATGTGAGGCTCTGAGTTAATACCTTTCTACTCCTGAAAGTAGATGGGGATGAGAAAGAGTAAGTAATAGAAGGAATATGCCCTAATCTGAACAATTTAAAAGGTGATTGAGATTAAAAAAAAATAATAATCATGAAGCAAAGTAGTCCTCTCCCTGTAAGAGAAGGTAGAAAGCTGTGTAAACCTCACCCACTGCAAGTACATTTAGCCAGGTGGGTTCTGGTGGCTCCCACCTGTCATTTTAGTTACTCAGAAGGCTAAGATGTGAGCCCGAGCAGACCAAACCAGTGAAATTCTCATCTCCAATCAATCAACCAAAAGCCAGAAGTGGAGATGTGGTTCAAGTTAGAGTCCTAGCTAAGAGTACAAGAGTGTAGGATGAGGGGAATGAGGTAAGAGCACAATGGCGGGGCTGTGGAATGGTGGTGCTAATCATCCCCACTCTGGCAGCCCTAGTACATAGGCTGCATCTGTAAGGTGCATCTCGTAAGTTGAACTTGAGAGTTGAAAACTATTTTTTAATAAAAAGCACATGGCACGGGAAGCAGGATCTCAATTGTGATCTGTACTTTTTGCTATTGAACCTATTAGCTCTCTGGTTGACATAGGCTTCTCCAGCTCTCCCTGGGGCTGTCCTGCTCTGTCATCACTGAAGGAAGATTTGAACAATAGACTCTGTTGATGCCTTGTTAGTGCTAAAGAACAGATTCAGAAGAGAAAAGAAGTCAGTCAAGAAAGACCCCATGGGAATCAGAACGATGGGCCTTAGAGCACTCGTATGTACATGTAGTAAATCTTGCAGGAAAGATAACCTTCCTGCATCCTGGTTCCATGATGCGTTGTTCAAGTTCTTAAAACTGAACTTATCTTAGAGCTCATTTCTCTTAGCATCATTTTATATGATCATCTGTTCATAGCTATTGAGCTATTGTGATCCTCTGCTGTGACTATCCTAGACATAGACTAATGATTACAAAAGAAGGAAACCATGGAATCCATGTGTCTTTGGGTCTGGCTTATTTTCTTCCTTGCTGTTTTTAATGTACTGTGTGAAAGTATCTCTTTATTCTTTCATTTTTTTTCCTTTGGTTTATTCCCTGTTGCCACTGTATTTGATTTTGATACCCTCTGTCTTGTATATATGTTTATCTGAATTGGGGAAGGGAATGGAAGGGGGAAACAAAATGACGAGACAAAGGACAAAGGAAAAACCAATGCAACAGAGATACTCACAAGACAATATGCAGGGAATGAACTTAGCAACTGGGGGATGAGGTTGGAAGGGAAGGAAAGTGGAAGAAAAACGAGGGAGTGAGTAACAATGTTAGACAAGAAATATACTCATTAGCTTATGTATGTAACTGTAACCCCTCTGTACATCACCTTGACAATAAAATAAAATTTAAAAAAAAAACTGAAGTTGAAATTTGGGCATTGCAGGACAGTCCCAAGACTCAAGACTCCTTCAAATACATAAGGCCAGCTATCAAATACTTGAAAAAACCTCCTATGTCCAGAGTAACCCATACCAAGTCTACTAATGAATCCATAAGGCTGTATACTTCAATGCCCTCCCTACTTCCCAAATCCTTGCTAATAGCATCTAGACACATACAGCCCAGTTCTCTCTTGAAGAAAAATTTTCAGTAATGAATAAGTTTCTCCAGGGAAGGTTTACTGAAATACATTTGGGTGGGACCATATTATTGCATACACACTCTGGGCCTATTTAGATTGGACAGTGCATTAAGGTATGTTCTATGGCTCTATTACCTAACTCTCTTGAAAGTATGCTGGAGTTAAAGGAAATATATAAATGAGAAAGTGTGGACCCATATGAGTCCTGTTGTCAGACAACTGAGTTACCATTTAGTGCCAGATTTCGCCATCCCCAAAGGTATTTGGGCCCAGTAAGTCTTTAAATACCACGTTAATAAATGTAACACCGAGTTTGTCCACGGTCAGCCAATCTACTACTTCTATTTCATATTTGAAGTAATCCATTAGCCATGGTTTGCAATCCTTATTCTAAGGAATTACATTCATATCCTTTGACTATTTTTAATTTGATTATCTGGTTATTTTATTGCATTCTTAAGGTTCCTTGTGTGTATATGATAGATATTAACTTTTCATGAATGGTTTGCAAGTTTTTTCTCAATCTTTAGGTTGTCTCTGATTCTGTTTATTTGCGGTGCAAAAACCCCTTGATTTGATGTAGTCCCACTTGCTTATTCTTGCTTTAGTTTCTTGTGTTTATCAAGACAACTCGGTCTATATCAATGTGTTTATGGCTCAATTTTGGTGTTTTATGTGTATCCAGTATTTATCTGATTCTTCTGTATTTCTCAGTTTTCTGGCACCAAGTTGTTTATATTGGTTGTTAGTGTTCTTTAATATTATATTTCTGTGGTATCAGTTGTAGTGTCTCCTTTTCAATCTTAATCTTTTTCTTTTTATTCACAGTTTATCGAAAGGCTTTTTTTGTTCTACTTATTAAAAAAGAAAACTATTTCATTGATCTTTTACCTTTTTTAATCCTCTATCTCAGATTTCTGTATGTTAACTTCCTTTTAAAGCATCTCCCTTCATATTATAGACAGAGTTCAAATGGAGAGCCCAGCCTTTCCTATTTCAAGGGACTGTCTGACTGTTAGACAGGAAGAACTCATCTCCCTTCAGGAGAAAGTCAAGAATGGCAAAATGTCTGTGGATGAAGCCCTGGAGAAATTTAAACACTGGCAGATGAATAAAAGTGGACTGGAAATGATTCAGCAGGTAATACTGACTCCAGTGTCTTCTGGAACATTTCCTCATTTGTGGAACTGTAAACAAAAAATATAGTCAACTGTTCTCTTGTTTTCAAGTAACTACATAAAAAGATACTGAAAGTGACCAACAAACTTGAAAGTAATACCCATACTTTATACCTAACATTTTATTCATGTGAACTTAATCCTGAAGTCCAGTGTATTAATGCTTATACCTCCTTAGCTTATAAGACCTGTCCTTCATACAGTAAAGATTTTTCAGTCCAATTGCTGAAATTAAGATGAAGCATCTTTAAACTAACATATGTTCAGCATTCGGAAGTTTATAATATAAAGTAGATATATGGAAACAAAAAAAATAATTAACATTGAATCAAGCAATACTCCTAATCAATTTTATCTTCTTTCTCTTTTTTTCTTCTTTCTCTTTATTCACTGGTAGATAGATGATTGGTAGACAGACAGACAGACAGACAGACAGACAGATAGATAGATGATAGACAGACAGACATATATAGGCAAGGCTTATAAAGAAATGTCAAGAATATAAGTTTCAGATAACCTTGTATCTTATAAATATAATTTATATTCAGAGAAAGAGTTGGATGCAACCGTTATATTTCATATACCCATTGACATTTTTCAATGAGGGATATCTGGACCATCGGTCTTCTTCACAGGACTTCCCACTCCTGAAATATTTTAACCACTTTTTTCTTCATATTACAGAAAGTCTCATTACCTCAGAACAGAGCTTTTTGATATTTGTTTGATTGAAACTGTGTAATAAGCTCATTTTTGAGCCAAAATATAAATAATTAATATTAGCTTCATATGCTGCCTTCCCAAGAGATCATTTTTATTGGAAGGGTAATGCTGAGAAAAACCACTTTTTAAACAATAGAAAAATGAGTCACGATGATAAAATGTCAAACAACAGCACACAGGCCAGAGATAGCGTAGGCAAGGGTACTTTCCAAATACATCTGAAATCATGCTTTAGTCAGAAGCCACCATCTCTAAGGGCAGTTCTAGTTGTGGGTTGGTGCCTGGACCTAGTCCAGATTTTACAATACAAAGTATAGGGAGGTGCTTTGCCAAAAAAAAAAATCCAGAAAGAAAAGCTGATTGTAGAATTTTGCAACTGTCCATTGCTCATGATTAGAATTACAACACTGTTTCTCTACTTTTGCCAGAATCATCATTTTTCATTTCTCTTATTCTGGAATGGAAAAAAATGTGCTTAGATGCAAACCTGAAAATCATCTTCACACTGTTACATTTCATAGCTTTTGTCAAAGCAAAAGTTTATCCTCCACAAACCCTTAAATAATAAGAAATAATAAGGTTTTCAACTTGATTTTTTGAGTAAATCCAGCTTCTAGAAAGAATTTCATTAGTTGTTCCATTAAACCCTAGGTTGTTTTTATTTTGTTTGCATATTTACATTTAATGTTGTTTAGAAAGAATTCAAAGTGACAGTCATTACAAAAAAAGACTTATCTGACTTGGCTAAAGTCCATAGATAAAGAATATGGTGAATGCTAACCTAAAAATGCTCACTGATAGATACTTAAGACAAATTTTCGTATGAGACAAAAGTTTAATAAATTCTGTTTGGATAGTATTAGAAGAATCATTCAGTAGTCCTTAATATAGAAACCTGAACAAAAGCCCAAACAGGGAAAAATAATAATTTTCCCAGTTTGTTCAACACACACACACACACACACACACACACACACAAACGCGAGTTTGTATGCTTTTTAATATTTCTCTATAGTTGTAGAAGTGTTCATCTTTATGCTGAGGCTGAAATTATCAAAGATATCTGTGAAGTTATAGTATCATTGACAGAGAAAGTATCCTAGGGAAAGTGGCACAAATGTAAAGCTAATAAAGCATTTCTAGACTAATGCAGATCCATGTAGAACCTTTGGCACTAAAGAAGGCAGAATGGCCCTTCCCTGCTCTCATTCCTACTCACTCCGTGGTATACTTGAAGGACAGGGCCTTACTTAGAGAAGATGACCTGCAAAGCAAGGGAAATGACTCCACATAAAAGCCATGTGTACATTTCCAGGGAAACCAGGAGGAAAACCTACTACTCCTAAAAAATCAGATATAAATCCAGTCACAAGAAAATAGAGAAACCACATTTGGAGCGGCCCAATCTTGGAATCTTCATTAGTGTACTAGCGGCCTCAGGGGGCCTATTGTCAGAAAGACCTGCAGACAGCAAATACACTGTTGGGAAACTGAGCCATGAAGGCCTGAGAGGAAAACAAAAACAATACCAACAAACCAGTTCAGCTCCACTGGACAGCTGAAATGGGACACCACAGTGACTGTAGAAGAGCCAGGACATAGGACCCGAACGCAGAGACACGTGGCATGGCATACTGGTGCCTGAGCTGGTCCAGGCCTAAATAGGGTCAAGCCAGAGGGCAAGGTCACAGGGAACTAGAGTCCCAGGCACTAGACGGATAAGTTTAGTAACCTACCATCCAAGTCCCTACCCCTGCGTGCAGGGGTTCAGTCACACCCATCACCTGGGAGGTGGGGGCCTCCATGAAGACAAGATGCCAGACTCTACCATCCACCATGTGGCCAAGATGGCGCTGGACTGACCTGATGTCCCCAATTCACTGTTAACTTAGATTGCTTGGTACGAAGAGTTTTCTTGGATGCTAGTTGTTGGTTTTTTTTTTTTTTTTAATTTTTTGATTGAAAACATTGTAGATGTCCACATTTACACCATTTGGAAAACTATAAGATCATTAGTGTTCTGAGAAGGGGACTCTGCGTCTACACCATTTGTTCCCAAGTCTCTTAAGTGTTAGAATTGAATTTAGGAAAGAATATGTCCTTCAGAGGTCAGAGATGGGATCAGGCAGTAGCAAACCATCAGGATACCAAAGAATCAAGGGAAAACACACAAACGTGAGGATGGCAAAACAACTCCCAAAAGGAATTAGATTCTGGTTCCAATTCTGATTCTATTACTCATAACCATCTGATTTTTGGCAGTTCCTCCATGAAGCTCATTTCCTGTATATGTAAAATAGGATAGTGATATTTTACATCTACTAGGCAAAGTTGAAAGGACTAAGATAATAGATATAAAGCACCAAGAATGACTGAGATCTCACAAATGTCAAAATAGTATGAAGTACTGCTGTTGATGCATGCAAAAAAAAAAAAGGTTTAAGTATTGATTTCTGAGTCCTGGTCCTATGTTCTGTGTTCTGTATCCCAATTAAGGAAAAACTACGCCAACTACGAGATAGCATTATTGGGAAAAGACCAGAAGAAGAAAATGTGTACAGTAAGTAAAAATGTGCCTACCACTCAGAAATGAAATGTAATTAAGTGCAAAATACAGGGGCTGGGGAGTCCAGCAGGAGTGGATTTGAATCTACAGTTCATCTTGCAAACCATCTGACCTTGGAGAGAGCCACAGGCTGGTTCCCAGGTTCCTTGTCTGCAAAACAGAACAGACTACATAGATCTGGAGAGCTGTGAATTAACATAAGAAATACCTGAATTCTCTAATCCATAATGGCCCCATTATCCACGCTCACTACTTACTTTTGACTTTTGTGTAAGATAAGTGAAATGATTCTCCGGGTTTCATTAGGCATTATTTAGAGAATTGAAGAATTAAGGAGTCATACCTTTCTAAGAAAGGAGACTTTTCTCCAGGTAGCCAATTCCCAACTTGTTTACAGGCGGATCCTTTTAAATTACAGATCTCAGGTCAGCTTGCTTGACTTTACATACTTCCTGGTCAAGCAGGTTCCTCATACCAATAATTAACAGTTACTCCCGTGGTGGAGAAGATAGTGGTTGTTAACCCAAACCCAACATTATTAAGGGGTCAATCCACACATTCTGAAATTGATAGTAGATTATGTTGCTGCTGTCTGACCACTCTTTCCCCAAGTCTCAATTCCTGCACAGATAAATTTAAAAAAAAAAAAACAGCCACCATTAAGAAAACATTTTGTATTTTACTTTTAATAAATTTTTTATTTTGAAATACTGTACAGAGGAGTTAGTTACATACGCAAGGTAGTGAGTCCATTTCTTATCAAGCATGTGGAAGTTTACCATGTACAAATTTATTTCTCTTCATATTATTGAACTGTTATTTCCTTTCCCATAAAGAATTATTTAAAGTCTCTTAGAAATGTTTTCCAACAGCAGAAATACACTTTCTGAAACAAATAAGGGTATAAAACTCAATAATTGATAAAAGCACAAATTTAATCGTACTATGAAAAATGTGTAGTAGCAACTTATATTTATAAACCTTGTACTATATACTATTATTTCATATAATAATTCTACTAGTAGACCTTATTTCTTTTTTTTAACTGTTTCCATCTTTACACTACTGTTTTGGGGTGGTTTATTTGCCTCTTATGCTCTTTTTATCCATTTATTTTTATTGTAAAGCTGGGATACAAAGGAGTTACAGTTATGTAAGTCGGTAATGGGTACATTGCTTGCTGACCGTATCACTTCTCTCGTTTTCTCTGTTTTTTTCCCCTCAACCTCCATCCCCAGCAAGTTATATAGCTCATTTTCAACACAGTTGGACCTTATTTCTGATGTGCATATAATAAAGTATATTTTGAGGAACTGAAAAAATAAGAACACAGAGAAACTATCACCCATTTCTGTTTGAATTTGAAATCAATATTCTTTTTAAAATTGTATTATTATTTTTAAATAGTGTATCTGGGTTATAATTTAACATATCCACTCAGGTTTAAAATGTATCTTGAGCAGAGAGTGACTCCTTCCGTTTTTTCTGACTCCTACCTGTCCCTTTTCCTAATACTCTTGTGTCCTAGTTCTCTATCCACCCACCCATAGTGAGTATGAGACTGTATTTGCCATCATTCCTCTTCACATGTATCCAGTTCAGACCCATCCCTCTCCTCAGACTTCTTACATTCATTTTGTAAAATTTCACTTCTGTGAATACCATACTTTAGTCATACTTTATAAACACATAAAACCTTGTGTGTATTTACATATATGTTATATTTTAGGTCTAAGATCTACATTTGAGAGGGAACCTGTACCCTTTGCCTTTCAGTGACTTGCTTACTTCACTCAACCCTATTTCTCCAAATCCATTCATTTGCCTGCAAATCACATAATATTAATCTTCCTGTTTAATTATGAATTTTGATTGATTATATGTCTATATCTATATCTATCTATATATCACATTTTCCTGATATTCATCAATTATAGGGTATCTAGGCTGGTTCCATAATTTGGCTACTGTGGTTAGTGCTCTAATATGGCCACACCATATTTTGGTTTGTATTTTGGTTTGTAATCTTTTGGAAATTATTCAATAGTGATTTTACTGGATCATAGGGTAGTTCCATGTTTATTTTTCTTTTTAGGAATTTCCAAACTGCTTTCCATAGTAGTTATGCAAGTTTGTATTCCCACTAACATTTTAGGCTGAATAGTTTCTTTCAAAAGAGAAAGGAATAACTCCAAACAAAATAAATACCTATATGGTATAGAAAGCTTTAACAACAGTCAAACATCTCTGAAATCATACCTATTGGCCATTGTTGGAAGAGACAAAAGTAATAGCGGATGAGTAAATTTAGAGTTCGTATTTTTAGATAAGACTGTGAAATGTTGAAGTCCCCTCAAAGATACAAAGTACATAAATGATAAAAAAAAAAAAAAAGGGAAGGATTTAGGATAAGTACTGAACAAAGCTCAGTAAAAATGTGATTTGCTTTAATCTTCCAGATAAACTCTGCATTGTGCATCGTCCAAGTGGTAAGTGTTCAGTATTAAATGGAGGGCTTAAGATAAACACAAAATTTATAGAAGCCAGTATCAACATTATTATCAACTCAATAGGTTTTTGTAAAAATTCATGTAGATTTTGTATTCATGTGCAAGGCCACTTGAGATGTAAAACCAGCATTAGGTGGCCAGAGAGCAGCAATGCCTAAGGCATTAGGGCCAAAGCTCCTATTGACCCTTATAACTTACCTGTGACCATTGGTTTGTGACTGACGCTCTCTATACCTATTTTCATGTATGTAAAATATAAGAACTGTACCCTGGGACTTACTATAAAAATTGATAATGAAAATTGATAATGAAAGAGCAATTGAAATTTGAAAAACACTTGAGTGATTCACTTGAATGTGATTGGAAAGGAATATGAACCAGGTGTTGGGGAAAAGTAGGTCTACGGGCCCACTAGAGAGCTGTTGAATAACCCAGAAGAAATTGACTACAACTTAGACCAGAGTACAATAAGATGGACACATAATAGAAATGAGCCCTGGGGCTGGGAAGGGAGCTTGTTGTTAAGACAGAAAATGGAGCCAGGTGCCGGTGGCTCACACCTGTAATCCTAGCTATTCAGAAGGCTGAGATCTGAGGATCGTGGTTCAAAGCCAGCCTGAGCAAGAAAGTCTGTGAGACTCTTATCTCCAAGAAACCACCAGAAAACTGGAAGTGGCACTGTGGTAGAGTGCTAGCCTTGAACTGAAGAGCTGAGGGGCAGCACCCAGGCCCAGAGTTCAAGACCCACCATCCACAAAAACAAACAAAAAATAAAAAAGACAGAAAAGGAATAGGCCAACAGTTAGTAGAGGAGTATAGGAGAATGTGCTTCATAACTAACCAGTCCAGGTGAGTGCTGAAAAGATGAAGATTTAGTCAAGTGTTGGCTCTTACTTAAAGGGGCAGTAAAGAAAGTTTCAAAACTAAAGGGACTTCTCAGCATCCTACCTTTGTCCATTCATTTGAATAGCATATGTACCAATAGTACTTTTTTATCTGTTTAGTAATTCTTTTTAACCCTTATTATTTGTATTTTAAAGTGCTGAATAAATGAATCATTCTATGTGTGAATGACAAAGGAGATAGTAATAAAATCCATTCTTATTCTAGGTAACACTGCCCACAA
The DNA here is from genome assembly GCF_024711535.1 of Dipodomys merriami. Taxonomy (NCBI): domain Eukaryota; kingdom Metazoa; phylum Chordata; class Mammalia; order Rodentia; family Heteromyidae; genus Dipodomys; species Dipodomys merriami. The sequence continues at coordinate 19,846,356 of NW_027202826.1, forward strand.
TGAAAATATGTTATACAGAATTCCCTTCAGCAATGAGGTAAGTTGTGTTTCTTTTAATTTTCCAAAGAAAGAATTTTTTCTGTTGAAAAAGAACAACCTATCTTGTCTGTGCTTTAAAACAAATGTGAACCAAATAGATTAGATGAGCGTTTGTTTGCAAAATCCATGAGCAATAATTTAAGGAAATTAACTATTTAGAAAAAAATCAAGAAGGAACATAAAAGGGGAAAAAGTGTGAGTAGATAATGTGTATAAAGTAAGTCTTGGAAAACTTATGACTGCGTGTTTTAATAATAAGAATTTGGTGAGCCTATTTGAATAAGAATGAATAGTCCTTAAAAGTCTACTTGGAAAAATAAAGACTCAAAGTATTGTTGATTCAAATGGTCATTACTCCATATTGTAGACTTAACAGAAAAGAAATGCTTACAAGAAGATTAAAAATAACAGTAAGCTAGGTGAGCAACAATTGAAAACCAAGACAGATTCAAGAAAATGCTCCTAATGTCCTGATGACAAAATCGTCTTTGTGAAAAACATGTTGTCTCAACTATCTGCATGTGTGATGCACATAGAAATTTGCATAGCTACCAAATGTCATGGGAGCTCTTGGATTTATTGCTAAAATCCAGAATTCAAAGTCCCTGGCAAGCTTCAAAATGAAATGAATTTCATTTTATAAAATTTTACTCACTTTTTCAAGCCATCTTGTTTCAAGTAAATCATAATTTATCATAAGGGTTATTCACCCTTAAGAATCAGTTGAACTTTCCAATTTAGGCAGTGTGGGGAGGAATGAGATGGGGGGGGGGGGTAGGGAGAAAGGGTAGTTATGGAGGTGGGAGGGAAGGGATATTAGGGGAAAAACAAAGGAGGAGGCAACAATGCTCCATAGGAAATGTACTCATTACCTTGCTCATGTAACCGTAACCCCTCTGTACAGTATTTTCACAATAAAAAAATATAAAAAAGAAGACATTTTAGAGTTGCTGCCATGAAGACATTTAACTTCAATTTATCTCACCCAATAAAGTAATTTCAAAAAATGACTTTAAAATTTGGAGTCTAGGCTTTGCTTTGCCTTACTTTTAAATGGGTATATTGAATACCCATTAAATGCTGTTAAATAAATATATTAAATATAAAAAAAGAATCGGTTGAAATACTTCCCTTGCTAGATTATTCCATAGCCTCCACCCCCCATGGACTACAGAGCTACCGACCGAGGACACCTTTGAGGGTTTCACCAAAATCCATGTATTTATGAATGTCTTTGTCAAACAAAGAATCTTCCGCAGAATCAGTAGGACTACAGAATGATAGCAATTTTTTAGGGACAGGACTGTGAATAAGAGGAACAAAGTACCAATTTCCACAGCTTAGGCTGTTTTCCATCCAAATCAACATAGAATTAGATCTTGACTTAGTAGTTTATGTCTATACCATTGGGAAGCCAAGGAGACGGGACCCTGAAGGAAGGCCAGCCGGGCCTACAAAGTGAGATCCTATTTCAGAAACCCAACAGACAAATTTGAAAAGTGAATGAATGAATTAAAATTTGAACACGAGGATTTACATGAACTTTGTAATAATTTTGTTTCCTTTTAAGATGGAGGAGTGTCTTTCCATTTGCCTTACAGAGCTGATTTTTCATAACTGAAAAGCGCCTATGCCTTTGTCATGTTTCTTTGTTCAGCTTTCAAACAGAGAAATCCTACCTCTGAAATATTTTTTTTATTTTTTAGCTTCCTGCTCGACTCCAAGTTGAAAAGGAAGTTGGATTCCTCAGCAGTAAAGATCATTAAATAAGGTAAAATGTTAGGCTTTTTTAAAAAAATCTAAAGCAGACTTACAACAGACTTGAATTATTTGTCTAAGACACAAAAGTCTTAAATATTTCATTGGCTTCTGAAAGAATAAACATGTGTATTTTTCAAGCTAACAGTGATTGTTTCTTGGAAAGATTAATGCACAGGGGCGATTTTATCATAGCTAATACATTTCAATGGATGAGCCATTATTCACTAAAACATTTCCTGTGATCTCATTTGCAGATTATTATAACGGAACTCAAGGATCTGCAGACATTTTGCTTTCCGGGAGAAGCAAGCTTGTGTTTGGATGGCTTGCTCTCTGAGAGACAGAGTTATACAATGAAAGAAAGCAGAAACTAGCACATGGATTTATTACACCTGCTTCAACTGAGAATGTCTATCAATGTTAAGTCAAAGACCAGTAACAGTCACTGAAAATCCTTGCATTTTACAGCACACTTTGCCACTGAAACCACTCATTTTGAATATTAAACAAAAACAAGGGCAAAGAAGTGAAATGTGGTGTCTTACAGATACAGAGCCTGCTTAAAGGATTAACTTTTTTGGATCATTTCTCCTCTCAGAATAGCTATAAAAATATAAACTTACTTAGAATCTATTTGCCGTTTAAATGAGAGGTTTGCTGTCAACTTTTCTCACATTCTGAGGTTTATATATTCTTGTTGTATCATGCTTGCAGAAACCTTCCTTTATTTAGTGTCTCTTCGCCTGTAACCCTGAGAACATTGTACTTTTGAGAAAACTTTTTTTTCTCTTTTGTTGGTATTTTTAATGCTGGGGAATCAACCACGTGGCCTCACACATGATAGTCAACCATCCAACCACTAAGCCACATCCCTGTACTCAATACTTCTTCTTATACATATTCATTATACATGTTAAGAGCTTCTCCATAAGATTTTCAGGCTTGCATAAATCACTGATCATACCTGTTCTACCTTCTATTGAAGATGACCCCTCCTATAGCCCACCCAGGGACCTTCTCCATCCCTAAAAGTCTCTCTTCATTTCTTTCACTAGAATGATGATACATTTGCACAACCTTACTTGCTCATTAAAAGCATTGCAATTTCAACAATCTGCTTCTTAGAAACCATTTACCAACTTAGAATGCAATGCAGTTTTGTCATATTATGATTTCCATGTACGAATGATACAAATAAAGAATTTTAAAACTCTCTATGACTTTTCAAAATAAATAAATGAGAATTAATCACTGAATGTTCTAATTACCATCTTTTAAATTTTTATTTTATTATAAAGATGCTGTATAGAGGGGTTACAGTTACATGAGTAAGGTAATGAGTACACTTCTTGTCAGGCTTTGTTTTTCTCCTACTGTCCCTTCCCTCTCCCACCTCCCTCACTCCTCCCCCCCCGCAAAGTTGTAAAGTTCATGTCCAACATAGTGTCTTGTGAGAATCATCGTTACAATGGGTCATCCTATGTCCTTGTTTCAGCGTTTTGTTATTCCCCTTCCCCTCCCCAAATTAGATAAATATATATATATATATACACGATGCAGGGTGCCAAAATTAAGTACCATGATAACAGGGAATATACCATAGGGGGGAGAACATACAAAGGAAACAAAAAATCACATAGTACATTAAAAACAACAGAGAAAAACCTCTGTGTCCATATCTTGGTGTTCATTTCACTTAGCATCATCTTATATGATCATATGGACATTGCTTTTGAGCTTTTCTGCTCATCTGATAAAATTATCATAGATGTATAATAATTATTGCAAATGAGGGAAACCATGGGACCTATATCTCTTTGGGTGTGGCTTACTTCACTTAATATGACTTTTTCCAAGTCTTTCCACTTCCAAACAAATGGGGTGGTATCATGCTTCTGATGGAAGCATAGAATTCTGGTGTGTGTGTGTGTGTGTGTGTGTGTGTGTGTGTGTGTGTGTGTGTGTGTGTGTGTGTGTGTGTGTATGTGTGTGTGTGTGTGTGTGTGTGTGTGTGTATACATCATATTTTCTTGATCCATTCATCTACTGAGGGACATCTGGGTTGGTTCCGTATCTTGGTGAATAAAAAATGGATTAATCTCACTAAATCAGGACTACATGATAGAATAAACACAAGTGACTTTTTCTAGTTTCTAATCAGTGACAAATATCTAATTGAACTTATTATGCAAAACGTTTGCTGTAGGTTACTGTTTCATGTATGTATTAACAATTTCAAATAAGTTCAAGTTTAAAAGAAATTCAGTAAAAAATAATATTGCAAAAATAATATTATCAAGTCCTAAAAGAAAATACTTTGTGCATCACTCTGACAATAAAATTAAATTGTAAAAGAAAATGCTTTGTATAATGGTATTTGCCAATTCAATCCATAATTTTAAATACCACATTTCAAGAAATGGTATGCCCTCCCATGCATGGAGCCCGCATTTCTGTGGGCTGTCTCACCAAGAGTTGGGAAAAGCAATCATAAAAACTTTTCTATGGTTTCCCAAATTTATAAAATCCAAAGGAATGTATTCTTTCCAAAGCAAGAACTTCCATATTGACCTGTGACCAGAGCTGACAATTAAAGCATTAGTTCTACTTTAACACAAAAATAGTATTTTTATTATTATTAAGGAATTGTACAGAAGGGTTGCAATTCCTTAAGTCAGTAATGAGTACAGTTCTTCTTGGACAGTGTTGCTTCTTCCTTTGCTTTTCCCTGGTTTTCTCCTTCTGTCCCAGCCCACAAGTTGCATGGTTCATTTTAGTTTTACTCTTAATAAAAATGTAAGGTTTAATTATAAGTGAAATATTACCTTTGCCTATTAGAACACAACTATTTCACTTCTTCCTTGAGGTTCAATTAAGGATGGAAGTGAGAGATAAGACCTGGATGTTATTCAGATCTTTACTGTACAAACCCAAAAAATCAAGATTTTGAAACCCAAATACTCATACTCATTCCGTGACATCTTTCCCTAGACACTCTGCCCTTGAACTACTGCTGCTGCTGCTGCTGCTGCTACTACTACCTACTTTGTCAACATGAAGAAACATTTAAAAAGCAACCTAGAAATAACTAAGATCCTCTCTAATAAACTTCCTCTGCTATGACTCATTATGTTTTGCCAGACCTATAATGTTGGATAGAGGAGGCTAGAAATATGAAGTCAGAAGGAGTCTCCTCCTACCTGTCATATGATGAAAAAATAAAGAAATGAGTAAAAGAAGGAAAAATAATCCAAATGAAAGAATGCTCCAGGAAGAAGTAGTGTTTTCAGTTCTGGAATGATAAAGAGCTTATTAGAATGCTGACATTAGATACATTAAATTGAATCACATAAGAGGTGTTCTTCTTCATGACAAAGGGCAGCAAAAGAAGAAAAGAACCAAGGACAAACATTGGACACTTGAAATTTCTGAAAGATCCCTGACAGAGAAGGAAATACTAGGTGAGGGGTCTAAAGCCTTCTTACTAAGCATGTAGCCAGGTGCTAGCGCTTCCCATCAGGTCAGCTCTGTTCTCAACCATGCACTCCAGAATCACCCTCATCCTCAGCTCTGAAATTTACTCCAATACTCTTAAGAATTTTATTTTCTACCCAGTTAACAAAGAGGATGCGTCCAGATTCATGAGTTCATAACTTGGATAATTTTCTGGTTCTCTATGCTAGAGATTTTGAGATATCTAGAGACATTTTTGATTGTCCTGTGAGGGATTTGCTCCTGACTTCTAGAGGCCAGGATGCTAATATACACCTGCAATACACAAGACAAGAGAGGATCTGTTCCAAAATGCCCATAGTGCTGGCGCTGAGAAATCCTGCTCTAGACTGTGAAGAAAACACATTAACAATTAAAACAGTGTTGTTAAAATAAGAGTTTAGAAGTGGAAACCCCTGTGAGTCTATGTGAATGTCCTTATTTTGGAGTTCATATGACTGAATGGATCATTAACTCCTCAAGTGAATAAAAGTATCACATATTTTTACAAGTCAATATCATTCTATCCACAAAATCCATAATTTTAAGGAAATGTAGACCATTCTCAATACTTCCTAGTGAGAATTACTCCTAGTGAGTCACATTGACATCTTACTTGTGCACTGAGTTATTTCTGCATGCTATAATTCTCAGGGCCTTATTTCAATAACTTGTGCCTGCCTGAAGTTTCATTTCCAATTGCTTTCATAATGAGAACATTTTTAGTAGACTGGTCTGCATGGTGAGCTTGATCTAGTACACACCAAGTAAGAGTCAAACTACTATGACATCCTACTGTAGCTTTTTCTTTAGCTGTACCTGCCAGGTGCAGTTGACCTGACATTTTATGGTGTATATCTTTACGAGTGAGGTACCATATAAAAGATAGCAAAAGGTAAAGACTCTCAACACTCTAGAGCTGAACTTTATAATTGTTAGTGTATCACTTTCTCAGTGTTCTCATCATTGAAAAACAGAGGAGAATAAATAAATGATGTCATGTACTCAAATGGACAGTGCATACCATATTCCAGAGCTTCAGCTATGAAGTAAGACCAACCTAATTTGAACCTTAACTCAACTATGTCCTGTCCATGTGAGCAAAGTCAGATTTTTCCATCTCCCAATTCCTACTGCTAATGCAAAGATAATAATCGTGTGTTAAATGTAAATCCAAAAGGACATCATCCAAAAGGACATTTGATTAATTAAGTAGAACCTGTTGATGAACATGGAAATCATGCATAAATTTGAACTATCTTAAAGATAAACTGAGATACTGTATATGGTCATCGTAGTGACATAAGACATATTTTGAAACATTTTCACTTAAAATAAATGTCAGTGAGGATAGTTTGCAAGAAAAAGAATCTTTTTTGTATGTTTTTATTGTAAAACTACTGTACAGAGGGGTTAGTTACATGAGCAAGGTAATGAGTACATTTCCTATTGAGCATTGTTGCCTCTTTGAGATGCAAATGCTCTGTGATTCTTTAGCTGGTCTCACTTTCTGGTTGAATCAAGTCAAAGCTCAAGGCATATATGTAAGCATGTGATCCAAATCTATATGTTCCATAATGTGTTTATGTTTTCCACCGATTTCTGGAAACAAGGGAATCCTCAGTATTGGTCTCCATGGTCTGCCCTTATCCTCTCTACCTTTCTTTGGTCACTTGGTTTCTTCTACACTGGCACTGCCAAAGCTTTCAAGTCTTCTTGGTATCTTTCTATGAAAGCCTTTGTGCTTGCTCTCTTTTCTGCCCTAAAACATTTTTCTTATCCCCCTTTTACCTAATTTTCACTCATTCTTCCCATTCTTTCTTTGAATTGCATTTCTATTGACATCCCTCCCCCCCAAGAAGTATTAAAAAGGAAATGACAGCTTTGAAAAGAGTGATAATAGAAGTGATGGAAAGAAGGTAGATTTTTATACCATGGTAATAAAATCACTAGGAGTTCCTAATGGTTTTGATGTGGGCATAGGAAAAAAATAATGTAGATAATGCCCTAACTTCTCAACTTTATTGGTTTTGTGATGATGTACCATTGACTAACAAGGAAAATGTGGAAGAGAAGTTTTGCTGATCTATGTGACAAGGACCCAGTCAATTGACCTAAACTATCTGTTTCCTCCTGAGTAAAATTAGAGCTAATAAAGGCAAAACTTCATTGGCTAGCTGTGATGATGAAGCCTAAGTGATGTTTATGATGCACTTGAGTCTCAGTTAAAGCTTGATGATTCCTAAGTTAACCCCATCATCATCACTACCATCAATCAGTTATCATCTTCAAATACAATAGATAATTAGGTGAAGCTGGTGTCAGCATCGCTGAGGACTTAGAATCCTGTTGATAATATTTCCCTTTGAGCTAAATACAGAAACTAGAAATGTATTTACAAATCAATTTTAGAGATGGGTCCAAAGTCTTTTCATCCATCAGAAACTGTCTTTGTTTCTGACAGTTAAACGTGCAGTTTATGAAGTTGACTGTGAATATAAAGTAGTTTGAGAGAAGATTCCTATCATTTTATCTTCACACCCCACCACCAAAAAAAAAGGAAAGGAAGTTATTATAGGTGTCCAAAAAAAGAATATGTCTTTGGTACGTGGACTTAGTACGTGTTTTAATCACCTTTTATGAAGCCTCTTGAAATCAAGGGGCTGGGCGGTAAAGGCAACAGTTTTAGGCTCCCAGCAATAGATTGAGGTTGTGTTCCTCCTGAGGTTGTGTTCATCCCAGTAGTGAGATAGACTCAGGCAGGTATGGACTGGAGGAAGCAGAGAGCGCTTACCAAAGCAGAGTCCTAGGTGTCTGTGGCTGTTGGGGTTCAGATTCAAGTGTCTGCTCACCAGCATCCTAGGTTTGAGGCAAGTGTCATAGTATCAGTGGTGGCATTTCATACTGATGCCTCCTGATTTCTGTGTTCCACCAACTGTAGTATTAACTTAAACCATTTCTAGATCTCTAAAAGGTTTTTATAAGCTCTTTATTCCCTATATTAAATCCATAGTATATTCAATGGCTAGAGTGCTTTCAGTTTCCCTAAGTACAATTATGACAACACATTGTCAGCTCAAGATTTTAAATTTAACTCAGGTTTTAATTAGTTAGAACTTTGTCTGATTGACATTTTGGGTAACTAAAATTTCTAATCTAGTTATCTGCTACTCAGTTCTTATTTCAAGCATTCTCATGAAAGAAGATGATAATGCTCATTAAATGAATAAATATTATCAGCTATCTTCTGAGTTAGGCTGCTTCATAAAATAATAACTCCATAAATCATTCATCCTGACATCAGACCAACTTTCAGATCAATTGCGTACCATGTTCATTAGAGTAATCCAATGTTTGCAGTCAATTTGAAGTGATTTTTTAACCTATGAAGTATATAATAGCTTAGTAATGGGAACTTTTTAAGTGGGAACTTTGATGTTAGTATTACCACAGAGATATCAAAATGTTACTTGTTGACTTTCTACCTGTGGCATCCAGATTCTACATTGTTTTCCAGTGATATTTAATTAAGTCAAACAAGCTTCATTAAACTAATTTTGTCACCAAAATCTAAAAATAGAAACTTTATAAATTCAGGAAGAATTCTACTGTAGCTAAGGCATCAACATTATTCACTAACTTATTAAACTATTCTCTTATTAGTTAAGAGAAACTGTCACTAAACTATTCTCTTTAGATTGTGTTCAGAACAACTATTTCCTTATTCAAAAGTTTAGACATTCACTATTAGTAACCTAATAATATGACTTAAGCTATACTTCGGAAGCCCATGTAGCAGAAGAATAACCTTTAGTAAACCGGGTACTATATAGAGAACTATTTATGAGAACTGTGACTGAATTTTCTGGGTTTTGAAACAGAGTGAATATAGAGGGGAAAATGAATGAGTAGAATACTAATAAATGGCCACCATTAGTCTCTTGAGTCACAATGTCATTTACTCAGCTCTATTTTCTTTCCTAGATTGTAAGACTGAACAGAAAAGCATGCCTGCAGTTAGCACTTCAAGCAGAATCTCATCTTCTGGACTGTGCCAATCTGGACAAGAAACTCAATATGGTCTTCTAATCTATATTATTCACCTTAAACTAGATATCACATTTTTCTTAAGGGCAGGAGCCATTACAGGTTTGATGAAGAAACAATTGACCAGTGGCAATAAACTGTTTCTGGAATAAAACTAGTTACTTGAGAATCAGTGAGTACCACTGGGTGATGTCTCCAGAGAGCAAGCAGGCCATGACCTTAGTGTTACAAAAAAAAAAGAAAAGAAAAGAAAGAAAAAGAAAAAAGAAATCGACACAATTTTTACATCTTCGTCCTCTACTTCTTGTGGTTACAGAAAGGGCACAATATCAGACTATAAATTGAACATTTGCCTTTAAAGTGTCTATATTCTTCTTTTATTTGTTGTTGTTTTTTGTTTGTTTTGTTTTGTGCCAGCCTGGGACTTGAATGCAGGGCCTAGGTGCTATTTTTGAGCTTTCTTTGCTCAAGGCTAGCACTCTATCACTTGAGCTACAGTTCCACTTCCGGCTTTTTTGGTGGTTGATATTAGAGAATCTCACAGACTTTCTTGCCTGTGCTGGCTTCAAACCACAATCCTCAGATCTTGACCTGTTGAGTATCTAGGATTACACCAATAGGATCAATTCTAGGGCCTCATACATCCTAAGCAAGTTCTCTACCACTGAGCTAAATCACCTGTCTCTATATTCTTCTTTATGTTCAAGTGACAATATCTGCTCTCATATAGATTTAAGAATCAATGGGGCATGGTGTAACTGTGGAAGATGAGATATGGTTGAAGGCAGTGAGACATTTAAGGTGTGCTTTTGAAGGCTGTATCCTGGGCTTGACCCCTTCCTGTTATTCTCTGCTTCCTTAATGCCATAAGGTAAATAATCATTCTGCTGTGATATTCTACCTTACCTCCTCCATACTACCTCACCAACATGGCATTCTGTTTCACCAAGGATCAAAAATCACCAGAGCCAAGGACTATTGACTGAAATCCCTGAAACTTGGAAAAGTTCCTTTCCTAATTTATTCTCTCTGTATTCTGCCCCAGTGATAACAAACCTGATTACCATAACATTTGCCCATCTTGTAGTTTACCAGATTATCAATCAGCTCAAATAAAGAAAGCAATAGTAATTTTTTTTCATCTGATTTCAGCTTTTGTTACATTTTATTCAACAAAGGTGAATTTGGACTGCAGAATTTTAAAGGAAAAAAAGGTAGCAGATATTATGTTGGCATTTTAGTTTTCTACTGGGACATTACACGTTTGCTCCTCAGTCATTTCAAAATTCTTAAAATTTCTTTCTGGTATTGTCATTCGATTTAGCAACTGGATAAAAACAGCTGAAAGTATTTCTTGGTCTTAAATTAGAATTGGCCATGACAAATGTTCCTTCAAGAATTTAGGCTGAATCCTGCACATTTATCACAGTGTCTGGGCAATGTTTGTCCCTGTAGGACAGAAGAAGGGAGAGGAAGAATTCCTGTGTTGGTAAACTGGAAGTCTAAGAATTACACTTGCCATATGGGATTGCTTTGATGGGAAGACTGGTCTGTCCTTCTCAGTTAATTACCAAAATGAAATATTCTCATGCAAAGACAACAATCTTGGTGATCTAGACATAAGCAAAACCAGTAGGAATAAACACTTTCATTTACATGAGGCTGTGTTTCTTTTCTGTGACATTCAACAAGTTCTAGAGTTTAAAGACGAAAATATATGCATGCTAAATGCCCATACAACCACAAAGAAGTTACATAAACCCAACATAATTAAAGCAATTTATATAGGGCATAAACTTCATGACATTTATAGTCCACTTGCAAGTAAAGAAAGCAACTCTACAGAAATAACTTCTAGTAGGAAAACACTTATGTGGTTTGCACAGTTCCAAAATACCAGTCTTTAAATATGTACCATTCCACCCGAGTGCCAAAAGGAGACTAGCAAACTCAACGGAGAAAACATGGCCTCAATTTAGAGATTTGGTAAGAAAGTGAAATGAAGACCTACTTTTACATGTAATGTAATAAAGAACAATTCAATTTCTCCAGCTTTATCATTTCATTAATATCATCAGGGAAAGAATTTCAAATAAATAGCTAAGTTTGCCTAAATTGATCCATCAATCAACACAATGGCAGTGCTATGTGAATGCTACTGAGTTCTAGAAATGCTCAAACTTTTCCACTGCAGAATCTCATGTATTAAATAATAGACATGGTATATTTTTAATGCCAGGTGAGCAAATAAGAAGCCAGGGCAGTGTCTGCCTGAGGTCATAATCAGAACAGGGACTCCTCAAGTGCTGCTTCTTATGGAAATAGCCATAAATCCAGATTTTTCTTAATATTCCAGTGTTGGAGCAAACCCACATTTGCAGCCCACTATCGAGCAGATGTCCACTAGCAATTTTCCAATGCCTGTGCCGTCAAGTTCCAAGCTTGCTCTTGACAGAATTGTTACATCAGAAAACATTGGCCCTAGGCACTAAAATGACACAGTTATTTGACGAGCAGTTTTCCTCAGGTTGTGGAGAAATCCAAAGGTATGATTCCTGCTTCATAAACTTAATGCTTGCCGACGGGAGGAACGATGTAGATAAACACTGGTAGTAGCAGTAACTAAGTTTATGATTTTCGCATTGCAAAACAGAATTACCATCTGTCTTTTTCACAAGCACTGCTCAAAATTTCCAATGCCAACTTTAAGGACACTAATCATCCTGCAGCTAGGAGCGATTTATTTAAACTCCAGCATTTTCATTTTGTGGAAGCACCCTGACCTCTGTAGGCAACCCTTAGCAAAGGATCTACATACATAAATGTTTCTGTATTTGATTTGGGAACTAAGTATGGAAGGCCTGGTTCAAGTGGACATGAGATTAAATCCTAAGCACTTAAATGTTTAGAAGGGTTCAAAATATCATCTTCAAATTAATTTCCTGAGGCTGGGAAGGTGGCTCAGTGGTAGAGCGCTTGCTTTGCATGTATGATGCCTTGGGTTCGATTCCTCAGCATCATATAAGCAGAAAAAGCCAGAAGTGGTGCTGTAGCTCAAGTGGTAGAGTGCTAGCCTTGAGCTGAAGAGCTGAGGGACAGCGTCTAGGCCCAGAGTTCAGGCCCCACGACTAACAAAAATAATAATAATTTCCTGGATGTCTTTATGCCAAACTGTTCATAATATGCATTTTAGTCCATTGCAAGGTGTCATGCCAGTGTTAAAAATTACCTTCCATATTCTTCTTCATAGTTCTTCACTTCTAGAGTAAAGCACTCAGTCCTGATGCAAAAGTAAGCACTCACCATCCAGGAGTGACTTCAGGGTAACTTATTTCTGCCTTGCTGTTCAGGTTTAGTGATCCACCATTTTTCAGCAGCAGATGAAACTCTGTAGGTGTCTGCAGGCTGAACATCCTTTTCAGCAAGTGGGCCTGGGGGTGTGCTCAGATCTCAAGCCAGTCTGTGATACTTCAGTTGTTCCCTCCAGATGGGATTATATTAGAGTTGAAACATTCTGTTCGCCTCTTGAGAAGAAAACTGGGCCTGTGGGTTAAAAAAACCACCAACCTTCTTCCCACTGACACCTAATATTCCTCTCTTGCCTAGCTCATGTCTTTCCAAATAGGCAGTTAGGGAGCACTGCACATAAGACTTCACACTGTACAACACATTTTGAGGGAAATGTTTTTTCAAAGTAACTAGAGGGGAAATATCAGAACTAGCACATGCTTTGCAAAATCTGAGCTGTGGGCAATTACCAGTCACGATTCTCAGACAAATTTCTTTAACTCGTGTACTGCACAGAAACAGACAGCCTAAATAAACTGAGGAATGTGGGAATGCATGCCATGCACAGAGAAATAAAAAGATGAGGCTTAATGAAGTAGTTGCTAATAGTCTCAGGGCTCAAATGTAGGAACACAAAATCTAACAGAGTTAGGGATGGAGCTCATTGGTAAAGAGTTTGCCTAGCATGCACAAGACCCTGATTTCAATCCCCAGCACTAGAAAGAAAAAAATCTGACTTGTGCAAAAATGAATGAGACAGGAGAAAATTGCTGCAATCCAAATAGCAGTTGCTGTAGTCTAAATGTTTGTGCCACCCTACTCCATCCTTGGTCAAATATGTGTTGAGGCCTCTTCACCAAGGTGATCATATTAAGAATGAGGGCAGGGTCTCCATTGGCAATTAGGTCATAAGAACTATCTTGAATGGAATCGATGTGCTTAGAAAAGAAGCCTAAGAAAGTCAAGCACTGGTGGCACACACCTGTAATCCTACTACTACTTCTACTACTCAGGAGGCTCAGACCTGAGGATCACAATTCAAAGTAAAGGTAGCCAGGCAGGAAAGTCCATGAGTCTCTTATCTCTAATTAAGCATCACAAAACTAGAAGTAGAAGTGTGACTCAAGTGGTGAAATGTTAGCATTGAGCAAAAGAATCAAAGGGACAGTGCCTACGCCTTGAGGTCAAGCCCTAGGATCAACAAAAAAATCAGACATCAGATGGGGGGGTCTCTTAAGTCTAAGAGACTATATATAGATATAGATATAGATATAGATATAGATATATAGTGAGGACATATCTAAGAGCCAAAAATAAGACTTTATCAGACACTGAATCTGTCTTAACCTTGGACTTCTCAACCTCCAAAAGTATAAGAAATAACTGTGTTGTTCATAAACTACCTCAGTCCAAGAATTTTCTTAAAGTAGCCTAAGAGAATAGTCCATTCTCACCTCACACTATGTACAAACGACTATGTACATAACTACTTTCAGAATCTTCCAAATACAGTGAACCTGATACAATATGCAAATTGAAAGTTTGAATTCTCAAAAAGGAAAAGGCTTTTAAAAGCCATACTGCAAAACTTTTCATTTATAAAAGAGAAATAAGATGAACCAGATACCAGTGGCTCACAACTGTAATCCTAGCTATTCAGGAAGCTGAGATCTGAGGATCATGGCTCAAAGCCAGCCTGGGCAGGAAAGTCTGTGAGACTCTTATCTCCAATTAGTCACCAGAAACCTGGAAGTGGTTCTGTGCTTGCCTTGAGCTGAAGAGCTCAGGGACAGCACCCAGGCTCAGAGTTCAAGCCCCACAACCGACCAAAAAAATAAAAAGAAAAAAGATGAAACATCATTAATTGAGCATATAAAAATTAAAAGTAGAATCTACTATAAAAATTTAAACTCTTGATAACAAAACTACTTAAAAAGTGGCAGAGTTAACATCTTTAAAATATAAAGGAAATAGGGAAAATGCCAATAAAATATATTAATACATTGACAGAAATTTGATATGAAATGCAATTTCATAGATATCACACCTAATAAAAAAAAGAAATTCAAATGTAATAAAAAGTTAAGACAAAGGAAAATATCGAACCAAGTTAAGTGCTTCAAAAAGTTTTACATAAAAATACATATAGGGCTGCAAGTATGAGGCCCTGGGTGCTAGGCTTATTAATGGAAAAATACATTAATACACAGAAAACATATGTAAAGATATTAATCAGAGTTATACATTGGAATAATCATTTAGCATTGCTGATTTTGTGTGTATGCATTTCTAATTATCCAAAGAGCAGAACAAGAAATAGACTTTAATACTAACATTCAACAAATATCTGTGATGTTCAAATACCAAAGTTAGAGTTTATTCTTACAAATTGTATCATAACAATAATGCACTAATGATATTTTAATTGCACTAAAATCAATACTTAAAACATAACCATTAATTTTTTAATTAACAATCAATTAAGAAACATATCCATTGGCATATCGTTAGTAGTAGTTAAGCACCAGAAACTATGTTACTATAACAGAAAGTTTAGTAAACAAATTCGTCTCCAACTGATGCATTCATATACAAATTATGGGTGAAAAGATAATGTCAAGCATTGTAATATTAAATATAATTATTTTAAAACAGCTATTATAAAATTCTTTAGGGACTATTTCAGGTGTCTTTGGTATAGCATGCTTCAAATCTTCTAGTGAATGCTTTCCACTGATTCACATTCTACAAACTATGGAGCAAGTGGAAAAGAGCTGGATGTAATTTCTAAACCTAGTATTATTAACACATCCATCTACGCCTTTACATATCTGTTGTGAACAGTTTCCACAACACTAAATGCACACATCACCAGTGACTGAGGAGTCTTATTTGCAAATTACTAACATATAGGCTCTATGGAAAAATTAGGAATTGTTCTGTATATCATTTTGAAACTGAAGGAGAAACCTGAGGCCACTAATTTTTTCATCTGTTTCTGAAAGCAAATGAATCAGCTAAAAAAACAACTTGGATCTGCCAAAAAAGAGTGTCTGCCAATTATTCAGTATGACTATTTAACTGCTTTCATACTATGGGTTTTTTGGTTTGGACAAAAATCTGCCCAAGCTAAGTTCTTAGAGAAGAAACGAGAGCAAATGCTAATGAACGCAGTGACTCTATTGTGAATGTGTTGAGAAGTATGAATGTCAGATGGAGTGAGGCGGAGTTACCCTCACAGTGTAAGGTTCTTCTAGCCCCCATCTTTTTTCTCTGAATCTTACTTTTTCACAGACATTCAGTGATTAAGGTACCCAGTATTAATAATATTGACTTTGCCTCATCCTTGGTCATATTTTGCTGGACCAAGCTATCACTTGACTCCAAACAGACAGTTTAGTGTATTGTCAGAACACATGCAAAATCTGCTTAGTCCCTTGAGCAGGGGAAAGAAAGCTCAAGAGCCTCCTTGAACCCCCTATAGTTCTTCCTGTGGCTTTATAGCTCCTATTTCCTTATATTCCATAAAAGAGTCTTCCTCATTTAATTTGTGTTTATCTAGATTATTTTGGAAAGATTTGCTGCAATTCAAGGGAACAAAATTGTGACAGATAATATCACCAAGTTAAAAACTACAGAATTTTTTTACATTTTTGTTGTCAAGGTGATAGACAGAGGGGTTACATAAGTCAAATATTAAGTACATTTCTTTTTGGACAGTGTCACCTCTTCCCTCACTTTCTCCAGTTTTTCCCTCCCAACTCCTAAGGTGTGTAGCTGACTTTCAGCATAGTGTCTAGTGAGTATGACTGCTTACTAAGTTCACCCTTTGCCCTACCATTTCCCAGCTTCCCCTTTTCTTCTCCAAACCTAAACTTACATACAGGACAAAAGGTACAGAAATAAAAACAAAGACAAAAAAAAAAAAACAGAAAAAAAACCACAAAGACTACAATTAAAAAGCCTCTTGTTTTCATTTCTTGGGATTCATTTCAAAAAGCATCATTTTATTTTTTGTAAGTTTTTTATTGTGAAAATACTATACAGAGGGGTTGCAGGTAATGAGTACATCTCTTATCAAGCATTGTTGCCTCTTCCTTTGTTTTTCCCCTACCATCCCTTCCCTCCCACTTCCACAATTACACCCCCCGCCTTCCACCTAAATTGTAAAGTTCGTTGTTCAACAGTGTCTTGTACATCTCATTGTTGCAATGGTCAATTTGTATCCCTAGTTAAACATTTTGTTTTTTCCCTTCCCCTCCTCAAATTATACCGACATCAAATATAGTGAAAAACAGGGATTATACCATGGAGGAGGAACATTCAAAGCAATAAAAAAAAAATCACATGGTACCTTATAAATACATTAGAAACAATAGCAAGAAAGAAAAAACTACTTGTGTCCCTATCTTGTGGTTCATTTTGCTTAACATCATCTTATCTGGTCATATGTACATAGTTTTTGGCCTTTTCTGCTTGTCCCAGACATGTACTAGTTATTGTAAATAAGGGAAACCATGGGACCTATGTTTCTTTTGGCCTGGCTTACTTACTTCACTTAATATAATTTTTTTCCAAGTCTTTCCATTTCTTAACAAATGGGGCAATGTCATTCTTTCTGATGGAGGCATAGAATCCCTCTGTGTGTGTCTGTGTGTCTATGTGTCTGTGTGTCTGGGGGGGGGGGTTACTACATTTTCTTGATCCATTCATTTACTGAGGGGCAACTGGGTTGGTTCCATATCTTAGCTATGGTAAATAATGCTTCAATAAACATAGTTGTGCTGGTAGCTTTAGTATGGTCTCATTTGTGATCATTTGGGTAAATACCCAAAAGTGGAATTGCTGGGTCATAGGGGAGCTTTGTGTGGAGTCTTTTGAGGAACCTCCATACTGCTTTCCAAAGTGATTGAGCAAGTTTACACTCCCACCAACAATGCAGTATGGTTCCCTTCTGTCCACACCCCCTCCAGCATCTGTTGCTATTAGAGTTTTTGATTCTAGCCATTCTAACTGGGGTGAGGTGGAATCTCTATGTTGTTTTGATTTGCATTTCTTTTATGTCTAGAGAAGTTGAGCATTTCTTCATGTGTCTATTGGCCATCCTTCTTTCCTCTTCAGAGAAGTTTCTCTTTAAGTCTTTAGCCCACTTATTTATTGGGCAGTTGTTTCTTTGAGGATTTGCTGTTGGAGGATTTAATTTTTTGAGTTCCAGGTATATTTTAGATATGAGACCCTTGTCTGTTGTATTGCTAGTGAAGATCTTCTCCCAATCCATGGGCTTTCTATTGATCTTGCTAGCTATGTCCTTTGCCATGCATAAGCTCTGCAATTTCATGCAATCCCATTTGTCCAACCTTTCTTTGATTTATTGTGTTTCTGGGTCTCTATTAAGAAAATTTTGGCCTGTGCTAAGGAGATCTAGGGTTTCTTCTATTCTGTCCTGCAATGTTTTCAGGGTGTCTGTTGAAAAACATCATTTTATATGATCATATGTACATAGCTATTGAGCCCCTATGATCCTCTCCTAAGAATATCCTCCTTTGGTCTCACTGTGAGGATGTTGAGAGTCCTGTTGAATTTATTATGTCTACCAGTAAGTTTTGTCTTTCATTATCCATTGGATTTACTTGTAGATTTATAGGCACATTCTAACTATTGCAAATGGGGGAAACCATGCAACCTATGTTTCTTTGGGTCTGACTTACTTCACTTAAAATAATTTTTTCCACATCTTTCCATTTCTTTATGAATGGGGCAATGTCATTATTTCTGATGGAACTATAGAATTCCATTGTGTATATATACCACACTTTCTGAGAAGCATCTGGGTGATTCCATATCTTACCTATGGTATACAATGCTGCAATGAAGATGGTTGTGCTGGTAGCTTTAGTGTGTCCTCCTTTGTGTAAAAACTACAGAAATATTGACCTAACATGGTCACTTACTGTTCTGAAGTAAGTACAGTTCCATGAACTGAGAGTGCAGACAAAAGCCAGACCAGAGACTTCTATTTTCAGTCCTTCATGGAAGATGACAAAACATGTAAAAAATCAAACATACTGGAAAATCAATAACACAGTACACAGAACAAACCACTGCCCCAAGGTTGGAAAGATAGACAGCCTACACAGAAACTAACTACTATGAGTTAAGACAAACATATGCAGGCCACTCTCAAGAGTAAAAGGAGGGACTTAACATGAATGGATTCCCACCCAGTGGGACGTGCTCAGAATGACGCTAAAGAATCCCCTTAGCTGTCACCATAGCTCTAAGGATATTTCAATAAGGAAACAATTTTTTTCTATTTAATTTTTTTACAAATTAGTTTTACTGTGTTATAGAAAACACCAAAAATACCAAAACACTTAAAAATCCTCTTGTTGCTTGAAGGAGTGATATGCTTTGCCAATTATTGGCAGGAGGGTGAGATGGTTTATAGATCTGTACTCTCTGTAGCAGCTGATGTTGTACTTCAGAGCTGGTATCATTAACCCAGGCCTCTGTTCATATAAACCTTGAACTCTGTCACTGACAGAATGTATGGATTTAAATGTATTTTTAATCCAGCTGAATTTATTTTTCTAAAAAAAGAGTTCCAAAGAACTCCTCGATCTAAAATAGGTTGTTAATGTCATCCTGAAAGTAGCCAGCATCCTGCATACCTGTCAGAAGAAATGAAAGGGTAATGCAGTCACCAACCCAGGTCTCCAAGTTCCTGGTGGAGTTCAACATATTCCAGCCATGTCAAAATCACTTTCAGTTTCCTTCCAAAGGCGAGCTTTCCAACCAAGCTTTCTGGGGCCGCCTGCCAGTCAGACCCAGCTGACACACTCAGGATGCATGCAGATATCTTAATAATGTAGCCTCCATGGAGGTGAACGCACTGTGGTCTGCCAGAATTCTGGGGAGAAAGGCCTCACCTTTCCATGCTGTGATACCTACTTAACCAGGCAAGCAGTCAAAGCTTTCTTAAATTGACTTCTGAAATCTAGAGCTCTTCTTTAGATTTTTTTTTCTTACAGATCTGAAGCCTGACAAACTCCTTCCATCTCACAGGCTCCGATTTTCTTCTAAAAAAAAGGGAAACATCTCCAGATTTTTGTCTGGGGTCCTAACAATGCTAACTCAAGACATTTGCTACCAACAGTAGAATGCCCGGGCAGTCATGTTCTTTCCCTAAAATGTTATGGTACCGATTTTTGTTTGGATTCTCTTTTTCATCCAATGAGCCAGTGGAAGAAAAATTCCAACAAAAATCTTTGTGTTAGTAAAGACCAAGGACATATACAGGAAGGAATGTGGGAGGATAAAGTATACAATAAAACACCTGACTACTATTCTAATATATCTAATCATGAGTACCTGAGCATTTCCTTCCTATAAGTTCAAGATTAAACCATCATTCTATAGTACAAAACTATTTCTTTTCCCTAGAGTGTAAAGCTATATAGAGTAAGCAAATTAGATACTTCCCTAAAAAACAACTGCCATCACAAATGATCTTTAAAAGAACAGTTGGGCAGATTAGTTACCTTGGAGTTACACTTTTCTTCTATAGTGCCATTTGTAGGAACAGCCTATAACCTAAGTGTGATAAAATATTGGGGTTAAAAAACTTGAAAGGAGGGAAATGTTATATTGGCTCACAGTTTCAGGAGACCTAGTCCGTGATAGCTTGACCCCCATCATTCTGGTCCTTGGACAAGGAAACACCACGGCCGGAAGCATGTGCTAGAATAAGAGTTGCTGTCCTCATAGTGGACAGAAAGCAAAATGAGAGCTTGCTTTTACAAAAAAAAAAAAAAAATACCCTCCCCTGAAGCCTATTCAGCTCTGAAGCCCTAGATCCATCCATTCATGAGGTCAGAATTCTTTTGATTCCATCAGTTCCAAAATGCCTCCGCTGGGAACATTTCTACATTAGGCACCAAGCCTTCAACACATTAGCTTTTAGGGGAAGCATTTACGATGCAAACTACAACAGTAAGGAAAGCCAGTGTTTTCCCAGTCTTGACGGTTAATTCAGGATTACTGGAGATTATATCAGAACAATGCAACTTTTTTTTTCTTATCTCAGGCTGCCTCAGGCCACACTTCTTGGCAAAACTTATATTGTCCAACTCTAAGAACATATCTGCAACCACTTATTCCTCTCACATCTGTTTGTTGTGTTTGAGCAATGGAGATTAGAAGTCCTGTCTAATTCACATTGATCAGACGATTTTGTTCTAGTCTGGAACTACAGGTCCCAGCTAAATCAAAACTGCTTGTCCAGATCAAAGTAGCTCTGAGTCTGTGGCACAGACAGAATAGCTCACCCTCTCAAACAACAACAACAGAAGCTAAAATTTAAATTCAGTGGTGGCAGACATGTATAAGGACTATTCTAAGAATTTTACCCCTTCTACCAATCTTCTGATAGGTGAATGTACAAAGACTACAACCGGCAGGCAACAGAACAACATTGGGCTAATGATGAGAAGAAGAAATAGAATCATCATGTTAGAGGACTGGAAGTGAGTATAAATAATTCCTGTTTATCAGAAAAATGTGTCCTCTCTCTGCAGGGCCTGTTTTATTATCTCATAAAAATCAGGGCATGTACATGTTCATATAAAATTTTGTTAAATAGATTTTTTAAAATAATAATCAAAAAATCATGCCTAGGATAAATGAGGACCAGATGCTGGAGGGTGATTGGGTACAAAAGACACTCTCCACTGTATATGGAAACCCAACTCCAGGCTGTGTCTAGAGATACAGGTGAGCAGACACAGCGGTGGTCAAGGAGGTAGGTGGGTTGAGACAACCATTCTGTGATTTAGCTAATACAAATATGCATAGAGCAACAACAAAAAAAAATCATTCTAATTTGAGGTTATCTACATAACACAGGTCATTAGCTTTTTTCGAAAAAATAATGTGAAAGGTTAGCTACTATTAATGCAGCTACTATTTATATGCAGCTACTATAAATGCAGTTAAACATAGCGAAGAGAAATGCAAACTAAATGTTCAACTGTCTTCTCCAGCCTCAGCTGGTGACTCTATATCCAGATCTCACAAAGTTTGTCCACCACAAAAAAGGGGAGGGGGTAATCACTCACCTTGCTATTTGAACCTCTACTGTAACCCATTCAACATGCTTAAGAAATATATGAGATTATGAAAAGGCATAGCAGCACCCAATTTTGTTGTCACTCAAAACATTGGTTTATTTTTTATAGGTGTAAAATGATTCTCCTCCTGAATCTCTCTCATTCTAAAGATGGAAGCTTGCTTAAACAATTTCCCCATTGTCTCTAATTTTATTCCTAACAAGCTATAGAAAAGAAAATAAGTTTAACTGCTGTGGGGGGAAAAATTCAAATTCTCATTCCACAAGAAACAGCACAGTGATCCACTCTGACTTCCCAGTCACCCATTCCAAATCAGTCAGTGGAACTTGACAATGCTATTAAACTCAGGCATCTTATTCTTTCCTGCTGACAGGTGGCTTCCGGCCTTGGAGTCCAGACAATTGTCATGTCTTCTGAACTGAAACAGTGCAACAAACTGGTTCCTAAGAAAATAGCTATTCCACTTACACTGCTCAGATACCTACCCTGTTCAAGAACTTACAAACTCATCTAATTTTCTTCAATATAGGGTTGTGATCTTGAATAAATATTCCTTAAGCTTCCAAGAGATGATCGCCATCCTATGATACTCTAATGTGCAGGCCAGAGTACCTTCCTGTCAAATAGAGGAGAGGGAATTACAGAGTCACATGATCTCCACTATTTTATAACTCAGGCTATGTTGCCTAGCATGCTCTGTGCAACAACCATTCAAACTGTCTTCTTTATGTCCGGCAGAAATTTATGCAATGAGAAAAATACTTCTTGGACTTACTTCTTGAATGTACTGTCTAGTGTAGCAATCCTTTGGCACATGTGGCTATTAAGCACTGAGAATGAGGAAAGTGTGATAAGCAAATGACTTTTGCAATTTTATTTCACTTTAATTAATTTAAATGTAAATACCTTCCTGCTAGGCAGTTACTAGCTGATTCAGCTATGAATTAACTTTTGGTCTATACAACTAATTAGGATAGACACCAGGTAATGCCAGGGGAGAAAATGCACAGATGACTCATTGGATGAAAGGCAGCCTCCTACCTGAATCTATTCATCAAATCTATACACCACCTTCTACCAATCCATCAGTGAGATCTACAGTATCAAAGGCTTAACTTTCTTTGCTGGATTCAGCTATGTCAAGGAAAAAGAACACAAGGTATTCAAAAGTAATAAATAATCTTTATGGTTGTAACTAATTTCTTCCAACTCACACCTCCAATCAAATAATAAATTCATACTAGTCTGAATTTATTCAAAGTTATTGAACAGGAAAATGCTGAATGTTAAAGATGTTTTGCAACGAGAAACACAGGTTGGGGTATTTCAACACTTCAGTTACTCATAACCAGAGCACTAGTAACGTGATATCAAAGAAACCAAAGGAAATTCGATTGATGCAACACATCAGCACTAGAAACAAAAAGTAATATTGGATCATATGGAGCAGTAAGGTGAAAGGCTGTGGTCATGGAAGGGAAAGCCTTCATAACTCCTGGCTCTGATATGCATTGCTCAGGGAATCTGCAAATTTTGCTTTTGTTTCCTCATCTGCAACACAAGAATGACAATATCTAACCATTCACGTTGTTGTAAGAGCAATAAATGTGCTCTAGATTCCTACCACATCTCAATAATCAGTAGTTAATATCAGTGTAATAAGTATAAATGCAACAGCTTCACTCACAAAAGCCAATATTATGGAAATGCCAGCAAGAAGAAGCCCTTTTCATAAGGAAACAGCTATTAATACATTAAAATTCTGTCTCAGATTCTAAGAAGTTTCACAAATGAAAGAATCACATGGAGTACAGAAAAAAAATGGCTCCCTTATCCACAAGTTTAACATCTAATGGCCAAAATTCTTGTTGTCTGCATTAATCATCCTATAATATGTAATATATATATATATATATATATAGAGAGAGAGAGAGAGAGAGAGAGAGAGAGAGAGAGAGAGAGAGAGAGAATCAAGAATCCATTAAGAAGAAATAAAGAATGCTACTGACTATTAAATAACTAATGTTATCCAGCACTCATGCTGGAAATCCAAATCACATGTATTTTATGCAGAGTGGAATTTGACCTCAGAGAAAGCATCTAGGAAGACACAGAATCTCAAATAGATTGAACTTCTTCCCACTACTGCCTGAGCAATTTTACATAATTTTATCTATTTGATTCTGCTAAGACAGTCTGCTTTCCTAACTCGGTTTCAGAAGCAGGTTTTGTGGAACAACATTGGAAAAATCACTAACTGGATGTATGGATGACAAATGCACACTTCTATTGACAGGGACAAAAACTAGAAATTCTGTGGCTCCTAGCTAGCATTCTTTCTTCTGAATGTGGGTCTTACATTTATCTTACTAATCACACAACTGTTTCAGCAGAAACCATAGCATGATAGTTTGCAGGAAAGAAGAATGAGTAAATAGTGCCTCTAAACAATTTCCTTTGACAGCTATTAAGTCTCTAATAGACATTGTTATCACCATAATTACACCAAATTGTCAGAATATTCTTCAAGTAATTTGAATGAAATGCAAATAATTATGCAATTTTTAATTGAAATAAAATTCGTTTCTAAACCACTCATTATCAGACTAAGGCATGTATGCTCAAAGAACTCATTAGGTGAACAAATGTGTCATAATATGTATTTGACTAGACATGCAGGACAGAAGAGTAGTTTTTGAGAAAGAGCTTCATTAAAACAACCTGGATTTAGATCAAGTCTCAGCTCTACCATTTATTAGCTAAATAATCTGGAAAAGTGCTTCACTTGTTTTAAATTTCACTTCACTCATATCCTAAAACATAAAGGAACAATCAAATTTATTCATAACGTTGTTAAAATGGTTAAAGAAACAATGTGGTGATACAGGGTTGATATTACAGAATGTCAGCTATGCAGGAGGCAGAGATGGATGTTCACAGTTTTAAGCCAGCATAGACAAAAATTAGCAAGACTCTACCCCCAAAAATAAGGCAGACATGATGGTATTTTCGTGTGTTGCCAGCTGGATAAGAACAATTGATAGAACAGCTTTAGTCTCTGATCAGGCCTGGGCGATCACATGAGGCCTCATCTGGAAAATAACTAAAAAACAGCAAGGGATTGAGATGACTCACTCAAGGAAGGCATTTTCCTAAAAAGTGTGAGGCTCTGAGTTCCAACTTCCAGGACTGCAGAAATAATGATAATAATAGTATTAATAATAATAAGCAATACATACAGAAATAACAAATTATAAGCATATTACTAATATATAAAATATTATTTCCATCATGATAAATAGGTAGTTTTTTAAAAAAAAAAATCTCTTGAAGCCAGGTGCCAGTGGCTCATGCCTGTCATCCTAGCTGCTCAGGAGGCTGAGACCTGAGGATCACAGTTCAAGGCCAGTCCAGGAAGGAAAATCTGTGAGACTCTTATCTCCAAACCACTCCGAAAACTGCAAGTGTCACTGTGGCTCAAGTGGTAGAGTGCCAGCCTTGAGCTGAAGAGCTGAGACATAGCGCCCAGGCCCAGAGTTCAACCCCATGACGGACAAACAAAAAGTCACTTGAGCAGGTTAGTGAATTTGCCATTATGATTATGTAGCCAATCCACATCTTGTATTTTTTTCCCTATCTAAAATAGAGATTCCAACAAAATCAATAAGAAAATATCCACATCTAAATATATAAGCTCATGCCTGTAATCCTAGCTACTCAGGAGGCTGAGATTTGAGGACTGAGACTCAAAGCCAACCTGGGCAGGAAAGTCCCGGAGACTTACTTCCTATAAACCACTCAGAAAAAGCTTGAAATGGTGTTGTGGCTCAAGTAGTAGAGCACTAGCCTTGAACACAAAAAGGCTCAGGAACAGTGCTCAGGCATTGAGTTCAAGCCCCTGGATTGCAATCAATCAATCCATCAATCAATCAATAACAAACATTAATTTCAAGAGCATCAAACAAGCAAAAATTCCCTAGGCTATCTCCTAGAGCAAACACCTCAAAAAGAACAATAATTAAATTGATATGGCATTTTGGAACAAGACTTTGAAAACAAGAAGACAATGAAGTAATATTTTTCCAAACTGAAAAACGATGAGCTATTTGAGCATTTCCTACTAAAACATGAATTTTAAAATAAAATATAAATAAAGATATGCCCAGACACCTAAGGCCTGGGAACTTCACTCTACAATGACTCATTTTTCAAACATTCTTTGTGTATATGCTGGTATGGAAGCTTGAACTGGGGACCTTGCTCTTTCCTTTTGCTTTTTTACTCAAGACTGGTGCTCTACCACTTGAACCCCAACCTATTCTGACTTTTTGGTGGGTAATTAAACATATAAGTACAAGTCTATTGTGGATAAAATCAGTAAAGAAATAACAGGTAGAATTATGTGATGGGAGAGGTTAATTGCCATCACTCAATAGACCTTCTATCAAACTGAATTAGCTAGGAATATTCTAGATGCTTCCTTTAGATTCTTCCCTTCTGGGTTCCCACTTACAAGAAAACTCCTCCAAATCAGTTCTGTGTGTGTGTGTGTGTGTGTGTGTGTGTGTGTGTGTGTGTGTGTGTGTGTGTGTGTGTGTGTGTGTGTGTGTGTGTGTGTGTGTGTGTGTGTGTGTGTGTGTGTGTGTGTGTGTGTGTGTGTGTGTGTGTGTTGGCCCTGGGACTTGAACTCGGCTTGGTTGCTGTCCCTCAGCTTTTTAGCTCAAAGCTAGTGCTCTACCACATGAACCACAGCTCCACTTGTGGCTTTATTTTTGATAGCCAGTTAGAGATCAGCGTCTTGCAGACTTTCCCGACTGGACTAGCTTTGAACTGCAATCCTCAGACCTCAGCCTCCTGAGTAGCTAGGATAGCAGTCAGTGAGACTCTCACTGCAATCTTTTTAACATCCAGCTTAGAGCATAAAACTCTTTTCCTGAGAATTTCCCAATAGGCTTCTGAGTGCTAACAGTCCGCTCCAAAGTCCTCCCGACTTCCTCTGATTCAAGTCTTTCATTTCTGGCTTTGCTATGGACTTTTCCCACCCTGGAACTCTGCTATTTCTTTCCTTCTGTCTTGAGACCTTTTCACCTGCTGTTCCCTCTTCCTGTCATGATTTTTTTTTACTTGATGTGTATATAGCTTTGTTTTCTTCTGTTCTTGGTTCAAACACCATCTTTTCACAGGGCACAGTTGGCTTCACGAAGTTCCTGCAGATCGGTTTATTGGAGAACACAGTGCACTCACCTGAGTAAACAGCTTGCTCATCAAACAGTAGTTAACTTACCACCAGGCATATTAGAACGCTGGCCTTGCCGTAGCTGCCAAGCCTAAGCCACATCACAAATTTGCCCAAGGTCAATCCTCGGGAGACCTACCTTAACCCGCTGCTCCCCACACCCGGAGTCCTGCAAATATCACACATCTGACCTTTCCTTCTGCAAACGCTCAGGCTTTACCAGAGTGACCCTCTCCTTTACCATGATTCAGCCTTTCATCACCTTAATTTTTCTTTCTTTCTTTCTTTTTTAATTTAAAAAAGTTACTTTCTTTTTTTTTTCTTTGTTTGTTGGATGTAAGGCCTAAACTCAGGGCTTGAGTACTGTCCCTGAGCCTCATTATGGGCAAGGCTAGTGCTCCACCACTTGAGCCACAGCACTAATTCCAGTTTTTGAATGGCTAATTGGAGATAAGAGTCTCACAGGGACTTTTCTGCCTGAGCTGGCCTCGAACCATGATCCTCAGATCTCAGCCTCCTGAGTAGCTAGGATTAAGTCACCATAGCCTGGTTTAAAAGTTATTACCTTTAAGTAGTGATACAAAGGAGTTTCATTTCCTAACAAATGGGGCAATGTCATTCTTTCTGATGGAGGCATAGAATTCCATTGTGTATATATACCACATTTTCTTGATCCATTCATCTACTGAAGGGCATCTGGGTTGGTTCCATATCTTAGCTATGGTAAATAATGCTGCAATAAACATAGTTGTGCTGGTAGCTTTAGTATGCTCTTGTTTGTGATCATTCGGGTAAATGCCCAAAAGTGGGACTGCTGGGTCATAGGGGAGATCTATGTGGAGTCTTTTGAGGAACCTCCATACAGCTTTTCAAAGTGGTTGAACAAGTTTACACTCCCACCAACAATGCAGTAAGGTTCCCTTCTGTCCACATCCCCTCCAGCATCTGTTGTTATTAGAGTTCTTGATTCCAGCCATTCTAACTGGGGTGAGGTGGTATCTCAATGTTGTTTTGATTTGCATTTCTTTTATGGCTAGAGAGGTTGAGAATTTTTTCATGTGTCTATTGGCCATCCTTCTTTCCTCTTCAGAGAAGTTTCTCTTGAAGTCTTTATTCCACTTATTTATCAGGCAGTTGTTTGAGGATTTGTTGTTGGGGGATTTAAATTTTTGAGTTCCAGGTATATTTTAGATATGAGACCCTTGTCCATTGTATGGCTAGTGAATATCTTCTCCCAATCCATAGGCTTTCTATTGATCTTGCTAGTTATGTCCTTTGCCATGCAGAAGCTCTGCAGTTTCATGTTTATAAACTATGTTTATCGCAGCATTAGTTAGCAAAGCTAAGATATGGAACCAACCCACATGCCCCTCAGTAGATGAATGGATCAAGAAAATGTGCAGGTAACTGTAACCCCTTTGTACAGTTATTTTCACAATAAAAATCTTAATTTAAAAAAGAAAATGTGGTATATATATATATATATATATATATATATATATATACATATGTGTGTGTGTATATATGCTTATATATAATGGTATATATATATATATATATATATATATATATATATATATATATATATATATATATATATATAATGGAATCCTATGCCTCCATCAGAAAGAATGACATCACACCACTTGTCAGGAAATGGAAAGACTTGGAAAAAATTATATTAAGTGAAGTAAGCCAGGCCCAAAGAAACATAGGTCCCATGGTTTTCCTTATTTGCAATAACTAGTATATGTCTGAGACAAGCAGAAATGGTCAGATAAGTTGATGTTAAGCAAAATTAACCCCAAATAAGGACTCAAATGTTTTTACTTTCTTGCTGTTGTTTCTAGCATATTTATAAGATATTTTTGTTGCTTTGTATGTCCCTCCCCCATGGTATAACCCCTGTTTTCACTGTATTTGATGGTGGTATAATTTGTGGAGAGGAAGGGAAAAAACAAATTGCTTAAATAGGGATACAGTTGGACCCATTACAACAATGAGATGTACAAGATGTTATGTCGAAAATGAACTTTACAACTTTGGCGTGGGGAGGGAGGAGGAGGAGGGGCAGGGGAGAGATGGGAAGGGATGGGAAGGGGAAACAAAAGAGGAGGCAACAGTGCTTGATAAGAAAACTGTTTAAATAGGATTACAGGTGGACCCATTACAACAATTAGATGTATAAGACGTTATGTCGAAAATGAGCTTTACAACTTTGGCGGGTGAGGGGTAGGGAGTGGGGGGAGTTAGGGGGGTGTGGGGATGGGGGGGATGGAGAGGGGAAACAAAGGAGGAGGCAACAATGCTTGATAAGAAATGTACTCACTATCTTGCCTGTGTAATTGTAACCCCTCTGTACAGTATTTTCATAATTAAAAAAATAATAAAGGCAAAGAGAAAATAAAAAAACAAAGGCATTTCAATTCAACATATTAATTTATGAATACAGTGCATCATTATCAATGTCAGCCTTGTCATTAAATTTTTCTTTATTAACAAGTTGTCTGGTGACATTTGGGAAAGTTAAACAAAGGAGTAGAAAGTCTTTATCCCAGCCCCCAGCTTGTTCCAACAAGCAAGAAAAGAGGGAAAATGTAAGACTTCAACTGAGTTTTACAACCAAATGAGAGTCTATATAGGAATAGAAATATAAAGCCAGGCGCTCGTGGCTCACGCCTATAATCCTCACTATTCAGGAAGCTGAGATGAGGATCAGCCCAGGCAAAAAAGTCACTGTGAAACTCTTATCTCCAGTTAACCACCAGAAAACTGGAAGTGGTGCTGTGGCTTAAAGTGGTAAAGTGCTTGCCTCGGGCAAAACAGCTCAGGAAGAGCACCCACGCCCCGGCCATGGCTGACAGGAGAAAAAAGAAAGAAAAAGAAGAAAGGAGGAGGCTGCAATGCTTGATAAGAAATGTACTCATTATCTTGCCCATGTAATTGTAACCCCTCTGTACAGAATGTTCACAAAAAATAAAAAAATAAAAAAGAAGAAGATAACTACAAATTCAAAGAACTTTTCAACATTGCTATAACATTTTTAGATAAAGTATTCCCTAGGCATATCTATATTTAAGAAAAGGAAAATGTTGTATCAAATATAGTTCATCTGAAACCCCTTCAATTGCCTATTTCTTAAATGATCTGGAAATACAATTTAGCAACAAAAAGTCTACCAGTAGCATCATCCCATTTCCAAAGCAAGAAAAACTGTGCAATGTGCTTAATTCATCTAAATGCTATCATGATTTCAAAGGAAAACAAAGAAAAAAGTGGTAGAGGTTCTGGATTCAGTCCTCCACACCTCAAAGCAAAAGAGAAAACAACACAAAAAAAACTAGAAGTATATTCTCAACCTTATTAGTCTTGCAAAAAAAAAACCTCTCATAAAATCCTTCAAGAAGTTTTTTTGAAATTAGAAATTATTAATGTTTCCTATCACTGTGACAGGTGAAAACTGGCCTTGAAGAAAAAGAAAAGTATTATGACTGTGAAACCAAGTTCATTGTTCACTATTCAAAGAGGCCAGTGATTTGAGGACAGGTTGTTGAAGTGAAGGAAAAGATTTCTTTGAAAGTTAGCAAACTAGGGAAGACAGAAGCTATCACCAGCAAAGATCATCTTGTTCAGGGGTTGGTTACAAACTCCAAGCTTAGGTACTGAGTTCTGGGGAGGCAGCTACCATAAGTGATATAGCATTCAGCAGTGTGGCTTCCAAAATCAGTGGATTTTCTTTTTAATCAACCTAAGAAAAGATACTGGGCTTATTAGATTTCCTTCAGTAACAATATTACCATTGGACAGACAGAGACAAAGCTATCATTTTTTGCAGGCATGATCACCTATAAAGTCAAGCAAATAGTCCAAAATTACTAGAGGTAATTAAGATTGATCAACGAAGTTATTAGGTACAAGATCAGCTTTTAAAATTAGAAAAGTTAATAATTCTTTATATCACCAATAATAAAACAGGAAACAAAATCAGAACAAAGTAACTTTCAAATACAAGAATGATAAATTAACCAGACAAGTATAGCCTTATGAAGAAAAAAGTAAATGCTTTTATAAGTAAATGCTTTTATCAAATATATTTAAAAAAACACTTGAATAAATGGGAATTATTCCTGTATAGATGAAATAACTTACTATTCTTTTCTACAATGCTGTATTAATTGAATTAATCTTTAAAGACATTGCAGTTCAATTCAAAATTCTAGGAGGATATTTTATTGTTTTTAATGACAAGTTGAATAGCAGGACAGACACATTGGTACATCTTATAATCTCAACGCTCTGGAGGTTGAATCAGGAGAATCGTATGATTCAAATCAGCTTGGGATACATAGGGACAAAAATAAAATAACAACATGAAAACAAGTTGATTCTACATATTATGGGAAATGAAAAGATCCATAGTATACTTTTCCTATTGAAAAAATAAACCAAGGAAGTGGACTTAGAGATTGGGAACCAAACTATATGATTTTGAGGGCTGCTTCAAGTTTGTTTTTGTAATGCATAGGAGTAAAGGAAAAGCAGGACTTGTTTCTCTTCAGTAAGTATAAGGAAAGTCTAGTCAGAAGCATACTGTGCTCATCCAGCCTTAGAAGATAATCTCCACAAGACCAAAGAAAACAGAACATGCAAATACAGGGCTTTCCTGAGATTGGGTGATAGATGTCAGAAATAATTGAACTAATACTCTTGAAGCCACTCCTCTTGGAATTTCATGTACTAATTTAGAAAGTGACAGTGCAACTCAGTCAATAAGAAAATTCAATAAGCCCAGCAACAAGCTGGAAACCTTAAGGGCTAAATAACTTGCTAAGGTATTTAAACCAAGTTATTTCTCTCCTTTCCTTTTCCCTATCCAGAAAATGGGAATAACAACTTCACCTTCCTGGCAGAATGTAAAAACTGATTTTTTTTTAAAAACGCAGATAAATAATTGGTGGTAGAACAAAACTCTGGCAGAAGTCCTAGGACTGTCTGGGGATAAATGGATTATCTATGAAAAATCTATCCTCTGTCTTGCAAAGAATACCATCACAAGCAGTCAACATGGAAAAAATGTTTTCTTTTTTCTCCACTCATGGGTAAACTTGATCATTCCTACCTATAGCTACATGCTGTTCATGCTTAAAGTTGTAACTTCTCCCTTCTTGCAGAATTTTTTCCCAAGAGAAAATTGAGCTTGCCCCCCTTGAAAACAAATTATAATGAAACAAGTGGATCCCATCTGCTAAAAAATAAACATTGTGGAGAAAATTGTACTCATTTAAATAACCACCAGGCCTCATGCAAATTAAGCCATATAATACAGCTTGATCTGGCTCAGTGATATCCATCATGGTTCTATTTCTTGATGTTTCTTGAGTTTCTATAAAATACACAATTCGACAACGCAGGGTTAGAAAAAGGCACAGAAGATGGGACCAAGAAGGCAGTGCGAAGATTCCAGATCACCACTGACATGATTGAAGAAACACTAATCTTAGAAAATCAGGGTTCTCAGGGACCACTCTTTCAATTGTGCTTGTATGAATAAGGTAATAGCCCAGAAAAGAGTGTGACTTCAAAGAGTAGAACAAGTCAGAGCCATAGATCGAAGGTAACAAAAGAAAAGGAGGATGGAGTGTTGCCCTCTGCCTGGGCAATTTGAGTAAGTGCCAATGTGAGGGGCCAGAAAACTGTAAATTGCAGACACAAAGAGAAAACTTCCTTGAAGTCAAGGTTGCTCTAAATCCTCTTTGGCAGAGATAGTAAAGTAAGGCCTGCCTAGCCCAGGGGCCGGTCACTCACACCTGTAATCCTAGCTATTCAGTAGACTCAGATCTGAGGATCACAGCTCAAAGACAGCCCAGGCAGGAAAGTCCATGACAGTCTTATCTCCAAATTAACCACCAAAAAGCCAAAAGTGGAGCTGTTACTCAAGTGGTAGAGTGCTAGTCTTGAGCAGAACAGTATCTAGGCCCTGAGTTCAAGCCTTGGTAAAGGAAGGAAGGAAGGAAGGAAGGAAGGAAGGAAGGAAGGAAGGAAGGAAGGAAGGAAGGAAGGAAGGAAGGAAGGAAGGGAGGGAGGAAGGGAGGGAGGGAGGGAGGGAAAAGGGAGGGAGAGAGGGAGGGAAGGAGAGAGGGAGGGAAGGAAGGAGGGAGGGAAGGAAGGAAAAAGAAAGAAAGAAAGAAAGAAAGAAAGAAAGAAAGAAAGAAAGAAAGAAAGAAAGAAAGAAAGAAAGAAAGAAAGAAAGAAAGAAAGAAAGAAAGACAGAGAGAAAGAAAGACAGAAAGAAAGAAAGAGAGAAAGGAGAGAGAAAGGAGAGAGAAAGAAAGAGAAAGAAAGAAAGAAACAAAGAAAGAAAGAAACAAAGAAACAACGAAACAAAGAAGAAAAAAGAAAGAAAAGAAGGAAGGAAAGAAAAGGAAGGGAGGAAGGAAGGAAAGAATTGAGGTAGGGAGGGAGAGAAGAAGGAAGAAAGAACAGAGAGAGAGAGAGAGAGAGAGAGAGAGAGAGAGAGAGAGAGAGAGAGAGAGAGAGAAAGGCCTTCCTGATGGAACTCCATTGTTCTCTCCAGCCCCAGCCTCCAGCATATAGAACTACTTGTACCTTTTGTGTCTATGTCTCTATGCTTGCTCTTATTTCTGCTTGGAACTGCTCTTCTGTTTCCAAATGCTTCCATAGTATTCCCAATTCCTACTCATTGTTTTGGTCTGAACTTAAACATCAATTCTTTGGGCCTTTCCTTGCCTTTGTTCACCCTCTAAACAGAGCTTTTCAGAACGTTCCGCAGTGTTCCATGTCCTACCTCAATTACCTACTAGTAGGAATAGCTATTTAAACTCTATAACATTCACTCTACAAATCCTAGTGTCTATCAGAACTTTCCCTGTCTTTTCTAATGCTGCTGACATATCCAAGCAACATTAATCAAGAAGAAAGCCTGAATTTAGACAAAATCAGGCTGCATCTACATGAGAGCCAATCCCCTCAGACTGCTAAGAATTTTCTGGGTTTTTTTCCAAGCTCAAAAGTTTTTCCAATGATAAAAGAGTCACGAAATCAAACTTTCCAAACTGAAACAGCCTAACAAATGGAAGAACAAAACAACAATAATCCATCCCTTCTACCTCCTACCATCCATTTCTGCAGGATAATGCTCCACAGCCTACAGCTCCTCCTCTCTAACTCCCCCCCACCCCACCTCCCACCCCACAGACCCAAACTCTGCCACTCTGGTGTGTGATTGATCAATCATTCAGCCTCCTGCCATCCCCGCCCACTCCTCCTCCTGACAGCCTGGCTGCCCATATGAGTGAAGAATAATACACTAATGAGTTTTGGAGATTTGTCATCATATTCAAATCAGAAAGGAAAAAAATTAAAATGGAATGAGAACCAAGAAGCCAGCACTACCAGAGGGATATGAAACATGGCTCCCACAAATTAAGACGACCAAAAAACCTTTACAGGGAGACACTTTCAATTTTCGGTTTGATCAACACTAAAGAATGAAGGCCGGGGCTGCAAAGGTGGCTCAGTGGTAGAGCGCTTGCCTTGCATGCATGAGGCCCTGGGTTCAATTCCTCAACACCCACAGAAGCAGAAAAAGCCAGAAGTGGCGCTGTGGCTCAAGTGGTAGAGCGCTAGCCTTGAGCTGAAGAGTTGAGGGACAGCGCCCAGGCCCACCCAGAGTTTGAGCCCCATGACCACCACCAACAACAACAACAAAGAATGAAGCCAAAAGATTTCTAAGGCACAAAAGTTCAAAATCATAGATTATCTGAAAAGAGATATCCTATGAGAAACTCTTGACAGTTCACTTTGGTCAAAGAAGCTCTAAACCACGCATTGTTCTCCGGGCTGTGTTTTTCCAAAACCATTTCCCATTGACTGAGCACATCTGGGAGACACGCTGGGTTCAGCTTGCCAAGGATGAGTTTCTACTTTGCGGATGGGCTGGCATCCAAGAGCCACATTATATTGGAGACAATAAGCACTTTGCCTTTGAAAAGGAACCATTT
Source organism: Dipodomys merriami (assembly GCF_024711535.1). Classification (NCBI taxonomy): domain Eukaryota; kingdom Metazoa; phylum Chordata; class Mammalia; order Rodentia; family Heteromyidae; genus Dipodomys; species Dipodomys merriami. Next base: position 19,881,368 of record NW_027202826.1, read on the forward strand.
GTGTCGGCAAGTGGAGAAAGGCTCACAGATTTCTCATCGATTCTGAGATCGCGTTTACCACTTTCCATCCAACCTTGCAAGTTAGACTGATAGTTGTGGACTGTGCCACCTTGGGAGATAAACTTTCTATTCTGGGATGTTATGACCCATCTCACCGACTCTTCTTCCTTACAAGTTCACCTGCAGAAATAGAAATTGCATGGAAGAATAATACTGAGGGATGTGCAATATTCAGACATTTCTTTTGTACAGTTAGGAGATCTGATGACCTGATATGGCAGGAGATTACTATCACAGTGACCTCCAAATATTTCTGAGTTTCAGGGTATTTATCTGTAAACTGAGGATAATAATGCCTGTCCTTGCTACTACACTGTGAAAAGAATGTGAACATGTATACAAAATCACTTGTAAAAGGAAAAACAAAGCGTAGGAGATTACTTTGTGAGCCTGATAAGAATTAAGTATTTGGTTTGGCCAACAAAGAATTTTGTACTTTGGGGACTGAAAATGAGAGAGGAAATAGCTTATTTCAGTTACATTTTTTTTCAGTTCCTTTCTTTCATAGACAGAAACAGGAATGACACAGTTGTTTTCATTTTATTTTACTTTTTCCCCAAAACAGGTACCTAGAGCTGAGTGGAGACTTTAATTATCCCACTGGGAAGTGCAGCAGAGACATATCAATCACTTCAAGGCTCTCAGGGGACAGTGCAGACTAATGATTCAACAACTGGCCAAGGACCGGCTTGCCAAAACCAAAAGCCTGAAACATCAGAGAGTCCAAAGTAAATCTTTGAGATAGCTCCAAACCAATTCCATCCATTACCAACCACACCTGCCCGCAGCCGCCTGCACAGCTGTTACCAGAAGTACTATGCTAGGAAGTGGAGGACACGTTACAGAGAAGATACTCCTAGAAGGAAGAAGAGAGGCTGTTTTTCCAAGACAACTCTCTACAATTGTTCACCTCCAACCCTGCCTCACTCATGTCTCCAGGAAAACACTTACAGATCCACAGAGCCAAGAGCAAGCACGCAATCTCCACTTGACGTTTCTTAAGGAAAAGCTGTGTGCAAAACACCACAGGCCTAGGTAGTCTCAAGTCAAGGGGTCACTAGAAATATGCATGAGCTTTGTGTACTTGGTTTTAAGCTCCTCCCTCTCTTCTCTCTCTCTCTCTCTCTCTCTCTCTCTCTCTCTCTCTCTCTCTCTCTCTCTCTCTCTCTCTCTCTCTCTCTCTCTCTTCACATTGTCCATGGAACACTGCTACAACAATGACACCAAAGCTGAAAATATTTCTTAGGAAAAGAATTTGAATAACGATTAGTTCAATTTCTTTATTCACTGTTTTGTCATGACAAATGACTGAACAAAAATAGTCAGATAAGTTACAAAGCAGAAATTAATTTTTCACGAATGCCATTAGACTATCCCCTCTGCTTCTAAAACACAAAATTACCTAAAATCAGTAAAAATTTATTTCTAAATTTAAAAGAGGATAGTTTGTAAACTTTTTATTATAATCATGTTTTCTATATAGAAATGTTATATGTTATATCATATGTTATATTACATATAATATTTGTATGTAAATCTGTGTGTAGATCTATATCATATATTTATGTATAAATATAAAATTGTTGGTGTATATATATGTATACAAATATGTATATATATATATTTCTTTAAAGTCTAGGTTCTGTAAGTCTTCATCTTTATTCACTTTCCATTGAAAATTATACAATTTTATCTCTTTATGGCTGTGTATTATTCCATGGTGGATATGTACCTTATATATGGATATACATGAATATAATATACATATATCTTCATTCATTAATCAGTTGATGGTCACCTTGTGTAGTTTATTGGAGATAAGAGTCTCACAGACTTTCCTGCCTGGACTGGCTTCGAACTGTGATCCTCATATCTCAGCCTCCTTAGTAGCTAGAGTTACAGGTATGAACCACCAGCGCCTGGCTTGACCCACTATGTATTCAGAGTAAATGAAATCAGCATATCAAGGACATATCTGCAGATCCTTATTTACTGTTGGCCTTTCAGAATAGCTAAGGTATGGAAATCAACTGATATGTTCATCAATAGATGAGTAAAGAAAATATAGACATAGACACAGTAGAATATTAAAGAATGATAGTCTGGTGTTCGCTTCGGCAACACATATACTAAAATTGGAAAGAATGATAGTCTGTATGAATGGTATTCTATAAAAATAAGAATATTTTACCATTTGCAACAAAATGGGTAAACCTAGAGGACTTAACATAATCATTAATTTTTAAGACTCAGTTCTACCTAAATCCAACATCCAAAGTTAACATACTATATATCACACTGTCAAACACATAAAGTATATAATTTCTATTACATTATATTATGCATAAAAAAGGATCCTTGTATACTTTCTCTTATTGGTTTCGTACTAATCAAGAACAGAATCCAGTATAAAGCAAGTAGAGGAAACTCTTTTCTACTTGAGGAGACAGGAAGGTGTTACTGGCTGGGAACCATTTCTTCATGGCAAGAGTCAGAGGGCAAGCTGAGAAGCCAGTAGGGAGGAAGAAAAACAGCACAGGGTAGACCTTGGTGACTCTCTTCTTTCACTTTTCTCTAGGAAATGGAAAATGATTAATGAAGTTTTCAACTCAGCCTTTCCAACACAAGTATGTGTTAGGCCACGTAAAATTTGAAAGTCTGTGAAAGCAAACAAACAGAACAAACTTTAAAGAATTTGGAGAAGGAAGGATTGCTTGGGTGCATTAATCTATTCCTATGCGAGTAATAGTATTATTTGGGTACAGAGGACAAGAAGGTTGAGAGACAAAGGCCACAGGGGCCTGTGAGTTCTGTTATCCAGGGAGTGACCATTCTTCCATGAGCTTCTTCTTCATGCATGCTAAAGTGGCAAAGACCATGTGTGAGCCATCCCAGAACAACTAGACACTTCTTCCTCTCCTGTAAAATCAGTAGGACTCTCTGGTTTACCCCCCAAATCAAGCAAAGGAAAGGGGAGTCGGAGAGAGAAACAGCCAGCTTCATCACCTCATTTCTGAAAAAGAAGTCATGGTGATACTTTACCCCAGAGGCCAACTGGTACAGTGAAAAGGAGCAATGGCAAGAGCTGAAAGGAAGTGGACGGGTTGGCCAGGATTAAATGCCCCGTGCCCAAAACAGGATGCACAGGAAGATGCTATGGGATCCTCTCCAAGCTTACATCTGTCCCCCATGAGGGAGCTCCTGTCATTCATCACCCCCGCCCCACCCCAAGAACACTAAAACTTAACCAGAGTTCATCACAGATTAACCAGCAAGTTCTACCAAGTGGAGGGGACTTTCCCTACTCCCTCAGCCTTCTTCCCAACCCAGCACCATAAAGGAAACCAAGGACGTGGAAATATCGATGTTTGAATGAAGATATGTGTTATGGGACTAGACTGAATTTAAGAATCAAAACCACTTGAGACACTTGAAAACTTGCAACCATAGGCACTTATAAAGACCCCACCACTCAGTGAGAAAAAGATTCAACACTTTACAATCACAGACCCAGCATGAGTCCTGAAAATCATATTTGCCAGTAACAATATGATGCATAGAATGATTTGGAAGTAAATGTGGAATGGAAGCATTCCTTTATATTAGAAACCCAAAACAGCAAAAGTTCTTCACTCGGAACAGTGCTCAATAGTGCTGGCATTTGAATCTGTCCATGGATACATTGATAATAAACTTGGTAATTAATTAATTAATATCAAAACTGTAGTTGAATTAAATGTTCAATAGTCCATCCGAATTGTGCCATCTCTATAATTTGATCCTCTGTCCACAGTTCCAATAAGTGTGTGTGTGTGTACACGTGTGTATGTGTGTGTACATGTGTGCGTATGTGCATGCACCACTATTGGAGCTTGACATCAGGGCTACACACTCTTGCTTTTATTCACTCACAGTTGGTGTTCTACCACTTGAGCTATACCTCCATTTCCAGGTTTTTTGCTGGTTAATAAGAATTAAGAGTTTCAAATGTATCTGCCTGTCTGGCTTCCAACAGTGATTCCCAGACCTACGCCTCCTGAAGAGCTGGGAATAGAGACATGACCACCAGTGCCTGACAACTTAAGTTTTAAATGCAGATTGAAAAGTCACAGGCTTCTTTTGAATTCACCCAATTATTATTTAAAGCTGTCTTCTTGTTGGGCATCTTCTTAATGTAGCAGATAGGGCATCGATTTCATAAAGCATTCTTTTCAAAGTTTGTATATTCGTACCTGGAGAATGTCATCCTTTCTGAGAAACCATCAAATCATAATGGCCATCTTCTAATATCAAATCAGCTGATTGCTCACATTAATTTTCCAGCCACATATGGCATTATCTCTCTAGCTGAATAGGAACTGATTGGTTTCACTGAACTTCCTCAAATGTTGTCTTTAATCCTGCTCCCATTTTCAAGAGGGCAACTGCATTGGACATCTTCCTCCTACAATGCTGTGTCTACAAAGTCTAGAACTTACACTCATCAGTCCAACTCTAGCACACATAGATGGAAATGATTTGCCCAAGATCACATTCTGGGCAGCAGGCTACAAAAAACTCCCTGGAAGTCACTGTAAACTTAGTTATGCTTGAAAATTACTACTGCTTTCTTAAAAGAGATGAATTGCCAGTTTTCATGTAAACTAAATGGTTTTAAATGATGTTTGAAATTCCTAATACCTAATGAAGTGTGAAGTCCGTATTATCCCCTTGTCGCCTTTAATCAACATTAAGTTATAGATGTCTTGTAGACAGCCACCATATAAGATCATTCAATGATCTTATATTTTGAGATAAAAGATGTTTCTCCAAAAGATTCAAATTATTACTAATTTTGGACTGCTACAAAACCAAGTTATGAGCTAACTGGGCCTTTCTGAGGATGCAAAGTGGGTACAGGGAGTGGAGAGATTTGAAAGCTACTTATCATGCTCCCATTAATTGTACTGATTAGTGGAATTTAAAAAATCCCAGTGTGGAGCCGTTCTTCTGCCTTCTCACACACAAAATCATCTGGTTGCTTTTACCTTGTTTTTCTAAGGTTTTAAAAGCAGATTTCATTAAGCTCTGTAGAAACCCAAATCTTCGGCAGTAGGTATCAACATAAATAAATAAACTCCTGCAGATTCTCAAGGCAAAAGAAAAGAAATGTTTGAATTAGGGCTTTGCTTTAAATCAAAAGCTGCCTAGCTGTAATTACTGCTGCAACTGAGATTTAAAAGGGAGGAGGAGGGCATCAACAACTCTCCTAATAGAACCTTCACTCTGTTTCCTGGTTGGCAACACTCTCATTTTTCTCCTGAATTAAAAGCTGTCCCATATTTCTCTGCAGAGCATCTAGGTAGCTATAGTTTTCCTATATCTAACACTATAGACTTTCCCTACATTCACATTAAAACTCTATCCAAATAAGAGCAGGGAATAAGGAAATTCTTGGCAGAAAGATGGGATTATAACTAATAAATCAGATAAGAATCGGATAAGAATCTTTCAGAAGGAGGTTGGACCAAAGACAATGGCTTTGTAGAAGGAAAGATGTGTTCCAAAACTCTGGTTGCTATAACAACTAGCCCAACAAGATTTATTTTCTAGGGAAGGGTTTAATAGTTTAATAAGCTTGGAAATTACTGTTAGGCCTGAAGTTATAGGTCAAGGTTAAAAGAGATTAAAAGTTAATAATACTGAAGACCTTAATAACCCTTCACTCAGGAATATTTTCAAGACTAATTTGACACCAAACATAGCAGACAATAAAGTGAGATCCAAAGGCAGGAGGCAAGAGATGGAGGTAGGAAAGAAAGCATAAACAGACCTCCTGGAAAAAGTCTTTCAATGCTCCATGACCTATCTCAATCATGGGCTCTACAGATGGCTCAGGAAAGAGCAAGGTGAAGCTGAAAGCAAACTAATCTCAAATTCTGGAGTTGGAATACCTATATCCTGAAGTAAAGTTTAAGCTCCTAAGACTTACCATTGGCTAGATGCTAGAGGCTCACACCTGTAAACCCTGGCTACTCCTGTTTACTGGCTAAATGGCCAGCTGGCTTAACACTTCGGTCATGATTTCTTCTGTCATCTTTGAAAATGGACAATTTAGTCTCTGTCATCTTTGAAATTGGATCATTTAAAACAATTTATTATCTTTAAGTAGTTGTACAAAGTAGTTGCCGTTCAACAAAGCAATTTATGAATACAGCACATCTTGATCAATTTATCCTTATTTTAGACTGGGAAATGGCAATAAATTCGATATCCTCATGAACATTATTTGAGTGAATGTAGGAATCAGTGAACAAATGAATGAATGCTTATAATGCAGAAGAGGTCATTGTATCTCTGTTATACAATTCTGGTTTTCCTCTTATACTGCTGATGTTTTATATAAAGAGTGACAACCTGTCTGTATACGATAGTACAAGCACCCATTTTTAAGGTACCAGACATGGGCCATTGAGAAAGTTTCTTTCATTGCATTTTTACTATGCTTAAATACTTACAGCAATTAATTTTCCCTGTGTAATTAAGTACAAATTAGAGATTCAATCACTGTGCCTACAAAATTACCGAACCACACTTGACTTATCACTAACTTTAGATGAGCCTGTTGGCAAAATATCTCTGAATTAATGTATCACTTCCATGATCCTCTTAGGGATTTTCTTTCTGCTTAGTATTATCTCTTGTGAATTACACTTTGATAAATTACAAAACAGTTTACCTTGTGCCAAACTAACAGGGATCGGTTATTACTGGGCTACTGCAGGGGAGAAGAAACTTCCATTTGTAGCAAAGAGTAAAAGAAATAAAAAACAAACGGGAATGAAACAAGTCTTTAAACAGATGATTTCTAACATACCTTCCAGTTTCAAAAGTCTAAGGACCAATGACACCTAAATAAACATATTGATCTTTAGCATGAAACCTTTGATATCCTTGATAAATATCAAGGAAGGAAGGAAAATAGTCCTATGTCTGAAAGATAATAAATGGGCCACAAAAGTGAGTGTCTGGTCAACCCCAAAGATTGAAAATAAAACAGAAAATACATGTGTAAAAGATGGCAGACAAGATGCTTTGGGGTGTCCTTTGTGAAAGATCCCCGCTACAAAGGCCTAATCTTTTCCTTATATTAATTCTTTGAGCTTTGCTCCAAATCCTGATAATGACAACAAATGGGTGTTTCAAGTCTATGAGCCATTAAGCTTAACCAGGTGCATCAGACAGACATGAAGAAGCTTGTCCCAAACCAAAACATTAGTTATTTGGCAGTAAAAAGTAAAATAGATAAGGTACTCACAAAAATAGTCCACATTCTTTTGAGATAAGGAAATCAAAAGCCATTAACGGGCAAAATTGGGCAGAAAATCCACTGGATGCTTGAAAACATTAAAGGAACAAAAGAAAGATAGGAATCCAGATGATTCAGATTAAGCACACAGAAGACAAACATGTCCCAAGTAAAAGGAGATTTCTCAAGGAAGACATTTCAAAATTTTAAAAAAAGAGGAAAAGTCAAACATAATACACAAATAATAGTCTACACATTCAGAAAAGGGTCACTGAAATAACATTTAAAGAGACATTAAAAAATGACATTCCAGGCATCTCCTGGAGTCTCTACTGACACACATTGACCCATGGCAAGCTTAATTTTTTAGGATTTGATTAAATTAATACTGTGATTATGGGGGTAGGACAGAGAAAATCTATATATTGTAAGGATAAGAAAAGGGATTAGACATCTCAAAGAAATGCTTCCAGAATCCTACAAGTTTTACATGGTTCATTCATTCATTTGGGTGCAGATAATCTCAAACACCCACAGCTACATGTCTACTGGGAGCAGGGTTTTATTCCACAGAGCATGCCTATACACAGAGCTCTCACATGAAGCATTGAGTAAAGGTGAGAGCCATTTAAAAAGACAGTAAATAAGTTATGATTTAAGTATTAGGAAAGACATAATTCCAGGCTCACGTGGCAGAGACTGGAAGATCTCAAGTTCAAGGACAAACTGGGGTACCTAGGGAGTTCCAGGCCTGAACTACATACGGAGATCCTGTCTTCAACAAAATAAAATAAGCAACAAATACACAAAGATCAGATAGGCTAAGGCCTGGATTAAGGGTCAAGTGACATTGTCAAACACTCAAAGGTTTGGGATTTGGGGATTCCTAAGTGATTTGCACCATAGTCCTGTGAATATAGCTATCGTGGATGGATGTAAGAGGATTCCTATAGTGAGTGGACTGAGAGAAAAGGAAGTACTGCTCAGAAGGGTGACCTGGTGCAAGGGTCAGCGTAAGCACATAATTGAGTAAATTATCGAACACAGCACAACCAAAGCCAGGACTATTCCAAATCAACAGTCGGAAAACTGATCTAAACCTTTAATGGTTTAAACCCCTATGTTATTTCTTTGACCTTGAGAAATTCCAGGAGCCGGAGAGAGGATTCAAATACCAACAAAAGAAAAGTTTAAAACCAAATAGAATAAAATAAACATTCCCTATTTCAGTGAAGGAATAGATGAAAACCATTGAAACACTATTCCTTCTAAGCTTCTTCTAAGGGTTAAGAAAGATGTCTTTGTTCGGGTCCTTTACTACATCACAGGATCTCAGACCATGTCTTAGAATACCTGAACAATCTTTGCTCTACAGACCTAAGTGAAGAGCTGGGTAATGAGACACTGCAGCTAGGAGAAGAACTTATTTTATAACCAAGTTTCCCAAGTCTTCAACTTACAAACTCATTAGGCCAGACAGATCCTCGGCTGTTCATAAAATCCAATCTTCTACCTTGCAGACAGAACATAAACATGTCTTTTACTTGAAGTACAGCAATACGATAAAAGCTAATTAGTTTGCTTATATTTCACAGAGAGCACAGGGGGAAATTATCTTCTGCCAGAGCTTTCTTTTGCGGTACATTGCCTGGGACATGTTTAGAACTTCAAGGCTCAAAGCTAGAAAGTAAGAAAGGATTAATATATTAACTATAGTAGGCATGACTATGGATGATTTTTTTAAATGTTTTAAAAATAATCATAAAAACAAGCTTCTTTTCTCTCAAGTAAAATTCAGTAGGATTCTCTGGATCACTGGGCATGTATTCCATTGTCAGATCTGCATTGATTTTAGATGACCAGCTCTGGTCACTGTGGCCCCAATCTAACTAGCAAAAGTAAGAAAACAAGGAGAAAAGTCTACTCCTATCCATAAGGATGCCCCCTGAGATTTTCCTCAGTTCCTTTTCCAACTCATTAGCAGAAATTTAGTTAAATGATCACTTAGCCACAAGGGAGTTACAACATAAAACCAGTCTTTATTCTCTTGGACTGCATGTTAAAATTGGCATTCAGAGATTCCATGACTGAGGAAAAACGGAAGAAATGGAGTATGAAATGTATCTTCCTAACTGAGGCACTGTTGAAACACCACAAGATAATGCCACTGATCATCAGACCAGGACAACACATGTCAAATTGGAATATAAGGTTGCTGTAGAGAACTCCGATATTGGGTAGTGCAAGCAATCTCTGGCAGGCACTGGTAGCTCAGACCTCTAGTATTAGCTACTTAGGAGACTGAAATCTGGAGAGTTACAGTTCAAAGCTTGGGCAGAAAAGTCCATGAGACTTCATTCTAGTTAACTAGCAAAATGCCAGAGTAGTAATGGTATGGCTCAAGTGGTAGAGCACCAGCCTGAGAGAGCAACCTGAGCAGGGCATGACACCCTGAGTTCAAGCCCCACTATTGGCCCTAATAATAATTATAATAACAATTATTATTATTGTATATTATATAATTATATTGTGTAATAATATAATAATTACTAAAATCTCTATCACATATTTATAATTTACTAATCCTTATTACAAATGTCTAAAGTTAATTTTTTGCCTCTTTTCATCTCTAAAATACTCAAAAGAGTTGTTCAAATTGCTTGTGGCCACACAAACAGTGCCAAATAATCAAATTCAATGTTTTTGCATGAAACCAAAGCCTTGCTGCTTCACAGCCCCAGACCTAGCCACTGTTGACTCACATCAGAGCATGTTCTCTGAGCTCAGATCCATGCTAAGTTACAGAAACCTAATATAACGGAGTAGGGTGTGGCTCTGTGTGTGTGTGTGTGTGTGTGTGTGTGTGTGTGTGTGTGTGTGTGTGTGTGTGTATATATATATATATATATATATATATATATATATATCAGAACAGGAAAATCTATGGGAAAGTATGGAAGGCAAAGTAATGCATGCAGGGAAGGAATCAAACAAGAGATTTGCTTCAGAAAGGCAAGAGGGAAATTTGAGGGTAGTGATTGTACTGATAGTAACATGAGTGAGGTCACTTACTAAACTCATCGAACCATGAACCTAAAGTTAATAGATTTTGTTATATATAAATTACATTTCAAAACCACTAACGAGAGGTCAGAGACAAAGACACAGAGCGAATGAGGCAGAGAAAAGGGGCTGGTAAAGAAAGAAAATGGTGGCTAAGAATATCAGAGTATGGATAGGGTGAGTACAGCTCTTTACCCACAACCCAACGGTGCTGTTTGTATTAATTAGATTCTATGGCTATGAGGATATCATCCAGCCCCTTGTGATCACCGCCTTCCAGATGAGCTTCAGATCTACACTGTGCTCAGGTAGGTGCTCTAGATGCCTCTTCAGTAACTCCTCTGACAACTTCCTCGATCCCACTTAATAGTCTTATTATATGGCTATAAACATGGAGACTTTTCTCCTTCCATCTATTCACTTGATTATCCAAATGCCTGTGATGGTTGAATAATCAAAGCTATACATATTCTAGGAGCAAAACCAGCCTAGATTCATTACAAAGTTTCTCCAAAATAGTACTGGGACCCTAGGTAAAAGAGTTGGCTGTGATTTCATTATGAAGCATATTGAATACGACAGAGAGGAGATTTTTTTCCCCAATTCTGTCATAGGCAAAGCCCCGTTAGAAAAAACTTGCTCTACATTGTGTGCAGGAGGTCAACACAATGAAAACCAGGCTTGTGGAAGATGGCGGAAATGTCCAAGATGCTTCAGAGGAGAAGGAAACAGTAAGAGGCAAAAATCAATCAGGAAATGTTTGCCCAAACAAGAGCAAGTGACAGAGTGAGATGGTGAACAGAGACGGGGAAGGGTAAAATGGCTCAGGTAGTGGGAGAGCCATGGAGTCAGGTGCAGCCATCAAGTGCTCTGCCTCCACCCACCCGCTCCAGCCCAGTCCCAGAAGGGCAATAAGGAGGAAAGAAACAGCTCAGTCTGACAAATAAGGGTGTGGGTGGCCCTGGAACAGCCTACTAAGAGAAATTGTGATTCTCTCCCTATAATTTTCTTTTTTGTTCCATTCTACTCCCAGTTTCGTTGTTCTTTTTGTTTTCTACAACCACATACATTTCTCTAACAGTGAGGGTTCACTGACATTAAATGCCTTGCAAACTCCTCTTTGTTAAATGAGGCTTTAGTATAATAGGATAACACCAATAAGATTATGATTATCTTGCTGCCTTCCTTCAGTCCTACCATCTCCTCTCTTTAATTTTTTGAGGGTTGTTTTTTTTTTTGCATCTACATTTCCATTACCCACACAGTTGACAACCACCTATCTTTTGGGTGTTTTTTTTTTCTCCCCTGTTCATTATTCTTCTGCTGCTTAGCCATTCTTTGCTGCAGCCTTATAAACTTTAACTCCCTACTGTAACTCAGATTGAAGAGAAAAATGAAAGCTCTTTACAGTGTCAGACTTAATCTTTGTTGGTCCCCTCCACACTGGTGAGCAAGAAAACCAACCAAAATTAAGGGGAAACTTCCTCTACCCCCATGGTGCTGATTTCATCTGAGGAAATGCAGTATTACTTGGTGCCTGGGCCATTCTGCTTCTCTGCTCTGCTTGCTGCCCTGCAACGGCACATGGTGAATTGTGTGGGAGAATGGGGAGAGAGAACAAGTCTTCCGATTCCGCTAGAGAAGGAAAGAGCTAGTGTCTTTGTGTAATGCATGCTGTTTTCCCACGTTTCCATGGCAACCCCAGGCTCCTGGGTGCTGTCTGCCCTGCTGCAGGCTGCACAGCTAGTGTGAATGTGGGACTTTGGTTTTAGTCTCCTCTGGCTTTGACAACACTAAGTCCTAATTAGCTGATCCTTGTCACCGTGTATGCTGCCGACGTGGATCTCTGCAGAACCACTACAACGTCTTTGCATTCCCTGAGCTCTGGTGGCCTTAGTACCCTCAGTTTAGCTTCTCACCTTAACTCTGAAGGCAGCTCAAGGAAGTTACTGTAAGCTGTCTTCTGGCCACCCTAGACATACTTTCTTCTGATGACACTGCTGTGGCTGGGCCTGAGGTGAATGATTTCCTCATTCTGTATAGATCGCAGGATGCAAAGCTACCTTCCTCCCTTAGCTTCTTTGTCATTGTCACTAACTCACCTGCTCTGGAGCCATTATATCCCAACAGCACACTGTAGCTCACTAGCTGTGTGACCTCAGGTGCATTAGTAACTGGTTCTGGGTCCCAGGTTTCTCAACTGTAAAATGGGATGAAATAACTCATTTGAATTGGAAGAGCGGATACTAATACCCTCTGGCTTCTAGCCAGGACTTCATGACAGGCCGCTCGATCTCCTCTATGTGGCAGAGTCCTCTATAAACCGAATCCTTGACCTATGTGTATGGGAATATTGGAGAAGGACATCAAGGAAATGAGAAAAGTCTGTCTCAAGGCCAAGTTGCAGCTCTCTGATCCTGCTGTAAGATCTTACGATGGCATGATGCAAAGCTAAATATTTTTCTTGATCTATTCTTGCTATTTCTTTCCCTCACATTAAAATGTCTTCTTCCTTCAGCCACCGTCAAGCTCCAGGAAATTAGATCACTAACGTAAATTGGTCAGAGGTCTTGGGAGAGTCAAAAACAATAGCACATTCGAATTTTTAAAAATTTCTTTTGTGTGAATGAATTTTTTATGTTGTTTTGTTTATAGCTGGGGAGAGAACTTTGTACATGCTAGGCATGCACTCTACCCCTGAGCTGTACCCAGGAAATTTCAGTGTTACTCCCTTTCATTTTTATTCTCAGCTCAGCTCTCTATCCTTAAAGAGCTTTCCAGATAATCAGAATTATGTTCAGACGCCTCTGTTCCACCCAACTTAAGCATTTGCATAGCATGCCTTCTGGTTTTAAATTGAATAAAGTGAAATTTTACCTATTGTCAATAACACATATCAAAATGTGCATATATTAGAAATTACCTTTTCCCCCTTCCCCAAAAGATTTTTTCCTTGTAATTAAATAAGTTTCATTTAGAGTGTCCTATTCTGAACAATCATCAAAGAGTAGCAAAAGATCTCATCAGATATTGTATAATGTGACTATTTAGCATAAATACTATGCTAAAATCAGTAACGCTAATTTGTTGTAATATTACATAGAAAAGAAACAGCACAAAAATCTCTCATATCAGTAAAGTAACTTGAAACTCGGGAGTAAATCATAACTGGACTCTTATAAACCTTGTTATTTGGGAGGCTGATATATGAGGATCAAGGTTCAAAGTCAGAGGGGGCAGGGAAATCCATGAGACTCTTATCTCCAACTAACCAGCAAAAAGCTGAAGGAGAGGTGTGGCTTATGTGGTAGAGTGCTAGCCTTGAGTGAAAAAGCCAAGTCAAAGCACCAGGCCCTAAATTAAAGCCCCTCAATCTCTTTCCCTCTCTCTCTCTCTCTCTTTCCCTCTCTCTCTCTCTCTCTCTCTCTCTCTCTCTCTCTCTCTCTCTCTCACACACACACACACACACACACACACACACACAAAATGGCCAGTGATCATCCCTACATATTAGCCATCTAAATTGAACCATGTTTGTTTATAATACTAAAGGTTGAACACCCATATATGAATTCTAAATGCTAAATTATTACAGAATGTGAAGTATTTTAATAAAATTGGCCTACTTAGGTACAGTCTATCTAGCACAAATAACCAAAATCAGAAATGAAGATGGATATAATCATCCCTGCAGATTCTGTAATCAATAGCCAAAGTAACTGTCATAAGGAGCTTTAGGCTAATAAACTCAAAAGTGGATAGAATGGTCAAAATCCTCAAAAAGCAGCATTTGTCAGCACTGACAAAAGGAAAAAAATATATATATATATAAAATCCTCAAAAAGCAGCATTTGTCAGCACTGACAAAAGGAAATATATATATATATATATATATATATATATATATATATAATCCATCCAACTAACAAAGAAATAAGATTCAATTTTTTGCCACAATTTAAAAAAATAAAATAAAATTTTCTTGTACCGAAATGCAAGAGAAATAAATAATGCAAATCATGCATACGTTTTTCCAGAGAATGGAAATTGAGGGTGTGTTAGAAAGCTGGAATTTGACAAATATCCCTGCTTCCTGGTATTCATGGCCATGGACAATCACTTCCCCTTGAGTCTGGATTAGACCAATGAACTCACTTCTAGTCATCAACAGAGAAAACTGATTGGCTATCACTTCCAAGACACAGTTACAAGACTATGACTTTTGACTTGGCAGCCAGCTTCCTCTTGCTGACAATCTCTTACTTATCTCTCTCCTGACTCATTTTGATGAAGGCAGCTGTCTTATGTGATGCCCTATGGAAAATATCACATGGTAAGGACAGGGAAGGACCTTGTGCCCAGAGCTCTTGAGAAACTGAAGCCTTGATCCAGCATTCATCAAGAATATGAATCTTGCAGGAGTATCATTATTATCATTATCACCATTATCTTGTAGTAAGCCAAGAAATGGGCCCAGTAGACACTTGGGGAGACTACAACCTTCTAAGAGTCTAGTATCTAGAAAACCTATCTTGGTCCACAGAATCTGTAAATGAATATATCACTTTTTAGGTTCAAGTGCATTGCAACTATATAGGAAAACAACATAAAGAGCCTCAATGAAAGCTGTTAATCAATATGGACATGGGAGGAAGAGAAACAAGGTCTACCAGATGATGAGTGCTGAAGGGAGGGATTGACCTTCCAGGAAGATGAAAGAGAATGAATATAGTCAAAGAAGATTGTTTGCAGCTATGTAAATGGAACAATGAAACGCGTTGAAATTGTTTTGGGAAAGGAAGAAGAGAGGAATGAAGAATGATACAAGAAATGATATTTTATATTGTCTATATACGTATATTGTAAACACCTGTGGAAATGGAACAGTGAAATCTCTCCCTTAAAAAAACAACTAATGTATTATCTTGTTTCAAAACATGAAAGTTACTGTGTTTTAAACAAAAATCTCTGTGTAATTTGTTACACAGTAGTAGGTGACTAATACAGAGGATATTTGCAAATTTAGTTGACAGCCAACATAAATCCTTGATACCAAATAAAGTGACATATGAGAAAGAAAATTATAAATCAGTCTCACTCATGTACATACATAAGCAAAATGTTAAGCAAAAAAGGCAAAAAAAAATCAATTTTTATATAAAGGAAGATGCAAAATCATTAATTTGGCATTTTACCCAGGAATACAAATGTTTTTAAACATTTGAAAATTAGATATTTCACTGTAGTAAAAGAGTTATTCAGAAGCAATTCCTGGCAAATAGTTTGGGCCTCAAGATTACCAGTTGATAATAAGATAGATATGACTAACCTACAGCCAGTATTATATTTAATGGTGAAAAGCTAAAGTCATGTCCTCTAAACTCAGGAATGAGACAAGGATACCCACTCTCTCCAATTCTCTTCAATTTAGTATTAAAATGCCTAGCTACAGAAATAAGACAAGACGCAAACATAAAGGGGATCCAAATAGGGAAAAATGAAGTAAAACTGTTCCTCTTTGCAGATGACATGATCTTGTATTTAAAGAACCCCATGGACTCCATTACTCGAGCTGATCAGAAACTTTGGCAAAGTAGCAGGGTAGAAAATTAACCCTCAAAAATCAATGGCTTTTTAAAAATTTTTAAATACGGTTTTTATTGTAAAAATAGTGTGCAGAGGAGTTACAGTTATGTGAGTAAGGTAATGAGTACATTTCCTATCGAGCATCATTAACTCCTCTTTTGTTTTTCCCCTACCATTCCTTCCCTCCCCACTTTCCCAACTCCTCCCTCCCTCCCCTCCACAAGTCGTAAAGTTCATTTTCAAATGGCTTTTTTTAATCATAAAACTTAACTTTATGTCTTCCAATTTTTTCTTTATTCTTTCCAATTTTCTTTTTCGGGACTGGAAAAGTGGCTCAGTGGTAGAGTGCTTGCCTTGCATGTGTGAGGGCCTGGGTTAGATTCCTCAGCACCACATAAGCAGAAAAAGCAGGAAGTGGTGCTGTGCACAAGTGGCAGAGCGCTAGCCTTGAGCTGAAGAGCTGAGGGACAGCGCCCAGGCCCAGAGTTCAGGCCCCATGAACGACAAAAATAAATAAGTAAATGAAAATCAATGGCTTTTCTGTATGCCAACAATGAGAAGAGCGTGACTGAAATCAAGAAAGCAACTCCTTTTGTAATAGCCCCACAAAAAATAAAATACCTAGGCGTTAACTTAAGAAATGAAGGACCTCTATGATGAAAACGTTAAAAACCTGAAAAAAGGAAATTAAAGCAGAAGTAAGGAAGTAGAAAAACCTCCCATGCTCCTGGATTGGGAGGATTAACATCGTGAAAATGGCAATACTGCCAAAGGCTATCTACAAATTCAATGTGATACCTATCAATATCCCCACCCCATTCTTCAATGAAATAGAAGAAGCAACCCAAAAATTCATATGGAACAATAAAAGACCCTGAATAGCAAGGACGATCCTTAGCAGAAAGAAAAGTGTTGGAGGAATATCAATACCAAGTTTCAAATTCTACTACGAAGCCACAGTAATCAAAACAGCTTGGTATTGGCACAAGAATAGATCTGAGGACCAATCGAATAGAACTGAAGAACCAGAAATGAACCCACAGACCTATAGCCACCTAATCTTTGATGAGAGAGCTAAAAAATAGAATGGAAGAAAGACAGCCTCTTCAGTAAATGGTGCTGGCAAAATTGGTGAAATACCTGTAGAAAACTAAAGCTAGAGCCTTCTATATCACCCTGTACCAGAATCAACTCCAAGTGGATCAAAGACCTCCAAGTCAAAGCAGACACTCTGAAAACATTACAGGAAGGAATACAAGAAATCCTAGGTCTCCTTGGCACAGGCAGGCCTAAATTTTCTTAATAAAGACCCAGAAACACAACAAATCAAAGAAACGTTGGACAAATGGGATTGCATGAAACTGCAGAGCTTCTTCATGGCAAAGGACATAGCTAGCAAAATCAATAGAGAGCCCACGGATTGGGAGAAGATCTTCACTAGCCATGCAATGGTGTCATATTTAAAACATACCTGGAACTCAAAAAATTAAATCCCCCAACAACAAATCCTCAAAGAAACAACTGCCCAATAAATAAGTGAGCTAAAGACTTCAAGAGAAACTTCTCTGAAGAGGAAAGAAGGATGGCCAATAGACACATGAAGAAATGCTCAACTTCTCTAGCCATAAAAGAAATGCAAATCAAAACAACATGGAGATTCCACCTCACCCCAGTTAGAATGGCTATAATCAAGAACTCTAAAAACAACAGATGCTGGAGGGAATATGGACATAAGGGAACCTTACTGCATTGTTGGTGGAAGTGTAAACTTGTTCAACCACTTTGGAAAGCAGTATGGAGGTTCCTCAAAAGACACCACATAGAGCTCCCCTATGTCCCAGCAATTCCACTTTTGGGCATTTACCCAAATAATCACAAACAATACCATACTAAAGCTACCAGCACAACTATGTGTATTGCAGCATTATTTACCATAGCTAAGATATGGAACCAACCCAGATGCCCCTCAGTAGATTAATGGATCAAGAAAACGTGGCATATACAACTTTGGTAAGGGGGCGGATGGTAAGGGGAAACAAAGGAGGAGGCAACAATGCTTGATAATAAATGTACTCATTACCTTGCTCATGTAACCCTCTGTATGGTATTTTCACAATAAAAAACTTATTAATAATAATAAAAAAGAAAATGTGGCATATATATAATGGAATTCTATGCCTCCATCAGAAAGAATGACATTGCCCCATTTGTTAGGAAATGGAAAGACTTGGAAATATTATATTAAGTGAAGTAAGCCAGGTCCAAAGAAACATAGATCCCATGTTTCCCTTATTTGCAATAACTACTATATGTCTGGGACAAGCAGAAAAGGTCAAAAGCTATGTACATATGATCATATAAGATGATGCTAAGTGAAATGAACCCCAAGATAGGAACACAAGTAGTTTTATCTTTTTTGCTGTTGTTTTTAATGTATTTATAATGTACTGTGTGATTTTTTTTGTTTCTTTTGTATGTTCTTCCCCCATGGTATAACCCCCGTTTTCACTGTTTTTGATTTCGGTGTTCTGCATCTTGTATATACATTTTTCTAACTTGGGGAGGGGAAGGAAAATAACAAAATGCTTAAGTAAGGGTACATATTGACCCATTATAACAATAAGATGTACAAAACACTAGGTTGAAAATTAACTTTACAACTTCAGGTAGGGGAGGGAGGAATCAGAGGTAGGGAGGGAAGGGATGGTAAGGGGAAAACAAAGGAGGAGGTAACAATGCACAATAGGAAATATACTCATTACCTTATTCATATAATTGTAACCTCTCTGAACCATAACTTTACAATAAAAAATATATACAAAAAAGATTACCAGTTGAATGAATTAATGTAAGAATTCATGGGTTTTGTGCAGATGATCTTATGTTTTTATTATTTAAAGACTGACTCAACTATGCCTTGGAGTATCTACAATACCTCCTCTTTCACTAATTCTTTATTCCAAGGTTTAAGATGAGAAACTTTTATTATATCCTACAATTGGCCACTTAGTGGAGCTCTGTGCAGTTTGTTCATTTTAAGTCATATTATTTCCCTGTCTAATCAGTGGTGGCGGCAGGAGTAGAATTAATAGTTAATCTTTTGGAAGGATTTCCCCGAAGTTCTCTTGCATGAGACTATAGAAATTTTTCCTTACTAGGACACATTTTCAGGTCTTGATGTATATTTAGACACTGGAAAGCTTTGAAAGTAATGGGAGGTCTATGAACCAATGCCATTTATAGGAAAGAAAGGAAATGGCATAGTTAAAGCAAGCTGAAAAAAAATGTTGTAAAAAGACTTTCTGGCTTGCTGTGACCTAATCTGTCAGATGAAAGACTTTTTTAATAATGTCTATTAGATAAAATGAGCATGAAAATACCATGTATAGTATTCTCTTAGAACTCTTGCTCCTCTATAAGGGTCCCTTCTTCATTTGAGTCATATGCTAAGAAAAGAAAGCAAGTAGAATATAATTTTTCACCTAACTTACTCTCAAATTAGAAATGTCATCCTATATTTGATAATGGCAGAAAGTAAAAAGCATTAAACACAAATGCAATTTTGTAACAGAAGCTGTCCTTGTTAGTAAATAAGTAATTCATATTTGGTTGGTTGGTTGTTTTTTTGGTTCAGGTTTTCTTGTTGATTTAAACCCAGAGCTTCACACTTGCTTGACTTCCTTGATTGCTATGTATCATATGTGTAATCTCCCCTTAAGCTTTAAACTCAACTATTATATGTGCATGTGGATATATGTATGAATATGTGTATAGGTATAAAATTATGTGTATAATAATGTGTATACATATAATCTATATATTCATAGATATGCTTAGGTATAAAATGAGATCCTTGCTTTTTATTAAATTTGATACTATGCTATATTGCATAGTTAAACCCTTCCTTTGAAAAAATAAACTATAACCAGAATTTCAAATATACATAATGGATAAGCAGTGGTTCCATTTCAATATTATAGGCATGGATGTATTTCTGCCAGTATAAATCAATTAAGTATAAACTGAGGCCAAAAGATACCATCTTATACTTCTTTATTTTGCTTTGTTCTCACTAAATTTTAATTATGTAAAGTAGAATTCCAAGAGTGTGACGATCAAGGAATAACTTATTATCAACTTTTCATGATGACTCTTTGTTAAATAGCTTTTAATGTGAAGTCATTACTCATTATCTAGACTGTATTTTATTAAAGATTGATTTTGAAAAGGGTTTTAAATTCTTATAACACTCCATCTTTGGTAATTTCATCTACATTTGACATTTTATTAAAAAGAAACCAATTTTACTTCCTGATGATTCACTGAGCTCCTCATATCAAGTATTCCTTTACAGAAATTTGTTTATTATATGAACTCATGGCCCCATACCTCCACCCACACCTGAACACATACAAAAAGAAAGTAATAAATAAGTGGGATTGCCGGAGTCCTCTTTTTTTTTCTTCATACTGCTTATGCAAAACTACAACAAAAGGCAAAACTCTAATATAATTCTAGGTTTGATACCATTCTTTTGTGCTGCTACTTGATTGCTGCCTTCCCCCATGCTATCTCCATTCATTCTGACCTCCTACCAGAAAAAGGCCATATATTTTTTCTGTATGTCTCTGTGTGCAGCGAAATGGAGTACTCAGTATTCCACAGCCTGATGATACAGGCTCCTGGTGTCACTCCCATTGGAAGTGGGAGCACTTAAGGAAGAAAAACACATTCAAAATCAAAGTTATTAAACCTCCAGATGTAGCTCTCAGGCAATGGGACAAAGCAGAGTCCCTAAATTACTGGCCTAGAGCTCCTCCCATCATTGTACTTAGCTAGAAGTGTAGAACACAACCACTTGGCCAGTACCTAAATTCCCTGAGTTCAGAAGGTAAAATAGCACTATTATCTTCTCAGCATCCTCAAATGAATTAATCTCTGTCACCACAGTTGTATAAGCATGTCCAAAAAGTGAACTTTAATAAAGACATCCTTTATGTGTATAAAACAGCAATGATGTACAGCCATGGAGAGAGCAGAGATAAGCTATTCCTCCAACTTTTCAATAAATGATAGGAATTCATCTTTTTTTTTACATATTGTCAGATCTGAACCAATACTTTTCATGACTGTGCTGGCCATTGTATTTGTCTGTTCCTATTCTTTCTTCTTAATTTTTGGCATCTGATTCTGTTTTTAATACATAGAACAGATGCAATGTCCGATCAATGTAAATAAATCAATGAACATAAGAGCACATAAACAGACTCAAACACAAGAATCTTATGATCGTCCCAATTGAGGTAGAAAAACTCTTTGACAAAAGGCAGCATCCTTTCATGATAAAAAGCTCTGAAGAAACTAAGAATGAAGTAATAGACTTCAACATACTGATGCTCAAAGCAGATCTAGGATCATAAGACCTGGAACTTTGAAATTTCCCACTGGAAAGAATAAGGAAAATATTAGAACATGTAAGAAGTAATTTCCTGAACAAAATAGCTCACCAAATAAGGGCAATGATCAACACATAGGATGACGTCACAAAATGGTTTCTTCACAACAAAGGAAATCGTCACTAGACTGAAGAGGCAGCCTACACGACAGGAGAAAAATCTCTGCCAGCTCTACATCTGACAAAGAAAACATAAAATACAGGGCTGGGAAGGTGGCTCAGTGGTAGAGCGCTTGCCTTGCATGCATGAGACCCTGGGTTCAATTCCTCAGCACCACATAAGCAGAAAAGGCCAGAAGTGGCGCTGTGGCTCAAGTGGTAGAGCGCTAGCCTTGAGCTGAAGAGCTGAAGGATAGCCCCCAGGCCCAGAGTTCAGGCCCCACGACCAGAACCCCCCCACACACAAAAAAAAAAGAAAGAAAAGAAAGAAAACATAAAATACAGATATCTCTTCTTTCTGTGCTCGGAGAATTTCATCACTGCCACTGGGAAACAGATAAAGCATGTGATCAAGAAACATCAGTTTTACATCAACTTTTGCCCACGGCTAATTTTGCCATCAAAATCAACAGTTCTGAATTTACCAATCCAGTGAAAATCAGCCCCATGTGACTTATAAAACAAAATTCTTAGGCATCCATGACCATCTGATGGTTTAAAAGATGGCAGAGAGAAGACACACAAAGCTTGTTTCAGAAATCCTACCTCACTTTTTCTTACTTAACTATCTAGGAAATTGTTGTCATATGTTTTTCTGATGATAACAAAACTGCTTGTCCCAACAGGCCTTCCAAAGATACTCTTGAAATGAAAAGTCAGAGCCCAAGGAACATATGGATATTTCAGGCCAGGCTGAGTGAGCAGGACAGCTCCTGGGATGCATAAACCAAGAGCAGAGATAATACTTCCTGCTTTTTCTGAAAGCCCATTAGATCTATATTACTTAATACACGAGGTATCTAAAAAGAAGAAATCCTAATGGATGTGCCAGAGAAGTCATTTCTCTCCTTTTAAGTGTTCTTGTAAATTCACCTTCCTAAATATTACAATATTCTCTACTTTGCTTTTATTTATTTATTGCTATTCCTGTTCCTAAAAGTTTTTTAAGTGGTGTTTTATTTCAGAAGGCATCTTCTTTCTCTCCTTTAATGGATCTCTTTGGAAAAGAGACAAAACATAGTGAGATTTCATCATCGGGGACAAATTGTTTTCTCATCGATATTCTGAAAAGGAAATTAGGATTGCTAGGGGAGGTTCTCATGTGCCAAGCTCCTCTAGCAATTATCTTTAAGTATATATACTTAAAAATTATAAGGAAAAGCTTTGTACGAAACATTTGAAGACTACCAAAGAAAAGTGATTCTGCAATATTTATTTCAAACAAACATCCCCAGTAGCATAGCGTTGGGGAAAATCATTTGATAAGAACCACTAACTAGGAACACAAACATGCTAGTAGCAAAGAACACCTTGAACAGGTCAGTGTAAAACTATTGCGTCAATTAAGCAGGAAGTTTTCCCTGAAATAATCTCTTCCTAGCCTACACAACCTACTTTCATAGCAGACCAAATTGAAAAGTAAATAAAGGACTGTCTTCTCTGTGATTAAAACTTTTTTGGTATCTCACATTTAACCAAATGTTATTTCTCTGTTGAGGAATTATCCAGTCATCTGGATAATAATAATAATCTGGTACATGCAGAAGTCCACAAAAAATTATTGTAGATTTATGCTTGTCTGCCTTGATTACTCTAAGTCTCTTATTCAAACTATTTTAAGGTAAGTATTGATAGGGTTAGGTAAAGTTAGAAATAAGTATAATTTAAATCCACAAATGTCATTTCCTCATCTAGAAGCATCCAGAACATTTCTAGACTTGTTCAGTCATGGGCAAGTGAATCTTCTTTCTTCTTAAGGAATACAACATCTCAGAAATTTGAAATGAAGAAGGTGTGTACTTTATACTGCATGTATCAAGGAATTTCAAAAGGTATATTAAAGCACATCACAGAAGTATAGACTTTGCCTCCACAAAGAATAATAAATTCTTCAAGGTGTGATATTTCTTGCTTCTGTGTGTGGTGGACCTGAAACCTTTTAGCAAGCCAGTACACATGCCAAGTAGTGACAATTCTCTAGAATTATTGCCAAACTTGGGATAGGGAAATCAGAGAAACATGTATGGATAAGCCACGTTACTGTTCTGACACAATTTTAGTTGAATAAATACTCCTCAAGTTGGTATGAGCCTTTAGTTCATTTTCAGAATTTTAAAACAGGTTGATTTTGATGCAGTGGCAGTTTTGTTCAGACAGTAAATCATACTAGCCAAATATATAGTCACTCTCCTTACATGGAGTAACTTGAGCTGGTCACCTTGACAGACAACTCACCCACTGGCTCTGTTTGCTTTCTTCTGCTGACTAGTATCAGAATCAGTGGAGCTGAAAAAAAATCACATTATTCATCCTCAGTGTCGTATATGATCTAACCCAGACCACATGAAGGAATTCTCAGATGCCCAGCAAACCAAGACTGAGGGGAAACAGATGCTATCTACCCTCTTACTTTGAGTAGAGATTCAGAACAATCTAGAAGCTCATCACTGGACTTGCTTTCTCTTTCCAGCCCTGTCATCTACCACAGAATAGAGAGAGAGAGGCAGGGAGGAGCAGAGGGAGAAAATCAACAAGGAATAAATCAATACCTTCTCCAAAAATTTGAATGACTTGCCTTCTTAATGTTCTGGAAGATAAATAAGAACACATGCTATTATTGTAACAAAGAACACTTCAGATTTGGAAGTAAATGCGGATTAAATGCTAATCAACTGCTTTCATATTCTTTTTTTGCTTACACTGGACCCATAAAATCTTTCTCTTTGTCTCTTTGAACTATTTTTTTAATCTGTTTCCACAGTCTTTCCCAAGAATTTAAGTATAAAACATGTAATGTTGAATAAACCACTTGAAGCTGTACATACTTACTCAGAAAGCTGATAAAACTGTGTCTCCCTCCCCAGCTCTGCTGCAGGCTCTGTCAGTTATTTTGATCTATGTTTCTTCTTCTCTCCTCCTTGGTGCTTCAGAGTTCAGGACCCAGCACACTGGGCTGTTGTAGTTCACCTTTGTGGCTGTGTCTGCCTGCTCAGTAGTGAGAATGATCAATGCATAGGTCAACAAAGTGAAGCCTTGCATTTGAAATGTAAAAGATATCTTAGAGCAGTGGGAACTTGGAGGAACCACCAGTCTTCTATGTTGAGTACAAGTACTTTTGCTTAGTATCTATTTTAACCACAGAATAGTACATGATAGCATTATGTGAAACTCTCTAATCATTTGACTTACAATATAAGATAACTTGAGCTGACCATGTCATTCTAGCTCTACAGACAACCTGTAGTTGTTGTAAGTAGCCATAAGCCAGAGTGTGTTATATTTTGTAGTGCAAAGAAGGTTAAGTCTTTCCATTTCCTAACAAATGGGGCAATGTCATTCTTTCTGAGGGAGGCATAGAATTCCATTGTGTATATATACCACATTTTCTTGATCCATTTCATCTACTGAGGGGCATCTAGGTTGGTTCCGTATCTTAGCTATGGTAAATAATGCTGCAATAAACGTAGTTGTGCTGGTAGCTTTAGTATGGTCTTGTTTGTGATCATTTGGGTAAATGCCCAAAAGTGGGATTGCTGGGTCATAGGGGAGCTCTATGTGTAGTCTTTTGAGGAACCTCCATACTGCTTTCCAAAGTGGTTGAACAAGTTTACACTCCCACCAACAATGCAGTAGGGTTCCTTTTTAGCCACCTCCTCTCCAGCATTTGATGTTATTAGAGTTCTTAATTCTAGCCATTCTAACTGGGGTGAGGTGGTATCTCAATGTTGTTTTGATTTGCATTTCTTTTATGGCTAGAGAGGTTGAGCATTTCTGCATGTGTCTATTGGCCATCCTTCTTTCCTCTTCAGAGAAGTTTCTCTTGAAGTCTTTAGCCCACTTATTTATTGGGCAGTTGTTTCTTTGAGGATTTGTTGTTGGGGGATTTAATTTTTTGAGTTCCAGGTATATTTTAGATATGAGACCCTTGTCCGTTGTATGGCTAGTGAAGATCTTCTCCCAATGCATGCACTTTCTATATTAAGTGAAGTAAGCCAGGCCCAGAGAAACATAGGTCTCATGGTTTCCCTTATTTGTAATAACTAGTATATGTCTAAGACCAGCAGAAATGGTCAGACAAGTTGATGTTAGGCAAAATGAACCTGAAATAAGGACTCAAATGGTTTTTCTTTCTTGCTATTGTTCCTAACATATTTATAAGATGATTTCTTTGTTTCTTTGTATGTCCCTCCCCCATGGTATAACCCCTGTTTTCATTGTATTTGATGTTGGTATAAGTTGGGGAGGAAAAGGGAAAAGACAAGATGTTTAAATAGGGATACAGGTGGACCCATTGCAACAATGAGATGTACAAGATGTTATGTCAAAAAACGAACTTTACAACTTTGGCAGGGAGGGAGGGGAGGTTGGGAAGGGATGGTAAGGGGAAACAAAGGAGGAGGCAACAATGCTTGATAAGAAATGTACTCATTACCTTGCTCATGTAACCCCTCTGTATGGTATTTTCACAATAGAAAAGTATTAATAATTTTTTAAAAGAATGTTAAGTTCCATTTCAAAAGGAAGACTTCAAGGGAATGATCAACTAACAGAGGAAATGATCGATGGCTCAAAGATCTGAATAACAGAAATCAATTATGTTTTTGCACATTGAACTGACTAGCCAATTCTGAAAAGATGCAGCCACCATAGAAATAATCAAATTCCCTTAAAGAAAAAAAGGAAAGACAGTGTGTAAAGAAAAAACATTCATGAATGAACAAATAGACATTCATTCTGAGTATAGCCCAAGGGACAGAAGTTGGCTTTGTTCTGTTTTGTCAATTCTAACACACTGGCATTGTGAAGGTCCATCTTCTATGATGGCTGGCAATGCGTACAATCTTCTTGTCTCGAGGTCTATAAAATGGAGCTGGATTATTGTTTTTCTAAAAATGATTTAAATAATTCCATTATATCATTACAATTTTCTTTGGGTTGTGGGTTTATTTTTCACCCTCCACAATTCAGTTCTTAAAATGTGATACAATACTATGCTTTACAGTATCTCTGGATGCACAGTCTGTATCTCATGCCTGTAACTCCAACATGAGTAAAATACCAGCACTAGGCATTATACTTTAAACAAATACTTGCACTTATCTACTATTAAATATCATAATTGAATTGCCTTATATTGCTAATATACATTAGTTTGAAATTAAAACAATAATCAAAAATCAAAAAAGTTACTGATACAAGTTTTAGCACAATCTCATTTTTAAATTGAAGAATATAAAAATAACCTAATCTACTCAGTTCATTTTTTACTACTTTTTTCTTTCTGTTTGTTTCCTTGCTGTGCTGGGGATCAAACCCAGCCTTGTGTATGTTAGGCAAGTGCTCTGCCACTGAGCTACATCTTACCATGTTTCATTTTCAAGTGTTTGTTTTCTATAGTACCTTGAATAAATATTTCAGAAGAGAATTTCCTCCATTCAAAGCCAAAAAGTTAAAAGGATCATAATCAAGTTCAAGGAATGTATTTGCTCTACTTTCAGCCAGTATCTATGGAACACTTACTACATGTAAAACTTTAGGCAAGGCATTCTTTATCAAGTGCAAAAAAACATTCAACACAAACCCTGCCTTCTAGAATCTCTTATAAGAAACAAGAGCATGTATAAAAAGTTCACTGAATACATAAAACATTGAGTAAATATGAGCATAGGAAAGAAATTTTCTTTTGAAGTTATCTAGGAAAAAAACCTCTTAGAAGTGGTGGCATTTGGAGTAAATCTTACAAGACAAATCAGGTTTCAGCAATAAAATAACATCCCTGACATATAAATAAAACATGTAGCTCACAGACCTTGCCAGAAATCCTGGAGCATGTTTCTGTGCTCAAGCATCAACTTCTAGAGTAGAAATTTCTCCTGACCCCATCTCCAACACAAGGCACAAGTAAGAACATAACAAGTTAATAGATGATGGTTATTGTGATCAAACAACCCCTCTTCCGATTTTATAATTTCAAGTACTAGCTGAAAGCAAATGGAAAGTATTATAAAGGTAATTTTAAGATAAAGTAACCTGGCATAATGATTGAATCCACAGGGTTTGGAACTGAAGCTGATTTCCAAGCCTTTCTACAACACTAGTTATTTGATATTGCAAAGATGACTAAACAATGTCTCAATTTTTCTCTCTACTAATACATTTCTTATAGAGATGTTTATGAATGTGAAAGATACAACATAGGAAATGTTCTCGCTCCTATTTCAAGATTAAGAGTTTTTCTTGGGTCTGGGAAGTTGGCTCAGTGGTAAAGTTCTTGCCTCACATGCATGAGGCTCTGGGTTCGATTCCTCAGCACCGCATAAGCAAAAAGAAAAAAGCCGGGAGTGGCGCTGTGGCTCAAGTGGTAGAGTGCTATCCTTGAGCTGAAGAGCTGAGGGACAGCGCCCAGGCCCAGAGTTCAGCCCCTATAACCGACAAAAAAAAAAAAGAATTTTCTCTAAAAGTGCTTTTATTACCATTTTTATCATCACTTCTATTTGTGTGAATAATCCACAAATATTCTCTGTTTTCCATTTTCTGCTTCTCTAACATAAGGATAGTATAGGCATGTCACTGCATAAAGGTAGAGTAGGCATTCCTGGGAGAAAGGTCAAGATAAATATTTAAAAAAATCTAGAGTTGCTTTTATAGGGAGTTCACTTTTCTGATGGATGTGAAACTAAACCACCTCTTACCCTGTATACCACATAAATAGTGAAATCATGTTGGGTTTCTTTGAAACCCAAAGGCATTTCCTAAAGGATGCTTCACACAACTCCCAATCAGAACCAGGCTTGAGTGACTCCACTTTCACAGAGCCTACCATAACCCTCATTCTCTGCTATGGTTTAGCTCTGGAAGGTCCCCCAAATGCCCATGTGTCAAACCTTGTCAGTACTGGAAGATGGTACTGGAGGATGGAGGACCTGGAGAGAGGAAGTTAAGTCATTGGAAGTAGTTTCTTGAAGGGGATATTGGGACCCAGGCCTCTGCCTGTCTCTTTTTGTTCTCAGTTATTATGTAGTAAAAGCAAAGACTATACAGCAAAGCACAGCAAGGCCTGTAATTGTGTTCCAAGTGGAGGTTAGCTGTTGAGACTGAACTCTTAAAGAGTCTACAGCGCAGGCACTTCTGGAATTCAAGGCTGGTTTAGAGGCTGTGTTATAGGCATTTGGGCAGAATAGACACACTGATGTGAGCTGTCTTATGATACTTCACAACTTGATGAAATAATGATTGGTTCTGCCTTGGGACTTTATAGCCCACCAGAGTTGAATGTGAATTTAACTATGATCAGTGCACAGTTGAAGAAGCAACAGCATCTGTGGAGCAGTGGTTACAGCACAAGTGCAGGTGCCACATTAGCTTGCCTAGTTCTACTCCTAGTTCCATCACTGAGCAACCACTTAAACATGGTATCTTTCAGTTCCCTTGTCTATAAAACTGGGCATCATTGAATCCACCTCATTATTTGATGTAGAGTTAAGTGAGATAATTCTTGGGAAAGCCAAAGAGACTGGGTATCATTCAGTATTTAAAGGGGTCAGTAGAACTGTATCAAATACTTTGAAATCACCAACATATCAATTTCTTTCTCCCATACCAACAGGTAAGTGCACTGAACACACTCTATGTCTTCATCCTCATAACTGTAGAGGAACTAACAGATTCTTAAAGCAAAATGCCTGCATGTCCAGAAAACAAACATCGTGATAATCCCAGCACTTTCTCAATTCTACAACTCAGAATAATGCGATTTAGTCTCTTTTCTCTCTCACACAAACTAGAACTGAAGGGAAAGACTTTAAGAGTTTTATTTCCACTTGATAAAAATTATTTGCTGTTTAAAAAAAAAGGGAAAAGAAAGGGGGGAGCAAAAGGGGGGGGAAAGCCAACTGGTTAGGGAGGGAGAAAAAACAAAAACAACCTGCCCAGGAGCTGAATAGCTTCTGGTCTCCATGGTAACAGGTACCACATTCTGACCCCTTTAATCACCTGATTCTCTTAGGATAAAGTAAGGAGCAAATACCTTAAGACACACACATTGTGTGTGTGTGTGTGTGTGTGTGTGTGTGCGTGTGTGTGTGTGTGTGTGTGTGTGTACCCATTTGTGGAGACGATGGTGACCAGTCAGCCAGTGTGACCCAGAAGGGTTTCTAACTACCTAAGATTATGTGATAAAGTTTTAGAACTGTTTTTTTTTTCAGGAAGAGTGGTAGGTTAATATTGGTCAAGCAGAGCTTAGTTGAAATTACTCTTTTCTCCTTTCACCAAAGTACAGAAGCAAAATGGCACCCTGGGGAGGGTGGACAGTGTACAGCCAAGCCACATTGAGGGTAAGATCATTGGCTTCCACAGGAATGAAATCCATGACATTTTTCTCCTGACTAGATTGATTTCTAGGAAAAGATCCTGAGCATCATCGGAAAGATCAAAGCAAGACTCTCAGACCTCCTGCTTTGCAATCCCTGAGAGCATTGTTAAAGCATACATTCCCAGGATTAATCTTCAGATATTCCAGCAGAGAAAACCTGGAATGGAGCCAGGGAAGCTGTGTTTACCAAGCAGCTCCAGGGGTGTACACCCTACAGTTCAAAACACCTAACTTTAGATTAACTTTCTCCTTTCTATTTGTGTTGGCATTCAAAAGATCGTTTATAAATGTGACAGATTCTACTTTCTACAGATGACCCACAGAGATAATCCATTTTGAGGTCAAAAATAGAGAGAAGCATTTAAAAGTTACTCAAGGGCAAGGAAACAAAACTACATATTTGGGAAAAATAATAACCATCTAATTTCTAACTACTAGTAGGAGTACTAACTTACCATTTTACAAAATTTAATTCTTACATTAAATAAACTGAGTGCTAAAGATCACTGGAAAATTGTGCAAGTTGTGTTTAGATTCAGTCCAAAGCTTTTTGTGCATTCAGATATTCAACTGCCAATATTAAGTACCTACTGCATGCAAGGCAGACTCCATATGCTTGAACTAACATGAGACCCCAAACCTAAACCTAAACTATCCGACTACAGGGAATTTTGACAATCCATCCTCAGGAATATCTATTAAAAATATAAAAATTTGAACATTTCACTTACTATACTAAAGTTATTAATTCAATGAAAACAATCCTGCGTTCTGCATATCTAGTTTTCAGTTCCTCTAAATACAATCTTGGGAAGAAAAAAGAGGACAAAAACAAAGCCATTTCATGTCTCTTCTTTCAAAGTTGGATTGCAAACAAGTTTTCAGGTACATAAGTAGTCTTTCTTTTCATTTATTGTTTTTTTAAAAGGTACTGATAATTGCCTCTTATTCCCTTCAGACCAAGGTTTGTTTTAGGTGTCTTCATCCAGAGGCTGGTACAGTTCACAATAAAGCCTCAACCTGACAAATGAAATCACTATATTTTCTAAAAGTGTCTAATTGATGAATCATGGGAATTGATCAAAGCAAATAAATCTACATTGGTATCAGTAATAGTTTTCTCCTTTTAGGGGGAAACTAACTTGATTTATACTAGTTGCTAAACATGGAGAACTAGTGAGCAAATTGTCCCCCCAAAAAAGGAAGAAAGAATAGAAATGAGGGGCTGGGAAGGTGGCTCAGTGGTAGAGCGCTTGCCTTGCATGCATGAGGCACCACATAAGTAGAAAAGGCCAGAAGTGGGGCTGATGCTCAAGTGGTAGAGCACTAGCCTTGAGCTGACAGAGCTAAGGGGCAACACCCAGGCCTCACAACTGACAAAAAAAAAAAGAATAGAAATGAAAAGAAATAAACATAGAACAGAAAAATGTGGATCTAAATTTCCTTGGCTTTTTGAGCCATTTGTTTAGATTATAAAAAGGAACATCCACTGAAGCTAGTCTTTCAACTCAACCCAAAACAGTAGCAACAGCATCTCAAAACAACAGGGAAATGGAGCGTTACAAGGAAGAAAATGATGCATTCTTCTTACTCAACTTTCAAGTCATTCCCTAGCACACAGCCCATCTTTCTCAGTGGTCAGGACCAATCACTTGCTTACTTCTAACATATCACTAGTGAAAATACTGGGATTGCGGGGATTTGAAGGTAGAATGTTCCAGAGAAAGAAACTACTAACTTGATGAACAGATAATTCAGAAGAAGATAGCAAAACTAGTAGACACTAAGCAGGTCAGTTACAATGCTCCCCTAAAACTTTCTTTTTCATTTTTTTGTCAGTCATGGGGCTTGAACTCTGGGACTGAGAGCTGGCCCTGTGCTCTTCAGCTTAAGGCTAGTGCTCTGCCACTTGAGCCACAGCGCCACTTCCCATTTTCTAGAGTTTTATCGAAGAGAAGAGTCTCATGAACTTTCCTGCCTGGGCTTTTGAACCATGATCCTCAGATCTCGGCCTCCTGAGTAACTAGGATTATAGGCATGAGCCACCAGCGCTTGGCTTCCCCTAAAACCCTAAGTCTTCTAAATTATTTACTTTATTCCTTTCCCCTAAAAAACATCTATTAGATATATGCTTTTTATATAATATATGCCATTGGAAAACTGGAAGATATTAAAAAGAACAAATTTTGAAGGATGATTGATTCAGAATCCCACTAACCAGAGATTTCCTTACTCCATGCATTGACAGGCATGTTTATTAGAGGAAATTGAGAAAAAAGCCAACATTTTAAAAAATAAACAGTTAAAAATGATTCATAGCCTCATAGAGTTATCACTTACCAATGTATCAGAAAACATCTTCCTCATCTATGTATTTTTCTACATGGATAAGTATAGCAGTAATAGAGATTATAACATGCATTCTGCTGAGTGAACTAAGTAGACTACTGAGATGAATTCAGTTCCACCCTATCATGCTCCAGGCTCGGCATCTATAGACAATAAATATACATTTGTATAGACCCAATTCATTCATTCATTTACTCATTCATCCATTCACAGGAGAAAAGCCCAGAATTCTTTTCCTCCTCATCTACAGTGGCTTCTTGCAATTGCTTATCTTCATTTTAAAAAGATGTGAAGGTTGGTCAATTCATGTTAAAACATCATTTAGAAGAAAATGGAAATTATTCCAATACTAACCTAGATGATAAGTATAAATATCAGGAAATGGGGCTTTTTTTTTAAAAGCCAGGTGTCTATAAAAATAATAAGTAATAACTTGACAAGCAAATGAGAGTTGGCAATAAACTGCAGTTTTCTGTGAACACATGGCATATCAAGTATGGCCTAGATTTATACCCTACCTTAAACACCTTCCTTGGAATTATCTAAAAAGTCTGATTTTACTTGGCTTGTCAAGGTATATAAGTTATCTCTCAGTTATCCTACTGTTGCTATTAAAAAATATATGGTTCTATACTTAGAATATTATTCCAATGCCGTTAACTATTCTAAGACCTAGGTGGGTTATATGACAAATATATGACAAACTGATGCTCTCTTCCGTTCTGAAGGATTTCAGTAGCATCAAATGTTAGCCTTCCTATAGCCAACGCTAGTGAGCTAACTCTGCTAAACTCAGAGACTAAATGCAAAGACTAAAACAAGAACAATGTTCCTGTATACTCCGAACTAAATTAAAAAAAAAAAAAAAGAAACTAGAAATTCTGAAAGACTTTTGTTTACCGCCACAGGAATGGCTTTGCTATTGTCCCTCAGAAAGAGCCATTTACCTCTAGACATTGACAAATGTAGCTCAAAATACTCTGAGGCACCCTATAGAATTCAAGAGCCACAAATTATGCTTGAAATAAATATTTTTAAACTGATGTGTAGAACAAAATTAATTACGAGTAACAGAAACCCAAAGCAAATGCTCTAAATCCCCCAAACAGTATTAACTGAAACATCAAAATAACCTGAATAACTCCCACAATGGAAAAAGCTAGTTAACAAAAAATAAATAAATAGGAAGGACCAAGGATATCAGGGACGTAACCCAGGGGCAGTTCAGCAGCTCTTCCCACTCCAGTGTCTTCTCCTTGCTCTGACATTTATGGAGAATAAGGATGAATAAGTAAAGATGGTCCTTATTTGGGGGCGTGCTACCACCAGTAGCTCTGTAGTGATATACACAGATATACAAGAGCTTCAGCTCTTTGGAAAGCTCTGTGAACAAATTGTGGCCCACACTGTTGGCTGTCCCTCTTTTGGCCTTCATGTAAAAGCCCTCCTAAAGGGACAAAGGATGAACAAATAAAGCAGCGGTATGCACTAGACACTATGTTGAAAATGAACTATACAACTTTGTGGGTGGGAATGGGAGGGAAAAACTGGGAGAGAGCAAGGGAAGGGGTGACATTGTCCCAAAAGAAATGTACTCATTACCTGACTTATGTAACTGTAATCCCTCTATATTAACAATAAAAAGCCTTCCTGAACCTTGTGGTGTGCAGCAATCAGTTTACAGAGGAAGACTGAAGCTAGTAACAATGGAGACAGAAGTCACGAGAAACTGGAAAAGCTACCTGACGTGCATTATTCCAGCCATGTTGGGCAATGGCTTTTGCCAGCTTGGGCCCTACATTTACAGGGCAGACCAAATCCCACCTTATACAATGTCATCTCTAGTAGTAATCTAACATACTGTGCATGTTCTTTAGCCTTAAATCGCAAAGGGATTGCCAGCATGGTGCTGGTGATTGTTCTGTTGTGCTGTCGTCTGTAAAAGTGCACACACAAAGAAATTCTGAGGGTTAGCTTTTCAGAAATTGAGACACTTTGATTGAAACAAAGCGAAAACACAGAGAAAGGAGAGAGCTGCTATGAACTACCTTCCTCCACGGTTCCTTGGATTTCTAAAATCAATGTTTCCAATTCATTAACAAGCTCATACCTAATTATAAGAGTAACAGCTTTAAAATTAACAAATATAATGACTCCCGGAGGGAAAACATCTATTTACAAGTGTGGGCGGGGAGTAATAGGAGCCTCTCAGCTCTGTGGTCATCGCTATCCATGCCGTCTTTCGTACCTTATACTGAGGTAAGGGACAGTTTGAGTGAAGGAATGTGACCCACAGGAAATTCTCACAAGGCACCAACTGCTTATTCAGTAAACACTCAGAGGAACACTCTCTCCTCTGCCACCTAGAACCAGTGGATTTTAAGGTAAGTGATGGTCAAGCCTTCAAGCAGTGCTGCTAGACAGATAACTGGACTATTGTATCTACCCAGACTATTGTTACCTGCTGGTATTTTAAGTCTGCCTTTGAGCTAGTCTCTCAAAACAGTCCAGGTCTTCCTCCCATCCCCTATAAACTTTCACTGTGTTCTGACATAGTACCAACTCCACCCACCTTCCCCACTTTCCTGTCTTACTTTTCCCCACCCAATTCGTACATCATTACCTCCTGTTCCAAGAAAAGACGTGCACTGCAGATCAGTTACAGTAGGAAACAAATGGTCGGTTCCTATTAAGATATGGTGATGTATGTTCATCTATTCACCAAACAACTAACTACACACATGCAGTGGGAAGCAGTTTGGATCTCTCAACTCCCTGCACTCTGTATCAATTTACCTTCTCCCAGACTCAGCTTGACCCTTTGGATGGAGCTTCGACAGAAGGAACTGAAATGCCTCCCAGCACCCAGCCGCTCCACTAGCAGCACCCTGTTGAGTTTTCTCAGCAGAGGGTACTGCAGGGTGCTATGGGAGAAAGAGCTCTCCAGCTGTGCACAGCTGCACCTGCGTGGGGCTCTGGGCATCCACACTCTCAGATCACCTGTATCCCCATGACCTCATGGCTCCAGCTTGCCCTGCTTCTGAAAACAAGACCAATTCTTTAAGGTCAGAGAGAATACTAATTTTTTAAAGTGCATGCGTAATTGGCATATTGACACAGTAACATTCTCATGAGAATAGAAGCCACTGGAGCTACGGGTCTAGCATTTTTGTTTTTACTTCTTTTTTTCAGATAAGCTTCTCACTCACTTTGCTCAGGCTGACCTCGAACTCATGGTCCTCATGCCTTTGACTGTGAAGAAGCTGGGATTGCAGATGGCACCAGCAGGCCTGGTTTGTATTTTCAGTTCTTAGTGAAATGAAAACATTTCCTTGAGTGTAAATTAAAAATGCTTAGTTTGTGAGAGCAACTGCATTTCTGGCATAGATGGACATACACTTCCTTAGACAGATTTCCCTTCTCAACTGGAATAACATGTAGGGATTCCCATGTAAGCAAAGCCTAAAAGATGTGAGATAACGTGAAAGCGGTTTGCGGGAGGAGCATCCCTGGAGGCACACTCAGAGGTACGCAGCTGTACCTTCTCGAGAATGGAAGCATGTGACCACTGGGACCAACGTTCCATGTAAGACCACTCGGTTGTCAAATGAATAGTCTTGTTATTCGTATAAAGTATGATAAATATAGAGCTACATTATTAAGGACTTACACCTACAACTTGTCCCTTCCACCCTCTGAAACAGTAATTACACTCCCAACGACCAAAGGAACTGACAATAATTTCCTGAAACTTTGCAATTAGAAGGCAGTTAGTTATATGTTTGTTTGTTTTTTAATATGAGATCACAGTGTGATCCACTGGTGTTTGGTTAACATTTATAGGTCCTTGTATTTGATCTCCAGAACTGCAAACATGAATCAATCAAATAAATAAATATTAATAAGCAAAAAAACAAACAAACAAGAAGCTCTCGGAGGGCGAATAAAAGCACCTTTGATTTTATTCCTTACTAACCTTTAAGCTTGTGTTGGGGGATAGGGATCAGCTGCCTTTCCCCTATACCTGGAAGAAGCTTGGAGTGGCATAGGAATGGTTCTGACCCAGGACTCCCAGACCGTGAAATCCTACAGTCACTTTAAATGCAGAATGCCAAGTCAGTTTTAGAAAGCGTTCATTCCACATCAAACAGTACTACAATCCTTAGTTAATGGTTAGACTTCTGCTCACCCTGTTTGCCTATTTGTAGTTTCTAGCCCCTCCCTGGTTACGTGCTTCGATGGGGAAAGACTCTAGGAGATAGCAAGGTTCTTTGCAGAGGCCCTTAAAGCCAACCTCACTCCTATTGTATTCTTCAGGCCTCCTCCTTCTTGATGCATCCCAGCTCTCCAATTGGTCCAGGTGACATCGCCCTTCTTTTTCCCTGAAAATCCACTGAGAACTGACTTGGTCTTCAAGACAGGTCCCTTCTCCCCAACTTTGCTTACTACACTAAGATTCTCCCACTAAACTCTATTCACTTTGCCTCTAAAGCCATTTGCCAGCCCCTTTGAGCCTCTGTATTTTCTGGAAGTCAGACACTAATCTACCCTTTCTATCCTAACAATGTCTACAATGACCACATGTCTGGGGGGCTGGCTGAGCATGGGCCATATTTCATAAATTTCCTCTGCTTTTTGAGAGCAGAAAGCATTACCAGTTTCAATCCATCTTATGAGATTCTCTTGTAAACGGCATCGTTTCTATTTTCCTCTTTACCCACAAATGTCCATCTTAATCACACATCTTCATACCTCCTCATCCATTCCTTGGTGACCACATGTTACAGCCTGTGCTATCATAGCGATCTTCTAGAGTACTCCACAAATGGCAACTTTCTTTAAAGGCATTCTTTAAAATTCAATGATGAAAAATTAACATATATAACCTATATGTCTGGCACCAGTGGTTCATGCCTGCAATCCTAGCTACTCAGGAAGCTGAGATCTGAGAATCCTAGTTTGAAGTCATCCCAGGTACATAAAGCCAAGAAATTATTATGTCCAACTAGCTATTAAAAAGCCAGAAGTGAAGTAGTGGCTCTACTAGTAGAGTGCCAGTCTTGGGCAGAAACTGCTGAGAGTACACAAGGCCCTGAGTTCAAGCCCCAGTATCTGCACCAAAAATAAATACAGTTTAAAAGGCATATATATATATATATATATATATATATATATATATATATACAAATATAGAATCTGGTTAAATCATTTCTAGTTTGTCCCAGTAGCCCATTTATAGTCTAAATATTGTATTTAGCTGGTATAATGAAAGCATTGGAAAAAGATACCTTGACTAAAAGGGTTAGCTATTTGAAACATTACCTCGAGTCATTTAAATGTAATCATAACTTTCTATTTGCTACCTTTTATCTTCAACCATGGCCTCTACTAAGTGACCATTTTCTTTTTAGTCTTCATTACCTCTGTTGTCTGTTCTAAGGAAAATGACCAACAGCAAAGCACACGGTCAGAATAACAAGAAGCAAGCACGTGGAGAGAAAGTAGCAAGAATTACTCATACTAAGCAGGAGCTGGTGGCTCATGCCTATAATTCTAGCTACTCAGGAAACTGAGAACTAAGGAATGCAGTTCCAAGCCAGCCTGGGCAGGAAACTCCATGAGACTCTTATCTCCAAAAAGCCCAAAGTGGAGGTATGGCTCACGTAGTAAAGTCCTAGCTTTAAGCAAAAAAAAAAAAATCTCTGGGACAGTATCCAGGCCCTTATTTCAAGCCCCAGACTGAGCATCAAAAACTGA
This sequence comes from Dipodomys merriami, assembly GCF_024711535.1. Classification (NCBI taxonomy): domain Eukaryota; kingdom Metazoa; phylum Chordata; class Mammalia; order Rodentia; family Heteromyidae; genus Dipodomys; species Dipodomys merriami. Next base: position 19,919,456 of record NW_027202826.1, read on the forward strand.
ATAAATGAAAGACTATAATCCACATATACAACAAGGATCATTAAACTATCGTGTTTCTATATAATGATATAGTTTCTTAAATAAGACACACAATCTATATTTAAAAAGACAAAGATTATTTATTAAGATTGAATGTAAAAGATGAACAAAAAATAGATTTTATTCACAGAGATGAATAATAAATCTTTGTAGTAGTTATTTGCTAGATATCTTTGAAATAAACACATCAATTTCCTTTTCATCCAACACCCCCAAAACACCATAGAATCCACTTTTTTTAAAAAAGACATATGAAATGAATAATGAATGACACAAGACATGGTTTCAAAGGGGTTTACTATTGGTCAAGTGATAATTTCTTAAACTGTCAATCATAAAGTAACATATACATGAACATCTATGGAAAATGTTCATCAAACATGCAGAAAAATAGGATTCCTGAGATAACTGTTGGCTTTTGATGGTAATTTTCCTCATTGTCAAATCATCTTTCCTTAAGTTACTTGGGAGTGTGCCTTGAGGTTAGAATATTCCATTTTGAGCTAATTTTCTGAATGAACAGACTCTATCTTTTAGAAAGGGTAGAAATGTAGCCATGGTGTGATGATCTTTCCAAGATATGCTATATGGAAAAAAGAACACTGAACACAAAAGTCTTTCCTGAATGACTCTCAAGTAGCCATGAGGAATGTCTATTTTCTAGTTAAGCAGTCCTTCCTGGAGAGCAGGCCAGCTGTTGTTCAGTATTTATCGAAATAATCTCTGCTAAATAGTTATCTGCATCTTTAAAGGCAAATTGCTTAAAAATTATATTCAGTTTCTTTCACCCCCAACCAACATATTTCTTCACTGTTGCAAAACAAACACAGGGTATATTGAAACAGTTGACAATGGCTTCACAGGCTGTTCTGCCATTTAAGACCCCTAACCTAAGTCAAAATAAGAATTCTAGAGTTCATACTCAAAGATCAAGCTCTAACCCAAACTTCATAGGGTAAGCAAGGCTTTGATGATTTCCTAATTCACAGTAGTTTAATGTCATTTTCAAAACACTCCTACAACTTGCTAAAACCCAATAGGAGCAATCTTTCTTTCTGGGGTTCATTAAGACCTTGGAATCATTTGTCTCTGTGCTAAAAATGTTTTCATTCTCTTCCACATTTGGGCTGTACCTGCTCTTGGATGCATGAGAACAAACTGATGGCAAGAAAGCCATTCTGAAGTCATTGGAAACTTCCATCCTACTACGAAAGCCTTATGTGACCTATACATGACGCATCCTGTATTTTTCTCTGGGTCTGGGTGTTTACATGACTATGGAACACATGTGTCTTGCCTTATGATGATTTTAATGTATGCATAAAACACTGAAAAACATAGTTTTACAGAAGACCCATACACTGAGTATTGCAGATGGGAACCAAAAACCTTTTGAAACATTTTAAACAACAAATAATGGTCTGAAAGCAGTAATTCGATTATCTTGAAAACAAAATTATCTTTTAACTAAATAGGGTAAGCTTAAAAATCCCTTTGGAGATATTTCCTTTTAATTTCTGAAATGCCTTCATGAACAAGACCATCTTCGGTGTCCCATCACTCCAGGTCGATTTCTCCTGCGTACAAGGTAATGAGCAGAATGGCCGTGAAGCCAGTTAGCATTCCAGCATTCTGAATCATGAAGAAGGTGAAATCCTTTTTTCTTCCAGTTACCTTTTCTCTCAGCATATCATTCATCTCTGGAAACTAGAAGATAGATTGTTAGATAACTGTTGCCATCTTGTGGTCAAACATAAAATGGTCACACATAGATTTCTACCGGAGAGCTGAGCATTGACTGCCAATGTTTTGATGCTTTAATAGAACTTGTGTGGCTGGGGTAATTAATGCTTCCACCATCAATAGAGTAAAACAACTGAAATTGTGTTCTTCAACTGAGTCTGTTGGGATTTTTCTCATTTTGTTTCGATCACTCCTCTCGCTTCTCACTCTCTCTTCCTTCCACATCATTCTTTCAACACCCAAAATGCACAGTGCCTTTCTACACACTCTTCACGACTTTTTCCTGAACTCCATTCCTTCTAACTTTCCAATAGATGAAACTCCACAGGTTTTATCTTAAATCGCTTCCCATAAATTATCCTAGTTTATACTAAGTGACCCTATGGTCGCCACCACCTTCTATTTCACTGCATTTTGAAACTACTCATAGTTTTTTTAGTCATGTGCATGGCTTCTGTTTGGTTGGTTCCTGGTTTGCTTCATTCTAGATAGAAAATTTCGTGAATATAGGATCTGTGCCTATTTTTACTCTGCCTGGGGTCTAAGGGCCTGACTATTTTAGGCTTGGCACAGAGTATATACCAATATTAGCTTGTTGGACAGTTTTCAAAATGAGCCGTGTATTTATTTCCCCCTTTTTCTCAATTTGTTTCCTTTAGCTCATTCTACCCTCACAAAAATCCTTAAATAAATGATGCATTATTCTAGGGTTAAAGAAGATGAAGCCAGTACAATGAAAGTAATTAAAACCCCATGCTGTTTTACTTAAAATGTACCCTTTGTCAGCTGCATCTTATCTACCCTTCATCTTATCTACATGAAGAAGCTATGTCAGGATATAAGGAAATGCCAACTTTTCAAAACATCTTCTCTTATTACTCTCTGTAGATGCTCTGATGCATTTTCTCCATGTATAAAGTTCTCAGAATCTACAGTTAATGTGTGGACTTGGCTTAAGAAAATCCAGTCAGCTACAATGGATGAAAGCTGTGAGCCAGTACTTTAAAAAGTAAATCCATTGTATGGATATAGAACATAATTTATTAGTATCTCTTCTTCAAACTGAACATCTCTAATAGATTCTGTTCTTATATCAGAGAAAGGGCAAATGACCACCTACAATCAAGATAGTGTAAAGCATTAATTCTGTGGAGTGGTTTAAAGATAAAATCCTTGTTCTTGAAAGGGTGTGCAAAGAACAATGAACCCAGGTAGCTATAATTTGAGCTAAGAATTCATATGGAGATTAAGTTCTTAAATTATATATGTAATTCATATATGTTACATGAATTCATATATAAGTTATATGAATTACATATATAATCACACATATGGATTAATTTTTATAAGTGATATAAATTTAACTTCATGCAACATGAGTTATATAACTATAACTTATATGTAAATACAACATATATAATTCATATTAATTCATATATAATTCATATTATATGTGTAATTCAGTCCCATATATAATAAAAACTATTCCTTGATTTTTATGCACTAGATTTGTGTGTTCTAGAAGGTTATCCACAACTTCCATGGACACATCTATACTCGCACAGTTATGAATAAAGACAATGACATAAATATAGACCTACATATATATACTGACCCAAAGAAATATTGCCAATTTTAATTTTTCCCAATTTTTTGTGCTAGTTTTTAATTTGCCCCAAAAGTTTTCACTGCTCTGGCCTTTGAAGTAACCAAATGCTAGTTACTTTCCCAGCTTGTTCTTCTCCCAATTCTACATCCTCACAAACCAGGGGGAAAAGATTACACGGGGCAGAGAGCTTTGTGCACCACAAGAGCAAAAGAGACCGAAGTAAATATGCCAATTTCAGAAGGAAAAAAAACTCACTATCCTTAAGATCAGAGATAAAAGAATCAAGGAAACCCACTTCCAAGTGACCATTGGTGCAAGTGAACCCATTGAAATGGGAATGACTTTGTGCACTATGGAAAGCAGGCCACCCTTCTTCAATTTTCCTCTTAATTTAAAGCAAACAAAAGCATTCAATTTCTTACCATATCTGCCAGAGAAATGTAGAGAAACATGCCTCCAGCAAGTGCAAATATAATATTTGGAGCAAAATTGTTGCCCACCAAAATGCCGAATGCCAGCCCAACGTAGCAGGAGCAGGCAGACAGGAAGTTGAACAGCAGGGCTTGTCGGGTGCTCATCCCTGCATTGAGCAAGATCACAAAGTCCCCTAGAAAAAGAAAAAGGAAAAAACAAAGCAAATGAATCTCTCTCCTCTCTCCTCTCTCTCTCTCTCTCTCTCTCTCTCTCTCTCTCTCTCTCTCTCTCTCTCTCTCTCTCTCCTCTCTCTCCTCTCTCTCTCCTCCCTCCCTTCCTCCCTCCCTCTCTCTCTCTCTCTCTCTCCCTCCCTCTCTCTCTCTCTCTCCTCTCTCTCTCTCTCTCTCTCTCTCTCTCTCTCTCTCTCTCTCTCTCTCTCTCTCTCTCTCTCTCTCTCTCTCTCTCTCTCTCTCTCTCTCTCAGTTTCTGGACTGAGATCCAAGATAATCATCAACACGCACAATGGTTGCTTCAGCTTGGTGCATCGACAGTTCTTGCTAAAACCAAGATGAAGTCACCTTTGCCACAGGAGCAGTGTCTCTCACCTAGCTCATGCGGAAACTCCTCACACAGGATTGCAATGGAAGTGCTGAGTCCCTGGAGAAGAGATAACGTGCAGGAAGCTCCAATGGCCAGGCCGTCGATGAAGTTGTGAAGGGCATCACTGAGCGTTATCATCCAGGCAATTGTCCCGATTTCTGTCAACTTGGGCCCCTTCAAACACGTGCATGAACTTGACTCCTTTTTCCCATCCTGTAAAACAGCAGAAAAGAAAGCAACGGGATAAGCAACTTTGTTTTTTCTTTTGAAAGTCTAAGAGATACAGAGAAAGAAGTAGGCGGTGGGTTGTGTCTTCAGAGACAAATGACTCGACTTGGAAGTCTTTGGAGTGGATGGGAAGCTTTCACAGTATATAGGAGAGAAAAAGGAAACGTGTGTATGTGTGTGTTGGGGGGAGGGGGGTTGTAAAGTTTGAAGGTTGAAGGGATGACACAGATCAAGATGAACTGTGTACAGAAACAACTTTGGTTAAATGGCAAAAAGGAATTCAATACATATTCTAAAAAATTAAGAAAAGTAGGGAAGGGATGGGCTGGGAGGGATGGGGGAGAATTGGAAAGGGGTAACATTGATCAACATGCACTGTATTCATAAACTGCTCTGTTGAATGACAACTCCTTTGTACTACTACGTAAAGATAATTTTTAAAAATTACAAAAAATGAAACACGGTATGAGAAAGCAAATGTACCAATAGGTATACTTTGGAGAAGATTTTTACAGACATTTTTAGTTTCCCTTAAAATCAGTCCTTCAGACTAGTATGAACAAGCCTAAGAATTTGATTTGTATCCTTACTTTAAAATAAAGGTATGCAAAGACTAAATTTAAAGTCTTCTAGCAATTACAATTTAAATGTGAGATCCATAATTAAAGCATGGTGACACCAAGGGACATTTGGTTTCAGGACCTCCTATGTCACTGTGTGAATATGAGCAAATTATCTCAGCCAGTTTCTTCAACTGTGAAATGAAATGAACATATTATAGTATGCATTCTTTGGTCAACAACTTAATTAAGTCTCCACTTGGTTCCAGTAACTATGCTTGGTATTTAAACTCTAACAAGATGGCCCCTACCTACCCTAAATTTCAATTATTTGCAACAAATTCTATTAAGCTTGATTGAAGAAGGTTTGCCCTTATGCTAACACCTATTTCCATTTTGAAGCAATAATAAAAAGGAAATCCTATGACCATTGGAAGGAATTGCAAGTTCCATGAAATTGACATGTTATACAAAGTCAAATGATAAGTGCCGACTAGAGCAGTTTTCAGAAATTGTGAGTAAAGATGATACAATGCAAATTCATTTTTTAAGTAGGACAGCAGTTTTCAGTTGAAGAACTTCTCCCTCGCCTCCATCTAAGCACCTAATCAACATATTGGTTGAACAACTGCAATTTATAAAACTTTGTGTTGCCATAGCCAAATTGTGGAATCAGCCAAAGTGTTCAATAATGAATGGATAAAAAAATATGATGTACACAAACCATAGCATATTACTCAGCCATAAAGAAAATGGAACTATGTCATTTTGGGGAAATACATGGAGCAGGAATTCATGTTATTGAACAAGATAAGACAAGTAGTGGTTGGAAATGTGGATTAGTGGTACAGTGCTTACCTAGCATGCATGAAGCCCTGGGTTCAATTCCTCAGTACCACATAAACAAAAGATAATGATAATATACATAAAGATAAGCCATATATCACATTCCTGCTCATTTCATCACCATCATCATCATCATTACAGGATATAGATTTGAAAGAGGGGCTTTCTGAAGGAGGAATCAATGGCAGAAAAGAGAGAAAGAAAAGGATGGTGGAGTATGAAAAGAATCAAAACACAATACATATATGTGTGTACATACGTATCACCACAATCAAGTCCATCAAACATGGTTTAAGAGCAAGGGAGAAAAGACAGAATGGAACTATATAAATGAGGAGGTAAAATTTTTCAAAATACACCGTACTCATGCATGGAGTTATCACAATGAAAACCATCATATTATTAGTCGATAGTGAAAGCAGAAAGCATGACAATATTTACCAACATTTAAAAAATGAAATAAACACTCTGTGCTGAATGCTATGAGGAAGACACCAAAATGCCAACAGCTTCTATCTTCAAGAACCAGTGAAGAACCATCGCCACCATTATCCAGTGGAGGACTTCTCTTGAAACCATTATCTAAGAGGTTTGGCATTACTCACATCCCGTTTCATTTCTCAAAACTTTTGGGGGATTGACTGTCAGAACTAACAATAGATCCTGCAATCATTTTTTCTCACCGCTCCATTAGTGGAAAATCTATATCTTTTGTGAGGCTTTTTTGGTTGCTTATAGAAAGCTGAATGTCATTTGGTGCAAATGAGCTCTTAGACTACTATGGAAGGGTCAGGCACACTAGCAGCCACATTTGTTGCAATTGTCATGGAGTTGTCACAATCACTACAACAAAGGCATCCAGAATTTATTATACTCTACACACTGACTTAAAAGCCCTTCCGATGTTTTCTTCCAACTGTTCAATACTTTAGTACCACTGTTATTATCATTTTACAATCAAGGAAGTTAAAACAACAAAAGGTGACTGAACTTACCCAGTGCCACAAAAGGAAAGGTAGAAGTTTTTTGGTACTGCTGCTACAAATTAACGGGAGATTCTTGTGCGAAATAAAGTGAGAGCAATACATAGATAGAACTCCTGTTGCTCTCAACAGAATCTTTTCAGGAATAGAAGCAATGTTGGAATAAGTCTCTAATCTCCTTTACTTTATAAAGCAAATCTCATCTGCATAAAAAGAATTCAACCCTGTCTTTAATATTACAGCTATATCTTAAATGCACAACATAGTAAAGAATTACCATCCAACAATACATGTCCAGACGTGTATTAGACACATGTATTGGACACAAAGTGCCTTGGATCAGGGAGCTGGCAGGGAAAAGAAAAGTCATAAAGTTCTATTTAGAAGCTTACCACCCAGATATAGCTAATAATAGTGTTTTGAACTAAAACTATCATTTTCATTTTCTCACTTGGTTTACCTAATCACATTCATATAATCTATTTCCTTACTTGTGATAGTAGGCAAATGACTAAGTCTTAACTACCTAATATCACAGAATCTGCATACAAACACCATTAAAAAGGAAAGTAGATTAATATGGCACACATAGTTCTATTACCTCTAAGCATACGCTGCATTGCATTTATTTGTTTTGCTTTACATCAGCTCTATGAGCTTAGGTCTCAAATACTGTATAAGACAAAAAACTTATACTTTCTTTGTGCTGGTCCTGGGGCTTGAACTCAGGACCTGAATGTTGCCCAAGAGCTGTTTTGCAAGGTTAGTGATCTACCACTTGAGCCACAGCTCTACTTCTGGTTTTTGGTGGTTAACTGGAGATTTGGGGTGGTTAATTGGGAGACTTTTGGTGGTTAACAGGAGTCTCATGGACTTTGCTGCCTGGGCTGGCTTCAAACTACAATGCTCAGATCTCAGTGTTCTGTGTAGCTTGGATTACGGGATTACTGACCTGAAACTACGTCACTTAGCAGAGAGAACGCAAAACCTCCTTTAGTTATGTTGTCCCACATTTTATATAATAATTATGTTTTATATAATAATTATGCTTTAATTATTTTTAAAGTAATGGTACAAAGGGGTGTCTGCTTTAAATGCCAATGTATGAATACAAGACGTTTTGATCAGTCACTTCCTCTATCACTTTGCCACCTCGTATTGTCTGCTGTTACTGTTGTAGTTGTATGCTTCATCATTTGTTTGCTTTTACACTCTGAGGCTATTTCTTTGCTCCGTCCAGCAAAAAGATGGAGTCTGAAATAGAGTCATCCTAAACCTCACTTCCCCTTGCGACCTTCAGCGAAGTTCCTAGCACTGTCACTTCCGTTATGAAGAGAAGGAACGTCACAACGAAGAATAGAGTAGTCAGAAGAGGTGGAGGGTAAATATTATATGCAAAGTCCTAAAAGTGGATGAGAGACAAAGAGGAAAAGAAAAATGTCTGAAGAAATTAAAGGATGGAGACAGCAAGTGGTCTCACTATAGAACAACTTAAGCAAGAAGTTGGACGGGAAGGATGAGGCCTGAAGGAAGAGGATCAGGAAAGGGAGGAGTCACAGGCAGTAGGTATGGAAAGTTTGGTTAGCAGCTCCAGGAAGTATCCTGGGCTCAATCACCCCTCATTCCACCCCGAAGTGGGGGGAGGAGATGCGAAATAAGGCAGGATTCATAAGCACATTGTAAGTTAGTGTCTCTGTGAAAAAAAAACCAAACAACTATTTCAGGGAAATATTCAATTCCTAATTCTGCATCCCATACTGAAATAATTTTATATCAGAAGATTTCTGGTGAAGAAGGAGGAAGAGTAGAAGGAAGAGGAGGAGGAGGTAGCAGCCCATCAAATAATGATAAAATGAGGTACAGTATTTGTAAACAAACATCAAATCTATGATCAGTAAAGAGGAATTGTAACACGTAAGAATGATAAAATGTATGTGTAAAAGGCATCTGGCCAAGCCAGGCTCTGATGGCTCATGCCTGTAATCCTAGCTACTCAGGAGGATGAGATCTGAGGATCGCAGTTCAAAGCCAGCCCAGGCAGGAAAGTTCATGAGACTCTTATCTCCAATTAACCACCAGAAAACCAGAAATGGAACTGTGGCTCAAGTGGTAGAGCACTAGCCTTGAGCTGAAGAGCTCAGGGAGAGTGCTCAGGCCCAGAGTTCAAGCCCCATGATCACAACAACAACAAAAAATATCAGGTCAGAGGCTCATGCCTATAATCCTACTACTCTGGAGGTTGAGATCTGAGAATTATCATTTCAAACCAGCCCAGAGGGAAAAAAAAAGTCTGTGAAACTCGTGAACCAAAAGCAGAGCTGTGGCTCAAGAAGTAGAGTGTCAGCTTTGAGGGACAGCACCCAGGTCCTAAGTTTAACTCCCAGTACCAGTATCCAAAAAAAAAAAAAAAGATTTCAGAGGGTACAAAAGCTGCAGCGTCATGCAAGTGAGTTTGCCAGTCAGTGGACAGGAGTCTGGTCTGATTTCAAGTCTGAGCTCAGCCCTTGGGGAAGTGCATTTCATCTCTTAGCTTCATCAGATTCTTTGCCTGTAGAATGAAGAAAATCATACTGAAGTCTTCATAGAATGGTAACTGTGTTCATGGAGATACTATTTATAAATTAGTCAGTGGTCTACAAGGAGTTGTTTCCTATACCACTCCAAGTGTAGGTAAACCTAACATTATGACAAGAGAGAGAGAGGAAAACTGCTTACTCATATGCAAGACAAAGGATGCATTTTTTATTATGTATGGTCCTTGAACATATTCAGCACCTACTGGCCAAACGTGTCAAAGAAACATAAATTAGACCTGCAAAGAGAGAGCTTTTGAGATGTGTATGGGTACAGAGAGTTGTTAAACAGAAAAGAAGGAAGTTGTAATAAGACTGCGTGAACTTGGGCACAGTATGCTCAAGCTCCGGATGTATGAAGGTATCAGGAGATTAATTAGCTAGAAAGTAAAACTCACTGTGTAAAGCATAAAATCTGAGTTTAAAAGTTCACACAATTCAGAGATTTGATGGTGTGAGGAAAAGGAATCTGAGTCGTGGGAAGTAATCCTGCCATTCGCACTAACAGCTCTTCACAGTTTACAAAGCACTTCCAATCATTAGCTTCCTCATCTTTCCTTGATCCTTCCAACATCCTCAAGAGTAAAGAAGCACATACACCAGTACCTTCATTTTATTTTTTTTATTTATTTATTTTGTCGGTTGTGGAGCTTGAACTCTAGGCCTGGGCACTGTCCTTGAGCTCTTCAGCTCAAGGCTAGCACTCTACCACTTGAGCCACAGTCCCACTTCTGGCCTTTTCTGTTTATGTGGTGCTGAGGAATCGAAACCAGGGCCTCATGCATGCGAGGCAAGCACTCTACCACTGTGCCACCTTCCCAGCCCCAGTATCTTAATTTTAAATATACAGAATTTTAAAGAAAATGGTGCTGAGGAGATGGGAGGGAAGGAATGGTAGGGGAAAAACAAAGGAGGAGGCAACAATACTGGATAAGAAATGTGCTCATTACCTTGCTCATGTAACTGTAACCCCTCTGTACAGTATTCTCACAATAAAAAACTTAATTTAAAAAAAGAAATGGGCTTTTTACCAACTTATATAATTGTAACCCCTCTGTACATCAACTTTACAATAACAAAGAGAGAAAGAACAAAAGAAAGAGAGAAACAAAGAAAGAAAGAAAGACAGAAAGAAAGAAAGAGAGAAGGAAAGAAAGGAAGGAAGGAAGGAAGAAGGAAAGAAAGGAAGGAAGGAAGAAAGAAAGAAGGAAAGAAAGGAAGGAAGGAAGAAAGAAAGAAGGAAAGAAAGAAAGAAAGAAAGAAAGAAAGAAAGAAAGAAAGAAAGAAAGAAAGAAAGAAAGAAAGAAAGAAAGAAAGAAAGAAAGGTAGGCAGGCAGGCAGGCAGGCAGGAAGGAAGGAAGGAAGGAAGGAAGAGAAGAGAAGAGAAGAGAAGAGAAGAGAAGAGAAGAGAAGAGAAGAGAAAAGAAGAGAAAAGAATACCCTTGCTACTTCAGCCTGTGATAAAAGTTCCTCTTTCCCCTCTCCACTCTTCGTTTCTCTCTGTACTCTGTCCTGTGACTCCCCAAATTTTCTGGCCTCCATTGGAGATTGGCCACTGGGGACACTTGGAAGAGTTTGAAAGCTCAGTGGATTTATTCCTCAGTGCTCCTTTGGGGGTTCACCTCAGCCTCTCTATGACTTTGAAGTGAAGGTCACAGCTCCTCTCAAGAAAATTCTATACAGGCTCTTCTAACTGCTTCCTCCCCTCCATCTTTCTATTTTGCCACTACTAGCCTCTGATTCATTAGCTAGCCCTATAGTTCTCTTACACCCGTTTACACCCCATAAGTAAGCCTTCCTCAAATTACACTAACTTAAATGTGTCAAATGTTTCCTTTTGACACTCTTAACTGTTGTAATTGTGGATGTTACAAGTAGCCATAGGAAACAGAGCCTCAAAATGGCCTTGTTTGTGATCATTTGGGTAAATGCTCTAGAAGTGGGATTGTTGGGTCATAGGGGAACTCTATATGTAGTGTTATTCATCATAGCTAAGATATGGAACCAATGCCCAAACCCAAAGAAATATAGATCCCATGGTTTCTCTTAATTAGTATATGTCCAGGATAATCTTATCAGATGAGCAGAAAATCTCAAAATCTATGTACATATGACCATATAAGATGATGCTAAGCAAAATGAACCCCAAGAGAGGGACACAAGAAGTCTTTCTTGTTCTTGTTTTTAATGTACTATGTGATTTTTTGTGTTTCTTTTGTATGTTTTTCCCCCTGTACTTGTCACTGTACTTGGTTTTGGTACCCTGTATCTTGTACATACATTTATCTGGGAAGGGGAAGGGGAATAACAAATGCTGAAACAAGGATACAGGGTGGCCCATTGCCACAATGATATCCGTAAGACAGTTGGAAATGAACTTTACAACTTGGGGGTGGGGGGTGAGGGAGATGGAGGATGGAAGGGACAATGGGAAAACAACAAAGGAAGGGGGTAACAATGCTTGACAAGAAACGCACTCATTACCTTACTCATGTAACTATAACCTCTCCGTCCATCATCATTATAATAAAATAATTTTAATGGGATATATGCATTGGGTCTTCATAAATTCAAAGTATAGAGGAAATGAAACATGAGATACACACTGAATGGGCTGCATTTTTGATAATATTATGAAATAGTATTTTAATCGAAAATAATACATTAGCATTTCTGAATAATATTAGTATTTTTATTTCTATTATATCTAAGGAAATGGAAGATCTGGGAAAAAAATACCTTATTTTCCTAATTCTAGAGGTCCAAGACCCAAGTGGTGTTCTAGATAGTGTAATTAAAATTAAGAAAAATCATCATTTTGGCACGGACGTTATGAAAGGTCATTAGTATTTACACCACTTTAAATCCCAAACTGAAATGCTGAAAGGGGTGCCATTGATCAAGATACATTGTATTTATAAACTGCTCTGTTAAATGTCAACTCCTTTGTACATGTGCATCAAGATAATCATAAAAATAAATAAATCTTTTTAATCTCAATTAAAGGTCAAACTTTAAGAAAAACATTCTTTCTATCATGCAAGTCTGCAGTAGGAAGAGAACATGATGCAAGTCTGAAGTAGGAAGAGAACATGATGCAAGTCTGCAGCAGGAGAGAATATGCTGATCATATAATGACGTCAGGTCTCCTGGACCTTTGGAAACATTTTCTGTATAGTACAAAATTGACAATTAGGTTTTAATGTTCCATTTTGTGTCTGTTCTTGTGAGATTATAGGAATCCATCAGATGAATGAAAAGAGGAAGGGTGGGAGAATATTCCATGTGTGTGTATGAAAATAGAACTAGAGAAATTGAGAAGCTGGGTGGGGTTTGGCAAAGATGAGGGAGAAGGATGAAAGGTGAGACATTCATCAAGATGCATTGCCCTTGTAAACTGACATCGACTTAAACATAAGAAAGAAAATTAAGGGGCTGGGAAGGTGGCTCAGTGGTAGAGCACTTGCCTTACATGCAGGAGACCCTGGGTTCGATTCCTCAGCACCACATAAGCAAAAAGAAAAAAGCCAGAAGTGGTGCTGTGGCTCAAGTGGTAGAGCGCTAGCCTTGAGCTGAAGAGCTGAGGGACAGCGCCCAGGCCCGGACACAAATAATAAATAAATAAATAAAAATAATTAACAAAAACAAAAAGAATAAAAATCCTGTTGAGTTTGTTTTTATGACTGGATTTCCCAATGATTTCAATGTTTGTGTTTTGAGAGAGCTAGGGGCTCCTTGACCCTTCCTTTAGCTTTGAGGTCACACTCAGCTCACTAGAACCAAAATGAAACTTCATATTTAAAAAAAGAGAAATTATCTTTATCTTTAATGCATAGGACCAAGTATAATTGCAGCATATTAAATCTCCAGTCATTTAGTTTCAGGAAACATCTCCTGTTTCCAAAAGTCTCTCTTGTTAATGAAAATAATTATTAAGAAGAAAATCATAATTTCCAGAAATCTTTACCATTATTTCCTTTCTCTCTCAGCCTTCTGTGACATGTGAGTAAAGTTGCTTTGGTATTTAGGTGTTGAAATAATTGTCTTTTGTTTTCAATTGAGGACTATAGCATTTTACTGACTTGAAAAATATAATAATAATAATTTAGGAGAACCCTGGGGAACCTTCGAGAAATCTGCTACTATTTTGTCAATGGAACTGAAAGTACATACTAATTAAATATTTACAGTTCTCCTAATGGACTATTTACTCCACTCTAGAAGGTTGCCTGCCTACTGCTTTTACAAATAAGAATGGCATCGATGTTCTGGTAAATTCGGGAAATGTTTGTCTTATAAAAAGACTGAGTACCCAAAGAAACATAGGTCCCATGGTTTTCCTTATTTTCAATAACTAGTATATGTCTGGGACAAGTAGAAAAGGTCAAAAGCTATATACATATGACCAGATAAGATGAAGTTAAGCGGAAAAACCCTAAGATAGGAACACAAGTGTTTTTTTTCTTTCTTGCTATTTTTCTAATGTATTTATAAGGTACCATGTGATTTTTTTTGTTGCTTTGTATGTTCCTCCCCCATGGAATAACCCCTGTTTTCACTGTATTTGATGTCAGTATAATTTGGGGAGGGGAAGAAAAAAAACAAATTGTTTAAATAGGGATACATCTCATTGTAATAATGAGATGTACAAGACACTAAGTTGAACAATGAAGTTTACAATTTAGGCCGGGGAGGGAGTGGTGGGAACAGGCGGTGGGGGTGGAATTGTGTAGTTGAGGAGATGGGAGGGAAAGGATGGGAGGGGAAAAACAAAGGAGGAGGCCACAATGCTTGATAAGAAATGTACTCATTACCTTGGTCATGTAACTGTAACCCCTCTGTACAGTATTTTCACAATAAAAAAGAAAGAAAAAAACAGCCTGAGTAATATACTCCCCAGCCCAACTGTCACTAAGAAGTCTTAAAGACTTTCAGAATTTAGGAAACAGATTATGGTTTCGTGTAAGCTGGAGAAATCACTTGCTAAGATCCTGAGAAGGAGTATTTCCACAATGCAGAAACACTTCCATTGCTCATGATCACAGCTTCTAAAAAAATTCAGATGAGGAAACAGGAGCAGTAAAAGATGTCATGATGGACCCCACCCTGTGACCCAGCTGTCTTTTGTGCACTTAACATTGACGTGAATTATCCCAGGAACTGTAATATACCTTACCCAGTGCAACACAAAGGATTGATTGTCTGGCCCTACCAAAAGACAGGGGGAACCAGGGATACCAAGGAGATTAGAAACACAAGTCACTGAAGGCAAGAAGCTTGGAGAAAGTGATAAGAGGCAGAGAATGGTAGATGAGGATAAGGATGTGAGCCAGTGGTAACTACAGCCACTGTGACAGAACAAGCAATTAGCCATCTTGGGGTGTCAGGAAGCAGACAAGCAGCCAGCAGAGAAGAAGTATCAACAAAAAGCTGGAAATCAGAAATGGATTTCTGTGAAGGGTGAGCAACGTTTGGCTTACAGTTCAGGATTCAGCAAAACAGAAGCTATGTCTACTGAGGATGGAGAGAATGAGGGGTATGGGAGCCACACCAGGTACTAGTACCTTACTCCTAAAGATGTCCCGAAGGCCACCCTAAAGATTTGCTGACCAGCTGAAGAAAAGGTATAGGGGAGGGGTAAGGAATTACACATGAAAGACAGAGAACAGAATAGTGGATCAAATGACAGTATTGTATGAGGAAACTTTCAAGCTGGATGCTTAGGCCTCCCACAGGTGACTTTGCATCTGTGCTCTTTGATCTGAGTTGTTCCTTATTGCATTCACTTTACAATCACCTTGGGCTCCAGGAAGAAGGAAGTTTACTATAAAGCATCTTGGGATTATTCCTCCATAGAAGGTTATTTTCCCCAAAATTCATTTTCTAAACCTTTGCAGGATAAACCAGAAACCTTCAAAGATAATCTTATTGGTGCTTTCTCCACTATTAAATACTTCAAACTTTATCAATTTGCTGTAAACTTCACTGATTTGCTGTAAAGGTTTGATAAAGTCTTGTCCTTTAAGCTCTTTTTCTTATTTAGTGGGAGGTTCAACCTAATAAATTCTAGGGGAGGTTACTTTTAATCTTTCAATACCTGCTAACAAAAATACCAAGCAATAATTTCCAAACCACTTCAAAGAGAATTGGGATAACACATTGTTCTCTCCTTTCTCCTGATTAGGATTCAAAACAGAATAGTTCTGGATAAATTGGGCTACCCATAAGTACATTGAGCAAAGTTAAAGGCCAGAGAAAATCACCACTTAGTTGAAATAAATGAGGAGCCATTACCATAATTGGATTGAGAGATTCAGAAAGGACATAAATTCCTTATCTTAAAAAGCAGACAGAATAAAATCAAATTTTACCACCCAATCAATAATCTGACACTACCTGAAGGTACATGTATTAAGAGACAACATTTAAATTGGCCTTCAAACATCAATTCTTTGTCTTTATTCATTAAGATATTAATGAATTGTTACTAAATGAAAGTAAAATTTGTGCTTTAGACAATAGTCTCAGTTATAAAGTGAATAAATGTGATTATAAAGACAGATTGGTGAGTGGGTATATGTAGGAGGTTTGGGAGGGAAGGTATAATCTGCTAAGACTCTAGAGCATAGCAACATTAGACCCTAAAGCATTTCAACAAGACTACCCTTTGCAGGATGCTATAATTTTGTAATATTTTTAGTTTAGAATCTTTATTTTTAATATGTAGGGGTGAATGTAACATAGAATAATAGAATGCAGATTAAATTGTGCCTTTCTAAGAACAGATAGATATAAATTTCATTCATTACAAGATCTTTAGCAAAAATCCAGCATGCAACCCATTGAGGAAAACTTACCAGGTGTTGCTTCAGTATTTCCAAACTGCAAATGTAGCATGTAAAGAATACAGCACAATATGAGATACTTGTATATTAAAAGCACAAATTGAAGAAGTCTAGGACAAGATGGGGGGACTACTTCAGCAAGCCCAAAAATTAGGAGGTAGAAATCCTTTAAAATGCTATCTTTAAAAAAAAAACTGCTTGATGATGCTAATCTTATAAACCCCTCATTAAAAGAAAATGTATCTAACTACTGTGTTGTTCATGATAGTTTGCACAGCAGAATTAAATAATTCTTTGTCTGATATCCAGAATAACTTACTTAAGCCTTTATATTTTTGCCTTGTTTTTCGAAGGAAAATACGTTGGCATTGATTCTCTATTTTTTATCTCCCAGCATGCATGACAGAGTAACATACAATTTTTCATTATGCTAATGAGAGGAAAATTAACTCAACATCAAGCCTAATTGAGTAAAACCTCACTAATTCTTCTAAATAGGGATAAGTCTTGCTTGATTGGCAAAAGTAATTTAGTATGGAACATGTTTAGATAAATGCATTTTCATTGCTTTCCAGAATTTACACAAACAGCTTGGGTTCTGGCACTAAGTGCAGGTGTGCTGAGACCCTTAAGAAAATCTGCCAAGATTTATGGATAAGATTAATGCAGCATATCAATTCTGAAATAATGACTTGGTATTTCTTTAGTCCATTTAATAACTTTAGAAATAATCATGCCAAAAATATTTTTCAAAAGTAATTTTTGAAATAAGTGGCAGTGGCCCACACCTGTAATTCATGCATTCTTTACCAAAAGCTCCTTTTCTTTCAAGTATCAGGGAAGAAGTTATTCTTCATCCACAATGCGAGCGCACATCTGTGTGTTTGCTTGCACATGCACAAACACACACACACAAATATACATATGGTAACACTATCTGAATATCCTTCCAGGTTCTCACTAGCTCACAGTTTAAACTTTTCATGATGGATCCAATCTCCAATTTCTTGAAAGTTCTTGCAAAAATTGTCTTCCTCACTCCAACCCACTTCACTCTTTTCAGTAAATTCATCGTTTTGGAAGTTGATTCATTGTTCTGTCATTAGTCTGGGTCAAGACAGTGGAGAGATCTTTCCAAGTGTATTTCTCTGATATACACTGTCACACAGATAGTTCTACAAACACCACCTCACACTACCTGCTATGGTTTGACTATGAAATGCCTGCCCCCCACCCCACCCCAAATTTCCTCTCCAATTGGTGGGGCTATTTTAGCAGTTTTAGAAACTTTAAGAGGTGGGACTTACTGGAGGAGGTAGGTCACTGGATTAGACCCGCCAGGTAT
Source organism: Dipodomys merriami (assembly GCF_024711535.1). Taxonomy (NCBI): domain Eukaryota; kingdom Metazoa; phylum Chordata; class Mammalia; order Rodentia; family Heteromyidae; genus Dipodomys; species Dipodomys merriami. The sequence goes on from NW_027202826.1 coordinate 19,937,241, forward strand.
GTTGTCCCTGGCCCTGGCTTGTCTCTATTTCCTGTCCACCATGTGGTAAAAACTTCCTCTTCTGCCACATGTTCCCATCACCATGATGCTCTGCCCAAGCACATTAGGAGAAGCAAGGATAAACTAAAATCATTGAAACCAGGAGCCAAAACAAATCCTTCCTCTCCTTTAAGTTGTTTATACTAAGTATCTGGTCATAACAAAAGGAAAAACCCCATCCTCTGACCACCATTTCCTTTATTCTTTCTTATGACTCTGAAAACAGCACTGCTTAATACATGGAAATTTGTGCTTCCTATCTTGATATGCACCTGAGCCGTGGTCCACCTACTCATAGGCATGGCTCTGGAATTACTGATGCACACCACTGTGTTCAGGCTACCTCTGTGAAGATGAAGTCTCTCAGACTTTTCTGCCCAGGTTGTTCTGTTACCCTGATCTTCCCAATCTCAGTCTTCCACAGAGCTTGGGATGAAAGGTATGCACCATTACTACCCCCAGCTATGATTTGAAAAGGAGGTGTTACTAAACATCTTCTTCCCTAAGATGGCCTCAAACCAAGATCCTCCTGTTCTCAGCCTATGTAACTAGGAGTACAGGTGCGAAACACTGGTACTTGGCTCAACATCTCTTCTAATGAACCTGATACTGGGAAATTTGTTCTGAAGGGAAAGTTAATCTACATCATAATTCATCAACAAATATACAGATACCAAAAAAACTTTAAAATGAAGGAAATTCTTTCACTTGCAAGACAACATTAATAACGAAGGATATTAAACGAGGTTCTTAAGGACAAATACTTCATGATCTAACTTATATGCAGAATCAAAAAGTCAGTCTTACAGGAACAGAGTAGAATGGTGGTTACCAGAGACTGGAGGTAAGAAGAGTTTGGGAAAATGGGAGATGTGAATCAAAAGTTATTATAATTTAGAAACAACAGCATTTTATGAGGGAAATGTACTCTTTTCTTCCCTTAGTTTTCATCCTGCTTTAAGGCTAACTCTGGAAGTAGGGAAAATAATTAAGGCTTGCCATACTTGATTACAGTATAGAAAACCTGCAAGAACAATCCAACATATTCAGAAACATTCAGAAAAACCCGATATGAGGGAACTTCCTTAGCCTAATTGAGGTGCTTCTTTAAAAAAGGAAACTAAAGAAATCTACATGCTGGACTTAAAACCATGTTCAAATGTCAGGAACAAGACAAAATAAGAGTTTATCGTTAATTCTCTGAATCTTTGCCAATATAAGGAGACAAGAAAAAGAAGAGTCCTTCACATAGGCCAAATAGCAGAGACATTCAAATCTTTGGAAGTACTTTCATAGACATGGTCTTATTTACTCATCCTGGTCAGCCTGAGAATGGTAAAGTCACTTTAAGCTTCTCATGTAGTTATGTTACTAAGCTGATCTCCCGTCTGAGGAGAAGAACTGGCATTTCCTGGCTAACCAAATAGTCAGCTGATGCAAGAAGTCACCACAGATGGCCCTGACCTCTACCTCATGCTCAGAATCCAAATGTTTTTGCTAAATTTATATATCCAATACTTGGTTTTGTCTGACAAAGTAAAAGTAATTCTTAACTTGAGCTCAGTTAATCTGACATCTCTCATTGCTGCTCTATCTAATCTTTAAAATGACTCGTTACATCTTGCACCACTAAATGTTTCATCTTAACACTTAACCTGTTATAACCCATAGTGAAAAATTAACAGCACTAACTGTAACCTCTAATTTGATTTTTTTAAAGAGATGTGATGGGCTCTAACATTTCAATAATGAAACAATTGCATGTCCTTCCTACATAATCAAGGCATACGCATATTTGTGTTCGTTCAAATAAACTGAGTGTGTCAGATTGTGACAGATACAACTGGACTTATTGGGTGCAGAGCTAGACAACTCCATCGGAGAATCTGGTGCAGCGCCTGCTACTCTCATCATTCAAGTGGCAAATTAAATTAGATTTAAAAATTCTGTTCCATTAAGTGAGAGTGCATGTTCCAAATTCTCTTAATCTATCTGACAGATCAATGGCAGGCTGGCAGGCATTTAGTTCAGAAAGATGTCTCTATTACTAAATGAACTACAAGTTTTAAGACTAAACTTTACTTTCTAGGAAAATTACATGAAACAGTAAACAATAATGATGAGAAAGCAGGGAATTCTTTAACTTCTCATTGTAGTCTTTGAGGGAAAATACACAAGTTGATTCTAGCACCTAGATGGTTCAGTAGAAGAAGCTCTGTTGTTGTTGTTGTTGTTGTTGTTGTTGTTTTTGCCAGTCCTGGGGCTTAAACTCTGGGCCTGAGCACTATCCCTACACTTCTTTTTGCTCAAGGCTGGCACTCTACCACTTGAGCCACAGTGCCACTTCCAGCTTTTTCTGAGCAGTTTATTGGACTTTCCTGCCCAGGTTGACATCAAACTGCGATCCTCAAATCTCAGCCTCTTGAGTAGCTAGGATTACAGGAGTGAGCCACCAGTGCCCGACTGAAGCTTTCCTTTAAATAGCGATCTGTACATAACTAAGCATAAAAAGTTTGAGATTGCTTCCTGAGAAGTGACTATATAACTGTAATTAAAAATAAAAACCAAGCAAAGAAAATTGGTCAATGGAAGAAGGAGGAAAGTGTAAATTTATCAGATGTGTTCATTGTATCCACACAATGTCACCTAGTTGGTTCAGAATAAACTAATTTTTGAGACAGTCATACTGTGTTGCCCAGAATGGTTTCAAACTCCTGGACTCATAGCATCTTCCTTCTAAGTTAATGCTGCAAGACAGTCATCAAAAATAAGATACACCCTCTGGGGGATGTTGAACCAGAGACCTTCATGTAAGGACAAAGCAAATGGAAGTCTGGAGTGAAGTTTAGTGCTGAAGATGGATATTTAATATTTTTTTACTGTGTTTGTCACTTGACATATGAAGAATTACTCATCAGCATTTAAGTTAGCAACACAACTAACATACTGCTTGACTCACCATCAGAGTTTAACACGATGCCACTATGACAAAGTATTGACCAAAACTTTCCTAAGGCAACTAGAATTTAGACTTATAGTATAAGGAAGAGTTCTGTCATTCTCTAGGTTCTCCCTGTACTGAACTGTATCCTCAAAGACAAGTAATGTGACTGGGCCCAATTATCTTGTCCCTGACAAAAATAAATATTGACGAAGTGAAGAGTTAACATGGTCTTGTAGTAAAGCAACACAATATAGTGAACGAAGGGTATGGAGGCTTTAGGATCATACATCCTTCACATTCACGTAAGCTGTGCTATTTAGAAGCTGAGTGCCTTTGGTTTGTTTGTTGAACTTCTCTGAGCCATAGTCTCCTAATTATAATAGTGCTTATCCCCTAGGCTCTGAGGCTCACAAAAGGTAATTCATCTAATGTTCTACACATAGAGGTTAGCATTAATAATACTGAAAATATCTACTGAACATTCCCAGACACTTCATAAAATCTGAGCCAAAGGCATCATTCATTATATTACATAAAATAATTCCCTGCTACCTTCATGCTAATACAAATTTCTTCTTCAAACACACTTGAGACTTTTCCTTCAGCAGGTGGAGGAAAGTACATGATGGATCATATTTTCTTTTCAGAAGGAAACACAGGTCATTTGTCATAATAACCTCTTCCAGATAGCTCTTGCTTGCTTTGTTTCTTTAGTTGGCCTTCTTATTTATTGTAATTGTTTGCTTTTATATTGCATTTAACTTTGTAGCTGTGTCTCTGCCATCTACTACCTGAGTAATACAGGAAACGTTATTTAACATCTAAAGATCAAATTTCTTCCTGTCCAATGAGAATTATGATGCACACCACTGACACTATCATACAAGTATTCCTTTATAATAACTTCTCTTCCATTGAGACTTCCCCTATGGGGCCAGACAAGAGGTCCAATCATCTAAACACTTAGATTAGCCCAGATGCAATCATCTAATTTAAGTGTACCTCAGAAATATACTTACAGGAACTCTGAATGTAGGGATGAGAAAAGTCAATTTCCTTCTAACAACTGGCTTTATAAAACATAAATCTTGGGAGCGGTCAGTACTAACATGTCCCACTTGGTAGAAGACGGTCAAGTGAAAGAAAGGAATGAATTTAATATGTCCCAGGAAAGGAGGGATCCTGAAGTTGTAATAGTTCCTGGGTTTTTACTCATTAAGAATGAGTAGTCTGCATTTCCCATTACATATCCCAGTCTCTTTCCAGTAATCTTTTTATTTACAAACAATTTGAGTTTGGTTTCCATAGCTCAAAACCAAAATAGTTATAGTACCTAGAGAGAAAAACATCCTACCTTGAAGTGTTGTTATCAAAAGTAAAGGAGAGGAAATCATTAATTACTAAGCATATTACCTAGCAGATAATACTTGCTCAAGCAATAGTTCCCATTAATATTGTCAGAAGTCACAAACACAAACTCTAAGTTAATGAACACAAGCTTAATAGCTTTGTAATCTTTCTTCTTATAATTTTAGAATCACTCAATTGCAATAACAGAATCCAATAACAGAAATGTTCTGATGTTTGCTACATGTATTCTATAAATCTGCTTGACAGACTCTCATATAATTAGTAATCTTGGAGCACTGGAGCCCTAGTTCCAGTCATTCACAATCTCTTCATTAACTCGTTTAGAGTAAACCTACAGGGTAAGGGAGAAAGAAGAACGGAGACTTACAATGAACTTACTGACATGTACAGAAGTTAAGTCTGTCACAAGTAAAGGTATAAAATACCAACCTGGCTGCATTCACAGTATTCCATAGATAATGAAAAGCATGCAGTATTATATACCTGGAGAGACACGACACTGACGCTATCAAAATGGATGTGTCCATTAGGCTCTGTGACAGCAGGGTTGGCATAGCACGTCACACCATTGACTGCAGGCAAGGCTTTAGGTTGATGCGCTTTTTCTTGAGGACCAAAGTCACCATTTCCAAAATGAGTATGATCATTCTGTATGGGAAATCAAAGGAACAAAGGATGAAGAGGTTATAAGAAGAAAATCTGATAGCTCAAAATGGTGTAATGCTTTTGTTTGTAAAAAGGGGTTCTCACTGATTCTATATGCATAGATATAGAATATCTATGCATATGTTTACATACACATAGATATAGATATATCATGATGAAGTTCAAATGTAATCTCATATATTGGATTCCATTCCTCTCCTCTGATGCATGCCCTTTCCTTCTGAATGAATATGAATGGAATCCAATTTACACACATTTGCTTTTGACATTAAATTATTTATACCTGAGCCAGACATCAATGGCTTATGCCTGTAATGCTGGCTACTCAGAAAGTTGAGATGAGAGAATAAATTTTGAAAGTTAGCCCAGAAAGACAAATCCACAAGACTCTGATGTCTAATTAAACACCAAAAAGCTGAAAATGGAGATATAGTCTGAGTGATAGAGCACCAACCTTGAGCAAAAAAAGCTAAGGAAGAGTGAGAGTCCCTGTGTTCAAACCCCAATTATAGCACAAAAAACAACACATGATATTTTTATGCCTGTTCCTTGATTCTGCGATGGAAATCAAGTGTTTTTCATATACTTATCACTATACTGACATTTTCTTTTCATAACTTCACTGTTGAAATAATTCTAAGGGTAAATCTTCCTGACTATATTCAGGAGGTACCAAAGGTAGGATGCATCAAATGCTGGCAGTCAAGCCTTCTTACCTGACCATATGTCTTCAGTAACATCTTCAGTGTTCTTTCAAAAAAGAAAAGTAGGTAAAACCCACCAAAGATAGCAACCGCCTTCTCAACATAGTTGTCACTTTGGGGATTAAATCCAAAGGCCTGGGAAAGGAAAAGAGGCAATATAGGTAAAAGCAAGTCATTTAACTTGATCTCTAGAAAAATACTAATACCAGAATTTCCCAGTATACAATTTTTACCAGCGTTGTTCGGTCCAGCCTCACCTCCAGTCACACTGGGAAATTACCTTCCAAACCACAAATACTGTGAAATATAAACAACCACAAAGCAGGGATAGCATAGAAATCTTGTCACCAGAAGGCTCACAATATAAAGCCAGCAGAGGATCTAACAGTGTTCTTTCTGCACCATCTACAGTAATATTTGCTTTGTAACAGCAGCTCTCATAGTACAGAACCTGCATTGATTCCCATCTTTAGAGATTGTATTAGACCTAGGTAATGAAGGTAAAGGACATGTTTATTACCCATCATCTCCAAAAGTAATATATTTGCCAGCCATATCCAGACAAAAAGTTTTAAAGCAAATACAGCAGGCAAATACAGAGGGAAGGTTTTCTCTAGAGAGCCTTAAAAAATCAAGGACTAAGAACAATAACTAAGCAAGATGTAAGACTGCTACTACAGTCTTACATGGAATTTTACTCATCTATTAGAAAAATAAGATTATGGCATTTGCAGGGAAATAGATGGACCTAGAACAAATTTTGCTAAGTGAGGTGATCCAAGCTCAAAAACACAAATGGTGCAGATTTTCTCTCATATGTGAAAGGCAACTCGAAAATATAACTGGACATAATAACCTATATAGGACTCTAGGCCTTTACACACAGTCAAACTCAAAGAGGACACCCAGGGAGGAACCCAAAGGTATAACTTTTATGAACATTTAAAATACTATTTATCTAAAGGAATTCTAAGAAATGGAAACATGGGATTTTTTGTTGTTGTTGAAGATGATGATGACGATGATAGTGGTGGTGGTGTTGGCGGTTTTTCTGATTTCTTAGAGGAGCAAAAAAAGGGCACAAAAACGGAGGGAGGGAGGGTGAACAAATGCAGTCATGCTATTCAGCATATACTCTGTGGAAAATGGACTATGTAATTGGTAGACAGAGATGGGAAGGGGAAACTAAGGGAAAGCAAAGGAAGAACTGACAATGTCCCCCCCAAAAAAATGTAGTCATTACCTGCCTAATGAAATGGTAACTCCTTCTTTACAACATTCTTAATCATAACAATGAATTTACATTTTCTAATAAAAGATTGCTACCATGCACACACATAGACAGACAGACAGACAGACAGACACACACACACACACACACACACACACACACACACACACACACACACGAGACCGACAAAAGCACAAGTGTTAAGACTTTGAGGTTTGAGAGTCAAGGTGTCCTTAATACACCATAAAGATCAAATAAAGGAAATAGGAAGATACGCTCCATGCCTGGCCCCTGTGCTCAGCCTGCACGAAGATGGCCTACAAAATACTTCCTTCATACAACTAACACAGAGGTTATAAAGATAGAAAGGAATAGACAAAAAAGGGTTGCAAAAACATAAGGAATTCTGTGCTAATTTGAGATATGGCTACATTTTCAATAAATAGAACACTTTACATTGTACATGGAGAATCTGAAGCCCACATACAATATTCATGCTTGTTTATTTGTTTTTGTTGCTGAAACTTGAACTTAAGGCCTGGTGCACACAAAGAGACACTACAGCTCTGACATACATTTCCAGCCCAGTCTATGTGACTTGGTTTGTCTCATTATGCAAGCAAAATAACCCATACATTCATAGAGTTTTACTCATATTAAATATATAAATCAAAATGTACTCTTACTGAGAAAATGTGTATTGTCACACTAGCTGGGTTATAACCAATTATCTGGCTAAATTCAAGTCATTTAATTTTCTATTCTTTACAATTGAGGATTTACAATAAATGTTCTTTCTTGGTTCTAGATCAAATAATAATGACAATAATAATATTTATGAGCTTAAGAAGTAATATTCTCTGCCAGACACCAGTGGTTGTAATCCTCACTACTTGGGAGGCTGAGATTGTCAGGATCATGGTTCCAAGCTAGCCCGGGCAGAAAAGTCTGTGAGATTTCATTTCAATGAGAAAAAAAAAACTGGTCATAGTGGTTCTTACCTGACACCCCAACTATGTTACCAATATCTATTCTGTCAGGGACATTTTGGGCTTGATCTGGCAAGGTGAGTGGAGGTGTGTGGCTGTCCACACAGTATAGGAGCATAAAATAGGAGATTTCAAGTCCAAGATCCTGCCTACGGAGAAAGCAAGATCCTATCTCAAAAAAAAAAAAAATGAGCTGGAGGCCTAAGAAGCATAAGATTCTAAGTTCAAAGCCCAATACCACCAAAAAAAAAGAAAAAATAGGTTAATGCCTCTTTATTTTTTCTTTGCCAGTTTGGACTTCAAGGCCAGGCACTTGCCTTCTTGCTTGGGTGATGCTCTACCACTTGAACCATGCCTCTAGCCCAGAGTTTTGCTTCAGCTCTGTTCTTTTGGGATGGAGACTCATAGTCTTTTCTGCCAAGGCTAGCCTCTAACTCTGATCCCTCAAATCTCAGCTTCCTGAGTAGTTAGGGTTGCAGGTGGGAGTTATTGGCACCCACCTTATACCCTTACTTTTATACAGAGATTGGAACATGAAGGCAACTTTACTTATTGTCTAAATGTGTTGGGAGACCAGTCCCTCCTTACACAGATTTTTCCAGTGCTCCCTGTGGCTCACTCCTGGTAATGTCTTTCTCTTCTCTCCTTTCAACATTCCATCTCTTTTCTTCTCACTCACTTTCCTTCTTCTATTTCTCTTTTCTCTAATGTGCCCACAATATAGATCCGAAATAAAACCTACCCAGTATTTGTTGATTGAACGACTGGTGTAGTGTAATCAATGACAGACCAATAGCACATTTTTATCAGAAGGAAAAGATAAGTTGCTCTTTATTTATTGGCACTTGATTGATTTTTGTTTTCCTCAGGTGAAAAGAAGAAACAAGTTGTCAATCACACTCACACATATTCTCTGGTCTTCTAGCACTGTCGTGAATACATGAGGGAAACGTGTGGTGTGTCTTTAGAAAAAAAATAGTGGCTCTGTGTGCAGAAAAATTAAATTTGCAGAATGCAAAGCAGACCAAAGTTGTAAGGCTCGCAGAGGTGTCCTGAACCGTCTGAGCACGTGTTTGTGGTTTGCCTCTGAGGGTGTTAATGTTGCCTAAGAGCAACAGCCACCGAACTTGAGACAAGTGTCTACAGGGACTGTGATTCCATTTTCTTGCTCCCAAACTCAATAAACCAGACAACATTATGCATTGGTACAATGGGCCAAGCGCTCCAACGTCTGAAAGAAACGAGTCATCATAGAAACAAATAGCTCATCTTCTTACCTCTGGGATCAGCTGGAAAATTGCATTAGAAAAGAGAGTCCCTATAGCCAGTCCCACAAAATAGGTCAAGATTTTGGGAAAATATGCCTTCTTTATCAATGGAGTCAAAACCAATCCAAGGAGAGATGCCAAGTTAATTATTGTCACCGACAGGAAGCCGTAGCCCCAAACTGTGGGTCAAAAAGAGAAGAGAGTCAAACATAACCGAAAGCCAAGGAAACAAATGAGTTCTCATCATATCTTAAGCTTGAAACAAATCTCACGTTTAAAAGCTTGAAACCAAATGCTCTCAGTGAAAACTATACAGAAATTCAAGAACACAAACACAGCCTACTACTGAGCATTAATAGAATTCCTCCCTAAATCATCATGGGATCAAAGAGTTCCATATATTACAGAGAATTTGGAGAAAACCTAGGCTCATCTATGGCTCAAGGTGTAATTTGAAACTCAGTCTTCAAACCCACAGCCAGTGGCTCATCCCTGTCATCCTAGCTATTCAAGAGGGTGAGATCTGAGGATCATAGTTCAAAGCCAGCTTAGGCAGTAAAATCCAAGAGACTCATCTCCAATTAACCAGCAAAAAGCCAGAAGTGGAGCTGTGGCTAAAGTAGTAGAGTGCTAGCCTTGAGCAAAAAAGCTCCAGGACAGGGCCCAGGCCCCGAGCTCAAGCCCTAGGATCAGCACAATAAAAATAAATTAAAAATAAATTAATCAATTAGTTAATGTAAAAAAAAATCCTCATTCCTCATAGGCAGACAGATGCAGGGTGTTTCAGAGGACAGACATGCAGATGGGTCATCTTGGCTTGGCTTTAAGGATGGCACTGAGCTTGTTATAATCATTCACCCGCAGTCCTCTGAGAGCATCTTCTCAGAAATACAGCACCTCTTAGGCCTCCAGCCTAGCCACCCATGACCTGGAGTCAGCCCATGAGCACACAAGAAGTAGCTGCATGAGGAGAGAGGGACAGCCCCATTGCTGCACTCATCTCGCCAGATCAAGACCCAAATGTCCCAAACCATATCCCAAGAGCACAGGGCCTAATGCCCAATAGATAGCCGATACATCTCTTACAGTGAAGTGAACAAATGCTATCCAAAGTTCTTTAGCTAACAACATGTATGCCTAATTGTCTTTGGGCCTGAGCTTCCCTTCTTAGTACTAGGGGTGTTGGTTTAAGGCTATACTGGGAATGTGAATGAAACACGAATAGAAGCATCTATAGCCGTGTAGGCTGAGACATGATATGGCTCCAGGAACTGTGTGACATGTACCTTTGCCCACACAACACGCACAGAGCACAGGTTCTTATGGGAAAGCTGCCTCTGCACTGAGCTTTACACCTTTAAATGTCGGGCTACGTTTCCCAGGGGCCGCATCACGGAGTGTACAGCTTACACTAACTCCTGGCTCCCATGTAGGAGGCACTGGCTAAGCAATCTGCATGAGCCAAGCCTTCCCCTCAGCTCCCCACCAAGCCCTGAGAGATAGCACTGCCATGGCCTCCTTCGGCTTCAAGAGGAAGCGGGAGTACACAGCGTTCACCCAGGCACCCAGATGCAATGCTGGATTTCAAACCCAAACTACCTGGCTCCATCACACACCTTCATGAGCAAAACACTCCATGGCTGGCTCCTAACGAGGGCCCCTGACTTTTGCAAAGGCCTCAGAAACTTAGCAAAACTAGTTTTCAGTCGGGTGCTGGTGGCTCACACCTGTCATCCTAGCTAGACAGGAAGCTGAGACCTGAGGATCACGGTTCAAAGCTAACCCAGGCAGAAAAGTCCAGAAGACTTTTATTTCCAATTGCCTAGTAAAAAGCCCAAAGTGGAGGTGTGGCTCAAGTGGTAAGAGCTCCAGGCTTGAGTGAAAAAGCTAAGCAAGAGCATGAGGCTGGGAATTCAAGCTCCAGTACCATATCAAAATAAATATATAAATAAACCAAAACCCCAAGCAGTCCCTACAAAGTATTTTTCTTGAGTTATACCTCATGAACACAAAATTAAGATGACACGCTGTTAGGCCAAGCAACCCTATGTATAATTAAACAAACTTAGCAAGTGGTCATTAAGCTTAGATGTGGACCAAACCATCATTTCTGTTAACAAGGATCTTTTCTGTTTGTGGAGCCTGGAAAATGCACATGTGTGTGTGTGTGTGTGTGTGTGTGTGTGTGTGTGTGTGTGTGTGTGTGTGTGTGTGTGTGTGTGTGTGTGTGTGTGTGTAGTGAAAAGGACACATAACAGATGACACCATGTGATCATGAGAATCCACAATCACAGCATTACTCTGTGGGTTCTCCTTTTGGGAACATTTTTATCCAAATCACCCTAAACATCTCCGATATGCGCCTTGCATGACAAAGTTCCCATGGTTCTTTGTTTGAAGCTAGTGAGTCCCAATCTTATGTATTATAGAAATTTTATCACTTATGTGTTTATCTGCCTCATATACACAGAGATTCTCAAGAAAGGAGCTATGCTTAACTCCTCCTCTGTGCCTGGAGTAATGCATAGTAAATCTTTGCTATATGAATTCACAATGCCCTATTTTAAAGGACTCAGCAACACACAACTCGCCTTGCTTCCTTGGCTTACACACGTTTATAAGAACCACTTAGAAACTGTGGGAATGTAAGTCATTACACTCTGGTCACACTGCATACTTTCCTCTCACTGATTGCTTGGATATTCTTTTAAAAACAGAATTTTTTTTAAAAAAGGAACCATTTTTTGCCAGGCGCTTGTGGCTCACACCTGTAAATCCTGGCTACTTAGGAGGCTGAGATCTGAGGATGGAGGTGCTAACTCAACTCAGACAGGCAAGTCTGTGAGACCTTTATCTCCAGTGACACGTCAGGGTATATATAGGTCAGATGATAGGGCAGCAGCCTTGTAAAAGCAAAAGGTCAGCGCCTAGTCCCTGAGTTCAAGCCCCGGTTCTGTCAAAATAAATAAACCCATTTTTCCACTGAACTGGTGCACCAAAGAAGGCCTTCATATAGAGATGTCCCTTGGCCTCTACATGCACGCCCTGCTTTTCCTCTAGCAATCTGTTTCACACAGTGGCCTGCCTACTCTGGTGTGAACTCTGAGCAAGTTCCATAGATTGTCCGCTACACAAGTTTCCTCTAAGAACTCCATCTGCTTTAACTGATTATCACGTCAGCCCCCAGGAGACGCTATCCTCATTTTTCAGATTAGGAAATAGGCTTCTATAATTCCTCCTGTTCTGTAGATAGACAAATTGCCTGCTTTCAGTTTCTACTTGGCCAAATACAAATGCGAAGCTGCAAGGAGTAGAATGGCAGTTACCGATGGGAATCCACAGCCATAGGGTTTATGACAGTCAGCTTTTCCTTTGTCACATCATGAGTTGTTCCTTAACTTCATTAAGCTTCAGTTTCTTCATATTTAAAATACGTATTTTAATGCTGGGTGCCAGTGACTCACACCTATAATCCTAGCAACTCAGGAGGCTGAGATCTGAGGATCACAGTTCAGAGCCAGGAATGTCTATGAGACTCTTATCTCCAATTTACCACCAGAAAACCATAAGCGGTGCTGTGGCTCAAGTAGTAGAGCACTCGCCTTGAGCTGAAGAGCGCGGGGACAGTGCTCAGGCGCAGAGTTCAAGCCCCACAACCGGCAAAAAAAAAAAAAAGAAAGAAAATACATATTTCAAATACATACACCTATGCATGAGTACAAGGCTCATGTCTATAAGCCCAATCACTTAAGAGGTAGAAAAAGGGAGGATTGGAGTTTAAGCCCATGCAAAATGTTAGCGAGGCCCCCTTCTCAATAATAAGCCAGATGTGGTGATATATGTCTGTGGTCTCAGCTAGGTGGGAGGTACAGGAAGAAGATCTCAGTTGAATCCTGGCTGTGGAATAAAGGGTACTATCTGAAGAACAAAACAAGCAAACAACAAACCAAAATAAGGTGGCTCAGTGGTAGAGCGCTTGCCTTGCATGCCTGAGGCCCTGGGTTCGATTCCTCAACACCACATAAGCAAAAAGAAAAAAGCTGGAAGTGGCACTGTGGCTCAAGTGGTAGAGCGCTAGCCTTGAGCTGAAGAGCTGAGGGACAGCGCCCAAGCCCAGAATTCAGGCCCCACGACCAGACCCAAAAAAAAAAACAAAAAACAAAAATAAAAGGATAGAGTATGACTAAGTGGTTAAGCTCCTGTCCAGCAAGTGCAGGGACCTGAATTCAAAGCCCAGGACTTCTTAAAATTAATTAACTAATTAATTAAAATTAAAATTTAAAACTCAGATGAAATAGCTATTATCTGATAATTTTATAGGAATAAAATTTTAATTAATGTTTCTAGAATATGGCAAACATTCCATAAATACTGTTTATTATTATTTCTGAAAAACTTAGTAAACAAACCAACATATATATTTTATTTGCTTAGTTCATAGTTACGCAGTGCAAAAACAACAACAACAACAGTAATAACCTTGCAGCTGGAGTCCTGAGCTATCCACCCATTTCAGGAGTTCCTCCTTAACATCTCTGCTGCATTGTTACCAATTTTGCTGCACTGGACACTGTGATCTTCAAGTATTACCGTTTTGTGACCCTATAGTGGTATGAACTTAGTGCCTCATGCTCCTGTGGCTTGTTTGCTTAGCTGGCACTCTACTACTTGAGCCACCCCTCCAGTCCAGCTTCTTGTTGCTTAGTTAGAGATTGAGTCTCACGACTTTTCTGCCCAGACTGTCTCTGAATCTCAATCCTTCAGATCTTAGCCACTGAAGCAACCAGGATTACAGGTCTGAGCCACCAAAGTTGAGCAATCTTTAGGTATTCTTAAGTAAAATTCTGTGATTCTTCTCTGTTTTGCAAAGTAACTGCTACTATAGTACTCTATGAACTCCAGAAAATGAGGAAATTTAAAATCAACAAATTGTTGCTGAAATGTAATTCATTCCTCTTCTAGAGAATTTGTCATCAGTTACTGCATTCCCAATACAAGGCGACTTCAAAAATGAAAAATAATGTAATTATGCTGTCAATAATAACAAAAATGTTATGGAATTAAAAAGATCTCTGAGAAACAAGATGACTGTATCTGATCACTGAACTGTCAACATAAATGTGTTCAGAAAATGCTGGTGCCACAAACCCTTTGAATTGCTTTGATGTTGATTTTTTTATTCATTTAGTGAACTCAGACTTTATTAATCATCAGATATATCAAGAATTGAGTGTATATTATTTTTTGATGTGTATGCCAGAACCGAGATTTGAACTCAGAGTCTTGCACCTTCATTTTCAGCTTTGCTGGTGCTCTATTACTTGAGCCATGTCTCTGGTTCCAGACTTTTGCTAGCTGATTGGATATAAGAATCTCACAGATTTGTCTATCCAAACTGGTTTCAAACCAGGATCTTCAGATCTCAGCCTCCTGAGTAGTGGGTATAATTGAGCACTGGCACCCAGCTCATTATTTTTGAAAACATTTCCTTGTGTGAAAATAACAATAGTCAAGGGCCAGGGAATGGGTGTAGTCATGTATGAATGAGTAAGAAGATGGAAGAAATAATCCTCTCCCAGGTGCTGTTTTCAGTACTTACAGATAGCAATTCACATAATACTTCCCACTATTCCAAAAGAAATGTGCTAATATTGTTTCCATTATACATATGGCATAACTGGGCATAGGGACATTAAATAAGTTGCTCAAGATCACACATCAACACTAAACTAAAATAAGTTCACATCAATAAAACAATGGATTGCCAAATTAAAAGATGAGTAATAAGCACTCTGTCCTATTTATGTCCTCTCTCCACATATTTGGTGCCCTCCTGATCTTATAACTCAGAATTGTTGACTTTTCTACTTTATGACTTTGTAGTGTTCAATTCAGAATTCTCTCTAGCTTCCTTCTTCCTATCCTTGCCTCCTGAAATACAGTTCCTGAGCAGTTGAGATTAAAAAAAAAAAAAAAGTTGGACTATCAGTAATTAACTCCTCTGTGTACAGAGTAGGTTTGTTATTTTTGTTGGTGGTGGTTTGTTTTTGAAGCCCAGTTTCCTGGGACTGAGCATATGTTAGACATTATTTATTCAACAGGCCTATAAGACTGAATACAGCCTAACTTGTATGCAGGATAATATTCTGTATATTTTATAAATATTAAGTTACTCAACCATTATAGCAACTCTATGAGAAAAGAACTATTTTAAATGAGGGAACTAAGACAGGAAGAGGTTAAAGTCATCTGCCTGCTATCACTGGGAAATTTCAGTGTTTAGATTGAGCTTAGGCTTGGTGCTTTTATGATTCTATATGATTGGTGGGTGTTAGTATATTAAAGCATTTTCCCAATTTCCTTTTAGATGCAAAGTACTGACTGCATTAAACAGACTTGTACAGAGAAACACATACTCAAAACTATCTGAAAGAGCAGTCGTTATCCTAAATTGCTATTATTTCAAAATTGAAATTCTTAGTTATAAAATTGCCAGTCAGATTGATGAATTGAGCTGGGTGGCATATTCTTTAAGTACGTAAGATCAAGGAGCATGGATCGGAAGCTGTATAACTTTGGGGGGGCGGGGGGGGACAGTTGTTTTAGATACTGGTGCCAGGGCTTGAACTCAGAGACTGGAGTTCATGCTAGACTTTTTCCCTTGTGGATGATGCACTATCACTTGGGCTATGTTAATTAGTTCATTGGAGATGGAATCTCACAGATTTTTCTGCTCAGGATGTTTTTGAGCCATGATCCTCAGATCTCAGTCTCCTCAGAAGGTTAGCTTGAACCTACGTAAAATTTTGAGTCCACAAGTACAAGAGTATTATTTATAAAGTTTAAGTGAATTCCAACTACCCTTACTTTACATACTTGGAAAGGATAAATATTTTACCACGAGGGTCTTTGTCAGTTAATTAATTGAAGGCATACTGCAGAGAAAGAGATGTATGAACTTCATAACATACTGGCCCCTAGACATTTTGAGTGAGAGAGAGAAAACCCTTCTGGTACACATACCTTCTGAAAGGCTTGGTTTGGTTTTTCCCTTGAGCCTAGCATCACAGGGGTGGAAGTTCAACTGCTGCAAGACTGCTGGGCAGATGGCAGAGAAGTTTGAGCTGGTGATCAGGGTGGTGTTTGAAAAGCCATGAAGGGAAAAGATCTCTTCTGCCGATAAACACTGAAACAGAATCAACACCGGGGTGACACATACATTAAAATGGTAAAGGGATGCAAGCAAAGACCATATGCAGATACCTCATACTTCATGGAGTATTTCACAATACAAACTCATTACATCAAAGCCCACTGCAGAAATGTAGGGACACCTAAAATAGTGGAGCCCCTTGAAACCTTGAAACAAGCCAACCTCCAGAAGCTTGCTGTGTGAGTGTGTAAAATAAAGGCTTGACTGGAGATATAACCCAGTGATAGTATATTTTTCCAGCGGACACGGGTCCTGGTTTTTTCTTATGCTGCAGACAAATAAAGAAAGGAAGAAAATGCAGTTTAAAAGGTGGGTTGGAAGGGAAGTGTGAGAATGTTGGAAGGGGTGACATTGACAAAGATGCTCTGTATTCATAAACTGCTCTGTTGAAGGGCAGCTCCTTTGTACAACTACTTAAAGATAATACATTTAAAAAAAAAGAATGCCCCAAAAAAGAATGCATACATAAACAAATGAAATAAAGAAAAATGCACGCAAAGTATTGAAACGAAGGACTTGAAGGTGACTTTGTATTTTAGTCTTGCCTGTCACCTGATCCTTTTTTAGTTTGAATTATGAGGCGTTATAGGAATTATTTTCAGAATGCTCTTTATCGCTTCTTATAGACAAACACCTGCTTCTTGTAGCTTCATAGTTAGGAAATTCATCCCTCTTCTATACAGACATAATAATTCCAATTATGATAAACTGTTTTAGCATATTTTGTCAGTACAAACTATTGTTTACTAAAATCAGTATTCTTAGTGATTGTGGGCATGTAGAAATTCACTAACTGAATGAGAGAAAGCTATATACACTTTTAATATATTTTTATTGTGAAGATACTGTACATAAGGGTTATAGTTGCATGAGCAAGGTAATGAGTCCATTTCCTATCGAGCATTGTTACCCTCACCTTTGTTTTTCCCCTACCATCCCTTTCCTCCCCACCTCCCCAACTCCTCCCTCCCCCACCCCCTGCAAAGTTGCAAAGTTCATTTCCAACATAGTATCTTGTAATCTCGTTGCTACAATGGGTCATCCTGTATCCTTATTTCAGCATTTTGTTATTTTCCTTCCCCTCCCCAAATTAGAAAAATGTATATATAAGATACAGGACGCCGGAATCAAATACAGTGACAACAGGGGTTATACAACTCCCCTATGATCCAGCAATCCCACTTTTAGGCATTTACCCAAACGATCACAAACAAGGTCATACTAAAGCTACCAGCACAACTATGTTTATTGCAGCATTATTCACAATAGCTAAGCTATGGAACCAACCCAGATGCCTCTAAGTAGATGAATGGATCAAGAAAATGTGATATATATATATATATATATATATATATATATATATATATATATATATATATATAAAATAGAATTCTATGCCTCCATTTGTTAGGAAATGGAAAGACTTGGAAAAAATTATATTAAGTGATGTACGCCAGGCTCAAAGAAACATAGGTCCCAGGGTTTCCCTTATCTGCAATAACTAGTATATGTCTAGGACAAGCAGAAGATGTCAAAAGCTATGTACATATGACCATATAAGCTGATGCTAAGTGAAATGAACCCCAAAATAGGGACACAAGAGATTTTATCTTTCTTGCTGTATACATTTTTTCAAAGGCACATTCTGTTCTCAGACACACTTAAATCAGTAATTATCTTTTCACATTCTATTAAGAATATGAAGCCAGGCAACAGGGACTCATGCCTGGAATACAAGTTACTCAGAAGGCTGAGATCTGAGGATTGTGGTTCAAAGCCCGCCTGAGCAAGAAACTCCATGAGACTATTATCTCCAATAAACTACCAAAGAAACCAGAAATGAAGCTGTGATTCAAATGATAGAGCACTAACCTTGAGCACAAAAAGCTAAGGGACAGTGCCCATGCCCTGAGTTCAAGCCCCAGAACTACCAAAAAGAAGGAAGAAGAGAAGATGAAAGAAGGAGGGGGGGGAGGGCAAGGAGGGAGTGCAGGGGAGAAGGAGAAAGGAGGAAGAACGAGAAGAGGAAAGTTCCAGGTGCCCATGGCAGTGGAGGTATGGCTCAAGTGCCAGTCTTGAGAGAAAAAGCTAAGGAAGAGTGATGAGCTCTCCAGTACACACACACACACACACACACACACACACACACACACACACACACACACACACACACAAAGAGAGAGAGAGAGTAAAATAACATAAGTACTAATAAATGCCATAAGAATTTTATAGTCTGAGAAACATCCATCTGTTCAAAGAAGAGTCTGTCCTTAATAAATAGTTAGGATGCCAGGCACTGGTGGCTCATGCCTGTAATCCTAGCAACTCAGAAAGCTGAGGTCTGAGGATCACAGTTAAAAGCCATCCCAGGAAGGAAAGTCTGTGAGACTCTTATTTCGAATTAGCCACCAGAAAATTTGAAGTAGCACTGCAGCTCAAAGTGGCAAAGTGCTTGTCTTTAACAAAAAGAGCTCAGGGAAGTGCCCAGATCCTGACTTCGAGCCCCATTACCAGTTAAAATAAATAATACATACATACATACAATTAGGGTAGGTCTCACTCCAATTTCCTGTATGAGAAGCAGAAAATGTTTCTTTTCTTTTTTTCTATTCCCCCCCACACATATTTTATCCTGTTATACTAAAACACAACCTTGATAAACTAAATAATTAATTAATTAATTAATTAAAATAAATGCAACTGGAAAAAAGTTCTAAAGCCCTACTAAAACCTTAACTGTGTACTGTGATCTGAATTCTATCCCTCAAAATTCATACATTGCACCCTTAATCTCCAATGTGATAGCATTTGGAAAGGGTTCCTTTAGGATATAATTCAGTTTACATTCAGCAGGTTGGTTCTTGAAAAAAATGAATTTTGATTAGTTAACACTACCCAACCTATGTTATTTTGTTATGGCAACATAAACTAACACATAATGAATCATACTTAGAACTCAAAAGTTGGTATTAAACAGTTGATCAGAAGATATTTTCATTCTTTTCATAGCAGAAACAATAAAATTTCAAATGTCATTTTTGGTACAAGGTCATCATTGTTTGTAAAAAAAAAAATGGAAAAAATAATCACCAAATACACCAAGATAGATGTATGTGAAAAGCAAAAGCCAGGATTATAGTTACTTTACAGAAAGTGAACATTAGGGGTTTTTTTTTTTACAGTCTAAATGTGAATGAAAAGCTGTTCCCTATTCTCCTTTTTATTTTATTTTATTTTTTTATTGTGAAAATACTGTACAGAGGGGTTACAATTACATGGGCAAGATAATGAGTACATTTCTTATCAAGCATTGTAGCCTCCTATTCTCTTATTCAACCCACTCTCTCCTCTAGGTTCAGGGCTGAAGTCAGCTGTGTGCCTGCCATCAGCAGCCATATAAACTCAGTGTCTTACAGTCTTCTCTGTGGCTGAGATTACAGGATGCTCAACTATAAGCCAGAGAAAATAGCTGAGTAGCCAATCAGAAGAGAACGTGGATATAGTTATTTGTCACCATGAATTCACCCAGGAGCAGAATTGCCAATCCCAACCTTCACAAAGCCCAGGTAGTTCAGCCAGCCCCAGTGCCCTTCCAGGAATCAATATAGGAACACAAACACAAGGAAGATTTTCCCTTCAAAGAAGTCCTAACCGATTTGGACTTGAAGTTCTTCCAGCCATGATATTGGAGGAAGAGAGGAAGCTGCCTATAGATAATCTCAAAGACTTCTCTGAAATGACATCATAAGACTTCCTAAAACTTGATGACTCTTTTGTTTTGGTTTTTTTTTTTTTTAGACACAAACTGTGACAGATTGCTGGATTGGGAAGTCCACTTGCAAGAAACAGAATTTCTCAATGAAGTAAAATAGAAACTGGTAGAAACTCTAAAACTATATCTGTCACACATGGTAGCGCAAGTACTGCTTAGTCAGCCTTTAGCTTCCATTACGTATCATATGTGTAATACAGGTGCACACTAGATCACTCTGCAATCAATGTGGATCACTTACTGTGAACATGGGACAGGAGTTTTAATGCATGGCCTTTGCAGATGCCCTAATTTTCCAGTGGGCATCCTTAAAGACACTCTTCTATATACAGTTAGCAAAAGCGAACAGTAAGCCATGCATGAGTAGCTCATGCCTGTAATCTTTGACACTCAGGAGGCTCAGATCTAAGGATCCAGATCCAAAGCTATCTCAGTCAGGAAAGTCAACATGACTCTTCTTTCTAATTAACCAGCAAAAATCCAGAAGTAGAGCTGTGCTTCAAGTGGAAGAGTGACATTCTTGAACAGAAAAAGCTAATGGGCAATGTCCAGGCCCTGAATTCCAGCCCAGTAAGAAGTGTGGGGTGGTGAGAGGGAGGAGGAGAAGAAAGAGACAGGAGTAAAGTCAGATAATATAATATGATGCTATGAGAAGGCTTGCAATCTCCGTGATCTGAGACGCACTTGAGTAAAAATTTTAGCCAGGCTAAGTGACTGGGAATCATAATAAGTGTTCTGATTGATAAAGAAAGTCATGGTTGAAAAGTCATTTTTAATAAATGTTACGTCCATAACCTGGCAAGGTGGGGAGGTAAGTTTTTCCACTCTTTAATAATCAGCATTTTTTTTGCCAGTACTGGAGAGAGGGGTGGGTCAAATTTTGCCATGGTCTGGGACTGGGGAGAAGTCTAAAAGTTCACATAGCCAATAGAAGCCCTGCTGGGTATGGCTGCCCTCTCCCCATTCAGGTAAAGAGAAGGAGTTAAAAAAAAAAAACTTGTATAATGCACTTAGGCCCAAGGACAATCAAAGTTAGAAGAAAACATGAAGTTCAGTTTCTTTTTCTGGGTAATCAAAAGACAGAGCCATACAAACTTTAAACGAAGCTAAGAGTACTGGGTGTCAGTGCCTCACGCCTTATAATCCTAACTACTCAGAAAGCTGAGATCTGAGGATCTGAGATCGCGGTTCAAAGCCAGCCCAGGCAGGAAGAGTCTGTGAGACTCTTATCTCCAGCAAACCACAAGAAAACCAGAAGTGGCGTTGTGGCTCAAGTGGTAGAGCGCTAGCCTTGAGCTGAAGAGCTCAGGGACAGTGCCCAGGCCCAGAGTTCAAGCCCTACAACTGACAAACAAAAGAGAGGGTAACAATGTTTGGCAAGAAATGTACTCATTTCCTTACTGATGTAACTGTAACCTCTCTGTTCAGCATCTTTACAAGAAAAGAATTTTTAAGAAGCTAATAGCAAAGCTAGGGTTAGAATCCAC
Organism: Dipodomys merriami; assembly: GCF_024711535.1. Classification (NCBI taxonomy): domain Eukaryota; kingdom Metazoa; phylum Chordata; class Mammalia; order Rodentia; family Heteromyidae; genus Dipodomys; species Dipodomys merriami. The sequence continues at coordinate 19,958,925 of NW_027202826.1, forward strand.
ATAGCAAGAACTCATATCTTGCCTTTTTGCAATTTCTTTACCCTTCCCTGCTCTGCAACCGCCTCTCCAGCTGTGGGTTGTTTCCCACTCCCCAGCAAGAATGACAGCTACCTTCTGGAATTTGCCATGTGTGGACCTGCAATGAAGACCTTCCCACGCTCATAAGGACAGTCGCCAGTTATTTACAGAGATGCCACCATGGAAAGATTTAATTCGATTTGTTCTCTTCTCACTTCAGTGTTTTTCCCCAGCTCTATCCTCTATCTCATTTATTATTCAGTCACCAAACAGTAACTACCCTCTGTGAACAAGGGCTGAGAATAAAACACAGTTCCTTCTAGGCACCTGTGTCTCATGCCTGTAATCCTAGCTTCTCAGAAGGCTGAGATCTAAGGATCAAGGTTTGAAGCCAGCCTATAAGAAAATTTTGTGAGACTCTTATCTCCAATTAACCACCAGAAAGCCAGAAGTGGAGCTCTTGCTCAAGTGGTAGAATGCTAACCTGGAGCAAAAAACCTCAGGGCAGTACCCAGGCCCTGAGTTCAATCTCCAAGTCTAGCACACATACACACACACACACACACACACACACACACACACACACACACACACACACACACACACACACACACACACACACACACATCAAGAAGCCATGTATTAGGAAGGTAAATTGTCCGAGGTCAGTTTATAAGTGTTAAAAAACAAAATACAAACCTATGTTTTCTCATGTCTTCTGATTTCTAAGCCAATGCAGTCTGCTGTGTCTTGACCAAACACTGCCAATAACTCAAATAATAAAGAGAAAATTTATACCATGACAGAGTGCATTTTATGGCACCAGTCACCTGAGTCATAAAGTTAAATTACTCTTCTACTATTTAGGATCCTATCCAGAGAGAAACAAACCTTATAAACAATCCCCCCCATCAAAACCTCAGCCAAGTTTTCACAGCTTGGTGAGAATAGGAGGAAATGAGAGATGGTCATGCTTTCTTACCCCCCAGTAAACACTCCTGACAATCCATCAAACAGGAAACTTGAAAGAGCCCAAAATCTACAATCCAGTAACAGAAGCCAAAGTCCCAGAGCCTAGCAACTGCTAACACTTTGGGGAAGGACTCTAAGAACACACCCCAACACCTGGATGCTTTGTTTCCCTATAACTATGTTAAACTAGGACAGAGTTTGTGCAGTTCCCCTTGAGGGCAGCCTGTTCATCGATCCACCAGAGCTACCATTATGTAACTATACAACTGTGAGACCAGGCTAACAGGGCTCCAGACTGGCTGGAATGAATCTAGAGAAGGAAAAGGTGAAGGTCCAAAATGATTATTTAATGGGAAAGAGGCTTCCGGAACCTTGGAGCTGGAATTGTCTTACCGTGTGCCAATCAATACAAATCGCACTAAGACCATCTGCCTGGCACACCATCAGGTTCCGTAAACATGTGGTGAATAAATGAATGAGGAAGGAAATGAATTGACCTCTCTTAGTTTCATAAAATATCTTTTGGAGCCATAATGCCTTTGTTGAGTAACTTAAGCAAAATGAAGAAAAAGCGAAGAAATGAAGTGCAGAAAGTCAGGCAGAGTAAGTATGTTTCGTATAAAATGACTGAGCTGGCCCCAGTGGCTATACCTGTAATCCTAGTTACTCAGAAGGCTGAGGGTCCCGGTTTGAAACCAGGCCAGGAAAGAAACTCCCTGAGACTCTTATCTCCAATTAACCAGCAGAAAACCAGAAGTGGTGCTGTGGCTCAAAGTGCTTAGAGATCTAAGCCTTGAGCAAAAGAGCTCAGGGACAATGTCCAGGCCCTGAGTTCAAGCCCCAGTACCAGCACCAAACACATAAAACAAAACAAAAAAAAAGGAACATGGCCAAGATCTAAAGAAAAATGTAAATAAATAACTGAAAAGGCTGGTTTGATTTTTAACAACTGTGAGGTCATTCTGACCCCAGAAATAAGTGACTAGGACTATTATTTTATGTCTTAGAGGCCCCTGAGCAATGTTGTATTGTTGTTAATATTTTTTTCAGTGCTAGCGATCCTACCCAGGGCCTCGTGTATGCCAGGGAAGAACTTTACCACTGAACAACCCAGACTTGGTTTTTCTTTCATACAGGTTCTTACGATGTAGCTGAGGCCAGCTGGGAGTATAAGTTTGCACTACCACACCCAGCAGAAATTGGTGACTGCTTGCTCCACACTCATGACAAGTATTCAAGGGAGGATTGAGTGAGGAAATCTCTTCTGGACTTTTTATTGCTGCAATAATTACAGCAAACTGGAATTTTACTCTTTGCTTAACACAAGTATAAGATGACTCATTCTCTGCCAACCTCCTCTTGAAGATTTGACTCCTTAAGCATTTCTTCAAAATTGATGCATTATTGTTTCATCAAGAAAAAGGACTGGACTTTCTGAGTTTTCACTGAAGAACACTTTAGAAAAAAATTATCTCTAGGCTGAAAATGTAGCTAATTGAATGACCCCAATTCTTGTTTCCCTGAAATTAATCCTTTCAGCTTTTCTTCAGTTTTTCTTATGCTTCTCAGTTAAGGCCACACATATTCCTACCGGTAACAAGCTCATACTCACACACGTGCACATCACCTTGAAATATGGATACTGGAGCTAACTGGTGCCATCTTAGCATCTTGGCAGAGGGTGGAGGATCACACATGCACTCCCAAGTGATAGACATGACTGAATTCCTAGAAGCAGATAGGTGGAGACTTGGACAATAGTCCTGGACCAGCCAGACCTGTACCATGAACTCATGAGACTCTTTGAACTCTGGAGCTTCCTGTGACCCTGCTCCCTGACCACGACTGTATTTAGGCCCTACCACCTCCACCGCCATTTTGTACCATGTCTAGTGACCCCTGGCTCTCCTCAGGCATCTTGTTTATCTCTCCATTAGAGTTGATCTGGTTTGTTGAGATCTTTTCTCTGCTCTTTTTTTACTAGCCTCATGGCTCAGTTTCCTAACAGTATTAACTGTATTCAAGGCTGCAGGTTTTGGGGAGACATGTGTCTGCTCACAGTCACTGACTTTCTAATAAAGAGTCTGGATTCAACCTCTCAAATATGGCTTCTCTGTATCTAGCAATCAAATTCCCATCTAACAACCTACACACTCATACATACTCGCATATACACTCACGTGTAAACATATACATTTTGCATATATGCTCACTCATAGAAATACACATACATACTTACATAAACATATACACTCATATATTCACATACACACCTACACATATATACACTCAGTCAAAATTCTTTCTCAAGAGCAGTTTAAAAACATTATTGCTGGGCTGTGAAGGTGGCTCAGTGGTAGAGCACTTGCCTTGCATGCATAAGGCCCTAGGTTCGATTCCTCAGCACCACATAAGCAGAAAAAAAAGCCGGAAGTGGTGCTGTGGTTCAAGTGGTAGAACGCTAGCCTTGAGCTGAAGAGCTGAGGGACAGCATCCAGGCCCAGAGTTCAGGCCCACAACCAAACCCAAAAAAAAAAATTATTGCTAATTAGAGGAGGAAGAGGAGGAGGAAAAGAAAAAGAAGGAGGAGGAAGATGGCAAGGCAGAGGAAGACAAGGAGGAAGAGAAAGAGAATTTGGGGGAATTGAAGTTATATATCAATCAAGCATTCTTTCATTCACCAAATATGTCCTGAGTACCAATACTATGCTCCACACTCCACATCCGGGCAAGCACAGGAGGTGACTGGCACCCCTCATGCCAGAGTCTCATATCACAGATCTTACAGACATTGTTCATATAAAATCAGAAATAATGCCAGAGTAGGGAAGTGGGAGAAAATTACAGAGGGTGTCACACTGTTCAAAAAGAAATGTACTCATTACGTTACCTATGTAACTGTAACTCCTCTGTACATCACCTTACAATAAAACATAAATAGATAGATAGATAGATAGATATAGATAGATAGATAGATAGATAGATAGATAGATAGATAGATAGATAGATAGATAGATAGATAGATGCAATATGGTCTTTGAATAGGGAAAGGGACAAAAAAGATTGAAAACATGGGAATTGAAGCAGATACCATCAGACCATAAATACTGTATTAACTGTACTCTCAGACTAATTAAAAATGGTGACATGGGGCTGGGAAGGTGGCTCAGTGGTAGAGCGCTTGCCTTGCATGCCTGAGGCCCTGGGTTCGAATCCTCAGCACCACATAAGCAAAAAAGCCGGAAGTGGCGCTGTGGCTCAAGTGGTAGAGTGCTAGCCTTGAGCTGAAGAGCTGAGGGACAGTGCCCAGGCCCAGAGTTCAAGGCCCCACAACTGGACCCAAAAAAATAAAAAATTAAAAAAAAAATGGTGACATGCTCAGATTTACACATAAGCCTGACAGCAATGTGGAACGGTGGAGAGGGTCCCGTGCGGGGACTGAGAACTTACCAGGCACACAAGAGAATGAGTAGATACATACCTGATTTCAAAAAAATTTACTGTGAGTAGGTAAAATTTTCTTCATTACACAAGAGGTTATTGGCGTTCTAAGACATTAAATTGAAGCTATTTAGAAACTAATGTGATCTCCGGGCACTGGTGGCTCATGCCTGTAATCCTAGCTACTTAGGAGGCTGAGATCTGAGGATCGCAGTTCAAAGCCAGCCCGGGGCAGGAAAGTCCATAAAACTTTTATCGCCAATAAACCACTCAGAAAACTGGAAGTGGCGCTGTGGCTCAAGCGGTAGAGTGCTCACCTTGAGCTGAAGAGCTGAGGGACAGTGTTCAAGCCCAGAGTTCAAGCCCACAACCTACCAAAAAAAAAAGAAAGAAAGAAAGAAAGAAAGAAAGAAACTAATGTCCATTTGATACAGGAAAGAGAAATGCAAAGAATTCAGGGAAAAGGAGGAAGATAGAGCAATTGGGAAACACATCCAGTTTCTTAACTTTCTTGAGCCAGCAAAGCAAGTCAAGCCCATTACTGAGCTAGGCAAAACAGAGGATTGCCAGGTTTTGGTGAAGAGAAAGATGGTTCATTGGTGAATCTATTTGAGGAAAGTGTTGACCTGTTGAGTGTGGGTCAGAGTTAACTGTCAATCAGTCTAAATCCCAAGAAAGAACATCTGATCCGAGCCACCCCACACAGACCGCACCTACAAATGTGCAACTACCACCATAGAACTGACCCTAGACCCAGCACATATGATGGAAAGCAAGTGAACTCGAGTCAGAACCCTGGGGCACCTGCATCTTAAAGAATGAGCAAAGGGAAATTGAAATTGAAAACAAGCAGCCAGAGAAATAAACAAAGTACATCGGACACAGCTGCAAGTTTAAAAAAATTATGTATATAAGAAAGAAAAAGGCATGTTTTAAGTAGGATATAATCAACACCATCAAAACTTACAGGGAGGTAAGGCACATGAAATACTCATTGTGTTTAACAATGACAAAGTCTGGGTGACCTTGTGTGAAACGATTTCAAGGAAATGGTGGGAGAAATCCAAGCACAATGCATTGAGGGGTGGCAAGGGGGTGAGGAAATCAAAGGGGGTGCTCACACATTTCCATGGTCCACATACACAAGTCAAGGAGGAGCTGGCATGCTCAGAGGATTCCACCCCCCAATATAGCATCTGCTTAAAACCCACACAAGGGGACAATGAAGGGAGGATTCAAAATTGGAATGTCACCTCCCCCTGTGGGATTAAGAGAAGTAAGGGATGGTAGATGTGGAAATGCTAGCACAATGCCTGGCACACAAGAAGCACTTTGGGATCATTGGCTATTGTTCCTAGTAGAATCCTCGGAACTAAGGTGCTGCCCACAGGTTTACTTCAATAGCACTCATGCCAAGATTAGGAACAGAGCCGTTACCTAGCTTTTCATCTTCATAGCGGCAGATGAAGTAGCCAAAAAATACACTTACATCCTGAAAACACTGCTTCCAAGAGAAAAAAAAATGAAAAGACTATAGCGTATCATGTTTTCATATATTAACCTGATTACCTGTTACAAGTGATAACCAGTATCCTTTAATGAAAGAGTGTGTGTTTTATAGAGCACATGTCATCAATATCTATTGAAGCAGGATCTGTTGACCAACTGAGAATCTATATAATGATCTGGCCATTCTTTTCTCTCTTGAGCTTGGGCTATCTTTCTCTCCATGCCTTGAAAACCCCTATCTCTCAATTTTCTTTTTAGGTAAGACTAAGTTTTTCTTATTAGTCACACTTGTTTTCCAATAAACAAAATTCAGCTGAATAGAAAGGATGCTAGACTTTTTAGCTTGCAAAATCCATATGGAAAGGATTGTGTCCATTTAGAAGCAGATCTAAATTTAAGACACAGTCTTATCAATTTCTAGTATAATCTGGACTCCCAACCATCTACACCTTAGTAGTGATGCAAATTTTGAAAAGAAATAATAAAACACAGCTAGCTCCTAAGGACAGGCTTGGAAGTCTGCAGAAAAAGGAATCTTTTCAATGTGCATTCAAATATTTAAATTATATTATTAGCCTCTCTACCTAAGATTTATGTCTTCAGAATTTTATTGTGAGTATTTGACAAAAGGGAAGTAGAGGCAAACAATTAAAGCTTTCCTCAAAGTGAGAGTCACCATGGAAACAAAAATGGAAAACCAGTTACAGGACTGACTTAGATCTATCTCCCTGAATGTTTTCTCTCATTAATTCTTGCTGTTTTCTGATGGTTTTTCTTGCTTCGGTAAATTGACTGACCTTGAGGTACTCATGTCTCCATGAAAGTCTATATACTACTATATAATACTACTATAACTAGTACTATATACATAATATACAATGTATATGTAATACTAGATGTAGTCTTATGATGACAATAATTATGTAATGAGCATATAATTTAAGCCAACTATAATGGTACTTTATGTGCATTGTCTTTTTATTATTTATTATACAAATAAAATGGGGGGAAATCCATTTTTGTGAGTTCATGTAACTTACTAAATCTATAAGCACCTGAAATACAACAAATGTGCCTTAAATATGACTGGAGTGTGTGTGTGTGTGTGTGTGTGTGTGTGTGTGTGTGTGTGTGTGTGTGTGTGTGTGTGTGTGTCAGTCCTTGGGTTTGATCTCAGGGACTTTTTCACTCAAGGCAAGAACACTACCACTTGAGCCACAGTTCCACTTCCAGCTTTTTGGTAGTTAACTGGAGATAAGTGTCTCATGGACTCTCCTGTGCAGGCTGGCTTCCAACAGTAATTGTCAGATCTCAACCTCCTGAGTAGCTAGGATTACAGATGTGAACCACCCTCCCCAGCAAATATGACTGCTCTTAGGTCAGTTCACACATCCATCCTAAAGAAGTCATTCATTTTGATTAACAGATGTCAAAACTAATAATTAGAAAGGTAAGCCACTTGTCTAGGGCTTGAATAAGCTAATAGGTGACAGAATAAAAATTACCTCCCAGGTGAATGCCACACTAGTCATTACATTCTATTTTAAAATAGGAGAGATCTAAGAAACTCACTAAATAAAATGAGTAAGGTTCCCAGAGCTGACTTACAGGCCTTGTCCATGCTAACTTGATTTTCCCCCCAACTATTCAGTGTACTTTTCAGTACATTATAAAGCCAAGGTGCTAAATATTTGGTTTTAAAAGACATAAAATGACCTTTCAGATTGAACCTCTTGACCTAGATTCACCAATTGTTCAACTTCAAGTCAAGAAAAGTAACCAGGGAATCTTTGGAAAGAGACAGAAACCAAATAACACAAAGCTGCATTCTGAAGGTTTTCTCCACCCTCAAATCCTGTCATCACAAAGATGATTCATGATAGTTTTGTTTCTTTATAAGTTAAAAAAAGAAAACTGTAACTCAGCAAACCCTGTTTGGCTATTTAAACTACCAACTGGCAATAGTTTGAGAATAAATTAGTTTTTTAATATTTTTTATTGTAAAAGATATTGTATAGAGGGGTTACAGTTACATGAGTAAGGTAATGAGTACATTTTCTATCGAGCATTGTTAGCCCCTCCTTTGTTTTTTCCCCTACTATCCCCTCCCTCCCTACCTCCCCAACTTTTCTCTACCTCCCCCCTCCACCCCCCAAGTTGTAAAGTTCGTTTTCAACATAGTGTCTTATACATCTCATTATTACAATGGGTCAACCTGTGTCCTTGTTTCAGCATTTTATTTCCCGCCCCCTCCCCAAATTAGAAAAATGTATATACAAGATGCAGGGTGCCAGAATCAAATACAGTCACACAGGGGTTATACCAGGGGAGAAGAATATGCAAAAAAAAATCACATAGTATTAAAAAAACAACAACAACAAAGAAAGAAATCTCTTGGGTCCCTATCTTGGGTAAATTAGTTTTTATTACAAACAAGAGTCTAATATTTGGAGCTGGAAATGGGAATCTTCTGAACACAATATATTTTTTAAAGATAGTCTAGACTTTAGTAATATTGGTATAGTAATAACAGTAACTACGCATCTTTTTAAATAAGATACACCATACATTATGTTTACATGCACTTAGTTATATGTATGCCCCTTGAGGAAACACCATTCTGCCTATAAATTAACCCTAACACTCTTGTCTCCAAACAAACAGAGCCACTTCACTTGAGAGTACCTTTACTTTTCCTGCATAAGTATTAATTCTTCTTACTTTACGGCTATATTTTCCATTTCTAATATATTTCCACTTTCTCCCCAAATTCTGCTACCAACAACAGAAACTGATAAATAGAGAGAATTCCAAATGCATTCACTTTACAGAAAATACTAAGAGTATAGTCATAGTTGAAATACATGGGTTTGATGGAGAGGAAACTAAGTCTCTGTCATTCAATATTTCCAAAGATGGTTATAACAAGAAAACAGGAACACAGCATGAACTATGAAAAAGCCAATAAACACAAATCACCATCCACCATTCCATAAGAGAAATCAAGATCTATTTAATAAAACAGGGGAGCTTAGCTCTTCCTCTCCTGGCAACTGTGTGTTAAAGGATTCAAACAAACCATCTGGTGGCAATGCTTTGCCTACAGTTAGAGCTACTGATTCTGTTCAAATGTCCTACTCCTAACTCTCCCTCCCAGCTCCAACCCATCCCCAGCACCTATGCTGCTCCACTGTTGAGCAGTTGGGATGAGGAAGGAAGATGATGGTAGATGAAGGAAGATTTCCACTAGATGAAGGAAGATTTCCACTAGAATTTTTCAAAGTGATCCTTGTAGAGCCTTTATAGAATCCAAGTGAACATGGACTCGACATAGAAGTTTCCCTCATTCTAGAAGTCTCTCTATAGAAGATTGTTGCTCAAAATATTGTCTCTCACCAGCTGCCCGTGGCTCATGCCTGTAATTCTAGATACTGCAGGTTGTGGTTCAAAGCCAGCCCAGGCAGGAAAGTATCTGAGACTCCTATCATCAATTAGATCCCAGAAAAAGTCAGAAGTGGCATAATGCCTGAAGTGGTAGAGTGCTAGCTTTGAAAAATAGGAGCTTATGGAAAGCGTCCAGGCCCAGAGTTTAAGCCTCAAAATTTGGGGTGGGAGGAAGTCTTGGGAGCAAACTCAGCAAGAGAATTAGCTCATACCTGTGATCCTAGCTACTCAGGATTCTGAGACCTGAGGGTCATGGTTTAAAGCCAGCCTGAGCAGAAAAGAACATGGCACTCTTATCTTCAATAAACTACTCAGAAAAGTCTGGAAGTAGTGCAGTGGCTTAAGTGATACAGTGCCAGCCTTGAGCAAAGAAGCTCATAGACAGTGCCCAAATCCTGATTTCAAACCCCAGGTCTGGTACAAGCAATCAATCAATCAACTAATAAGAATTCATGTAACTCAGGGGAAAATTCAGGTTGAGGTGAATAGTACAGACACATTTGTTACAAAAAGGTACTCAATTAGCATATTTTTAAAAAAAAGAGTCAAAACTGACTGAGTTATAAAACTTTCCAATCCAAAATGATCCTTCTCCAGTGTAAGCTAATGGTACCTGTTCCCTAATATTCCTCTTGTTAATTCTTCCTTTGTTCATGAGGCTGGTTCTTGCTATATAGCTAGGGTTGGCCTCAAATTTGTGGTCCTCCTGCTTTGGCTTCCTGAAATTCTGAAATTATATACAGACCCACACTATTACACCCAACTTATCTAATATTCTTTGACTAATTATATATAGCCTCATCATGTATGTTATATGCTTACACTGCTGATTACTTGGCTACTGTAGTGTTGACTCATATACTTATTCTTCACAAGTTTCCATCTTAATTCCTAGTTATATGAAAAGGTCTCTGAGGACCCAGGGCAGTAATCATCACTCTAATCCTAGTAGCTCCAGAACTGTTCCCTTCATGTGACTCAGCAATGAAGAGAGATTAATGATTGATCATTAATGATTGATGATTAATAACTTCTGTCCATAGTTCAACATATGAAATGATATTGCTCTGGCTAGAAGAAGTGTATTTTTACAGACTATAATCCTAAAAAATAGTACCATGACTTTGTGTTTTAGGTTGCCTGGGATTCCATTACTTATTTCATGACCTTGGTTCTGTTCTTTAACCTCCCTGTGTTTTCCTTTGTACAAAATAAAGACAATCACAGTACCTTTATCAGAGGACCATTCTGACTATAAAATATAATAAAAAATAAGTTGGCAGAGAAGGGTCCATGAGACTTCTAGGATAGTAAATAAAGATGCACAGCTAGACATAAAAATATATTTTCTTGTAGGATTCAAATCACTCTTGGTATCAAAGTAAACTGAGCTCTTGACACCTCAGTCCAATAAAGTAGGAATGTCCTTCATTTTCACACACTGCACACAATCCACATATGGGAGAGTGACACATAGATCACAATGGGCCCCTTGTCTTGGACAATACTTGACAAGAAACCAAGCACAACATCAGCTTTCCATGTCACCTTTCCAGTTTCTCATCTGAGCAAGCAGGTTGGAAGGCATTCCTGGCAGGTTTGCTTTTTCTCCTACATCTTCACACACAAAAAAAAAGCCAAAAGAGGAAAGAAAAAAAAAAGCACAGATGGTCTTTATCTCTCCCGCCTAGCATCAGTGCGTCCTAGAATCTCTCTTGGCATAGATGCACCATTGCCTTGGGCCCAGGGGGAAAAAAAGAGCAATAAACGAGAACAAGCAATGTAAAGAAGAAGAAGAAGAATGTGTTTGCAGTAACTACACACACACACACACACACACACACACACACACACACACACACACACACACACACACACACCCTTCCGTTTGGTACATATCACTAGCCTGGCCATCCAGTGATATGAGTCAGGAGTTATCTTTTCTCTCTCTAGCATAATAAGGCCAGAAGATAACAAAGGAAAGTATCTAACAATAGTTAAATGACCACTGCTGACAGAAGATTGCAGCAGGGCTGGGGGGGGGGGGGGCTGAAGGGGCTCCAAGATAGAACTCTTGTCTTCGTAGGCTCTGCATAAATTAATTAATTAAGCATATGAAACAAATGATGGCTGCAGATAAGGTTTATGTCTGGGGACTTTTTCATATTATTCACTCATGCCTGCTTTTCCAGAAGACTCTGGGAACAGAGCACCTGCATTATCTCTGCCTCCAGATTGAAGTGGTCCGTATATCTCTTGCAAACCACTACAGTGGTCTTCCTGGATCCCATTTCATCTACTCCATAATTCTATACTCCCATGTCAGGTTTATTACTTTTCACCCCATCCCACTTTTGGTTGTTATTATTTCATAAGATTTACATTCTTCTATTATACATCATAGTGCTGAGTGCATATATCTCTTGCAATAAGCTTTAAATAAGAGAAACGACTCATCTTAAACAATCTTCGTTCATTACTTCAAAAATTCCTCATGCAAGCCAAGCATGGTATAGCATACATGTAATTCCAGCTCTGGGGAGCTGAAGCAAGAGGTTCAAGAGTCTGAGGCCAGCCTGGACTAGTCAGACCCTACCTGCAACAAAACAACAACAAAAAAAAATGTCTCAGAAATATATGTGATGAACACTACACCAGCCCCTTGAGAGATTACTCAAGTCATTTCCTTCCATTTCTTTAAAATATGTTAGGGAGGAGAGGAAATCAGAAGATGGGACAGCCAAATAAATAGAAAACTGCAGGACATTTAAAATTATATACATATTGTAATATAATAGCAATTTTTTATGTTTACTTATATGATCACATAGATGGGTCTCCTACTGAACTCCTGGGCAGAACAAGAAAGATTTCTCAGAAGAAATAAAGTCTAAAGTAATACCTGAGCATTAGCAGGTGTGATGAAGGCAAAGATAAAGCTTGAGAAATATATAGAGATCATGTGATAAAATGTCCTTTTTGCCATATAAAAGCATTTGAAGTGGGCTGGGAAGGTGGCTCAGTGGTAGAGTGCTTGCCTTCCATACGTGAGGCCCTGGGTTCAATTCCTCAGCACCACATAAAAAGAAAAAGCCAGAAGTGGCACTGTGGCTCAAGTGGTAGAGTACTAGCCTTGAGCTGAAGAGCTGAGGGACAGTGCCCAGGCCCAGAGTTCAGGCCCCACAACCATCAAAAAACAAAAAACAAAAAAAGCATCTGAAATGTGAGGACTAGAGTACAGTTCAAATATAAGTTATTTGCCTAGTGAGATGCCCTAGGTTTGGTTCCCAGCACTGAAAGAAATAAGCTTTTTTTTAGTTTATCTAGAAGGGATTAGATAGTTTTCATAGGATAAGTGATATGATTACTTTTAGACTTTAAAATGAACAAAATGTTTGTGGAACCCATGTTCATTTCACTAGTATAATAATATTTCAGGGATTCAAAAACTAGAGAAACCAGTCAGTATTGCATGTAATGTCCCAGAAAGATTTTTTCTGTGGGTTTTGGGGTGTGTGTGTGTGTGTGTGTGTGAGAGAGAGAGAGAGAGAGAGAGAGAGAGAGAGAGAGAGAGAGAGAGAGAGAGAGAGAGAGAGAGAGAGAGCGCACCATGAAGCTGGAACTCAGGCCTGGACACTATCTCAGCATTTTTGCTCCAGACTGGTACTCTATCACTTTAGCAAGACTTCCACTTTGGCTTCTCTTAGGAGGGCATTCATTAAGTAAAAGAGTCTCATGGGCTTTCCTGCTTGAGCTGGCTTCAAACAATGATCCTCAGATCTCTGAATAGCTAGGGTTACCGGTGTAAGCCACTAGTACCTACCCCAGAAAAGTTTGATACATACTTTAACTGGGCTTCTTAAAAATGTGTGTTTGGGAAGTGGCACTGTGGCTCAGGTGGTAGAGTGCTAGCCCTGAGCTGAAGAGCTGAGGGACAGTACCCAGGCCCAGAGTTCAAGCCCTATGACATTACAGGATAGAAAAGGAGAAACCCTAGGTCTCCTTGGCACAGAATGAAATTTTCTTAATAGAGACCCAGAAACACAACAAATCAAAGAAAGGTTGAACAAATGGGATTGCATGAAATTGCAGAGCTTCCGCATGGCAAAGGACATAGCTAGCAAAACCAATAGAAAGCCCATGGAGTGGGAAAAGATCTTCACTAGCCATACAACGGACAAGGGTCTCATATCTAAAATATACCTGGAACTCAAAAAATTAAATCCCCCAACAACAAATCCTCAAAGAAACAACTGCCCAATAAATAAGTGGGCTAAAGACTTCAAGAGAAACTTCTCTGAAGAGGAAAGAAGGATGGCCAATAGACACATGCAGAAATGCTCAACCTCTCTAGCCATAAAAGAAATGCAAATCAAAACAACATTGAGATACCACCTCACCCCAGTTAGAATGGCTAGAAGCAAGAACTCTAATAACAACAGATGCTGGAGGGGATGTGGACAGAAGGGAACCCTACTGCATTGTTGGTGGGAGTGTAAACTTGTTCAACCACTTTGGAAAGCAATATGGAGGTTCCTCAAAAGACTCCACATAGAGCTCCCTGATGACCCAGCAATCCCACTTTTGGGCATTTACCCAAATGATCACAAACAAGACCATACTAAAGCTACCAGCACAACTATGTTTATTGCAGCATTATTTACCATAGCTAAGATATGGAACCAACCCAGATGCCCCTCAGTAGATGAATGGATCAAGGAAGTGTGGTATATATACACAATGGAATTCTATGCCTCCATCAGAAAGAATGACATTGCCCCGTTTGTTAGGAAATGGAAAGACTTGGAAAAATTATATTAAGTGAAGTAAGCCAGACCCAAAGAAACATAGGTCCCATGCTTTCCCTTATTTGCAATAACTAGTACATGTCTGAGACAAGCAGAAAAGGTCAGATAAGTTGATGTTAGGCAAAATGAACCCCAAGATAAGGACTCAAATGTTTTTTCTCTCTTGCTATTGTTTCTAACATATTTATAAGATGATTTCTTTGTTGCTTTGTATGTCCCTCCCCCACGGTATAACCCCTGTTTCCACTGTATTTGATGTTGGTGGAGGGGAAGGGCAAAAACAAATCGTTTAAATAGGGATACAGGTGGACCCATTACAACAATGAGATGTACAAGTCGTTACATTGAAAATTGAACTTTACAACTTTGGTGGGAAGGGGGGGGCGAAGGGGGAGGGGGGGTGTGCGGGAGATGGAAAGGGATGGGAAGGGGAAACAAAGGAGGAGGCAACGATGTTTGATAAGAAATGTACTCATTATCTTGCCCATGTAATTGTAACCCCTCTGTACGGTATTTTCACAATAAAATGTGTGTATGTGAGTGAGTGAGTGTGTGTGTGTGTGTGTGTGTGTGTGTGTGTGTGTGTGTGTGTTTGGCAGATGAGATAGAGTTGAAGGAGCACATTATATTTATAAATGACATTGTCAATTTTTGTCCTTGATAAAATTTTGCCCATGGTAAAATTGATGCTAATTTTTTTCCATGTGGAACAAATGAAAACATAAATAAACAAAGAGAATGAATAATCCAAGGAAGAGAAGGATCTAGTCAGAGGCAGGATGAGTCCCAGAAGATAATGACGTCAGATATGACTGAGCAAGAAGATCACAGGAGAGCCGCTGCATCAGGTGTGGAGAGGGCAGTCAGCGCAAGAGAGCAGGGCCTCCCATGCCAGGCTCAAGATTAGCACTGCGCAATACTTCTGGAGAACTTTTAAAAGAAGGAATACTCCACTGCTTTAAGAAGACTGACTATAAATTTAAAGGGGTTAAAAACAGGGTGTAGGTACCATGGTGATCGCAGGAAAGGGTGGTAAAAGAAAAAAAAATATGAAGTAGGAGAGAGTTGCACAATACTGAGGGCACAAAAGAGTTGGTAGAAAGAAGCCCCAACGAAGACAGGAAGCAGAGGTGCCTTCCCCTGCCAGCCCACTACCTCTTCCATGGTCCCCACTCTATAGGGGAGCTTGCCATTCAAAGAATGAAGACCTTTCCTTTCATCAGACCATTTAACTAGTGTCTCCACGTACAAGAACCTGAAGAGAAGGTACTTGAGGAGAAAAAAATAATAATAAAGGAATGAGAAAGGAGCAGGTGAACAAACAAAAGGCATAACCTTCCGTCTGCTGGATTAACCATTGACACTGGAGCTTCGTTTTTTGTTTTCTAGAAACTTCCTTAGACCAGTCAGTTATAAAGGATTCACGGGCCCGTTCAGCTTCCTTTCTTTCTGCTCTTTAGGTAACTTCTTCTATTTCACTTTTTGAATCTTTAGTAGCAATGAGAAAGAAAATAATAAATTGAATTTTTGTACTGTCTTTCACGTGAGCCCAAGTCTCTCTGTTTTCCCAAAGCAACAAGTTAATAGTGTTTAGGAATATTGAAAACAAGATTTAAATTTTTTCCAGAATTATCTAACAGATTTCCAGAGTTAAGTAGTATATTGTCTGAGAAGCTAGCCTAATAAATATCACAATGTCTTCAGTAGCTAGGTCTTATAGAAAATTTCAGAAACTCCTGCTTCATAGAAACAACTTCTACTTTCTCAACATTTTTTACAGTCAGAAAATTAGGTTTCTCACACCAGTCTGAATTTTATTTACATGCAGGTAAAGAGATGAACTTATGTTCTTTCAAGTATAAAGATATTAAAGGCCTTAAATTTTATTTCAATGGTGACCGTTTTAAGCTAGAGCAGATAAGAATGTCTTGGCTCAAATACATTAATTACCAGCAAATCAATGGATTCGTCTCGGTTAGCAGTTCATTTGTCATCATTTATGCAGTGATTATTGCTTTCATTAAGACATCTTAGAACTTCAAATAGCTGTTAGCCCTGATTAAAGTGGAGCGCTTTCCTTGGCTTTCCTTTGTTTCGAAGATAATTATGGGTTTCTTCATCTCTTTTTTGATGCCCACAGAGGTCATAATGAGAATAGTTGCAGATGCAAAGTTAAGAATGAGAACGTGTCAGCAAACATATAATTTACCTATCAAGTTAATCCTACCTGCTGATATACAATCATACTTAGTAGCATTAGGGTTACTGCTAACAAGCATAACCAATCTTCCTAAATAGTTTAGGTACAAAGATGGCTTGGAGGGTCTTTGGCCCTTTAAAGTTCACCTCCAGACACTGCAAGATAAGAATAGCACTTCAGTGAAACCAGCATGGGAGCTACAGATATGCAACTTAAAAGTCTCTAAGCTTGTTTCCAAGCATGTGACTGACTCGATGTATGTAAAGATACTGGAGTCCACACAGTTGTTTTCATCTACTTGGCAAGAAGACAACACAAGAACCCCCAAAACTTTTAGGAATATATGAGCTTTATTTTCTAAAATGTCAATATAATTTCTGAGCACTTCAGTTGTCCCAACTATCATTTAACCAACTAACTATAATGAATGATCTGCCTGCCAGAACTATTTAACCAACTAACTATAATGAATGATCTGCCTGCCAGAACTGCAGCCACACACAGTTCACAGAAAAGCCTGCGGAAGAGGAAGAATCCATAAAGCCTTCTAGGTCAAAGACAGCTGGCTTCTGATATCCAGAGCATCAGAAGTTCTCTTTCTCAAGTCCTGTACATTTCAACTGAGGTCAGATATTATTAAGAAAAATAACAACCTACATGTAATGTTCTTGGGATGGAGTACAGGTGATTAAAATGTCCCGAAGCATAACCCAAAATCAGATTCATTGGAGAATACTCTATTTCCAAGAACAGAATATTGTTAGACAGAATTTCCCAAACACCTGGAGCCACGAAGACTTCGTGTAACCATCCTTTCCCCAAAGTAACAAAGCATATGGAAAACATCATTCTCTCAGTCATCAATCAAACATGGATGGAGGTAGCACTGATTTAACTTAAGGCTTCCTGCATCTTCTACCCCATCCCATCCCAACCCACCCTACCCCAGACACCCCTGTAGTACTGGGGAATGCAATCCAGGTATCACCAGCCATGGAACAGGTATGCTTTTCAGTTACACTTAGGTAGTCTTCAGCTGTACCTAAAGCCAAGATATTATTGCAGGAGATTCAGATAGAGATAGATAGATAGATAGATAGATAGATAGATAGATAGATAGATAGATAGATAGATAGATAGATAGATAGATAGATAGATAGATAGATACTGTTGTTAAAGGCAAGATATTATTGCAAGAGATGCCGACATAGATACATATATTATAACTGCTATGGGTCCTCATATATACGTGTGAATCCTTATACATATGTGTATATATACATGTGTCCTCTAATGAGTCCAATGTATTTGAGTAGAGTATATATGCATAGATACATAGATACACACACAGATAGATATGCACGTATTTTTTTCAGATTGAATGAATTTGACCTTACAGATAGCAAGAAACAACACTTCAAACCCCATCCTCCCTCCCGCCCAAGTGAACCACCACCCTGATCGGGTGGTCCTCAGTTTCCCCCGGTAGAATCTGCCCTTCCCCTCTAACCTTCACGTACTATCCACCAGGGCTGGTTTTTAGCCGCCCATCCACCCAGGGAAGGTGTCTGAATCTGCACAGAGTTAAGTGAGCCGCTATCTTCCTGGGAAGATTTAAATACACCCTTCCTGCCTAAAACTCGTGTGTGGAGATTGCCTGCCGCCCTCGATTATTTCGTAGCCTTAATAATAATAGTAATAATAATAGTAGTAATAATAATAAATCTTTCAAGCCCAGCCTGTGCCTGCTGAGCTGGTGGAGACACGAACAGCAGCCTTTTGCCACCTGTCCCTTAACTCCAGTCCTTCAGCCCCCACTGGCTCGCCAGGGAAAATCAGTTCCACTGTAGCTTCGAACTGGGGGAGAAAAGAGCATCATGAAATCCATGAGCCGGTCCGGCGTGGAAATCAATCCGTAACCCAGCTGGTAGGCGTGGAAGGCTCCCACCGCCCGCGCGCCCCACAGGGCCCCGGGTCGTACCTGGTTGAAGTGCAGATGGCCCAGCTCCAAGGCGCCCCTGTGGGGCGCAGATCCCAGCTGCTCCAGCAGGAGCCCGAGCTGCGGCGCCGACAGGCTCCGATTGGCACCGAACAAGCTCAGCACGTCGTCGCTGAAGACCAGCCCGGTCCCCTCGGCCGCCCCTCCGAGGCCGGTGGCCGCCAGCAGCAGGAGCCCGGCCACTGCCCCGCCCGGAGCCATCCTGGACTCCTCGCAGCCCCTCGAGGGCGCACGGATCACGCAGCCGGCGTCCGCAGCGCCCCGCGCAGGTGTTGGGGGCGTCGGTGCCCGCGGGTGCGCCCGTGCGAGTTAGCGTGGCCCGGGCCACCCCCGGTCCTCCGCTGCCTTCCAGACGCCAGCAGCCTGACACCCCGAGGACATGGAAGGCGTTGCGCTGCCCGAGAGAGCGAGCGATAGGCAGCGTGGCCCCTCTAGGCCTCCTGCAGAGCCTGAGATAAAAAAAAGGGGGGACAAAAAAAAGGGAGGGGAGGAGGGACAGAGATAAAGGCCAGCGGCCACCAGCTGGCCAGCCCCAGGAGCACTGTGTGGGCTACAAGCTCCAACTCCCGATCCGGGCCCGGGGCCAGCTGTCTGGGAGCCGGGGTGACCCAAGCTCCTTCCGGATAGAGAGCCCCAACCTGCGCCTCTCTTTTAAGAGCGAACCCCACACTGACGACAGAACCCTACCTCCTCTTCCTGTCTTTATGCTTTATTCCTTCCGCAGCAGACTTAAAAGGATTCCAGGAGCTTACAGAGGACACCCCCACCGCACCCCCCAACTTCGGAGTCTCCAAGTTTGGGCGTCTAAGTGCCTGATCTTGTCTCTGCGCTTGACAAATGGATAGGAAGGAATCTTCCTCTCTCTCTCTCTCTCTCTCTCTCTCTCTCTCTCTCTCTCTCTCTCTCTCTCTCTCTCTCTCTCTCTCTCTCTCTCTCTCTCTCTCTCTCTCTCTCTCTCTCTCCCCGCTCCCCTCCCCTTCTCTCCCTCCTCCTTTCTCTCTCCTTCCTCCCCTTCCTCCCTCTCCCTTTTCTTTCTCTCTTCTCCTCTCTTCCTCTTTCTCTCCCTTCTCTCTCTCCCCCTTCCTCTTCTTCTCCCTCTCTTTTCTCTCTCTCTTCCCCTTTCTGTCTTCCTCTCTCAGTCTCTCTTATCTCGATCTCTCAGTCTCTCTCCCTTATCTCTGCTCCCCTGGGAAACTCAGGGATCCGGCCTTGCACCCTTTACAGATAAGAGTAGGGTCTTGTCCCCGCCTCTGTGGCACGTGGTGACACACTCCCCCGGGCTGAGCTCCCGCGCCCGTCCACGCCGGGGCGCAGGCGATCGCTGTCCACCCCGGCCTCGGCGGCGGGACACTCTCCGGGGGGATTACCTACAGGCCACCTGCCCGCGGGGCCTCCGTCCTGATGTGGGTGGTCCACTTGTTTGTTACTTGGGTGCAACCCAACTTCCTGCAATGGAGCCTCCTGCGTTGTCTCCGAGATTAACAGGAATTGCTTTTTTGTCTCACTTCTTAAATTCAGAGGAGAAAGAGGAAATCAAATCAGAGGCCCCGATGGCGGGCTAGCCGAGCCAGCGCTGCCCAAGCCGCCCTTCCTGACGCCTCTCGGGATATCCGCCGATCACAAGGAATGTTTATTTGTTCAGATGAGGATTTAAGAAAAGTTGATTTAGGTGTGAGGTCAACAAGTTTGTGTAAAGTGAATGTGGTGTTTGGGGACAAAGGTTGTGTCTGGTGGATGGGACTGTCCAAAAGTAAAGGGAAACACTGCTTCGCTTTTGGATGGCTAAAAGGGAATTCGGAGAGCTAGTCCAGCCTTTCCTTGAGAGAGTGCACAGGTCCTGAAAGACCAAGTTTAAAAGGAGAAGCTAAATCCAGACAACGGCAAAGAGAATCGAAGTCTCCCCAGGGGAAATGAGGGCCATAACTAACTACAGAAGAAGGGACAGCACAGAGCTCCCAGGAGAGTGGAGAAGCCCTGTCATAGGGAACAGTTTACCAACTTGCTAACTCCAGTGGGCAGAAGGCAGCCTGACCAGGGGCACAGATATCAAGGGGGAGATTTCTGCAGAAGTACCACACTGCCTTAATACAGACATAAATGATTTCTCCATGGCTGAAAGTGATTGGAACCAACAGCAATTGGCTACCTCCATCACAAGTAGTGGCAGCAAATCGCCTGCCTTGAAGGGAGATGTACTAAATGACCTTGAGGATCTGGTCATTTCCGTTTCCAAATCTCTACGTTTGCCAACATTAATCTACAGAATTACAGTGACTGAAAAGGGCCAATATGTCACCTAAGGGCCAGAGGTAAATTGATGTCACAGTTGAGCTTTTAAATCACTCAACTGGTGCAATTCTTCATGGCTTTTATGGGCTTTTTTAAGTGTAACCTGTTGCCACTTTTTCCTCTGGACCTTCATATTTCAAGATGACTTTTGGAAATTAATAAATGCTTTCAAACAGCTCACTTCCATCCAGTGAGTAGCTTGTTATCTGAAACTTGTTGATTATCTGCTGATGTGTTGGATTTCTCAGTGGCTGTCATCAATAATACAGATTTTAAGCAAAGGCTTAAGCCTGTAATCCTAGTTTGTTGGGAGGCAAACATTGGGTGATCAAAGTTCTAACCTAGCCTTGACAAAAAGAAATTCAAGAGACTCCATCTCAACCAATTTCTGGGCATACTAGAATGAACCTATCATCCCAGCTACTGAGAAAGGTCAATGACACTCTCCTACCATTCAAGGGAAGCACCAAGTAGGAGGATCACAGCTCCAGCTAGGACAAAAAGTAAAATAACACCACATAAAGGAGCTAGAGGTATAGCTCAAGTGATAGAGTGTCTGCCTAGCAAGTCTGAGACCCTGAGTTCAGTCCCCAAGACATCCAGTGATAATAATAATAATACAAATTTTATATTGTGGACTTTTTAATATAATTTATTTATGTATCAGTCATGTCAATGCATGTGTGTGTTGTCATTCGATCAACCCTATAAAACAATAAACAATAAAATAAGTAATAATCAACCTGCTTGGTATTTTTTTCAAATATAGTTAACATAATGTAAGCAGAGAGTTAAGTGAACATATTCAGAAGTTTACAAGTTACTACCAAATAAGCAAGACTGATTTCTAGTTGTTTCATTTCAGTAAACCACAATAACAAAAACACTGTTCTGGTAGTTTGGAGGCCCATATAAGCCTTAGTATTACAAATGTAGAGAAAAAGGCTTCCAATTTAAAATATAAGGCGTAATGCAGGCTGGGTGTGGTGGTGCAAGCCTGTAATCCCAGCTACTTGAGAAACCGATGGGAAGATGCATGGCAAAGCCAGCCTGGGCAAAAATGCAAGGGTCTCTGAAAAACAAACAACAGCAAAAAGCTATGAGGGTTTGGCTAGAGTAAGTAGAGTACTTGCCTGACATGCTCGAGACCCTGAATTCAAACTCTAATACCACCAAAACATAAAAAAATTTAAAAAATACAAGTGTATTTTTCTTGGAAATTTGCCTTAAAGATCAAATGGTTTTAAATATTAACAGTAAGGGTAATATGCCAAGAATATTGATCAGAAGTTTTGCAAGATGCTTTTTCTCTTTCTGACTCAGCCTCCTAGGAAACCTAAGAGTCCCCTGAGCTAACCAGGATTCAATTCCACAACCTATAAAATAAAACAATGGGGATGCAAAAGGTCAAAAATCTGTTCTAGTGGGATTTTTTTTTAACTTTCAAATGTCTAATGTTCACATCCTCTATTACCACAACAATATTAACTGTTGAGGAGAGAAATAACAATTTAATTCTCCAGTTGAAAGGACAATTAGTTCATGTCAAATCTTACTTTTCAATTCTAGCATCAATGTTTTCCCAGACCAGATCTTTTTGCTATTATGACAAATAAGGGGGAAATTCACTTTTCAAAATCTTTTTGTGCATGCATTTCCCTGTGGAAAAACAAATAAAGAAATGTGAAAGAAACCATCGACAACCCTTGCTCTTGCTTACCCATTCCCTTCTTTTTCTTCTAGACCTATACTCATTGGGTAGATCATAGCACAACAGTATGGATGACTGAGGAAGGGGAAAAGGGTATCTAAGCAGGAGATAAACACTGTAGGTAATTTCAGCACAAGCAGGATCATGAACATGTCCAGATTGGGGAAGGGACAGAAAAATCAGAGCTGCATCACTAATGCTATAAGGGTATCTACCAGTAACCCAGCACAGCCTACTAGAGCTCAATAATAATGAAGTGAGCATCTTTTTCAGTTGGGTTGAGCTAACAGAGCTCAAGCAGAGTGAAGAGCATCCATGGGTCCCATGGGGAGAAGAGGAGGTTAACCAATATGGAAAACCAAACCCTGAGTGAGCAATGAAGGCCTCCATTCTTGATACTGACCATGCACACGTGGTAAAGAGAGAGAAAGATGACCCCCGAAGAGTCGCAGTGTTGGGTGGCAGACTCTGTACAGTGAGGATGGCAGCCTTGTAGGGGTATCAGCACCCAGAGAAGACTTAGGGAAGGAGATGTCAGCAGAAATGGATTCTACACTGGGAATTTATTAAATGTGTGAGTATATTATAGGCCATAGTGCTCTGGTTTGTTTTTTGTTTTTTTTTACTGTCCCAAAACTAGAATGAATCTGATAGTTTGGGTTAAAATTGAAGTGTTAGTGGGCATCAATATCTAGGGTGTCAATGACTTGGGTGGTGACAACTAGTTTCTAGTATATATAAATACATAAGTGTACATATAGTTGTGAAAAATCATAGCCTTGTTCTTGGCGGAGGGCCTGGAAACAATCATTTAATCGCAATGGTTGTTAAGTAGGCACTGAGTTTGGCTTTAAAATCTTTCTCCACTAAACACGGTCAAAAATACTACAGAAAAGTCTGCTTCCAAGACTGTACATGACAAGATGGTACTGGAATATCCTCTTGTGCTTGGAAAGAAGGAAGTGGGTACAAAGAAGGTAAGACATGTGTACCGGCCAACTGTGGCAACTCAAACCTACCATCTTAGCTAACTGGGAGGCAAAGATCAAAATATCATGTTTCAAGGCCAGTCCTGGAAGAGAAAGAAAGAAGAGAAGAAAGGAAGGAAGGAAGGAAGGAAGGGAGGGAGGGAGGGAGAGAGGGAAGGAAAGAAGGAGGGGGAGAGAGAAGAGGGAGGGAGGGAGAGAGAAAGAGAAAGAAAGAAAGAAAGAAAGAAAGAAAGAAAGAAAGAAAGAAAGAAAGAAAGAAAGAAAGAAAGAAAGAAAGAAAGAGGGGGAAGGAGGGAGCGAGAGAGGGAGAAAGGGAGGGAGGGAAGGAGGGAGAGAGGGAGGGAGGGAAGGATGGAAGGATGGAAGGAGGGAAGGTGGGTGAAGAGCCTCCATCTCACCATCTCAACAAATAGTTGGTAGTTGCACATATCAGACCTTACCTGAATAATAATAATAATAATAATAATAATAAAGGCAAAAAGAAATGATGGAGGGGCTCAAGTGGCAGGGCTCCTGCCTGACTAGTAGAAGGCTCTGAGTTCAAACCTCAGTGCAACCAATTAACATATTTATAATTATTCCAATATTTGAAATGATTATAAGATAATGCAGCATCTGATGAGCCATTAACACATGCTACCAAAGGCATAAAGGTTGTTTACTCCGCTTGCAACTTTTCTATGTTTATCATTGCTTCAAAATTTAAAAACTAACGCACTAAAGAAGAAAAACTAAAGAAGGGAAAATATTCTTGAAACAAATGACATTAAAAGTAAAACTAAAATCTCCCAGAAGTGTGGACTTTATAACCTCCAGAGAAATCCATTTCCTCACTAATACAAACTGGAAGTGTTTACATTAGGATGCATGCTGTAGTGGGACTCAGAGTAAAAACAGCCCCGCATGGCCTGGGAATAAATCTCAGTACTTAAGGTCTTGCCTAGAGAGCCCAAGGGCCTGAGTTCAATCAGCAGCAGCATGAAAAAAAAATTGTAGAGAAGAAACATAGGGAAACAGGTATGCAGATGATTCAGGGCAAATAATTCAAGTAACCCTTGAGCTTGAAGGAGAAATCAAAGTTTGACAGAAAGAAAGGCAAGAAGTGGATGCAAATTCCAAAAACAAAACAACAAAAAAGGAAATGGTAAATAAAAAGCCCAGAGAGGTTTGAGAGAGCTGGGAAAACTAGGAGATTTTTCTTGAATCTGGAGAGAATGAAGAAAGTCTCAACATTCTGCTGGAGCAAACGTGTCTATTGGGGCCCCCAAAGATTCTCTAGATTCACAAAATTAAAAGTGAAAATTCCCCTCAATAAGCATGAAATTTCCTACTTTCTGTGGTAGCCATATTGAGTAACATTCATTCTCATTTCTAAAAATTCTAAAATAAGACCAAGAGAAGATCTGGCTAGATCAAAGGTCTCTATTCGGCCATTAATGCCAGGGACAATGTAAGCAGGAAACAGACTTTTGTAAGATTTCCCTGAATTTAATTCTCCATCTATAAAATAAAGATTAAAGTAATATCTGCTCCATTTATATCACTAAATAACTGTAAAAAAACAGATGTACAAGTGAGCCATTCTCATGAGCTAAAATGGAGGAAAGGGTAATGGGATAGAAATAATAGGCCTAGCAAACTGCCAAGGATATCTTATAACAAAGAGTGTCTTATACCTAACAAAATCCCTGAATTCTTTTTAGAGGAAATTAAAGCACTAATCAGAAATGATAGACCCATAGATAACATCAAGTCAAATCCAGTCTTTTCAAAGTCAGTAAGGGAAAGAAAGGTCAGAAGGTTTAAGTGTCATAGTAACATAACACACTTATGACAGAATGCAAACCCTGACCTGTGCTTTTCATTTTACCATCACACAAAATAAATACAAGGCAATGTTTCATGGAGAATGCAGGCTGGGTGTCCCTTATCTGAAATGCTTGGGACCACAAGTGTTTCAGATTTCAGATTTTTTTTGTTCAGACTTTGGAATTTTGTAGACAAGGTAATGGGTTATCTCCAAGATGGAAACCAAGCCAAAACACAAAATCAATTTATGTTCCACATAGCTAGAAGGTAATTGTTTTCACAACACCTTTAATAATTTTGTGCATGAAAAAATGTGTGGTATAGAATTTTCAACTTGTGGTGTCATGGTCCTGCTCAAAAATAATTTAGTTTACAGGCAGAGCACGGATGACTCATGCCTATAATCCCAACTACTTAAAAAACTGAGATCTGAGGATCAAGGTTTGAAACCAACCTGAGAGAGGAAAATCCATGAAGGAAGGAGAAAAGTTTTGAAGTTTTGGAGTATTTTGCATTTCAGTTGAACAGATGACAATTACTCATTATTCTTGTAATATAATTGGAGGTCAATTTAAGTTAATCTGAATACATAAAGCTGGGAATTACGCTATTCTCTCTTCTCCATCCTCTTTCCATGTCCTCTCACCACAAACCAATATAGCTGGTGCTTTTGTTCTCATTCAACCAGTTTGCCCAGCATTACTTTACCCTGAGTTCAATGATCTATCATTGTAGACATTGTTTAAGATATGCTAGAATGTGGGGAAAATGTGTTTGTACTAACATGAGAAGGTATTTTTAAAAATTAATGAAAATATAAGAGGCAACTATATTGTTTGTAATATAAACAAGTCAGACTTTGTGCACATATTTGCACGTAAAATGACAAAGGCTTGGGGAATATGCACTTTGCTGTTTGCAATGCTTTCCTCCTAGGGAGTGTTCTTTGAGGACAGGAAGTTTAAAGAGGGAAATGTACCCTTTCCTCTATAACCTTCCACCATGTTTTCTATGGAGTATCAAAAGATTTAACTTAAAGCTAACAGCCAGTGGCTCACAGCTGTAATCCTAGCTACTCTGGATGCTGAGATTTGAGGATAACAATTTTCAAAAGTCAACCCTGGCAAGAAAACCTATGAGAATTTGATCTCCAATTCACAACCATAAAGCTAAAAGTGGAGCTGTGACTCTAGTGGTAGAGTGCCATCCTTGAGTGAAAAAGTAAAGGAACAGTGCCCAGGCCTGAGTTCAAGTCCCACTACCAGCACACACATATCTTAGCTAAGGTTGTTGTTCAGGGGTATACTTGCCTAGAATGCATAGTGCTGAGAGAGAAAGAGAGAGGGAGGGAGGGAGGGAGATAGAGAAGGAAGAAGAAAGAAAGGAGAAAGAGGAGGAGGAGGAGGAAGAGGAGGAAGAAGAAGAAAGGGGAAGGAAGAGGAGGAGGGGGAAGGAGGAGGGGGAAGATGTTTGCTTTTATTAATTAGAAGAATAAAAATTATCCCAATGTTCATGACTGTGGCCAGCCTCAGTGTCTCTCTATGGAGACTAAGGATCACCCGTATTTTTGTTTCAGCTTGCCCACCATGGAGCGTCCTGAGCAGTAGGGGGAAGTCCTCCCTTAGGCTGTATACCTGGTGTACTTCCTTTCATTATCACACACACACAAAAAAAATTAGCAGATTTGTTTTAAAATATATAAAATAAAATAACCTGAAAAGCCTCCAACTCCTTTCACTCTGAACTTCCGTAGCCCCGGGCTTTGATGGTGAGTGGGGTCCGCGGGAATCATTCTCCATTATAGGGGTCGCCTTCCTGTCTCATCTCTCCAACATCAGAGTCCCAAAACTTGATGGACTGTCACTGAGCAGCTAGGAAAGGGAATCCTACGAGAACAATTAAAAATTCTTGTTTTGAAGATAAGAAAATACAAGGTCTAGCTTTTTTATAAAATAAAGAGCCGATGGAACACAACTCAACTTTAAAGGAAGTTAGAAAATAGATCATTCTGAGCCAAACACGATTGGCTAGGGACCAGTAACATGGACTCAAGTCACTCTAGAGGATGTTTTCTGGCCAGGAGACAGAGAACTAAGAATGGGTTTGGGTGCTGTCATAGACCACATCTGGGTTTTAAGATAATTAAAGAATACTTGTCTCACTATTATTTTTTACCCATCCACGCCTCTTGCTGACACTTTAGAATTCAGTGTTTATGAGAATAAAAACCAAAGCCAACAAGGAAAATTAGATGTGTAATTATTTGCTTTAATCCAGTTAGCACGATGACATAATCATATTGAAGCAATTGGCTCTAGGAGGCAGATCTGGTCAAACCAACAATGAACAATTTTCTCACTATAGCTGTCAGATTACTACATAGTTGACCAAATACCATCATGTTCTAGCAGATGTTACTGTCCCCAAATCACTTTTGCTTGAATTGTTATATGTTCATTTTATACGTGAACATGGGGCAAATTATCCTTTCTCATTTATTGTCTTAGCCAGATATGAATGTTTGTGCATATTGTGGATCATCTCAAATATTAGGGATGAATGTTAGTCTAGGATAGACACAATTCAGACAAAAATCCTGTGTGTGTATGTGTGTGTGTGTGTGTGTGTGCGCGCGCGCACGCGTGCATGTGCACGTGCCAATCTTGAGACTTAGTCTAAGTGCTGTCCCTTTTTTTTTCATGCTCAAGACTAGTGCTATGTCACTTGAGCCACAGATCCACTTCTAGCTTTTTTTCCCAGTTTGTTGGAGATAAGAATCTCATGGACTCAGCAGCTTTGAACTGCAATAGATCTCAGCCTGCTGAGTAGCTAGGATTACAGATGTTTACCACCTGTAAACAATTTTTTTAGTGAGGACTCTTTAAAACAAAGGCCAATAGCTAGAGGCGTAGCTCAGTGGTACAGTGTCTGCCTGATGTACACAAGGCCTTGGTTTGATCCCCAGCACTATACACATACACATGTACACAAGCCAAAATTTAAAATTACAATACATACATATTTCAAGTGTGTTAATCTTCTTTTCATACACTACAACCTACTAACAAATAATCTTCATTTAAAAAAAAAAAAAAAGAAATGCCTGCTGACCTGGCTTCTTTTCAAAAATCTTGGGTTAAAATCCAAAGATATTACAGCTGTGAAGTTTGTGTGATGAACCTGTATGCTTGTTCACTGAGTTTTTACCTTGGATTACATTAAAAACTTATTACAATACTGATGCTTTTGGTTTTCATTGATCTTTAATCCATATCCCAAATAGTTTACAAAAACAAGCTGGGAATCAATCGCAGGGCATGCAAAAGCACTCTAGAATGGAGCTATATCCCACCCCACCTCCCACTGCATCTTAAACTCCACTTTTTTCAACTTTTACTGGACACATAAAAACCTCCCAAGAGCCTTGTTCACATGACCCCAGTGTTCTTTGTTAAACTCTAGGCTACCACGTGGGCATGTTTAATACTTATACATTGTAAGTATAAAGAAAAAAACAGGTTTCTTTAACCAGGAAATACTGTAGACAAATGCTGTGAGGTTGAAATACATGATATGTAAAATATCTAGCATAAAAGCACATGGAAGCTGGGCACTGGTCGTTCATACCCATCTTCCTAGCAATTCAGCAGGCTGATGTCTGTGGGTCACAGTTTGACATCAACTCAGGCAGACAAATCTGAGAGACTTTTATCTCACATTAACTAGTCAAAAGCTGGAAATAGAGATGTGACTCAAGTGGTAAGAATACCAGCCTTGAGCCAAGCAAAAGTATAAGGCCCTAACTGCAAAGCCCCAGTACTCCATTACTGGTACATACTCAAAAAAAAATCACACACAAAATTTTCTCTTAAGTGTGAAGCATATGAAAGTATGTGTGTGTGTGCATGTGTGTATCTGTAGCACTACTATACTTTCAGATAGCTCTTTTTCTAATGCATATCACAAGGTCCTAAAACAATATCCAATCATGATCTGTGACAATGGTCTAAATTTCAAATGAAAAGCTTGTATTATTTTTGCACTGAGAAACTACACACGTGTCAACATGAGGGATATGTTCAGAGATAGGCATCACAAAGTGATGCTTGCACAAACTCAAATGTTCCTCATTATTACTGACAGTATACCATTGCATATGAAGACCAGCATTGACCAAGATTGTGAAACCTACAATCTGCCTTTATCTAAAAGCATAAACTCTACCTTTCTCTCCTGCTATAGCAATGAATTTCCTAAGCATTTTTCCCCAAAGATCAGCTGACACAATGGAGCCCTTCCCCTCTCGTTTATTCCTGTCCTCGCCTTCCCTGATCACCTCTTCTCTCTCTTACCATAGAATCACTTCTCACCCATAAGGTAGATCACTTCCAAGAGCACAAACATTCTCTCTCTCTGTTAGAAATTCTTTTCACCTTTTATCTTGATCAAGCTACCACTCTGTTTATTATAGGTTCACTTGGGACTTGAAGAAGAAGATTTGCTGGAGTTTTGACCCCATCTCAGACTGTGATGGATGACTCTGTGTAGTTAAGGATGAGGATTCATGAAGGATGAGGTCATACTGGGGTAGAGTGGACCCTGTTTCTATGTGACCAGTGCCAGGTAAAGACACTGAAGGACACACCCGGAGAACAATATGTAACAATGAGGACAGAACTTGGAGCAATGCAACTGGGAGCCAAAAAGTGCCAAAAATTGCCATCTACATACTAGGCACGAGGAGGAAAAGGAGAAGAGATTTCACAGAGAGGCCAGACTTGCCAGCAACTTCATTTCCAGCTTCTGGCCCCTGGGATCATTAAGTACGACTGTAAATCGCTGTGTTCTAAGTCATTCAGGTTGTAGCATTTGTTACAACAGCCCTCAGAAAGTGAAGATTATTATTATTAGGTTATTTCCATGTGCAGAAAGTATATTCTTTTGTATCTTTTTACCTGATATCTCTCTTAATTTTCACTCTACTCATTTGCTTCCTTTTGAGAGTAAAGTTCTTGAAAGAGCTCTTTATGATTGGTATCATTACTTTACCTCTTCTCTATTATCTAATGCTCCCCCTCTAATGAAGATTACAGGTGTGAGCCTGGATCGCCCAGATCTGATCAAGGATTCTTACTCCACCCTCCCCTTCCCAGAGGCTACTTTTGTCAAAGTAACTTAGTGTGCTCTGTTTTCCTTTATGACAAATAATATAATAGGTTCAGGGTTGTTCTTGTCATTGGTCTTGAACTAAGGTTTTTGCTTTCTGATTCAGCTTTTTCACTCATAGCTGGCACTCTACAACTACAGCCACAACCCCAGTATAGCATTTTGCTGATTGATTGGAGATAAAAATCTCACAGACTTCTGTGTGTGGGCTGGTTTCGAACTATGATACTCCAGGTCTAAGCCTCCTGGCTAACTAGGATTTCAGTCATGAGCCAACAGCACCCAGGTTATATGTTATTTGTTTGTATTGTTTGTTTTATTTTGTTATGCTGTACTGGTATTGGGACTTGAGCTCAAGGCCTCATGGTCTTGCGTGACTTTGTTTTTATGTTTTTTGTTTTCTGGTTTTATTTTTTACTAAAGGCTGGTACTCTTACCCTTTGAGCTACACCTCCATTTTCAGGTTTTGGGTGATTAAGTGGAGATTACTTTCACGGTTTTGTCTGTCTGCATTAGCTTGAACCATAATCCTCAGACCTCAGCCACCTGAGTAACTGGACTACAGGAACAAATATGTTCACTCTTTAATGTTGCCATTACCTCTCTCCATTACCAGAATCCTAAATTGTGGAAAGATCAGGGAATGAGGGCTGTTTTCATTTGAAGTTCAGCCTCAAGCACACACTAAATCCTCAAAGTAAGTCAATGAAATACATATGATTTTTCAATTATTGACTCTATGAAGTACAGAAAATTTTCATTTGCATTTAAGCACTCTTTGTTTATGGATGTTGAATGTTTTACAAAGATTTTGCTATGGTTTGTCAAGACTTCAAAGGCTCCTAACATAAATATTGTGGGTTTTGTAAACAAACTTTATCACTAACCATTTATTTCATGGTAAATCAGGATGTCTTTAAATTTTATATTATACCCTCCACACTTATTACCACTTATTAATCTCCAGAGTCATCCAATGTATGAGAGAAAAGAAAGTCTTTCTAGCTTTGGAAATTAAGGAATCAAAGAGCTAAAGGACCTTCTTGTGACATCTAAGTAAATAGATGACAAAATGTAAACTGGGTATAAAAACTTCTGACCAATCAGCTTAATTTCCAACTTCTCAATCACCAACCCCATCTTATAATTCCATCAACATCTAAGATTATTATCTTAAGTATATTAAAGAGAAAATAACATCCTACTGGATATTAAAACAATTTCAAGATAAGAAACTGTGCAATCAGAGGTATTATAGAGATAAATGCAATAAATGATTATACTATATTATAGTTATCTGTTTGCATTTGTCTCATTTAGTTTGTTACTAATGTTTAAAGTTTCTCTTTCCCACTGGTATCTCAAGAACTTCATACATTCTAGGAATTCAGTAAACATTGGTAGACTATTGGTAGACTAAGTGAAATTATTGAATAATGTTAAAAATATTTGTAACAACAGAAAACTAGCCAACAACTTCTCAAAAATCATCTAGAAAGAGGTGAAGCAAAACTGAAGCAAACACCGTGTATTATAGTACACATCTGTTACCATGTGTCATGGTACACATCTGTAATGCTAGTACTTGAGAGCCTGAGGAAGATGGATCATGAGTTTGAGGCCAGACTGCCAACTTAGCAAGTTTGAGACTCCCCTGGGCTGCATAGAAACTTCATACAAAAAAATCAGAAGTTGATATAAATAGAAACTCTGTCATAAGTATATATACATGATAAAATGGCAACTTCAGAAATTTTTTCCAGAATTACTATCATAAATATGATATACATCTACTTAGGTTTTTTTTTAATCTGTTACTTTAAAAGCAATTTTAAAAGTTTATAGTACAAAATGAAACTACCTCAAAAATTTAAACAATCCCAGCAATGCATGGATAGTTTAAATGATTTTTTTGTTGATATTACTTTATGACCTCACCCAATGGAACAGTAAGATAAGTAAGTAGGGCAGCCTTCAAGAAGGCTGAGAAGTGAAATTCTATTCTGTTCCAGGATGTCAGCCTGGAACATCTGCATCTCACAGGCTTTTCTCCATTTCCTGCCTCACTCAGGGTCCTTGATCTGAAACCTGAGGTGTTTGAGTCTTCCTGTTGGGATGCTCCTTATTAAATCTGATTCCCTTATGAGGCCCTGGTAAACTACCTTTTCCAGCACCCCTTAAAACAACACATGATCACTGCCACTTCCTGCCATTCCAGTTGGTCAGATGCAAACAAAACCCAGCACCTGAGTGGACCTGGGGGAATTTCAAGTCAGCTAAAGTAAAGAGGTTGGTCTCTTAAGATAACTATATGAAATATGTAGCAGGTAAGACATAGCCTTGAAGAACCTCAGCAAGTGTTCTCAGCAAACACTTCTCATCCAGGAAGGCTTACAATTCCAGTTAGGATACTATTAGCAAAGCATTGCTACCACTGAGTCAGAGTTGTTTTTGGCATAAGCCAGATAGGGACATTTTCTCAAGAGCATGCTTAAATTTTCACCAGCACAAGCATACCATTGTTCTCATCAAAAGGAGACAGGGCAGGAACCAAACCATGGTTCTAACACATAGAAACTCAGGGGACATACTCATATATATTCAAACAGAGCACACATCCTGCTATGATGAACTAGTAGACACACAACCCTCCTTTACCATATGAGGAAGTCAATACCATAATCAACCCTGTACAATATGAATATATAAGATGATGTTAAGCGAAATGAACCCCAAGATAGGGACACAAATATCATTTTTCTTTCTTGCTATTGTTTCTAATGTATTTATAGTGTACCATGTGATATTTTTGTTTCTTTGTATGTTCCTCCCCATGGTATAACCCCTGTTTTCACTATATTTGATGTCAATGCCCTGCATCTTGTATATGCACTTTTCTAATTTGGGGAGGAGAAGGGAAAACACAAAATGCTTAAATAAGGATACAGGTTGACCCATTTTTAACAATGAGATGTACAAAACACTATGTTGAAAACAAACTTTACAACTTCTGTGGTGGGGGGGGGGTAGTTGTGGAGGTAGGAGGGAAGGGATGGTAGGGGAAAACAAAGGAGGCAACAATGCTCAATAGGAAATGGTGCTCATTAAGTTGCTCATGTAACTGTAATCCCTCTGTACAGTATTTTTCAAAAAAAAAAAAAAAGAATTTCAATCAGTCCAGTACAAGTCTAAGACTGCACAATTATTTCTACCCTCCTGTAAGCAGACAATAATTTTTACCAGACACAAATTCTAATTTAATTCCAAAAAATAAATCATACAAGGTTCACAAATACAATTATTTTATTTATTTAATGAATATTTTTGGAGTGCCAGCCAGACTAGACTGTCTTCTATATGCTGAGAGATTATCAATGAACATACTGGACCAAAATCCTTGTTTTTCTAGAGTTTCTACTTTAGTAGGGAGTAAGTAGAATAAGGTAAGATGTATGGTTCATTTTTGAAGTACTTCTACAATGATTCGCTGTGTAGTTATTAAGTATCACATTACCAAAAAAATTAAATATTTGGAAACATGTACATACAATGTTAAGTGGGAAGAAAACTAAAACACAAAACTATATTTGTGCCAGGTGGTGATGGCTCATGCCTATAATCCTATCTACTCACAAGGCTGAGATCTGAGGGTCATGGTTTAAAGGCTGCACAGTCAGGAAAGTCCATGAGACACTTATGTCCAATTAACGACTAGAAAGCTAGAAGTGGAGTTGTGGCTCAGGTGATAGAGAGCTAGTCTTGAGCAAGAAAACTCTGCCACAGTGGGGCCCTGAGGCTCACCCCAATACCAAAACAAAACAACTATAGATGCATAGGGCTGGAGGTATGGCTTAAGTAGTTGAATGCTTAGCAAGCATCAGGCCCTGAGTTCAAGACCTAGTACTTAGGCTAAGAAGAACAAAGGACACATGTTTTTCTAGCCTACGTGGATGTTATATCTAAATTATAAATCTGTATGAAAACATAAACAGGGTCATATGCATATATATAAACATATTGTCTAAAGAATGGTATTCACAGGTGAGAATTACAGTGTCATAACACCTTCAAACAGCTAACAAAGTTTAGCAAAATGAATACTGGGAAGCTAAAACGTGTTGTCACGAGGGAGTAGAGGTCAAGGGGAGGGAGGAGCTGACTAGAAAGAGGAATGATAAGTGAATATATGGATAACTTGAATATATTCAGTTTACCTTTGTGAAAACAGAACCCTGTAACCTGAGAGGATGGATGGGGTTGGGACAGATGGGGTAACATGGATCAAGATGTCATGTACTCACAATATATTGAACTGAAACCCTTTTGTATCACTACTTAAAAATAATAAAGGAAAAAAAGAGAGGGGGGAGGGAGGAAGGAAAACTAAGATGGACTATTGCTTTGACTTTCCAGTCATATCTAATTCAAAACACTCACAAAAGTGGTGCCCAAATCTCGGAATGTCCATAATAGAATATTTCCAAGGATCTAGGGGAGAAGGCAGTTGTCCACTTTTCTCCTGCCAAATTAACACATCAAACATGTATGATTGTGTTTATGCACACAGATACCCCTCTCTCCCTCTCACTAATCTTCTGTTGAAGAAGAAAGGATTTTTTTTATCACCAAAAGCAAGCATATGATCTTAAAATAAGGAAAATTCCCTTGAATATAATAAACTTGGACTTACAGAAGAGATCTGATTCCACTTTGTGGTGTTTTTCTTTCTGCCATGCACTGGTGGGCACAGGACATGACAGGATTTAGGAATCACTGATGTACAGCCTGCATTTTTCCCACTAAAGTCCAGAGAGTGAGGGGTGGTGCTATGAAAGTCCACATTCCTCAGCCTGGACCACACTCCTGTGGTCACTGGGCATGGTTATGTATGAGTGCCAGAAATGCCTAAGCTTTCCTTACCTCACACCCTCTCCCCACCAATGCAAGTGGCATTCCCTGGGATAAGCCAGGCTCACCTGGCAATGTCACGGAAAATGAGGAGAGGACATCACATTTATTCTGACCTTCTCTTCCATTCTAAGTAGGTAAAGATAGGGTTCACTGCTCTCTCGAACTCTCAACAGGATTGTTTCTCTGAAAAGAAAGCCGTTGTAATAGCCCTTGTCAATAAAACAAACAATAACAGATGCTAGGGAGCATGTGGCCAAAAGGGAACCTTAATACATGGTTGGTAGGAATGTCAACTTGTTCAACCACTCTGGAAAGCAATGTGGAGGCTCCTAAAAAACTAAACATAGAACTACCCTATGACCCAGAAATTCCATTCCTGGGGATTTACCCAAAAGATAATAAACTAGGACACATTAAAATCACCAGCACAACCATGTTGATTGCAGTACTATTCACCACAGCCAAGATATGGATATCAACCCAGATGCTTCTCAATGGATAAATGGATCCAGAAAATATGATATAGATAGATAGATAGATAGATAGATAGATAGATAGATAGATAGATAGATAGATAGATAGATAGATATAGATAGATAGATAGACAATGAAATTTTACTCATCTATTAGAAAGAATGATATTGTACCATTTGTAAAGAAATAGAAAGACTTGGGGAAAAATATCTTGTCAGACCTTGAAAAACAAAGAATGAATGTTTCCCTTTATACGTGAAAGCTAGATTTAGCTTACAAACTCATAAGTAAATACATCAGGTGGTACACAAGTGTACACAAATGTACTAAATGAAATACAGTTGATTCAAAAGCTATCTCAAATAGTGTAATTACTTGGAAGGCAAAATCAAAGCTCAGACAAAAAAAGACATCAGGAAGTGGGTACTTGAAAATGGTGGGGTACACTTTTGGGCATTTACCCAAATGATCAAAACAAGGCTATACTAAAGCTACCAGCACAACTATGTTTATCACAGCATTATTTACGATAGCTAAGATATGGAACCAACCCAGATGCCCCTTAGCGGATGACTTGATCAAAAAAATGTATATATATGAATCAAGAAAAAATACATACACACACACACACACACACACACACACACACACACACAAACAAACAAACAAACAAACAATGGAATTCTATGCTTCCATCAGAAAGAATGACATTGCCCCATTTGTTAGGAAATGGAAAGACTTGGAAAAAATCATATTAAATGAAATAAGCCAGGCCCAGAGAAACATAGGTCCCATGGTTTCCCTAATTTGCAATAGTTAGTATATGTCTGGGACAAGCAGAAAAGATCAAAAGTTATGTATATATGACCATATAAGATGGTGTTAAGTGAAATGAACCCCAAGCTAGGGACACAACTTGTTTTTTCTTTCTTGCTATTGTTTTTAATGTGTCTAAAATGTACTATGTGATTTTTTTGTGTCTCTTGTATGTTCTTCTCCATGGTATAACTCCTGTTTTCACTGTATTTGATTCCGGTGCCCTAAATCTTGTACATATATTTTTCTAATTTGGGGAGGGGAAGGGAAATAACAAAATGCTGAAACAAGGATACAGGCTGACCCATTGTAACAATGAGATGTACAAGACACTAAGTAGAAAATGAACTTTACAACTTGAGGGGGGTGGGGGGAGTTGGGGAGGTGAGGAGGGAAGGGATGGTAGGGGAAAAACAAAGGAGGAGGTAACAATGCTCCATAGGAAATGTAGTCATTACCTTACTCATGTAACTGTAACCCCTCTTACACTATTTTTACAATAAAAAACAAAAAAATTAACAAAAATCTATCCAAAAATAAAAAATAAAATAAATAAAAAGAAATAGAGTAGGGTCAACAGGAAGGAAGTAGACAAACAAAGAGAAGAGAAGGAAAATTCAGACTAGAATCCAATCCTGCAAAACTAGGAAGAGTGAAGAAAAGGGTAGGTAGGGGAGGATGGGTGAAAATGTTAAAGGGGTGACATTGATCGAGATATACCGTATTCATAAACTGCTTTGTTAAATGGCAACTCCTTCATACAACTACATAAAAGATAGTACACTGAAAAAAAAGAAAGGAAGGAAGGAAGAAAGCAACTCACCATGCCTTTTAACTGTAAATTGAAGAAGAGAAAATGGGCAGACTTGTTCCTTAGAATTCACTCTGAATTAACAGCAACAACAACAACAAAAGTATTAAGTACAAACTATTAGGGTCAAGTTGCAATATTTAAGTTCAGTATCTCTGGTTACTAAATAAAAGAAAATTCTGAAGAGGTGGGCTTTTCTAGAGAACTTATCCATACAAAACTGACAGCTAGAGGTCTGGGTTCTGATAAAACTTAATGGGTCCATTTTTGCTCAAGTAACTTGACTTCCCTCACTGACTGCTGGTGTAAATGGCCACCTGAGCTGAGGATGAAATCATCCTGCTTTACTACTATTGAAATGGTCTCATGTAAAACCACCTTGATGACAGCCATCAGGGAGATGTAAGCCTTCACTGACCAGAAGAAAGTGAAGTTGAACACAGGAGCAACAATGAGCTATGAGTCATATGCCCTCAGCCCATTTCAGATACAATATATAGAGCTGATAGAACAGTAGCCTCCTGTCTCTCCTCTCACAACAGTGGTATGGATGACCTTGAAACAAGTCATGTATGTCCACATGTGACTTATTTGAACAGGTTATTCTAGTAGAATTGAGTCTTGATTTGTGTGGGTGTATGCTGGTGCTAGGGCTTGAACTTAGAGCCTGAGCTCTGTTCCTTAGCTTTTTTGCTCAAGATTGGGGCTCTACTACTTGAGCCACAAATCTACTTCTGGCATTTTAGTAGTGAATTGAAGATGAATCTCCCAAACTTTGCCACCAGGGGTTGATTTCAAACCACAATCGTCAGTAGCTAGGATTATAGGCATGAGCCACCAGAGCCTGGTTCAGATCATTTTCTTTTTTTTCTTTTTTTGCAGGGGTGGGGGCAGGTAATCCTGGGTCCTTGAACTCAGGGTCTGGGCAGTGTACCTGAGTTTCTTTTGCTCTAGGCTAATGCTCTACTACTTGTGCTACACCATTTCTGGCTGTTTCTGAGTAGTTTATTGGAGATAAGAATCTCATAGACTTTCCTGTCCAGGATGACTTCAAACCAAAATCCTCAGCCTCCTGAGAAGCTAGGGTTACAGGGACAAGTCATGTGTGTGCCCAACTCAGACCAGTTTCTTTAAAACACATACACACACACACACACACACACTATATATATATATATATATATATATACATATATATATGTATATATATATATGCATATGCATATATATATATATACCAATCACTAGCAGAATAAGATGAACAAATATCAAACGATTCTATTAGTTGCTAATCTTTCCTAAAAAGTGTATTCACAATTGCTATACTTACTTTAATTATGGGCCAAGTAAGAAACAATTTGTGAACTGGAATTGCTCCATGGCCCACAACTTCATGTTCCTCCAAGTTGGAGACACATTTGATTCACCATTTTATGTTCTCAGAATGGGCCCAGGTACCTCGGATGGACTGCTGCTTAAGTTAGATCCACAGGTCTACTCACAAATGGCAGCTTCAGTAATAAATACTTCAATCAAGTCAGAATTCAAGCATTAGAAAGCAGCTGAGATCAGTTCAACACCTAAACAGTAGCCAGAAGTTCTTTCATTAATTAATATATAGCTTGTTGACTAAATAATGCAGCATTCATTGTATTAACTGGAAATAATGCTTTTTTTAAATTTCAGGTACTTATACATAAACTATGATAGGAAATAATTCACCATCATTAAAGCCAAAAATAGAGCCCAATATAATTTCAGCTCTAAAATGCCAAAGAATTTCAAGGTTGAACTTTGATACACAATAGTATTTACAGATAGTGTTTTGTAATTTTCCTAAGAATAGACTTTGTTGATTTTTTTTAAGGTGAAGACTAGGGAGGAGTTTGAAATTTGTTTTTATACTTCTCTTGACTAAAATGTTAACAATTATACAAGTAGCTTCTAGATACTTTTATGATCAAGAGAGTGAAATGTATTTGAGACATGGAGTCCAAACTTGGGCCAGGTCCCTATCACAAGTTCCTGAATATTATTATCCTTGTGAAAGACACCTTAGAGCAGTTATTTTAATCTCTATGAACCTCTAAGGAGTCTCAGGAGAGGGATTTAGGTAAAAAGAGACTTGAAGTTATGTGCTCAATTATAGTGCTCTCCTCAGTGAGGGATACAGAGAGGAGAGAAAGAGAGACAGAGACAGAGACAGAGAGACAGAGAGACAGCAATCAGAGCTAAGGCATAGTTGACCTGGGTTTGCTTGCTTTTCCTTTGGCACATACATACACATGTGAACATACTCATACAGCACATATAGCATTTACATTGACAAAACAGCCATTTCTTTAGAATGTTAGTACAATTAGCATTCCAGGAGTATGTACACATATACCTATATATGTATGTATATAATCATTCATCTTCAAAGGATATTATGGAATTGATTATCTCAAGAACCAGTAAAATTTAGAATCAAATCTTTATCTTGCCTTTCCTATATAAACTGTACTAGTAGTCAACTAAATAAGGTGCCAGAAGCATCTTTATTTTTAAAAAATTCAACTAATACTTAAAAACAAGCATGATCAAACTAGAACATCATCCTTTTGTAAATCCCAGTGTCTCCTAACACCAGACAAGGACTTTCGAGATCCATAAAGCAAACCAGAGTCGCATCCAGTCCCTGAATCCAGCTTCCAATATTTTAGGAAACTGAGGGAAACTGAGAGAACCAAAGAATATGTTTAAGTATTGGATCCATAAGAATCCAATAATTTAAAGTATATATGCAGACTGGAAGGATATCTCATGTTAAATGGCCCAGGTTCTTCAACAGAAAGCAAAGAAGGAAATGGAGGACAAATATAGGTTAAAAAGAGACATAAAGACCATACCAACCATGCTTTTAAAGGGGGAAAAAGGGGTCTGAGGATATGGTAAAAATAATAGAGCACCTACCTAGCAAGTACAAAGCCTGAGTTCAAACCCCAGTACCACCAAATAGTAATAATAAAGGAGGCTGAGATCTGAGGATCGCCAAAGCCAGCCTGGGCAAGAAAGTCCGTGAGACTCTTACCTCCAATAAACCGCTAGAAAACCAGAAGTGGCACTGTGGCTTAAGTGGTAGAGCGCTCGCCTTGAGCTGAAGAGCTCAGGGACAGCTCCCAGGCCCAGAGTTCAAACCCCACAACCGACAAAAATAATTTATATTAATAAGAATAACTCAAAATAAAGATTGAGATGAAAAGAACTTTTAAATCAAAAACATACGAATTTTAATAACGTATACTCCAGTGATTTAAAACAACAACTAGGTGTGATAGCAGTAGTACACCTGGAAATTTCTAGAATAGCACATCTGGGCACCCTGGCCTGGGAGAAGGTAGTTGTAAGTGCATGGTTTAAAATCAAGCAAAGCACCTCGGGTAAAGTAGGGAGGGAGGAGATGGTAGGGGGAAAACAATGGAGGGGGTAACAATGTTCAAGAGGAAGTGTACTCATTACCTCACTCATGTAAGTGTAACACTCTGTATAGTATTTTTACAATAAAAAATAAAATAAAGCAAAGCTATAGAGATCTTTTATGA
The DNA here is from genome assembly GCF_024711535.1 of Dipodomys merriami. NCBI lineage: Eukaryota > Metazoa > Chordata > Mammalia > Rodentia > Heteromyidae > Dipodomys > Dipodomys merriami. The sequence continues at coordinate 19,999,876 of NW_027202826.1, forward strand.
ATTTTTTTTCTCCATCAGCCTTTGTTTCACAATAAAAAAAGAAAGAAAAATAGTTCAGGTTCTTGGTGAAAAACAACCAGATACAGCTCCACTTGACAACTTATTACTCACTAAGCAAACACCACAGGGGTCTGAAGGAGGATTTTCCCTGAGTGATTTACTGCCTAATGCCCTGCTCTAAAATGAAGGGCTCTTTCCTGGAAGTAGAACTTGGGTGTTAAATTCTTCTCATACCTCCAAAGTACACAGCTAAAATCGGTTATCTCATTCTGAGTCAGGTATTGGCTGTCCTAGCAATTAAAATAATACAAATATTTTACAGAGATTCAGTCTAAACCCCTACCTATAAGTCTGGTTACAGGTTCTAACAATATCCCAACTTCTCGGCTTTTATTCCTATCCCCTTAAAATGTTTGCCACAACAAAATGAAAATGATTGTTTTCAAAGATCAAATGAAAGCCAGGTATAGTGTTGCATTCCCCTAATCCCAGCTTCTTGGGGAGGTGGAGACTGGAAAGACTGTGGCTAGAAAGTAATAATGCGATTCTGCTTCAACCAACAAGGCAGGTATGGTGGTACATTTCTATAGCCTCAGCTACATAAGAGTCAAGATAGTAGGATCATAGTTTGAGGTCAGCCTGGGCAAAAGCACAAGACCCAGGACTGCACATATTCATCATGCACCTTACCACTTGAGCTACTCTTCCAGACCACAATAGTTGGTTCCTTGAGCTCCAATGAACTTTTCCTCTCCTGTGTGTTGAATAATTCTTTCCTGAGGCTCAAGGGCATATGAAGAACTAGAAAGATTAACACTCTGTTTTAAGAAGTCAAGTTAAAAAGTCTCAGGAAGAAAATTGAATAGTAGTGTATTAGAGTTCTCTAGAAAACAATGAACACATCAAATGTGTGCAATGAGAGTTATTTTGACTAACTTACATAACTGGGGAGAGTGGCTGGTCCAAAATGTATAGAGTCGCCAGCAACCTGGAAAATAGAGAAGAGTGCAATTCAAGTCCAAAGCCTGTCTGCTCACAGAATTCCCTCCTCATTCACAGGGAGTGGGGAGAAGAAGAGGGAAATCAGGCCTTCAGCTGATAGGTTTTGGCCCATCTACATTGTGGGACACAAAAACAGCTTTATCCAAAGTCTACTAATTTAAATGTTAATCTCATCTGGACTATGCCTTCAAGAAAGATCTGCAGTAATGTTTGACCAAATACCTAGGTAAGTGCTCTAATCCATTGACACATAAAGTTAACTGCCATGCCCGCACACATTAACCATCACAATCATCACATGATGTTTGGTAAAGTTTAGTTCTGTTGGAAAAAACAAAAGGACTTACATGGAGTATCGGTTACACTTCATCATGAATCCACTTCCAGTAAACTATATAATTTTGAACACCAAGCCCCAAATAATTTCTTAACCTCTAAAGGGAATAAAGTTTTCTTCCTGTGATTGTTATGAGTATTAAATGAATTCGTTAATGGTGTTTATCGTATCATGAATATTGAATAAATAGTACTTGATTGCTATTATAATTAAAATGTGCAATGCTTCTCTTAACTTCTACATATTACCTTTGAGATATCACGGAGATTATTGTAATGTGTCTTTTTATCTATTTTCCCTCAAGTAATCAGCAATTTACAGACCTTTTCTAAGAAATATTTATTAAATATTAGCTAGGCTCCACTGGCTCTCACCTGTAATCCTAGCTATTTCAGGAGGCTAAACTCTGGAGGATCAAAATTAGAAGCCAGCCAGGAAACACTTCAAGACTCTGTCTCCAAGATAAACAGTAAAAAAGATGGACTGCAGGTTTGGCTCAAGTGGCAGAGCACCAGGAGAGCGCTGCAAAAAAGACCCTGAGTTCAAATACCAGTCCCACCAAAAAGAAAAAAGGAAAAGATTTCTAAAATAAAAGTAAATGTGAAGAAAATGACAATCACCAAATATTCCCTTCCTTTTTCTCTACCTCCCTCCTTTTCTCTTTGTCTCCATACACCCCCTCACCTTCCCCCCCCCCCCCACACACACACAGTATTTCCACTGGAAGCTGTAACAAAAGACACAAAGCCCAAGAAATCCGGATGCAAAATTGGATACATATGCCAAGATGCCAATTTCCAAAGAGCGCTTCAAAATTCCATACACACACTTCATTCCCTTCATGAATAGAAGAGTGGCCATTTCTGGGGATGATCTCTTTGCAGAGCCTTTCTCACACAAGAAGTCATAGAGAGCCCTGACCCTTGAGCTACATGGCAAACTCTGGCCTCAGTCATGTCTGAGACCCACAAAAGTCATTAGGACCTAATTAGATCCCAAGCCTTATTTAATTGAACAGCATGTTCAGGCCAGACTTACAAATACTAACAGCCTCCCAGAGGCAGCTGCTCAGAGCCACATAACCCAAGGTACGCAATGAGCTCAGCTCAGCCACATGTAATCTCAGTGGAGGAAAATTACCGTCTGACGTGAACATTTGTTTTTGTTTCTTGTGTTTGCCTTGTTTTTATCTTTGTGGTAGTACATCAACACAGGGAAGAAAGAGAACTGCTAAAACAAATTCCTCTTGTCTCCGTTTAGCAGGGCTGCCAGACCATGGCAAAATGCTGTGAGCCAGTTATCAGCAAGCCAATGTGGGTGGTAGTTTCTGCTATCCAAACTCGACTGGCAAGCTGGCTGAGAACCATTGTTCCATTGGGCAAAATGGGAATACACATGGTCTACTGAAAGATGTGAAAAGGGAAGGAAGGAAGGCAGGGAGACCAGGGAGGCAGGGAGGCAGGGAGGGAGGGAGGAACGAAGGAAGGAAGGAAGGAAGGAAGGAAGGAAGGAAGGAAGGAAGGAAGGAAGGAAAGAAAGAAGGAAGGAAGAAGAAAAGAGAGGAAAGGAAAGGAGATGGGAGAAGAGGGGAGGAGAAGGAAGAGAGAGGAGAAGAGGTGAGGGAAAACAAAAGAAGGAAAAGGAAAAGGAAGGAAAGGAAAGGAAGGGGAAGAGAGGAGGTAAAGGGGCAGGAAGCAGAGGGGAGGAAGAAGAGGCAGAATTCACTGAAATCTTCTCCAAGAAGGCTTACCCTCTAATTTCCTCCCAGGTGTCACTCCTAGCATATATTTGCTGTACATTGACCTGCTCAACAGCCTGAAAGCATGGTTCATTGTCTGCTTTGCTCTTCTTTGAGTATGGATTATTTTTCCTTGAAGTTGGAATCTGTGGTTCAAAGTTCTCACACAACCTACAGGGCCAGCCTACTGGATTGATATGGCTGGAGGCCCTGCAGATATTACATTACATCATCACTACTGGATTGTGAAGTCACCCCAGTGACCCTACAAAATCTTGCCTGCTATCAGTTCTCTAGAAAATGTGTCCATTTCCCAAATAAAAAAAACCTTCCTAGCCAAGTGGTGGTGGCTACATCTGTAATCCTAGCTGGGATCTGAGAATTGCAATTTGAAGCCAGCTTGGGCAGAAAAGTCTATGAGACTCTTATCTCCAATTAACCACCAAAAAGCCAGGAAGTGGAGATGTGGCTCAACTGGTAGAGTATCAGCCTTGAATATAAAAAGACAAATGAGGAACTTGAAGACCTGAGTTTAAGCCTCAGTGCCTGCACACATGCATGTGTGTCCATACACACCACACACACACACACACACACACACACACACACACACACACACACACACATCTTGATAAACCATAAGATTCTGACTTTCACATTTATATTCATCTCCCACAAGCTGGTAGCTCATACTTTATGATCCTACCTGAGATCTGGAGGATCAAGTTTAGAAGCCAGCCTAGGGAATAATGTCCTCAAGACTTCATATCCAATTAACCAGACACGTGCCAGACTGAAAGTATGCTCAAGTAATAAAGAGTGTCAGCTGTGAGCAAGGAAGCCAAGAGAAAGATTGAGGCCCAGAGTTCAGGCCATGGTAATCACTCTAAAATAAATAGAAGATAGATAGATAGATAGATAGATAGATAGATAGATAGATAGATAGATAGATAGATAGATAGATAGATAATACATACATACATACATACATAGATATTCAGGGACTAGGGATGCAACTCAAGTATAGACTGACCACACACAGACATACACACACACACACACACACACACACACACACACACACACACACACACACACACCAAAATGACTTTAAATAAAGTCATTCAATAATCTGCCATCTATCCATTGTTGTTGTTGTTGTTCCAGTCCTGGGGCTTGAATTCAGGGCCTGGGCACTGTCCATGAGCTTTTCTATATTAAAGGCTAGATCTCTACCACTTGAGCCACAGCTTCACTTCCAATTCTTCGGTGATTAATTGGAGAATCTCACAGACTTTGCAGCCTAGGCTGGCTTTGAACCATGATCCTTAGATCTTAGCCTCCTGAGTAGCTAGGATTATAGGTATGAGCCACTAGCACCCAGCTCATAAAAAATATGTATTTTTTTATTGTATTTCTTCAAGTAAGACTTTTCAAAAATGATGGTTAAAGACAGGATATGCCTTGGCCAGGGAAAATCCTGTCTGCCTCTGATTCTCAGTATGCTCATTCATTTTCCTCTCTTCTGAGACTGCACAGCTTGTAACCCAGTCACTACTTTCAGGCTTCACTCTTGGCTACACATTAAATAAACTCTCTTTATTGCTTATTTCAAATCAATGACTATATGTGAGTAAGTAGAATGACTACCTATAGGAAAAATAAAATTCACAGGAATACAAGAACAAACACTACAAAACATTTCATGAAGGTCTTCTGGCAGAAACATTTTCTGTCCTTTCATAAATTGGTTCTCTCTTCGTAGATGTTTCCTCTTCCTTGTTCTTTTCTTTTTCCAGTCATCCCAGTATTGAGAAATGTAATAAATGTTTACTGAAAACGGCTGGACCATATTCAGAACTTGGGCAAACCTCAAATTACTTAGTTTATTTGGCATGTGCATCATCCACGATTGCTTAATTTCTTCACCCTTTTCAAGTTCCTCAGAGACCTGGAAATCTGAAACTAACCGTGGATGGTTCATTTATTTTATTCAGTCCAATGGCCAAAAAACAAAAATTTATTTTCTTGAAAAATTCCAATTCTTCCCAGTTGTCAGCCATAGACTTGTTCTTGCCTTGTTATTTCACAGTCTGGGTCAGAAAACTTAGGGACACAGTCCTAAATTGTTGCTCATTTTAATCCCTGGTCCTGCTTTGGGCTAAGCTGGACATCAGTCATCTTGTGCTATGCTTATAAAGCAATAATCACAGGTGAAAAATCTGGGCATAAGCCAGATTGTGGCTTTAAAAGGTATAAAAATCTATTCTGGGAAACACAATCAGAAATGAAAAACTCTAAGATGGGAAAATAAATGATTCCTTTTGCAGGTACAAAGGAAAAAGAACTTTCTCATAAATTGAGAGTTTTCTGTGTGTGCAGGTCCTTGGGCTTGAATTCGGGACCTGGGCACTGTCACTGAGATTTGATTGTTTGTTTTTTGATCAAGGCTAGCACTCTACCATTTGAGCCACAGCTCCACATGGATGGATGGATGGATGGATGGATGGATGGATGGATGGATGGATGGATAGATGGGTGGAAAGCTAGCATTTCCTGGCCTCAAGGTACCTATCATCAAGTAAGAAAAGTATGAAGTGTGCCCAGATAGTTGAGTGTGGACAATCTAGCAGATGTGATGTGATCACAACTGTATTTCACAACAGAGATTATAATCTGAAACAAAGACTAGTTAAATGCATATAATGGAGTACTTTCATTTATAAGCCAAACAGGAAAGGTTGCAATTACATTGCTGATTAGCACTTAATTTTAAAATTTAGAAAAGTAAGGAGTCATCATACAGATTTTATCACTTAGAAGAAATTGTTTTAAAAATGCTTTTAAGGAAGTGTCTAAATCTCTAAATCTTGGAGTGAATTTTGGGGCTATTTTAAGCTCTTTCCCACCATTGGCCTTCCCTAAAGCAGATGATGTGTTTAGTTGCTTAGGGTTTCAGGCTGACTTCCTTCTCATTTATCATAGTTTCCAGATCACTGGACACTATGTTCTCTTCTAATCCACAATCACTGCTGTCATCCAGCTGGATAAACCAGTATTTAGATATTAAGCCTTCCAGTGCACACAGCCAACATCACCCTTACCTATCTCCATCACACCCAGTAGCATTTAGCCTCTAAACTGACACCCTTTGGGTTGGTACCAAAGGACTGAACAAATTAAACATGTTATCCTCAACCACAAATTCTGGCAATGAGCAGACCTCCTGTAATGGATTAAATGAATAAATAAGCTAAGTCAACTGTGGAACCAAATGACATTGAAACATAAACCTTTCTTCTTTACATCAACCTGTTTTCTAGTATGGAAATGCAGAGTGTATCTATTCAAAAGCATCTCTAACACAATAGAGCTTTGTGTCAGAAAGCAAAAAAAAAAAAAAGAGTTGTGTTTGATCAGATAAACCCCCTGGGTAAATGAAACTCATGAACAAAAATGGAAAGACTGGTTTAAGGTAGCGCTAACATGCTATTATCTCTCCGAAGATGCCAAGATTGTAGTGACAGGTTTATTTTTTAACTTCAAATGAGTGGTCCAGCAACATTCCTCCCATTCTTAGGACTAAGACTAACCTAAGGAGTGTTTTAACTTTATTCTGATTCTTGAAAGGAGCCAGGAGGGAGGGCCAGAGACTTCACAAGATATCACCTCAAGGGACATCAATGGTAGTGGTAACTTCCCAACCAGGAAGCAAACACCTCTGTCCTCATATGTGCCAAAATATGACCCAAGCACTCAGAGCAACAACGAAGTGATATCCAGGCCTTGGCATTCCTTCCTCCCAGGAGACTCATCTCTCCTAAGGGTTTGTGACTTTCTCATCTACAATAATCTTTTTCTGTTCATTTCCTGAACATTTGTTGAATAGTCTATCCATTTTCCCCTTCAAAAGATAGCTGTCCATCATTTCCGAAGGATATTTCCAACTACCTCCTATTGCTCCCCAAGGGTCAATACTCCATTATCTTCTTATTTTCATAAGATATCTCTCCTTCTGTCTTTCCTATCTTAGATTCATGAACCTACCTCACCCCAACTCTTCCATATTAATGAGTTGCCAAGTGTTCTTCACATCAGCTTCAAAATACAGTATATGTGAGCTGGGCACCAGTGGCTCATGCCTATAATCCTACCTACTCAAGAGGCTGAGATCTGAGGATCACAGCTCAAAACCAGCTCCAGCAGGAAAATCCCACCACACTCTTATCTCCAATTAACCACCAAAAAGCCATAAATGGAGCTGTGGCTCAAATGGTAGAGCACCAGCCTTGAGCAAAATAGTTCAGGGACAGTGCCCAGGTGCTAGGTTGAAGCTCTAAGACTGGTACTAAATTAAAGAGAGAGAGAGAGAGAGAGAGAGAGAGAGAGAGAGAGAGAGAGAGAGAGAGAGAGAGAGAGAGATCTAATAATTAACTTCTACTCCTACTAATCCTTCCATCTTCACTCAGTAATTTTAATATCAGCTAATGAGCTTTACTGAGATCTTCTCTTCTTGTCTTTACCCAACTCCCTCAGTTTTCCTCCAGTGTTTTCGTAATAAAGATCAACAAATCTAATTTTGTCACAATCCTGCTTACAATGTCTCACTGACTCTCCCTTACCTACAAGGTCAAGTCCAAACAATCAGAAGGAAGGGCTGTGCACCACCCTTCCCAATGTAATCCAAGTCTATCTTGGCCTTCACTGCTACACCTACCACACGCTTAACTAGATTTCTTTTTTTGCCTAGACTCTCCTGTTTTCTGCACGTGTTGTCTATATTGTCTCATCCTCCCGCTCTACCTTCAGCCTGTAAAACTCTTTTGCTTAAGCAAAAGAGAAAGACGTCCATAATTTCCTCAAATTTTAAATACACACATTTCTTGGCATTAACAGGAGCTACATTGAACTGTACCCAGCATCTGAACTTTAATCTGTCTATAACCTATATTCAGTATGTGTGTATGTGTGAATATTAGATAGAGATAAAAGGTAAGTAGATAGGTAGAGACAGACAAACAGACAGACAGACAGACAGACAGACAGACAGACAGACAGACAGACAGACAGAAGAATGACAATGTCTCACTGCATAATCCAGACTGCCCTTAAAATCTCTGTCCTCCACCCAAGCATCCCAAGTGCTAAGATTACAGGCATGCACTACCATACCTGAATGGTATGGTGCTCTCTGATTTTTTTTTTTTCCATAGAAAGAAGAAACCAAATCAAGGCAGGATATTAGAAAGAGAAAGAATGTTAGGGAAAGAGGAAGAAAATTCCAGTCATAGCTGGGCACTGTCTCATGCCTGTACTTCTAGCTACTCAGGAGTCTGAGATCTGAAGATCACAATTCTGAGCCAGCCAGGGCAAAAAAAGTCCTTGAGACTTTAATGTCAATTAATCACCAGAAAACCAGAAGTGGCACTGAGGCTGAAAGTGGTAGAGAGCTAGCCTTGAGGGGAAAAAAACTCAGGGACAGCTCCCAAAACTTGCATTCAAACCCCAGGACTGACAAAAAAAAAAGGAAATTCCAGTTGTTACACAAAATAAACAAACACAATCCAGGCAAAGAAACTAATGGAGCTTGAACAAAGAGACACCTGGGAAAGCCAGATAGGAGATAAGGTTCCCAGACTCAGGTGAGGACAGAGAGGAAGTAGCTCCTGATGCTAATCTAGGCTGAACTCAGGGATGGTAGATCTTCCTCTGTGATCTCATTAGTCCTATACAAGTAGTAGCTTGTGTTGCCATCTATCTCCTTAGAACATGAATTCTTTGAAGCAAACCACCTTATTTCATTCAGCTCTGTATTCTAAACAAATGACATCATGGCCACCACGTTACCATCTTTTACTATCAATATCTCCTTGTATTGAAAAACCTTGAATAAATGAGTGTACCCAGCACACAGTGAGTGATCCCAGCACAGGGATGCAGAGGGAAGACTATGTGAGAATGGGAGAAGGAAGGAAGGAAAGAAGGAAGGGAGGAAGGGAGGAAAGGAGGGAGGGAGGGAGAGAGGGAAGGAAGGAAGGAAAGGAAGGAGGGAGGGAAGGAAGGAAGGAAGGAAGGAAGGAAGGGAGGGAGGGAGGGAGGGAGGGAAGGAAGAAAGGGAGGGAGGGGGAGGGAGGGAAGAAGGGAAGGAGGAAGGAGAGAAAAGGGAAGGAGGGAAGGAAGGAAGGAGAGGAGAGAGGGAGGGAAGGAGGGACAGATGGAAGAAAGGGAGGGAGGGAGGAGGGAGGGATAGAGGGAAGGAGGGAAGAAGGGAAGGAGGGAAAAGGGAAAGAGGGAAGGAAGGAAGGAGAGGAGAGAGGGAGGGAAGGAGGGACAGATGGAAGGAAGGAAGGAAGGAAGGAAGGAAGGGAAAGGAAACAGAGAGGGAGGGAGGGAAGAAGGGAAAGATGGTGGGAGGGAGGGAGGGGAAGGGAAGGGAGAAGGCTGAGCACTGGTGGTTCATGTCTGTAATCCTACTGAGGATTCTGAGATCTGGTGATCCAGGTTTAAAGTCAGCTTGGGCAAGAAAAGGCTTTGAGACTCTTATGGCCAATTAACTACCCCCCCCCCCCCGCAAAAAAAAAAACAGCTAAAAATGGATCTGTGGTTCTAAAAAGGGGGTAGCCTTGAGTGAAAAGGATAAGGCCCTAGTTCCTCCACCACAAAAAAGAAAAAAAGAAAAAGAAAAAAAAAGAAGCCAGAAAAGCAAAAGAAAACTCATGGATAATCAATGTTCTTGAAAGGGCTGAGCTTCACATTGAACCAAAGGAGGGCAGACTGCAGGTAGAAAGCCTATCACATCCACACAGAAGGTGTAATTGTGGAAGTCCAAACCACACCTGAGCACTGGGAAGCTTCAGCTAGCTTTTCTTGGCTTTAGTTTTAGTGAAATGACTCTGAACTTGATGACACAGTTGGAGAATCTACCTGGCCTCCGTAGAGCTGCGGAAGAGCTCTAGCTGAGTGAAGAACCTCATAGAAATTCTTTCCACCACTTCATCAGGGCCTTTCTGACATTCATGGCTTGCTGACTTTCTAAGAGTAGGGTCTAGCCGGGTTCAACTCAGAATACAATCAGCCACAGTATAAAAAGACAAATCGACACCATTAATAATTCCATTTTTCAGCATTCTGTTTCCATACAAAATGTAAGCCGCTCAGATAAACTGTTTCACATGAACATTTTCATAAAAGTATGATAAATTCTTTAATCTTCCTCCTGTCAAAAGTCAAAGCCTGCTGAGAACCAATGGCTGAGATCTGAGGATCAAGGTTCAAAGTCAGCCTACACAGGAAAGTCTGTGAGACGCTTATCTCCAATTAACAGTCAAAAAGCTAGAAGGAAAGCAGAGCAGTAAGAGAAAAAAAGCCACGTGAAAACATGAGCTCCTGAGTTTAAGTCCCAGTACCAGCACACACACACACACACACTCACCTTATGAAATGCTATGGGATGCACCCTAATCCAATTCATATGTTAAAATCGAAGCTCCTGCTGTCTTAGTGGGAAGGCCTTCTGTAACTGATGATGTCCCATGGGCCTCCCTCATGTTTATTCACACAGTTTATAAGAGCCTGATAGTACTGTGAGCAGGTAAAAAGAACTCAGAGAACTTTCTCAGGCCTCCCACCACACAGGAAAATAGCAGGATGGGAGTTGCAAAGTATCAAAAACAAATGGACTCTTTACCTGACTTAGGCCATTGTAACCTCTCCCTCTAATAATAAAATCAAACCTTTATAAATAAACAATAACACCAACAATTAAACAAGAATTGATAACTAAACAATAGAATAAAAGCTTTATAACAATAAAAAAAAGTTGAGAGAAGTACAAATTATCAATAAATGCATGAATAATTGTTCAACCTCCTTAGCTATAAAAAAAAAGGAGGAGGGGTTGGTCCTGTGAATCGCAGAGCAGGCTCTAGCCACACCTGAATCTGCCAGCACCTATGTCTTGGTGCTGAAATGAAGTCCTGTTATTTATAAGCCATCCATCCTCTGGTAGTGTGTGATAGCACACCCAGACAAACTAGTACAAAAATGGAAGTGAGAAGAGCTAAGTTCCAACTTGTTTTGTGTTTCCCATGAATAGAAACAACCTGGAAATTATAGGGACTGTCCAAAGTAGTTTGATACTCGGGCAGCATGGAATAGGATCTTAAGAGAAATCATGGCACCAGCCTGGTGACATGTTCTGGAAACAACTGAACTGTAACCTAGAGTAAATGGTAAGACCTCAAAGTTTTGGGGGGTTGTCTGATTTGTCTTGGGTTTGGATTTTGGTTTTATTTGGCTCTACTGGGGTTTGAACTCAGGGCTATGACCTTACAACGCAGACACTCTACCATTTGAGCCATGCTCCAGACTTTTTGGGTCTGGTGCTTCTTGACATAGGATCTGACATTTTTTTTCTCCAGTCAAACTTGAACCTTGATCCTCCTGTTTCTACTTTCTGCTGTAGGTAGTAAGGCCCAGCTTTGCTCTGTGAAGATGAAGTTGTGTGTAAACTTTTTCCTGGATTGGTCTACAACTTCAATCCTCACAATCTTCACCTGCTAAGGATTATAGGTATGGCCTGTGTGACCTTGTTTTTATAACACATCAGCAACCAAAACACATATGCATGCACACGTTTGAAGGAATACTGACACAAACTTAAAAAAGGTCTAAGTGCTTGAGTATTTTTGTTTTTGTGTGAATACTAGGGCTTGAACTCAGGTTCCCTTACTCTTGCTCATGTTGGCTCACAGCTGGTGCTCTACCACTTAAGCCATTCCATTTTTGCTAGCTAATTGGAGGTAAGAGTCTCTTGGATTTGTCTGTCTGAGCTGGCTCTGAACTGCGATCCTCAGATTTCAACCTCCTGAGTATCTGGGTTTACAGGCATGCGCCCTGGCAACCAGCTCAGAATACATATTGTAATATCCAGCTTTCTTGGATAGTTGTGTATAAAATTCTAATATATTCCTAGCTGTTAATCATTCGTGAAGAAATACACAATCAGCAGCACTGAGATTATCAGAAGCTGAAAGAAAGCAGTCTCAGTTTTTAAACTCCATTATAATTCACCTTGTGGAACATAGAAAGAAATATTCTACAACTGTACTGGACTCATCCCATAATTTTGCTACCACATAACCAATCAAAAGGATAATGACAACTCTCCCTAAACACAACTTCACATTTTTAGCTTATATCTTCCCCAGTTTAATCAGTTTATAGCTAACAACTCTAAATAGTATGTCCAGCATCTTTACTAATCAGGGGTTTATTTCACCAGTAATTTTCCCCAGAGGGCTTGCTAAGAATCTCAAATACAGAAATGGATTTCTGAGATTTTTTTTTTCCTGTGCATACGTCGCTTTGAAATTTTCCAAGCTTAAGCACCGAACTTTGGAACCCTGATGATTGATTTGTCCTTATTCTGGAGCAGACCCAGAATTGTTTTCTGAGAAAAATCTATAAACCTTCTATAGGCTCCCCCAGAATGCCGCTATACTGAGACAGAAATAGACTTTGTGTCAAGACAAAGTCTAGGCTCGCTACCTTCATTTGCATAAGGAATGCTAACTTTCTTCTGTTGATATTTAAAGGATATTCTTTGTGAAGTATGTGACTTTAAAAAAAACATATACTAAAAAAAATCCTAAAAAAATAAAATAAATAAAATAAAAAATAAAAGAAGAAAAAAAACATATACTTAAATAATAATCCAAATACTTGAACCAAAGCAGCTGACAGATAATAAAATATCTCACTCACTTCCTGACTTTTATCAAAAGCCAAGGTACAAGAAGTAATGTTTAAGAAAGACTAAATGTTGTTAACATTTTTACCTAGGGGTCAGTCCAGACATGTAAGGTGACCAAGGGCCATATCTATCCGTCTTACGGAAAGGGTCAGTCTGGGTTAGTTGCCAAGAGGTAGATAAGGCTGAGATTATGGAGGCTTTCTAATCTTGTTTTGCTCTAACCTATGAAGTGCTCTGTCAGCAAAAGATTTTTTTTATTGTGAAAATACTGTACAGAGGGGTTACAATTACATGGGCAGTGTCAGCAAAAGATTTTTATATATAGGGTACTGTTACAAAACACCAAGCAATAGCATGCTTAGCATCTACTGTGAAATTGTATTGGGATTTAAATTCTGTAGGATTTAAAACTGGGTAAAGAAATTGGCAGCTAGTGTCTTCATGGCTATAATCCTAGTACTCAGGAGGCTGAGATCTGAGGATCACTGTTCAAAGCTAGCCCAGGCAGAAAAGTCCATCAGACTCTTATCTCAACCAACAACAAGCCAGAAGTGAAGATGGGGTAGAGAACTAGCCTTGAACAAAAAATTTCAGGGCCAGGGTAAGGCCCTGAGTTCAAACCCGGGACCAGCACATTCATGTGCATGTGCATGTGTGTGTGTGCGTGCACACACACACACACACACACAAATGCATGCACACACACACACACGCACATACACACAAAGTCAGTGTTGAAAAGGACAATGAAGAGTTAGAATAAATGCAAAACTTCATAAATTTCCATTGCCCTGCACTAAACTATGAGAATTTAATTTTGGGGAAGCCTTCAAATATTGGCAAGTACTAACACCATCACATATCAAAAATGTATTTTGACAATTAGTCTTCATGAGTTTCTCTCATTAGTATTTATATGGACTTGCTGTGATTACATCTTCAACAAAACTATATCAGTCAAACAAGCAGAAACTACAATAGTAGCCATTGTAAATGGATACATTATGTTCAGAAGATGGGGTAGAGCTGTAGATAATATATATTATGTGGTATTAGCTACTAAAATTTCATTTGATGTTCTGAAGTGCTTAGTGTACAATGTTTCTCTGGCCAGCTGTTATGTTGACAAATTTGATTCGTTTTCTCTTTCTCTTTTTGCAGAACACTAATCAGCTGAGGTGAGCAGTTTCAGAATTCTCTTATTAGGGTAAATGAAATCAATTTCTTTTCCTACTGTTTCTAGCACCATTTTACAGTGAAATAATCAAAATGAAACCTGGAGTGTACCACAGAATGAAATTACACAATTGTCCCTATGTAGCATCCTTTGCTTTTTAGAGTCAAACTGTGAATTCCTCTGTAATGAATCAATGTCTCAGGCAAATGTTTTTGCTAAGAGGTAAATTTCTCCCACTAGACTTGCTGTATAAAACAGAAGTTACCTCTCACTCCCCGCCCTTTTCCCCCACTCCCCCACCATTTTCTAAAGCCAATAGGACCCTGTTGTAAACCAGTTTTATCTGAGTTGTTTTCCTTTCTTCTTTTGGACTCTGTGGGAAAGTCATTTTTTGTACCTGATAATTATGCCCTGGCTCTGTAAAACATAAAAAGTTATACTTTGAACATTTTTTTCCATTTTGAGATTGGTTTTGTTTACGGATATATGGATGGAGGGGGGAAAGGGTATAAGGAAGAGACAACGTAGTCTAAATTATTAACCATTTTAAAACTTCAAAGGCCAGGAGTTAAACCTGAAGTCATTGGAATTTGTCATGATTTTGGAGGGTTTAAACAACAGATCCAAAAGTATATCAAGTTTCTCAGAAACTGTTCTGTTTTTACTATCCTTTGATAAATATATATATATATATATTAACCTGAAAAAGGAAAACAATGTGTTTGGAACATTTAACACACTTCTACAACTCAAAAGAAAGCAGCTAGACCACAAATACGGAGGAAAGCCTTTAGAATACTGCCACCAAGCGGTCCTGTCAGTCTTGTAACTACTTCAAAATACACTAATTAAATTATTCTAGGAATTAGACACTAGGTGGCAGTAGATTTCTTTTAAAAGTTTGATCATCTTGATCCATATGGAAACTATATTCACAGTCAAGGTCATTCAACCATTTAATAAATAACAAGAAGTAAAACATGGTGAAAAAAAACTGATCTAGCTGGGCACAGGTGGCTCACACCTGTAATTCTAGCTACTCAGGAGGCTGAAAACCAAGGATCACAGTTCAAAGCCAGCCCCGCCAGGAAAGTCTATGAGACCCCTTCCTCTCCAATTAACCACCAGAAAACTGGAAGTGGCAGTGTGGCTCCAAGTGGTAGAGCTCTAGCCTTGAGCAAAAGAGCTCAGAGAGAGCACCCAGGCCCTGAGTTCAAGCTCCACAGCTGTGAAAACATAAAATAAGATACAATAATTATTAAAGCCGAGTGCTGGTGGCTCACACCTGTAATCCTAGCTACTCAGAAGGCTGAATCTGAAGACTGTGGTTCAAAGCCAGCCCAGGCAAGGAACTCTATATGACTCTTATCTCCAAGTAATCACAGAAAAAGTCAGAAGTGGTGCTGTGGCTCAAGTGGTAGAGTGCTAGCCTTGAGCAAAAAGGGGTCCAGGGACAGTGCCCAGGCCCAGAGTTATAGCCCCAAGACTGGCTAATAATCATTTTAAATGAAATGGAAAAAAAGAACTCAATCTAGAGAACATTTTTCAACATAGATTAATCATATAAAAAGACTCATTTTTCATACTTTTAATCATTACTTTGTTCTCAATAATCAAGTTTCCTTTATTAACATGACCCAACTTAGGCAATCCATCTCATAAATTTTCTCTGTGAAAGTCCTGTGTCTCGTATAATAAAATCCAGCTGTACTGACTGTATACAAATACTTATTAATGAACAAAATGTTATTTCGACTTAGAGGCGGAAAAAATGAGAACTATTTGCAACTAGTTATCTTAGGTTCATTTGTATGTGGTCTTCAAATATTTTTTTAAAAAGTACAGAGAGATTAGGTATGATTATCATCCATTTCCTTCTATCTTTCTGATACTGAGGCTTTCTCCTTATTTGTCCTGTTCATCAGAAAGAAACACTCCATATTCTACCTTGAAGTTCAAATTCAAGATGTATAGTTCAATAAGCTTTTTTTTATCCAATCAGTATTACACAATGCAGATATCCAAATCACCAGTTGTTTTATTTTAATAAAACTTTGTCTCCTCTGTAGCGCTAATCAAATCCAGACTTTTTTTTTAAATTGTCCAAGGATTCTAAGAAAAATTGGCCAACATAGAAGGATCCATCTGTAGTTGACAGATTAATTTCCCTCAGGGTTACCACTTCTGACACCGGACAAGGACTAAAGGAATGATTGCTTATCTTCAACATTCTATTTTTACACAAAGACCCTCCCTTTCCTGCAACCAAGTAGAGCTACCACCAGGCTAGCTCATCTAAGAGACTTGAGTGAATAGAAAAGAATAGCCAAAGAGAGCTCCCCCAAAACAAAGTTACACTAGCTACAACAAGATGAATGGTTAACTATTTTGTTGGATTTTGATCACTCACCAGGAGAAAATTAAATCAACAGTTCTGGGAAAACTAGCTAGGTATAGCAGAGGAATGGAATTCGATTTCTTATCCTCTTACTACATTAAAAAAATAATAATTAAGGGATGGATATGATGTACACACCTGAAAATCCAGCTACTTAGGAGGCAAAGGTCGGAGGACCACCAACTGAGGCCAGCCTTGGAAAAAAGCCTAAAAACCCACCCCCTCCTCAAAAAAAAAAAAAAAAAACAACAAAACCAAACAAACAAAAAAACCCAAAGCCAAAAGGGCTGTACATATGTAGAATACCAAGCACTTACTAGGCAATGAGTTCCCAGTACTGTCAAAAAAACAAAAACCAAAACAAAAACACCTTTTTTTAAAAACTCTAAATAAATTAAAGTAGGTTTTAAAAATTCTAAATAGATTAAAGACATAGCAATAAATATTTACATAGAGCTAGGAAACATGATTTAATAGAGTGCTTGCTAAGCAAGCATGAGGCCCTGAGTTCAAAATTTAGAAAGAAAAAGAAATTAAAAAAAAAAAAAATAGGACCCTATGACCAGCAATCCTACTTCTGGGCAAATAT
This sequence comes from Dipodomys merriami, assembly GCF_024711535.1. Lineage (NCBI taxonomy): Eukaryota > Metazoa > Chordata > Mammalia > Rodentia > Heteromyidae > Dipodomys > Dipodomys merriami. Next base: position 20,016,871 of record NW_027202826.1, read on the forward strand.
CCAAAGTGAAATCAATTCTTAGAGACATGTGTGCAGGGATATGTACCATAGCACTATTCACAATAGCCAAGGTCTCTACAGACAACATGTCTGTCTATGACTGTCTAACTTGAGTGGTAATTCACGGTAGTACTGTAGACGGAACACCGCATGGAAGCCGCACCCTTGTTGTTAGGCCTGGTCGAGCTCCGCAGAAATCCCTAAATCTGCATTTAGAAGAGAAGACATGGGAAAGCTTTGCTCATCCTGGGTAATGAAGAACAACAGTGATAACAACCCAGGGAAAACTGGGCACTCCTCCATCTTCCTCGATGTGTAAGGCCCAGGTTTCTCAGGCAAAGCAAAGCGCACAGGCTGATCCTTTAATGGCGCTGCGTTTCCGGCCCATGCTAAAGAATGGAGGCTAAAAGTCAGGCTAAAATGGCAATTTTTTTTAAACGATGACATTTTATCAATACTAAATGTAGTGTAGCACTGGTGGCTCACACCTATCATCCTGGCTACTTAGGAAGCTGAAGATGGAGGTGCCAAAGCCAACCCAGGCAAACAAATCTATAAAATTCTTATCCATAATTAAGCAGCAAAACCCATAAGAGGAGGCATAGTTCAGGCAGTAGAGCTCCAGCCTCGAGGGGGAAAAAAAAAACTAAAGGAGGATGCAAGACACAAACAAGGCTATACTAAAGCTACCAGCACAACTACGTTCATTGCAGCATTATTTACCATAGCTAAGATATGGAACCAACCCAGATGCCCCTCAGTAGATGAGTGGATCAAGAAAATGTGCTAAAGATAGATAGAAGATAGATAGATAGATAGATAGATAGATAGATAGATAGATAGATAGATAGATTCTATGCCTCCATCAAAAAGAATGATACCACCCCATTTGTTAGGAAATGAAAAGACTTAGAAAAAATCATAGTGAGGTAAGCTAGTTCCAAAGAAATCTAGGTCCCAAGGTTTCCCTTATTTGCAATAATTAGTGTATAGATAGATAGATAGATAGATAGATAGATAGATAGATAGATAGATAGATAATCTATATATTATCTCTCTATATATAGGATAATCTTATCCGATGAGCTGAAGAGCTCAAAAGCGATGTTCATATGACCATATAAGATGATGCTAAGTAAAATGAACTCCAAGATTTGGACACAAGAGGTCTCTCTATTATTATTGTTTTAAATGTACCATGTGATTTTTTGTTGTTGTTTCCTTTGTATGTTTTTGCCCCTACGGTATATCCCCTGTTGTGACTATACTTGATTTTTGTATCCTGCATCTTGTATATACATATGTCTAATCTGGGGAAGGGAAGAGGAATAACAAAACACTGAAACAAGGACATAGGATGACCCATTGCAACAATGGGACCCACAGGACAGTATATTGGAAACAAACTTTACAACTGATGTTAATACCCCCAAAGGTCTTAATCTAACCAATGGCTTGTCAGTTCCCAGCTGAGAATCTCTGCTTTCCAGAACAATCGACGTTAAGGATGAAAGCCCTAAGGGAGACAATCTTTATCCACACACAGGGGCGTAACTGTTCAGTCTCCCTAAGAATTGCCTGCCCTCCCCCAAACATGACCAGCTACCTCTCCTCACACAGACAACACTCAGCAACACAATGCAAACGTCTCTTCTGTTATAGAACATTTCCCTGGTAACCGCAATAATATCAAAGCAGTTTCCTTTTCTGAAGAGCACTTGCTTCTAATCTTTAGTTGTTCACCCCATGATGACGTTGATGAAACCAGCTGTGAAAAGAGGAAATAAAGCTTCTGCTCCCCCCGCTCTGCCACCCTGAAAAGGCTTCTGCACATTGATGAATGTGTGTTCTCAGTACAATTTCCACAAAGTGACTCTTCTTGGTTTGGGGGTTGTTGTTGTTGTTGTTGTTGTTGTTGTTGTTTTGTGGTTTTCTTCAGGTCTTAGATTTAGCACACAAGCAATGCACAAATCCTAGACATAGAAGTCCCAAGTGACAAAGTAAGCCTGCAAAGTTTCAAGGCGAAATGGCAAAACATTGTTTTGTGTGTCTGCACACCTGTACTGGATCTTGAACCCAGATCTTAGTCACTCAGGGGTTTTTTTTGCTTTTTGTTTTTTGTTTTTCCATTCAAGGCTGTCACTAGAACCAGACCTCTACTTTTGGATCTTTGGTAGAGTTTAACTGTGATGCATTTTCTTGCCCAGGCTGGCTTCAAAATGAGATCCTCGAATCTCAGCCTCCTGAATAACTAGCATTATAGGTGTGAGCCAGGGCCCTGCTTTAGATCTACTTTAGCACACCTCTTCAGATTGGAACGAGGGGGGGAAGAGGAGAGTAAGGGCTGGGGGGGGGGGGAGGTCTTCCCAGAGAATGCCCATCCTTGATGAAAGAAGTTTCCTTTGGATAATTTGAATACTTTAAGCTTCCCAAGATACAAATTCTAAAGATTTTTTATTTTTTTATTTTTTTTACCATCAGCAAATGTTTATGACTTTGGTGAGTTCTGGAAAAGCAATTATAACAATTATATTGCTCACCTCTACAAAATGTCAAGTGACATCTATCTGCTTAATCAGCATATCAGGAAATAAAAGCTACTGCCAGTGGAAGAAATCCTGTTCTGATGAAACATCTTAGATTCTCTCCTCAGTACTAATTATAATAATTGACATGTCACATGGTACAATTATTTTTAAAAAAAACAGCTGACATATACACACAATGCCTGGCAAAATTCCCACTCAGTTTCGCAAGAATGTTTATTCCAGGCTGAAATCATCTTCCCCCAAAAAAGTGGGGGGTAAAAAGGAAACAAAGAGACAGAGAAGCAAAGGATCAGAGAGAGCCAAGAGGAAAGATGAGAACGAAATGGGGAGAAAACAAGAGCCAAGAAGATTCTCAATAAATCAAAAGAAGATTTTAGGTTTTCAAGTTGTTTTCTCATCTTGATTGGATACTTACCCAATCTTTCAATCAAATCTTGCTAATTACAGGAACTGAAGGTGTGGGCCAAGTGGTCAAACACCAACTATGAGAGCAAAAGGCAAACGACAGCTCAGGCTCTGAGTTCAAGTCCTATTCTGAGACGAAAACACAACAATTGCTGATTCTAAAGGAGTTGAAATATGTTTTAACCAGACTTGTTCAAAATGTTCTGACATCAAGTTGATACAGAAGAATCATAGCAGGAGACTCTGTGGGGTTCGTTTTTACATTTTAATCATTTTCCTAACTAATATAAAGGGTTGCAAGAAGACTCTGTGGGGGGGGGGGTGGAGAGGGAGAGGGAGATGCAGGAAGGGAAGGAGGGAGGGAGTCTTAAACTCAGGGCCTGGACACTGTCCTTTTAGCTTTTTGGCTCAAGGCTAGCTCTCTACCACTTGAGCTACAGCTCCCCATCTGGCTTTATAGCGATTAACTGGAGATGAGAGTCTCTTTCTATCTAGTCTGGCTTCAGAGCTCCTTAGATCTCAGCCTCCTGAGTGCTAGGATTACAGGTGTGAGCCACTGATGCCCAGCTTAGTCTGCTTTTATCCTCCTCCTCCTCCCCCTCCCCCTCCCCCTCCCCCTCCCCCTCCCCCTCCCCCTCCCCCTCCCCCTCCCCCTCCTCCTCCCCCTCCCCCTCCCCCTCCCCCTCCTCCTCCCCCTCCCCCTCCCCCTCCTCCTCCTCCTCCTCCTCCTCACAAGCACCCAGGAGGTGACAACCTCCTGGCAAAGACTCTTAACCACCTGTAGGCAAGGTGAGCCTGGAGAGAATGGCTATGCAGCAGTTAGAAATTTTAGATTGCCTAGTTACAAAGCAAGGGTCAGCTTATACAATAGGATATGGGTTCACACACCTAGACCCAGAGGAGGGTCCTCAATGCTGGGGAATCAGGTCAGTAGAGTCAATGTGTCCTCTCTTCTCTCCACCATCAGCTGCTCCATGAAAGGCCATTGACAATACTCAGCTCATTGCCAACTATGTATTGTGTGGGGAGATTGCCATATGCGGGAAGAGGTAGTACTGGGACATGAACTCAGGGCCTTGTGCTTACTAGACAGTCACTCATATCATCCAGCCAAGCCACCAATCAAGAGGAGATCACCCTTTGGTTATTCAATATTAACAAAAGGGTAACAGGTTTATAGAGCTTAATGATGCACACTTCCATATTGGTTCTGTACTTGACATTCGTATTTCAAAGAAACTTCCAGTCTTTGTCCCAAGCTTTGCTGTGGGAAGACCCAAGCTTAAGATATTGCTTCTAGTGCACATTGAACCCCAAATTTGCTTCTCGATCTAATGCAACAGACTCCCAACAATTTCTACCATGTAGTTAGGGATTCCTGGTCCAAGTCGATTAAACTAGAGAAAGAAGCATTGACAGACAAACTCAGGATTTCCCCCAGGAGTGTGGAAATAAGTTGGGGAGGGCCGTTGTTCTGGATCTAACAAAGCTTAATGGCTTCCTTTCTTTCTACAGAGTGCAGAATCGCTGGTTAGACACTCAGGAATGCCATCAACAGGCTGTTGTTAAACCACCGGAAGCTGGGAGGATACCCTAAGAGAATAGTTACATTACAAAAAAAAGCAACAACTGTTATGTCGATTTACTAATGTACCACTGCCTCTTTTCCTTTGTATTCCAAAATCTGATAGTTATAAGGCTCTAGTGGGAAAACCAACTATGGATGGAGCAAAATTCAAATAATCCCGAAATACAGGGCATTAGTCATTCATATTGGGCAATCGCCTTGGGCCTGAGACCTGAAATGAAGATCTCTGAGCAACCGAGCAGTTTGATTTACTGACCCATTATCAGGCTTAGAGACTAAAGTAGGCCTTCCAGAGGAAATCTTTGATCTGGTCTAATTACTAGGGGGACAAAGGGCAAAGGATAGCCCGGGTCCACAAGTCAACAAGAGGCAAGAATGACAAGGGATGGGGCTTCCCACATTCCCCAGTGATGATGTCACCTGTGCTTAACAAGGCACACGGTGCACCTGTCACTACTCAGCGTGACTCACGAGATAACAAAACTTCTGCCTTTGAAGAGGAACAGGCCACAGGGGTAGAAAGAAGGGCCCAATGGTTTCCTCCAGTGCTGGTCCTTTGTGGAGAGGAAAAGGAGAAAGGCCTACTCCCTTGTAAGAACATGAGCCACTGTGAACCAGCCAGACACCTGAGGAGCAAAAGAATCCACAGCCTATGGGGGAAAGGCAGTGAGCCTTCTGAGTAGTTAGGATTACAGGTGTGAGCTACTGCACCCAGCCCATGGGTTTTTCTGTTTTGCTTTGTTTTTTTAAGTCAGTTCTAAATTTGTCATTGTAAGATGTCAGGAAAATTCATATTCCTGGTCAGTTCTTGTCTTTCTAAACTGTAGCATCCTCATTTGCTACAGCATTCCTGTGTATCAGCGGCTCTGATCTCTCTTTTTCCTTCTGTTGGACTTCTCCCAACATTTTCGCATACTTAAGATGCATTACCCAGAGTGACAGAGAGTATGAGAGGTGAATATCTAAAACAGTGCTGAAGTGCCAAGGACTTTTATTTTGGTATTGCTAGGCCTCTGATGACAAATCACTTTGACCTTTCTGGCAGTGCAGACCAGCATTGTCTCTTCTTGGAAATCACTGTCTCTGGGGTCAGCATGAGGTGTCTAAAATTACGGTCTGATGGAAAGAAGCCTGGCATATGGATGAGTGTGTCAAGTCCTATTTCCTGCTTTACCAATTCATAAAAGTGTGATTGTGGGAAATCTATTTACATCTTCATGGTTTTACCTACCCAGTAGGAAAACGGAAAAGCAACCCCGTTAGAAGGATGAAGAATGCGGATATTGAAGACCAAACATCCAAGTTCAAAATCTAGATGGATTCTCCATTGGTGTCCTCTTGACCAACATTTTTGTGCCTCAGTTTCCACATTTACAAATGGAAGTTATAACAATAATGTATGTTTCAAGCATCCAATAGTTGCTAAAAAGCATCAGATCAGTTTATAAATAAATGTTCTTTGAAACTAGAACATTGTCTGGAACAGCGTTAGATCCTGTTGGATTTCAAGGGCACAGTGAGGATTGAGAAAGTATAAACATGTAGTGTCTGAACTATGAACAAGGATCAAGACACTAGCTTACTCACTCACTCACCTGTGGTAAGCTCTGAATACCTAAAAGGCAATATGGTAGATAGAGGAATATGAACCTGTGAAAATATCAAGTCATCACCACACTAATACCATTGTCACAAGAACAGGAAACAATAAACCAATAAATAAATATAGTAAAAAATATAATCTAAAATATATATATATATAATCTGCATTCATGAATAGCTACTTGGGTGTTGGTCCTATTCTATGCCAGACAAATACCCACACACCTTCAAGACTTTGTCCTTCAGGAGTTGTCAGTCTGGGAAAGTAGAGGTGATTGTTAATTGAACTCCAGCTCTAAACTAGCCCATTATCTTAATGGAGACCCATGACATCATAAGCCTGGATCTGTTTGAATTCAAAGTCCCCTGCCTCTCCACTATCCTTTACAACCTTCTAGCAAACAGTTTCCACAAATAGTGATGTTTCCAATGAAGACCAGAGTGTTTTCCTTTCTCTTGTCACCAGCCCCAAGGCTGTCCTCAGCCCAACAGAAAGCTGGCTCCACTCAGCAGCCGATGTATTGGAAAAAGTGACTTTGGAAGCTAAAACTGACTCTGAAGATAGCCGCTTGAGATAAACTTACTCATCCAAACTCAGCATAATTTACCTTTGGAGGTGCTTCTCTAGACTAAAAACTTACTGACTTTTAGTAAGATTTGTAACTTTGAGCAAGTTACAAACAGCCAGTACCCTTCTTTAATAAAACACAGGTCTGAAGTTGATAACAGTTAAGTGAATGCAAATAAAAATTGAATTAACCAGCAAATGATCCCAGCCTCCTCCCTAAATGCACAGCGTGGTCTCAGAGAAAACATTCTTTGTTGCTGATGTTTGCTTGCTTGTTTTTTTTGTTTGTTTAGATTTTTTGTTGTTGTTTTCTTTTAACTGACTTTCAAATACTTTTTCTTTCAGGAGCTATCAGAATGAGTGTCAGGAATTCTTCCTTAAACCAGAGCTGACTACACACCCGGCAAGTATCCTTTTCAAGAGAAAACTGTTGAAGCAACCCTTGGCTCTATTTTAATTAGATGGCTGTGAAAAGGAGTTTCCATTAGTTAAAAAAAATTTTTTTAATCCTTGATTCAGAGTTGCAGGAGTAGAAATTCACAAAGTTTCTGAGTTTGAGCAACCCTTAGAAAAGAAAAATGTGAAAAAACTTATGTTGCATACGCTCAATCAGAAAGTGGTGGAGCTGGGCTCCAGTAGCTACATCTGTAATCTTCGGTACTTAGGAAACTGAGATCTGAAGATCTCAATTGAAGCCAACCAGGGCAGAAAAATCTATGACACTCTTATCTTTAATTTATACATATATATACATATATATATATATATATATATATATATATACAATGTGTATATATGTATGTGATTGATCTACTTTTATCTGCTTTCCCAAGAGAACAACAGGCACAAAGACCAAAACACTTCTCCCCTCTCACAATTCAAAATAACCCACTCACACGCCCTGTGTTGTTTTGCCAGACAAGAATTCTACCACTTGAGCCAAGCCACCAATCCAAAATTATGACAATTATTACACACATGGCATAATTTACTGGCAACTACATTCTTCCAAATGTTGGTGGATCATTTCAGTTAAAGTTAAAGCACGTGGAATAATCATGTAGCAAGAGTATTTTCACCAGATTTTGACATTGTAAAACTAGAGGCTTCCAAGAGCCGGCCTGGCCTGAATGGCTTGTGCTGACTGCAGCTTGGATGCACAGAGCCAACAGTCAGAAGCCCACGCTCATCAAAGCATTCATCTGTCTTTTCCATATAGGTATCAAGTCCCAGCCCATTTGCTTCTTAAAGAGCAAATCAGAATCCCCAGTGAGGTGAATGGGCCATCCACTTGAGTTTTCTTTGTCCCCTCAAACTGCACGAAGGAAAACAAATGCATGAAGGGCCATGTCTGGGAAGTGGTTTACAAATAATATCAGAACGAAGGGGCAGACTCTGCTCGTCAGATTTCAACTCTTCCAAAAATGCCAGGAGGTGGCAGCATACATTACAACCAGTATGATTGTCTATTTGGACACAAGTCAAACCTATCTCAAGCACAGGTTCTTATTTGGAGGGGGCCGGGTGGAGAGGGAAAGGGGCGGAGCCTGGGTGGGGAAAGCATTAGGACAGTAGTATCACATGATTTTGTACTTGAAAGCAAAGTGAATCTGGTGTTGCTTATGTTCTTTTCAAATCTTAAAATCTTGGCTAGTGGAATTACACAGATACTAATAACATTTGTCAAAGAAGAAATGGGGGCTAGGAGCCGTTAGCTCCTCCTAGCTCCTCCTTCCTAGCTAATCAGGAAACTGAGATCTTGAGGATGCATGTTCAAAGCCAGCTCAGGCAGGAAAGCCTATGAAACTCTTATCTCCAATTGATCACTAAAAAGCCAACAAGTGAAGCTGTGGCTCAAGTGATGAAGGCTGAACTTGAGTGAAAAAGCCCAGGGACAGCACCCAGAGCCTAAGTTTAATCACCAGTACTAATATCAAAGAGAGACAGGCAGACAGACAGGCAGACAAAGAGGAAGGAAGGAAGGAAGGAAGGAAGGAAGGAAGGAAGGAAGGAAGGAAGGAGGGAAGGAGGGAGGGAGGGAAGGAGGGAGGGAGGGAGGGAGGGAGGGAGGAAGGGAGGGAGGAAGGAAGGAGGAGAATGGTACAAATGGGAGCATATATTTAACTGAGATACTAAGTGTACAGGCATTTCTGTGATCATAAACAAATTTGCTTCACCTATGTCTGCACAAATCTGTTTCACCTATGTTTGGCACAGGGCCAAGACTAGAGTAGGAATAAATATCCACTCAGGGGTGTTTATTTCCTACTTTAACTCATCCCCACTACTTAAGGACATTAATCCCAGGACAATTATTATTTTACCAACCTCCAAAGAGTAATATATTTGTTTTTCATATTTTTCTCATAGGAAAAATATTTAAAATAAAATAGCCATAAACCATTTATAATGGTCAGACCTTTAATCCTAGCTATGAGAAGGCTGAGATTAGGAGGATTTATGGTGAAGGCCAAAAAAGGTAAAAAGTCCATGAGTCCCCTTCTCAATAAGTCAAAAAGCTGGTATTGTGGTACACATCTGTCCAAGCTACAAGGGAAATAGAAATAGGATGATCAGCTCAGATGAGTCTGGGCAAAAAATGAGATCCATCTTTGAAAAAAAAAAAAAAACAGACACAAGAGGTATGACTTAAGTGGTAGAGTTATTAGTAGCATGTGGAAAGCCCTAAGTTTGAACTTCAGTCTCATTTATAGTACACACATTTAGATATGTAATAAATATGGAGAAATGGTACCTGACAAGTTGGCAGCAAACAGATAATCCAGAAGGAATGAACTGGTTCTTTTTGAAAAGGAAGACTGTTGCATCTGTAGACCATTGTTCTACAGAATAACTACAGGAAATATCATTGTCTGTTGTCATACCCCACCTTAATGTTCATTTTAAAGCCCTCTCGGCTGGGGTTGGGAAGGAGGAGGGAAATCAATGAAAGGGGAGACTTTGATCAAGATTCACCATATTCATATACTATGTTGCTGAATGGCAACTCTTTTGTACAACTACATAAAGATAAAAATGAAAAATTTAAAGTAAACAGCCGGGCACTGGTGGCTCATGCCTGTAATCCTACATACTCAGGAGGCTGAGTTCTGAGAATCGCAGTTCAAACCAGTCTGGGCAGAAAAGTCCCTGTGAGATTCTACCTCCAATTAACCACCAGAAAACCAGAAACGAGCTGTGGCTCAACGTGGTAGAGTGCTTGCCTTGAACAAAAGAGCTCAGAACCAGTACCAAAGCCCTGAATTCAAGCCCCATGGCTGACAAAAAGTAAACAAACAAGCAAATAAATAAGTCTTCTCATCTTCTTTATTGGTCTCTCTATGTTGCTGTTCAGAATAACAGAAACATTATTTATGGATCATTGTTTAAATTTTGGACTCATGTTTCTGAAACAAAACTATCTTGATTTTAAAAACAGGCATTTATCCTATTGAGAGATTTATGAACCTATAAATTAACAGTCTTTATAGTCTTCTTTTCCTATAAAATTCTACTTCATCATCAGTGAGTAACATGTTTTGTTAGAAATATTATTAAAACTTTAAAAACTAAAGTTGTTCTGGGATCATGCATTTTTTTTCATCCTGTGAATTCTTCTTGTAGAGTGAACTAAAAATGAAGTCATGGTTCATGAACACTCATGGTTTACAATAATTCAAAATTCTAAAGAACAGATGTGGTCATTGTTATATATTATTTCCCAGAAAAAAAACTATGCAAGCTTGTGACCTAAACTACTTTTTAAAAGCTTACCAAAATCTATATATATTAATGTTTCAAGAGGGAAATTTAGAACTCAAAGAGAATAGAGATAATATAGCTCAACATTTTTTAATGCAGATGAGAAAAAACTTAAAAATTCAAAGAATATTTGTTTTTAAATTTTCAAGAATGTTATTTTGAAATATTCATAACTATATTCATCTATGTAATTATATATAATGTATGAACATTTTAAAATATTCAATTTCAATATCTTCTTTCTTTTTTTAAGAAGGTCGTTTTGTTAAAAATAACAAACTATGACTTGCACACGGTCACAGATTTCCTAAATTGACAAGACTGTTTCTGGAGTCTATCTGGCTCAGCCTGGCACACAATTACAGCAAGATTAAGAAGAGATGACACATTTGTGAAATTATATAATATATTATATTTATATATTATTATAGTTATGTAATTATTTAGCTTGAAAAGAAGAGGAAATGCTTAGAGTGTCACAAGTATTTGGCAAACAAGAGGAAAAGACACAAAATAGGATAAACCAGTTTTGTGTGTGTGTGTGTGTGTGCCAGTACTAAAGCTTGAACTCGGGGCCTTGCATTCTTGCCTGGCTTGTTTGCTCAAGGCTGAAAGATAGATAGGTAGATAGATAGATAGATAGATAGATAGATAGATAGATAGATAGATAGATAGATAGATAGATAGATAGATAGATAGAGTTATATATATACCACCTGGTGCTGGTGGTAAGGAGATAATTTTTTTTTAGTGTATCACATCATTGAGTGATTTCCTGTATTCAATTTCCTTCCTTCAGCAGGATCTAAGCTTGTGATAAGAAGATGCTAAATGCCTGACTAAAGTTTTCTATGCCAAATCCTTCTGTTGAAAGCCCAAAACAATGAGAGAATCTGGAATGTGTCCCCCCCCTCCTCCCTACATACACTTCTCCACCCCAGTGCTGGGTGTCTGAGGGAGGTAACCCCAAGACTGAAGACGCTGACCCTGAGCCTTCCCCTCCTTTGGGCACAGTCAGATCTGCCAGGGTCAAGAGGGTCATGAGTCCCACTAAGAATGCAGTGCTGGAAAGGCATTTCCTACACTTGGTGCTTGCCCTGACTCCAGCAGAATACAAAGCCAGCAGCAGTGGGGATGGAAGGACCGAAGAGGAAAAAGAAAGACCTGTGAGATCAACAGGGGAAAGAGAACGAGAAGACGGCCTGTGGGCCAGAAGCTCTGAAAACAGAGCTGGAGCTCCACATGCTACCAATACAGATGATGGTTTTAGAAAAATCCGATTTACAATCTGTCCTGACCCACATGCAGCAGGTGGCCAATGAAAGAGCACTGCAGAGACGGGTGCCAGTGACTCAAACCTGTAATCCTAGCTACTCAGGAGGCTGAGATCTGAGGATCACAGTTCAAAGCCAGCCCAGGGCAGGAAAGTCCGTGACTCTTATCGCCAATTAACCACCAGAAAACCACAAGTGGTACTGTGGCTCAAGTGGTAGAGCGCTTGCCTTGAGCTGAAGCCCTCAGGAACAGTACCCAGGCCCAGAGTTCAAGCCCCACGACCGACAAAGAAGAAAAAAAGAGCACTGGAACAGAAGGATCTTGCCAGCCGCCTGCAGGGTGCTGCACCGCTGTGGGTAACAGAGCTAGAGATGCCAGTCTGCAGTCTCCACCGTGCAGAATGAGACCGACATGAACAACCTAGAGCTCCTGAAAGCCTTGAAGCTGCAGCTCCTGGAAAAGGCCAAAAGCTATGATGTCCTGGGGGAAGAGAATGCAGAGCTTCAGGAGAGGTGGGAAGCGCTCCTGACACAGAAGGCCCACATGAAGATCAAAACTCACAAGTTCCAACAAGCACTGATGGAGCGGGCAGAGTTAGAAAGACATCTGGACAACATGAAAGAGTTTAGGGACACCATGAATGATGGAGAGAGACACCTTTGTAGAGGTCCTGAGGGTGGAGAGCTCCCTGGGGAAGGAGCACTTGGAGCAGAGGAGCCCAGTGCCGCAGACAGCTGGAGCGCCAGGCCCTCTTTCCCTAGCGCTGGATCCATGGCCTATTTGGGAGGAGGAAGCAAGACACACAAGCATCCAAGGAGCAGCTGGAAATCTGCTTTGCCCAAGACCTGCTGGACAAGGTAGACTACCAGAGTCAAGTGCGTGATCTTCAACATCATCACATGGCCACCGTGCAAGACTTCGTGGCTTTCTATAAAGAACAGATGGAGGTCCTAGATAAGCTGTATCAGGAGAAAGATGAACGTGTCAGCCGGCTGTCCCCAGAGAAGAGGAGGAAGAGGAAGGAGCTGAAGGAGCAGGGGAAGGCACAGAGTGCCAGGACATGATGCTGGCATCTACCAGGCCCCTGCTGGCGAATCCTCCTCAGGGCTCTCTGGCCCCACCAAGATGGAAGTTATGGAAGAGCAGCAAGGTTTTGAAGATGTGCAACTTGAAGACAATAGGAAGCCTGCCCTTAAAGGAGCTGGGGTGCATGGATCCCCCTGTAGAGCAGATGGTACTGCTGCTACCTGAGATCCAGTTGCACCAAGAATCTGTAGGTTTGGGCAAAGAGCCCTGCTTCCCTTTCTTCTGCAAGGCTGGTGCAAATGATGAGTTTGGGATAATTAATACCTAAAGGCCTGGGCTACTATCCTTTAAAACATGCTTTGGCACATGACAGCTGGCTGACATTCTCTCAGGCCTAATTAGTGTAGGGTGGTGGGCGAGAAGGGTTAACTGTAGGCCAGACCAAGAAGGAGTAACTGTAGGCCAGACTGAGCAGAGGCTTCTGGGAAGTGGTACAAACTCTAAGGACATCCAACAGCCCATTGCTTGCCAAGGAAGGGGACCAGGTGTGGGTTATTACAAGGAGTCAATTCTTTACAAAGGAAGGTAGGGAGGAGGGCCAGAGTTTTATATTTGATAGCAGCGATGGTAATTATTTTATGGCATAATTTAACAATACAGTCATATCTTACTGTCATGACATTATATTAATTTTTATGTAAAATCTTCTATTTCTGCATTATGTATATTATTTTCATCATTTCATGGTATAGGTTAGTAAAAATCCATTGAATTTTTTAAAATGTACTGAAATATATAATTGCAAATTGCAATGTGCTACAATTACAAAACACTCACCAAAGAATATAGAATTATAGAAGATCTATAGAATACCATGGATCTCAATATGTTCAATATTATTTCTTGAATAAAATATTAACATTTAAAAAATACCAAGCACAGGTGGCTCATGCCTGTAATCTTAGACATTTAGGAAGCTGAGATCTGAGGGTCATAGTTCGAAGCCAGCCCAGGCAGAAAAGTCCCTGTGAGGCCATTATCTCCCACTAACCACTCAAAAACCAGAAGTAGTGTTGTGGCTCAAGTGGTAGAGTGCTACCCTTGAGCACAAATACTCAGGGACAGCATCCAGACCCTGAGTTCAAACCCCACAACTAACAAGAACAACAACAACAACAAAAATCCCACAGTATGATCAAATTCTGGCCAAAATGAAAGAAAAGATTAATAAAGGCTTCTAGGAAAATCCTTCTTTGGTGTTAAAAAAGAGTTCTAAGAACCTACTCTGTCTCTCCCTTTCTTTGTGAGTCTCAAGGTGAAGGAGATTGTTGTCCATAATTCAGCCATGTTTTAGTGGAGAGGAGAACCAGCATGAGGAAATTGCTAACAATGATACAGAAAGGCAAAAGCAGATTCCTTCAGGAACAATAGAACCAAAGTCCGTTTTGCACTCTCCCCAAAGTTCTCTTTTTTTTAAGATCTCTTTTTTATAAGCACTGTCAATAACATGATTAAGTCATTAATTAGATCATGGGATCAGGATTCTATACCTTGTGGCATACAGAGATACAGGGATCAAAGGCCAAATTCTGAATTTCCATTCTTGAGAAAAGTCAGCCTGAGAACCATTTGCAGAGCTATCCATTCAAGAAGCTATACATCTAAGAAGCTATCCAGTGAAGAAGGAGCTATAGGTGATCACCTGTGTGACCTGTTCTGAAGATTGGCCTAGTCTAGCTGGAGGGTGGGTAATACAGAAGGGATCTGAACCAAGAGATTCACTGTTCCCACCCTTTAGGCCAGGCAGGTGTCCCAAGGAGTACCAGGAGAAGAAAGATTTTCTTCCCAAGCTTTAGCTGGGTGTCGACAGCCAGCCAGTTGGTCCAGGGCCAGCCCACAAGGGCAGAAGCCTTCCTCTGGTAGGTTTGCTGCTGCCTAAAGACCCTAAGGACTTGCTCTGTAATTATAGGTCCATGTATACAGAACAGGAAACAGAAAATAACAACTTATTCTACTAGTTACCAGCAAGGCAAAGAGGAGAACCAAGATTAAACACTTCAAACAGGTGTTTCATGGAAATCCATCTCCATGGATGAGTTAGATAAAAAGCATTTCTAAAAAGTAATACATTCATGGGCTGGGAAGGTGGCTCAGTGGTAGAGCGCTTGCCTTGCATGCCTCAGGCCCTGGGTTCGATTCCTCAGCACCACATAAGCAAAAAGAAAAAAAGCCGGAAGTGGCGCTGTGGCTCAAGTGGTAGAGCGCTAGCCTTGAGCTGAAGAGCTGAGGGACAGTGCCCAGGCCAGAGTTCAGGCCCCATGACCAGACCCCCCCCCCAAAAAAGTAATACATTCATTCAAGAAGATATAATTAAAATTTAAGAGTTTGAGTATATGTTGGATGCTAGCACTTAAAATATCATTTAAAAAGCATGTAGTAATTCCATGATTCTGACAGCAGTGCCCTTCCTGATGAAAATAACCAAAATGAAATCTCTGAAAGAAATATGAGAAATACATATTTAAATTAAATACATATTTAAATACATATTTAAAATACATATTTTAAAAGATTAACACATTGCTTAGAGAGCATAAATACCAGAAGTCCATCAATTTCCTAAAATGACAATCATATTGTATTAGTTTAGCCCTTATCAGTAGACAGAAAAAGAAGAAATTCTCCTTTCATTTTGATTACTACACGTAGTGAATCAAAACCAATCAAGTAAATAATTTAAAGAATCTCCAAGCCAAGCACCAGTGGTTCATGCCTGTAATCATAGCTACTCAGAAGGCTGAGATGTAAGGATCACAGTCAAAGCCAGTCTTGAGAAGAGTCCATGAAACATGTATCTCTAATTAACCACCAAAAAGCCAGAAGTGGATTGTGGCTCAAGTGTTAGGCCTTGAGAGAAAAAACTAGGAGACAGTGCCCAGACCCTGAGTTGAAGCACCAGTACCTGTACACACACACACACACACACACACACACACACACACACACACACACACACACACACACACACACACACACAAATACAACTACTCCATAGATTACTCAATCTCAACCTAGGCTTCAAAAAATTTCAAAAGATAAGGCTTCAAGAAATATAAGCAACCTGTTATTGATAACTTGGTTGATAGACTAGGCAGCATATTTAGCTGTAAACAGATCTGATGAACCAGAAGGTAAATCTAAAGAAATCATTTAAAACACAACGCAAAGATATAATGACATGAGACATAAAGGTTAGACTGAGAGGTCTAGCATGATACCAAATTTAAATTCCAGCAGGAAAAAGTAAAGAAAACGAAGGAAAGGAAATAATAGCAAAAGGATAACCTACTAGCAATTTTTCAGAATTGCTGAAAGATATCTAATCTTGAGATCCAGAGAGGCATGTAAAGCCCAATATAATCCAAGTAAGACACGAAAGTACTGCATCGAGGTTCATCTCGAGGAAACTTCGAAAAATGAGAAAAGAAGAAATTAGAACCATCCAGACTTTTCTTTCTTGGTGGTGGGATTGAACTCAGGGCCTTGCATATGCTAAGCATGTACTGTACCACTGAACTGAACTTTATCCAGATTCACGTGTGTGTGTGTGTGTGTGTGTGTGTGTGTGTGTGTGTGTGTGTGTGTGTGTGTGTGTGTGTGTGTGTGTGTGTGTGTCCCAGTACTAGGGCTTGAACTCAGGGCTTTGTGCTCTCCTAGATTTCTTGCTCCAGACTGGTGCTCTATCACTTAAGCCACAGTTCTTCTTTGGCTTCCAAATCCCCACTCCCATCGTGGGGCTTGAACTCCAGCCAGGGTCCTATCCCTGAGCCGTTGTGCTCAAAGCTAGTGCTCTACCACTTGAGCTACAACTCTACTTCTGCCTTTTGGGGGTTAGTGTATTGGATAAAAGTCTCATGGACTTTTCTGCCCAGGATGGCTTCAAACCACAATCCTCAGATCACAGCCTGTTGAGTAGCTAAGATTACAGGTGTGAGCCACCACTTGCCAGACTTGATTGACTTCCTAATAACTTGAATGAAAACTAGAGAATTTTAATTTTGTAAAGAAAGAGTAACTCCTGATCTAGAATCATACATTTTAAGAACAATGATAAAATATACTTGCCACCAAGGGCTACTCAAGAAAATTCCACAGTGGAAGGTTTGCTGCTTCTATCACTTGACTATGGCCAGATTACACCATTAAAAATAAAATGAGCCAGGCGCTGGTGGCTCACACCTGTAATCCTAGCTACTCAGGGGGCTGAGATCTGAGGATCGAAGTTCAAAGCAAGCCCAAGCAGGAAAGTCCATGAGACTCTTATCTCCAATAAGCTTACTTATACTTTTTTCCAAGTCTCTCCATTTCCTAACAAATGGGGCAATGTCATTCTTTCTGGTGGAGGCATAGAATTCCATTGTGTATATATACCACATTTTCTTGATCCATTCATCTACTAAGGGGCATCTGGGTTGATTCCATATCTTAGCTATGGTAAATAATGCTGCAATAAATATAGTTGTGCTGGTAGCTTTAGTATGGTCTTGTTTGTGATCATTTGGGTAAATGCCCAAAAGTGGGATTGCTGGGACATTGGGGAGCTCTATGTGGAGTCTTTTGAGGAACCCCCATACTACTTTCCAAAGTGGTTGAACAAGTTTACACTCCCACCAACAATGCAGTAGGGTTCCCTTCTGTCCACATCTCCTCCAGCATCTGTTGTTATTAGTGTTCTTGATTCTAGCCATTCTAACTGGGGTGGGGTGGTATCTCAATGTTGTTTTGATTTGCACTTCTTTTATGGCTAGAGAGGTTGAGCATTTCTTCATGTGTCTATTGGCCACCAGAAAACCAGAAGTAGTGTTGTGGCTCAAATGGTAGAGTGCTAGCTTTGAGCTGAAGAGCTGAGGGACAGCGCCCAGGTCCAGAGTTCAAGTCCCATGACTGGAAAAAAAATAAACAAATAAAATGAGCCTTAAATTCATAGTGTAATGAGGGTAGATGTACTTCTAGCGGTTGAGGAGCGATTACTGCTTTGTGCAGAGATATTCAAGGGGACATTGGCTATATAGTAGGAAGGTTGTACCTAGAAAACAGCAGAAGGAGCTCCAGGGGGTTGCAAGAGAGGAAGGGCCTTGCTGTGTCTGCTGGCACACAGTGAGTAACCAGCCCAAACAAACCAGAGAAGAAATTCACATCCACTCACACCCAAAGCACAGAGAATCTTGGAGACCATGGAGTTCAGTGTTCACCACGAGTCATGGAGTAAACCACTGGATGAACTTCATCTGAGGAGGGATTTGATCTGACCAAATTATCCTTCCAATAACTAAAATAATATGGTCCTTTAACAACCTTCTGCAGATAGGGTTTGATGGCTCTTGTCTCACAGGGCTTTGACAGGAACTGGATTGATGGATGTTTAAAATTATACACTGTCATGTAATGAGGACTGCAGTGTGTTCTCTACTGCACATTCATCATAGAATGATGTTTGCAGGCATTATGCAACTCCAGCTCACAGTCTCCTACTGTTTCCATCAGGATGCCTTACTACAGAACAAAGCTGATGGTACCAACGCACACGAATGGCCTAGATGCTGGCTTTATTATATATAATACGGTAAATATTTAAGGGCCAGTGTTCTGTTGTGGATGTCCTGTCTTTGTCCTCCAGACTTCTCTCTCCACTCCGTGCCATCCTGGATCCTGCTTGGTGCCTCTCTGGCTTCCAACTTGTGAATTGTGGGAGGAGAGGTTGAGTAATCAGTCCTACGGTTTTCCCCCTGCCATTTGGTAACTTGTTGTTGGCTGTTTTCTCAACCGAAGTACCCAGCTCTTTTTTGGATCTCTCAATATCCACAAGCTCTTTTGTGGCTTTAGTAACCATTCTCTCCCCCTTCTCCTTTCAGGCTTTAGATAGGTCAAGGATCCCAGTTTTTTGGTGAGCCCTGGAGTATACTGCCATCCCTTTAATGGTTCCCCTAATCTGCCTACCTGCCTCCAAATTATCCCCTCCTTAAATGTGTCCCTTTAATTACATTTCTGAAAGTATATTTATTTTCTATTCAAACTCTGTTTGAGATTATTGAAATAATTTCAGACAGTTACATTTGTCAGTTTGGGTTCTTCTGTGTGTGCCAGTACTGGGGATTAAATTAAAAGCCTCATGCTCTTCCTTAGCCTTTTCTATTTAAGGCCTTCCTCTACCACTCAAGCCACACCTCCACTTTTAGGCTGGTTAGTTGAAGACAAGAGGCTTTCAGATTTGTCTGTCTGGGCTGGCTTTAAACTGGAATCCTCAGACTTCAGCCTCCTAAGTAGCTAGGATTTTAGGCTTTGAGTCACCAGCACCCAGCAATTTGTCAATGTTACTTTCTAAGATGTACTTCGATTTAACATGTATCTTATGATGTTATATTTTGGGATTCTTCTACACTTTTACTGTTCTTTAAGCACTGTTTAAGTAAATATTTATTCAATATCCTATAATTCAATTTTGTGAGCTAAGAGCAATGTCTCAGGTAGGAAAGAAACAATTATGAAGAGAAGCTCAGGCAACTTTGGGGTTCAAACAAAGATCCCCTTGAGGAAGGAACATTTGAGCTGAGTCCCAGCGAGTGAAAAGAACTTGGGCATCTCAAGTCTGGGACAGCCCCATTCAGGACCTATGGATCTAACTGTACTACAGTCAGGCCCCACTAGCATTAGCTGCTCACACATGTCCATTTCAAACTTCCTTCAGTAGATCTTCCATCATCTGTGTGAAACTGCCAAAGTTCCCAACAGGCAGCTCTCAACAATCACATCTTACCTGGAAGCAGGAGGCCCTCAGTTCAAAAGTTCAGTACAAAAGAAAAGGTAATGTCAGGGAGGTGGGGATCTAGCTCTATGGTAGAGCACTTGCTTAGCATGCATGAGGCCTTGGGTTCCATTTCCGGCATGCTCCTCTGCACAATACATTTAAAAATAAGTTAAGAACCAAGCATCAGTGGCTCGTGTCTATAATTCTAACTACTCAGGAGGCTGAGATCTGTGGATCGTGACTCAAAGCCAGCCTGGGCAGGAAACTATTAGACTGTTATCTCCAATTAACCCCCAGAAAAGCTAGAAGCGGAGCTGTAGCTCAAGTGGTAGAGCATTGAACACAAAAGCTCAGGAACAATGCCCTGTCCCTAAGTTTAAGCCCCAGGATTGGCACCAAAAAAAAAAAAAAAGTAAGGTAAAACCACCACCATTGTTTCTATGTCATTGTCTTCCAAGCAGGATGAGCAGAAGTGGGCTTATTTCCACCTTTATCTGCATTGCCTGTGGACTTGGTCACTCCAGAACACCAAATTCAACTGAATCTTCTCATTCTCATCTGTAGCATCTGATATTACAAAGTATTCTCTGACTTTTGGAACTCTTTCTTCTCTGGTTTTCCAAGGGTTCCTCCTACCTTTGATACTATAACATGAATATTTAAATGTTGTCTCTCTCTGTCTCTGTGTCTCTCTCTGTCTCTGTCTTTCTGTCTCTGTCTCTCTCTTTGTCTCTCTCTCTCTCTTTTTTTTCTCTTTCTGTCACATACACACACACATTAGAAATAAATATTCTTCAGCACCTCTCTGTCCTTGGCCTCTTCTCTCTTAACTCTCTTTGCTCACTTGTGTTTTAGAAACATTCTCATGACAACTACCTCATCTTTGCAGATATCTCTTGCTTTAGATCTGGAAATCTCAGAACCTTGCATTTCTGTGAGCAGTTATCAAGGCTTCCATTTCTAATCAAACATTAGTCATTTCCATGTGGACATCGTACTGATATTATCATACTTATTGTGTCTAAAACTGAGTATAGCATATCCTACAGATCCTCCGTTAGACTCTTACCGGTCTAGTCATCAAGATGAAAAACTGAGAGCTTTCTGTGGATGATCCTCTCACTCAGACTGCATATGCAATCTGGTAACACGTCTTTACAGACTATCTCCTAAAAATCTGCATTTTTTTGTTTCAGTTCATTTGATAATTGTTTAGCAAAGTAACTAATAGCATGAACTCCGTGGTCAGATCTACTGCATTCTAATCTTGGCTCACTATGACTGAGAGTTGTGAAAGCTTAGGGAAAGTATCCAGCTTCTCATCTGGGAAGGAGATGGAAGATCAAAGCCCTCGCACTGCCCAAAAGTGAAGATAATAAGCATCCACTCTATATGACAGTTTGAGAATCAATTAAGCTATTTATAAATATTAGTCATATGCTCACTCAGCTTATTTCCTCTTCTTTAGGAAAAAAAAAAGCACAAAATAGCAAAACTGCCAGGCACCAGTGGCTCACACCTGTAATCCTAATCACTCAGGAGGTTGAGATCTGAGGATTAAGTTTTGAAGCCAACCCTAGCAGACAATCTGAGAGGCTCTTAGAAGTGGGGTGTCTACCCTTGGATTTGTCTGCCCCAGCTGGCTTTGAACCTTGATCCACAGATCTCCACTTCATGGGTAGCTAGGATTACAAATGATCACTTGTGCCTGGACACCTCGTTGGATCTTTATAGAACCCTGTAAGATGTGTATTTATAACTCATTTATAGATAGGCTTGGAGTCGTTATAGGCAATCAGGAACCAGCTTCAAATCTGAAGGCAGTACCAGATTCCAAAGCCTGAGTTTCTCTACCAGGAAATCTTCCTGGTGCTGTGATTATTTCTCTCAGTCTTTGATTATACGCTATGGATGCATTTGTTCTCTGCCTACTACCACTACATGCACTTCTTTGTGTCTTTTCAGCCCTGAAAAGACAGCAACAGTAATGTATAAACAGAGATCCTAGTACCTGTGACATTCTTCTTTCAGGAGTGGTGTCTCCAGCTCTGTGTGCTTTCATTTGCCAAGGGAATGAAACTCTGAGTTCCCTGGATAAGAAAGATTCCCCCCCCCTTCTCTTGCTCTCTCTTATTAGGTTGACTCTTAGTGATAAAATCTGTTGCACAAATCACTTTTGTCCTGGCTATTAGATAAGAGACCATTCTTCTAAGATTTATCTTAAGAATAGAGATTGTATCTTCTTGTTTGTTTCATAACCACTTACAGTAGCTAATTGAGTGCTCTCAGTAAGACCTGCTATGCAGTGTTTTCATGAAGATGAAATGTTTTGCTGTCAGTAGGGAGAGATGTAACCTGATAAATGTGTGCTTTGGTGGTGGACAGTGCAAACCTTTCTGTTTCAGTGAATTGCAACCTATAAGTTCTCATTATACCTGTTTACATTTGTATAGACCTTTTTGCATTTTTAGTGTATGAGTTAGGATGGCAATAACATATATGTAACATATGTGTTCATACATATAGCACAATGTATAGATAAAACAGGATACAATGTTTTGTGTGAATAGATCAACGATAGTGTAAATCATTGCTTACAAATGGCATATAGTTTATGAGGGAAAATGGTATCTTGCACAGGTGAAAAAAACCAAAGCTGTAACTATTACTTGGTAAAGTTGCAAAGCTAATTTGAGACAAAACCAGGACTCTTATTTCAAGCCTGATTTCAAGTCTACTGGGGCTTTTTCATTTCATCCTGGCTCCCAGAGCTAAGATTTGTTACTGTTTCTAAGATGGTGAACTAGTTTCATAACTCAACACAATTCACTCCTGTTCTTTGTGTGTGTGTGTGTGTGTGTGTGTGTGTTTGAGAAAGAGAGAGAGAAAGAAAGAGACACAGAGAGAGATCAGGATTCAAGCTGATGCTTTCACTCATTGGTTGGTGCTCTACCATCTGAGCCACGCCTTCAATTCCCCTGGTCTTATTCACATGGGTCATGGGATTTGCAACAATCAGTGTATGGCTCTGTATTTTCAAATCCTCTTCAAACATAATGCACACTGAACATGTGCACACTGAATATATCTCACCCTCAGACTTTTCTGCACATACTTAGCTCGCTGAGAAAAGAAATTAGTGTGATTTCAGAGATTATACTGACATACAATTTTTCTTTTCCACAATAGCAGTGCCCGAATCCCTACACCTAAGCATGGCTTTCCCTTTGGAGCTAAGTGTCTTTTGGTATCTTAAGAGTGTAAGAATTTTTAAGAAACATTACTGAAAGCAGATTTCTATAGAATGTAGAGAATGTATTGGACCTCAAAGCAAGAATACAAAGTTGAGCAGGGAGTCAGAAAAAGGTAAGTTCAGGGCACTTAAAGGTTTCTCTGCTGTACTGCAATGAATTACATCTGCAGAAAGAATATGTCCAGGTGACAACATGATCTTTTATGGAAGTAGGGTCTTTGCAGATGTAATCAAGGTCTCACTGGGTAAGAATGGCTTGTAGTCCAATGGCTAATTTCTTAACATGGAAAAGGAGGCAACGTATACACAGAGGAGGAGACCAAGGGAAGAAGGACACATGACTGTTTATAGCTAAACCAATGCTAGTCACCAGAAGCTAGAAAGAGCCTTCAGATCTCTCTGGCCTTGATGACATCTTTATTTAAGACTTGGAGTCCCAAGTAATATGACAGAATAAATTCCTGCTGTGAAGGCATCCGACCTATGGTAATTCGTTACTATTGGCCTAGGAACATAATATACCCCTGCTTAACACTTCATCCTCGGTTTTAAGTACATTCTATGGGATTGACTTTGAAATTTAATCCTAATTACTGCTCTCCAACTTCTGTCCCCCAAATATATCACACAGGCTCTACTCTTTGGCAACAGGATTGCTGTACCCTGCAAAATAAAATATATGTGTTCACAACTAGACCAAAAATGGGGAGAGGATTGAGAAGGGGAACTCCTCTATACTTTGCTTCACTGGAGCAAAGTATAAAGGGTCTTTTATTATTATTATTTTCATGTCAGTGGCAAAAATCACCTTATAGAAGCTATCTGTAAAAGAGACGTAATTTCTAATAATGTCCCCTAAATCTCAGCAGAATTCCTTTTTCAAAAAAGTCATCACCTTTATTCAATGGCTCTTCCTTTGTACAACTAGTTAAAGAAAAATAGAATGAAAAAAGAAGTCATCGCCTTCTGTCTGTGTGAATCCTCTGGATTCTAGCTGTTCAAATGTCTTTAGGAGTGACATGGAAGAGAGTTTGAAGGTAGATCATTGGGCTGGTCCAAGGTCATGGTAAAGGCACATCTAATAGCTTAATAAAACCGATCTCTGTTCTTTTATGGACATTCTACCCAGAAAATGCTTAGAACCACACAGAGCTGATGGCTAGGCAGTGCCCTTGAAAGAAAGAGGTCAAAAAATGTTATGGTCAAACTAAGCACCACAGCAATCCCGGATTCCTGATGTTTCAAAGTTGAATTTTACACAATGTAACCAATGACTTTTTAAAATGGTTCAGCCCCAAACTTGGGGGGGGGGAGGGAGGAGAACGAACCCATCCCAAGATATCTGCCTGGTACAAGCGTCGAGCTGAGGAAGAGGCCCACACCCCAGAGGACAGTCATCACCCAGCCGCCTCGGGTGGGTCGGAGCGGCAGGAGCTCCAGAACAGAACCCCACCCCCACCCCGCCCCGTCCTGCGGCTTGGGATTTCTTTATGAGCTGTGAACCCAAATCCATGCCATGGCCCTAATTCCCTGCACAGCAAGGATCACAAAGGCCTGGCAATGCCCTGAGGAGGAAAGTTCTGAGTAACGATTGCATAACCAGATTGGAGACCTCACCCCAAACCAGTCAGGAGTTCGTCCTTCACGGGACAAGTCGGTTATGATGCCGACATTCCAGCTGAATCTGTGCAGAGCGAATCTGTGCACTCACACGGAATATTCAGATGAAATTTCTTTTTATATCTGGCAGGCTTGGACTCATGCCCACCCTTCATCCCCTCCAGCTGCTCGGGCCTGCCTTCGGGGGCTCTGAACCCCCTCCTCCCCCATTCTACAGCCCCCCCCCAGCCTCCACCTCCAGGCTGCGTGCCGCCTCCACAGTTCGCCCCCACAATGGCTTCCTGGGGGTGTCCCCACCTGCTCCAGCCCTCGGGGCTCAGCAATGTCAGGTCAGGAAGTCGGGGACCCCCCCTGCGCGCAGGATACCCCGGCATGGCATCCAAGGCCACTTAATGCGCACACCCCTGGCCCAGCGGTCCCCGAAGGGCGGGAAGGGCAGGCCTGGGGGGAAAGGGGTGCTAGGCACCCCCAAAAGTGCGGGCTTCCCCCACCCCCGGCGGCGACCCCACCTCCCGCCCCCGCGGCGTGCGCGCTTGTGTCCGTCTGTCTGTCTCCTCTCTCTACGTCAGTGGGAATTTCCAGCCAGGAAGTGAGAGAGTGAGCGAGAGAGAACGAGAGAGAAGTCGAGCCGCGAGCCCCGGCAGGAAGAGGAGGTTTCGCCACCGGAGCGAGCGGCCCGGCGACGCGCTGACAGCTTCCCCTGCCCTTCCCGTCGCTCCCGAGCCAGCGCCGCCGCCGCCGCCCTCGGCCTGCGCCCGGACACCCGCCCCGAGCAGCCCCGGACACCCGGCTCCGAGAGCTCGGCGCCCGCCCAGGCCCGAGCCCCGGCGGCCAGCAAAGCGGCGCCGCCACCACCGCCGCCCGGCCACCCTGCTCTCCCCTCCGCCCGCGCTGCGGACATGGCGCGGCGCTGACCCGCCCGGCTCGGTCCCGCCAACCCCGACCTCCCCCCCGCCCCGATCCGCACTCGGGATCGCCCCCCGGCCCTCGGCCTCCAGCCACCGCCTCCGGCCCGCAGGCGCGGAGAGGCCGCGCGCCGCCTCGCCACCAGGGTAAGCCACAAACTCCCGGCGGGCCAGTGGGGGGCCACGCGGGGACGCGCGCCCCGCGTGCGCCCCCCACCGCCCCGCACCCCTCCAGCTCCCCCTCGGTGTCCCTCCTCCCGCCTCTCCGCAGGCCACGATCGCTGGTGGGGGGAGGCCCAAAGGTGGGGGGAACCTTCGATCTGTGCGTGACAGGACCTGAGGGACGCCAGGGACCCGCGAGCCAGGGGACCTGGCACATCCGGACTTGGCCGGGGCTGCCCGGGCCCCAGGCCGCGGCCTCCCCGGCCGGCCGGCTGGCGTGTCTCCTCTCTCCTCTGCAGGCGGGAAGGCCACCCCCGAGGGAACTCTTGCAAACTTTTTGTTTTGTTTTTAATCTCGACTCCAGCCCCTCCGCTGGGGGTAGGGGTGGAGGGGGGGCTGTGAGAAGATGGGGTGCGCTTTGGCGCGGGGAGAGGGGGAAGGTGGTTGGTGCAGTGCAGAGCCAGATTTCACCTAAGGGCGTTCCATGACATGAAAGCAGAAGTGCCTGACCCCCCTCCTGGCTAGAAAAGCCCTTCCCGGAGCACCCCCCCTCCCCAGGAGGAGAGAAAACCTCAACCTCTTTCTCCTCCTTGTAAGAGAAGTCTGCACTTTACATACACACACACACACACACACACACACACACACACACAGTCGCATGACAATACCCACTCACCTGCTAGAAACCCTGAACATTAATTTTCAAAAGAATAAGGAAGGCCTACCTGCTGCTGATCCTTCAGGGCCTGGCATTTGAGAACGAATTGCCTACTTGTAGTACCTTTTAGACACTTGCTTACATAAAACTCTTGGACGGTGGCACCATGTGTTGGGCATGTCCTCTAAAACAACGATAATGGTATGAACAAATAATGATAGAAATACGAGTTTCCTGAAGGCCTTCTAAAATAGACACTGATCCAGGTATTAGCCTTGATTTCTTGGTCGGTTCTGAAACTTCAATGAGACTTCAATTATCAACAATTTGGTCAAGAGTGAAGACAATTGTGGGGTGGGGAACTTTGTTAAATACGGCTTAACATTGCTGTTTATGAAATGTTTTATTTAGCTCATTTTTTGTTCTAAAAAGTCAGAACAAACTTGATTATGGTATTACTAAAACATTTAATAACCAGGATGTCAAAATACCCTGTGTGCTTTGATGATCTTTGGTAAGTGCTAATGCTTAAGAGCAAGATGTTCAGGAATGAGCTTTCCAGCAGAATTCTTCCACCAAATATTCCTGAGCATTTTAAACTGCCCTTATAGATGTCAAAACCTTAAAAGGAAAGCTCATTTAAAATAAAGTCCTTAACTAAGTATTCTGTTTTATTGATTTTAATCTTTTTCTAGAGATAAATCCATTTACTGTTTGATACACTAAACATGATGTGAATAACTAAAACCAACTGGATGCTGGTTGGTGTATGCCTGTAATCTTACCTACTCGGGAGGCTGAGATCTGAAGATTGAGGTTCAAAGCCAGCTTAGGCAGGAAAGTCCATGAAACTCTTATCTCCATTTGACCACCAAAAAGCCAGAAGTAGAACTTTGACTTACGTGATAGAGCACCAGCCTTAAGAGAGAAAGCTAAGGGACAGTATCCAGACCCTAAGTTTAAACACCAGTACTGGCACCATGCTCATGCACAAATAAAACTAAAAATAAATCAGAGCAAAGTATTTCTTTGAGCTCATGAAATTAGGAAGATTAAAATAAACAAAAAATGTTTCCTACAGTATTTTACATTTATCATCTGAGTTGTTAAAACAAACAGAACATATATAATATGAATAGAACCATGACATCTTCTGAAATTATTCATTCATACGGACCCACCTGCGACTCTTAAATGTTCTCTCTTTCTCTGGTTTAGATAAAATGTCTTACAAATTTTCAGCCTATTGAACAAACCAAGACACAAAGGAAGGTACATTATATGTAGCTTTAATGCTGGAACTGAAATCCTACTTGCTAGTGAAAAGTAACCCACTTCAAAACTAACTTTCTCAAGAAAAGTAGTTTAATTCTATTAAATGTTGGTGGTGATTTAACTATCTGTTATCTTTGCTTTATGTCTGTTGTAGCTTGTGTTCTGCAAGTGGTAATGTCTTGAGCCGAATAAACGTTCCTGCTTTTCAAACTCAGTGAACACTGGAGTCTGCCTACAACATTAGTCCTTCCCCTCCATAAGCACTGCTTTGATCTTTGAACTTCCTTTTTCACTTCTACCTCTTAAACAAGATCTTCTCTGGCGACCAGAGTTGCTGTTGGTTAAAGCCTAACTAGTTTTAGAGAGACATAATTTTAGATTGAGTGATCGTGTTCCTGACGTTTTTCTTGTTGATGCTAGTCTGAGATGCTAGTGTTTCTGCAGGCTGTTTTTACTACTGCTTTTAGACTTGCAGATAATTGATGAAGTAAGCTACTCTGTCGACTTGAAGGGATTGCACATTGTGGTAGGTAGGAGGTCTAGATAAGAAACTGGCAGTGAACAGGAGCTTGGAATATTCAGCCAATGAGCCTTATTTATTTATTTATTTTTACCTAATCTGTGAGAGGGATTCCCCTACTGAGAAGAGGTGAAAGTTCTGGCTTTCTGGGGGGAAGTGGTTACTTCCTAACCTTCGACTAGTTTGAACTTGGGGAAAAGAAAGAAAAATAGGTAATATGTGAACACACTAAGTTAAAACAAATTCAGAGTTACCATATGGATTTTTGTTGTGTGTCTGTGTGTTTTGTTTTATTTTGTTTTGTTTTGTTTTGGTACTAAGGATTGAGCCTAGTGCTTCAGGTATATTCTACTGCAGAGTTAGCCCCCGCCCCCAGCCCTACTTGGATTTTTTTGATAATGTGTTCAAAATGTCATCTTTTTTGTCTGCAGAATTTATTAGTAGATGTGCTCTACAGAGCATAGAGATGACTGCAGTAGGAAGTTTCTCTGCAGTGCAGATAGTTTAACCATTGGAGTTCATGCTGGGTCGTGTGCTTTTCTGATTAGCAGGAATGGATGTATATAAATCAATCGAGATGCAGAATTTCACATGAACTTTTCTTTCAGTAGGAAGGTTTTGTTTGGTTGACATAGTGGCTTTCTGTTTACAATATGAGTTTATGTAAGGTGATGGAATTGTTATATTAAAACCATGTAGATAGCAGAAGGAAGAATGGGATTTTAGTGCTAGAAGACACTTTAGGATGTTCTTCTCCTGCATCTACATTTATATATGGTCAGGGCTAACTGATGATTTGCTTCTTGATGTACAGCAAAGCATACTAGAGCAATTTACACCGTTTTTAGTTGTGATTGTCCTCTTGTACCAATACTGAACCTATTTATAGTATTCTTAGAGGGGAGCAGGTCAATCATTAGGCAGAAGCATATTGTCCCTTTGGACCAATTCTGTGACTACTAAGGAAATGTGGTGGGTCTTTTTGTTGTTGTTGTTGTTGTTGTGATGGTGGTGGTGGTGGTTGTGGGGCTTGAACTCAGGGCTTGGGCAGTTTCCCTGCTCTCTTATGCTCAAGGCTAGTGCTCTACCTTTTTAAGCCACAGCAACACGTTGAGTTTTTGGTTTTCTGGTGGTTAATGGGAGATTAAGAGTCTCACATCCTTTCCTGCCTGGGCTGGCTTTCAACCATGATCCTCAGATCTCAGCCTTCTGACTAGCTAGGATTACAGGCAGAGCTACCAGTGCCTAGCTTGGTTTTAAAGAATTACAGGTATTTAACCTCTGGAAAGAAAGTTTGGAAGTGTCCTCTATAAGTATGTTGAAAGAGAAGGAGGGAAGGATGAGTATGTGTGTAAGACATAATTTGGTGGAGTTCGTAGATGTTTGTCTGATCTCCTTAGTATGTATACAGTGCTTTACTTTTACTATTTTAAGGAAAAAACAGTAATATTTTGTTTATGGTGATGCAGTTACTTCATATTTTTAATCTATACTGTGTTCAAGAGTGTTAAGACACTCCCTTGGATTTTTTCAGATGGGGTTAGTAGACCTGACCTTGAAGATCAACCAGTAGTGTAGAAAATAAGTCATAAAATAAGACTTCATTGGCTCACCATGAAGAATTTAAAACGTAACTGTTTTATATGTAAGGAATACAAGAAATGATTTGTTACTATGTACAAGGAATATCAGAGGTGGTTTGTAAAAGCTAATAGAAATCACAAGAGTAGAAATTATGGCTGAAAAAATATTTGTTTACAATATTAATCACAAATACTGTATCGTAAATTTTAGAAAGCAATCTATTCTTATTAAGCCCTTATGTTTTGTGTAGCAACCAACACAGGTTTAATTATCAGCAATACAGATTTCATCTGCTTTAACTTGTTGCCTGATTTTAAAATTGGAATAATGATACAGATACACACAGTTGAATTATCTGTTATAAATTGCTTACTTCTCATTTAGTTTTAGACAAAACAACTTATTTATAACTAGCTTTGATTGTGACCCATAATTCAACCAATATTACAAGCTATAAATCTATCTACAGATTCTGTTTCTTTAAGTTTAAAATAAAAAAGCACTTTGAACTTTGAAGAAGGATGTAAATATTATATGTAACGTATTCTATAAAAAAGCCTATAATGATAAGGAATAAACGAAACAGTAATTGAAAAAAATCAGTCTGAGGGGGGGAGGGGGGTATAATTGTGTGGGGGGAGGGGGGAGGCTGGGAAGGGAGGTGAAGGGTAAACAAAGGAGGAGGCTACAATGCTTGGTAAGAAATGTATGCATTATCCTGCCCATGTAATTGTAGCCCCTCTGTACAGTATGTTCTCAAATAAAATAAAATAATATTTAAAAAAATCAATCTGAATACTTCCAGCTTGTAAAAATAATATCAGTACTGAAAAGAAATAGCTGCCATTTAGCATTGTGTTTCTTGGATGAATAAAAAGAATGGAGTTCTTTTGCATTATTTTTTTTTTAAAGAGTAGCACTTTTCAATTGTCTTGCCTGGTACAAAAGAAGCCAAACACGTAGTTGCTATTTGTTTGTCTGTTTGTTTGTTAACAATGCTGGTACTGAGACTAAAACTTAGTTTTTCCACTCATATCTCTACCAGTTGAGCTACACCTCTACTTCTAGCTTTTTGTTGGGAAAATGCAGTTATTGCATGTACAGATTAGTTATTAAAAGTAAGTTATTAAACACCTACTGTCTTCCAAAAAAGAAACATTTTATTCCTAAACAGGATCTTATGAACTGGAAAAGTGCCTTTCAGCTTCAGAGTTTTGTAGACATTTGTCAAGCAAGCTAATAAAGTAATCGAAATGATAAATGGTGCTTCTGGGCATAATTAGAATTTCTCCATTGAAACTGTGATTTCAATACCAGTATTTCCAAGAGGAAAAATGGGGAGCAGGGAGAGAATAGAAACAAGAATCCAAGTGCTGCATCCGAATTCAAAGTAAGAGCTATTTCAACTAATCAACTAAAGAGTAAAAGCCAAATATGTTCTGCTCTCCAGAAGAAAATATGACCTCCCCCACAAATCTGTGGTTGTTAAAGTTGCTGTCCTGTCTGATTTCATATTTTAATGATTTTACAACACTGTATAACCTGGAGCCTCCCCAGGAGGTTTATTACTTCTCAGTTTGTAGCATTTTCAGAAAATTGACCTTGAGACTCTGTATGTGACCATTTACGCCTTGTGGATACAACTTAGGAAATGGAATAAACCAGCTGGATTATAAAAAGGCAGAGTGGCAACACTTCTTCCCACCCTAATGTTATTGTAGCTCCAGAAGCCCTGAGAGACAGTAGGAGGAAGATAAAACTAGTTGATTGACTGCTGCACATTTTAGTCCAGTTGGCCGATACTCACTTAGTTCTTGCTGTGACTCTCACCTCTCTTCACATCACTCACAGCATCTGTCCAAGTTTAAAAGTAGTGTACAGATGCATATACATTGTTGCCAATGACTTGCGAAATTAATAGCATATATATGCTATTAAATACAATATAGCCATTGCACTGTAAACTTGTCACAGGTAACTCTACCTGTGGGTTCCCTTGATGTGGCTGGCAGAGAATGTCCCATAGCCTGATCGGTTTATTCTACAGCCTCTGGACAAAAACAAAGTTCTAACTTTGTCCTAATTCATAATGTCCTAGTCAAAATTACATGGGAAATGCATACGTTGCATGTTAGACAGTAAAACTATTGCGGCTTTCTTGGATGTGAATCTTTTTGCATGCAGGAGGCTCACTAGTGTTTCTAAGGTAGATTTCCATTTTGCAGACTTGAACTATAAAACAAGACCTGTGTCAAACAGAGCACACCTCTGCAGAAAGAGTTTGATATTAAAAAAACAACCTGAGGGTTTCCATGAATTTTTGTTAAAGTAATAACATAAAATGAAAAAATATTATTTTTATTCTGATTTGAACTGAAAATATATTTTGATTGGTACATATTGATACATTCTGAGAGATGGAGATATAAAGGAACAATGAATCTTTCACACATTATAAAAGCATGTTAGAAGTAAATTGTGACTAAGTACGACTGAGAAATTAAGAGCAACAATTAAGATTAAGAGCCAACAACAATTCAATGCATTTTCTTACTCTTATGCCAGGTTATAGTATTCATTAGACATAATATCTGTATGGTTTCTCTCCATGCATTTACCCAATTTTCCATTGGAGATTCATTTAACTAAACTTAATTATCACACATAACCTTTTTAAGTATTTCCTGATTATTTTAAAACACTGTATTATCAGTGATTTACCCTGCAATTATGGTTCTCTTTTATGATGGGTGGAGAAAGTATTCTGTTTCTTTTCAGACGATTATTCAAATAGTCAAGTAATCGTCCACCTTGTTCAGAGAGGTAGTTTAATCCTGTGTTGAAATAAAAGGGTGATACTTTTTAGGTAGTCATGCTGTATTTGCTAAATACCTGGTAAACTGAAGGAGTCTAACCCTTTAGGGAAAGCCACAGAAGAAAGTTTGATTACTAATACACTTCAGTGTCTTTACATGAGTGTTCCTATTAGGGTTCTAATACTAACTCATCTCCCTTCCAATTCCCCTTACCCATGGAGAATATGGGTCATTGGCCAACTATGGGTCATTTATTCACCAGGCATCTCACACCACCAACCCAGGAGCTCTCCTCTTTTTGCACTCACTTTCTCTTTCAGTCACCAAACTGTGTCATTACCCTCCACAACCCCAGAGTCCATGCCTTCCTCGTTGCATTTCTAGCTTTTGCTTCCACCTTGTCTCCTGGTGAATACCATCTTCTGCTCCTACTTCATTCCAGTATCATCGCTTGCCTATTCAAGTGCAAGACTGACCATGTCCTTCTCTTTTTGAAGTGAATCTCTATTGTCTTCACAAGCTGGACCCTGCATTCTTGACCCGTCTCTGCCATTGCTCACTCATCCCGGTTCTCAAATGATCCATATCGGTTGCCTGTGTTCTGACTCGGGATGCTTTTGCATATGCCGTTCTCCTCCTCACCATCTTGGTAACCACTCTGCCTTCAAGAGTCATCATTTCTCCCATCATTTCTCTGCTTGACCTTTCCAGTAAAGGGTTGTGTTGTATCATTCTGGATGCTCTTGACTTCTCATGTGGCCCAGAAGAGAAACATTTTGAGGATGAGGATTTTACTCATTTACTTTTTATTTACACAGAACCCAGTTGTTTACTGAATGAATCAGTAACTAAACAAACAAAATATTATACAACTGTGCTATTGATTAGGCTACAAGATCCTGGGTACATTAATTCAACTTCTATAGGTCCTATCTTCTCTTCTGCAAAAGAAAATGAGAGGTTAGATTAAAACATTGCTTACCTCTTGTTATTTTATAATTGTATTAAGAGGAAGGCATTGGTTTTCTATAAATGAGACAGGTCCATTCAAGGAAATTGCATGAATAGGTACAAAGCCAATTTTTGATTACCATGCATTGATATGAGGAATTATCTATTTTGAGGACAATGAGTTATTTTTTTTTTGGTCCCAAACTCATTTCATCTTAACTTCCCAGCTGTTTCTGAGGTTTCATCTGTTTATTATTAGCTAGGATCTCCCATTTCTATTTCTCCAAAAAAATTGATGGCAAGTTTAAGACAGAACTTGAATATAAAATTCAACATTTGTACTCTAAATGGATTTGGAAGAGGATGAAGCAAATGTGGTAGCAGTGTGAACTGAATCCTCACCTGTCACAGGAAGAATGTAGTCTGTACACCTGCTAAGACAAGAAGTAAAGATATGCATATTATTGAGCTTAGAAAGAAAACCACTAAGTTAAAGCAGAAGGAGAAAGTTATGGTGTTAAGCTTTTCTCAAAAGCAGGATTGGAAGTGTGGAAGACTGGAGTGAGGAAACCTTTGCTATTTATATCATCTCTTTCATCTTTGTGGAGTAGTCATTTTTAATTTTTTCTTCCTCCCCTGCTTTACTATTGTACAATTAATATACCAAAATTAAATATATTTCTTGTGCATGGGGTAATGCTTATATACCCATTGTGAAAAGATTACATCAAGCTCATTAACCCTAGTGGGTTTTAGAGTTTCTGTTTGTTTGTTTTCCCACAGTGTGTTACTTGAGAGTACATGTCAAGTCCTTTTTGTGTGCCAGGCACAATTCTGAGTACTGGGAATATAGGGCTGAGCAAGCCAGATTTCCAGAATTTCATGATGCTTGGATCGTGTAATAGTTTTAATTTTCAATATTTTTCTTTAGCTTTAAGTTGAAGAACCACATAACTCAAATAATGTATAAAGCTGGGCACCACTGGTTTATGTCTGTAATCCTAGCTACCCAGGAAGCCGAGATCTAAGGATCATGATTTGAAGCTAGTTCTGGCAAGAAAGTCCCTTGGCTCTTATCCCCAATGAACCACCAAAAAGCTAGAAGTAGAGCAGTGACTCAAGTGATCGAGTGCTAGTCTTGAGCACAAAAGCCCAGGGAGATCTCTCTGGCCCTAAGTTCAAGCCCTAGGTCGGAAAAAACAAGTGCATAGATCATGAAGATTCATTTAATAATTTGTCTGTACTTAACATATATGTACTTAATATAGGTAGTTGCATATATATTAAGTATGCATACTTAATATAGTTCTAGTAAGAGAACATTTTAGTTCTATATAGTTCTACTAGAACCATATAGTTCTACAGTAGAACATTGCCAGATGCCCCAAAGCCCCTACTACCTTGTCCTCCATAGGGGATTGCCCATACCCTCCACTGCCTTCCAAAAGGTTCCATTCATGTTTATTAGGTTATATGTCTGTCACTTCTATGACTCATATTTATCCATATATGACTATGAGTTGATTGTAGGAATTCATCATCCAGGATGCTACTAATTAGCTGATAAGCACTGTGAACTCTCCTGCAAGGTTAGAGGCCCTCTAATGGAGCAAAGTATATTTTGCCTAAGATATTAGTAAAAATATAAAACAAATCACATTTTCACATTCATTTGTCATTTACCTGGTTGCAAATAAACACCATGTTTACACTGGATGCTAGTGGCTCATACTTGTCATCCCAGCTACTCAGGAGGTTGAGATCTGAGAATTGGGGTTTGCAGCCAGCCCAGGCAGAAAAGTACATGAGACACTTATATCTCTAACTAACCAACAAAACGCTGAATGTGGAGGTGTGATTCAAGTGGTAAAGCCCCAGCCGTGAGTAGAAAACACTAAACAAGAATGTGAGCTTTTGAATCCAAGCCTCAGTACAAAAACAAACTACATACATACATACATACATACATACATACATACATACATACATACATATTTGTGTGTATTTAATTGAGGTAATCAGGGAAATGACCAAGAGTCCTGGGAGGAAGATATATTCACATCTGGCTTCATCAGATTTTAGACAGTGTAGTTTACTTCTTCCTTACTGGTCACTGTGCGTTGATATCTATCTGTCTGTCTGTCTGTCTGTCTGTCTGTCTGTCTATCTATCTATCTATCTATCTATCTATCTGTCTGTCTGTCTATTTATTTATCTATCTATCTAGTAGGATTATCTATATGAATAATCAGTGGGGGAAAGTGCTTCATAACTAGATTCAAGGTCTGAGACACCCCTGTGAAGCCTTGATCTGACGCTTGCCAATCACCTGTTTTTGTCAGTGTAGCTGGAAGGTCTTCTCTGTGGTAGTTCAAGGGAACCCTGCCTCCCTCCAGATCCCATCCTCCATCCACAGAGTGAAGGACCACATGATGAATCCTTTCCTTAAAACATGAAAGGCATAGGGGCTGAAGATGTAGCTGAGTGGTAGAATATTTGCCTTGTATGCACAAGGTACTGAGTTTGATTCCCTAGCAACACACACGCGCACACACACACACACACACACACACACACACACACACACACACACACACACACACACACACACACACACACACACACATGAAAAAAAGAGAAAACAAGAGAAATAAAATGAAAATCCATAACCTGTCAAGTTGTATTCAGAGGCCACAGAACTGAATTGGTTTCTCTGCTGGAATAAAAGTATTCCAAAATGATAAAGACAAGGTATCAAAATTAAACCCTGTAATAATTCTGTTCTTAAGGAATAAAACGTCTATAACATTGAGAATGTAGCAGCAGTGATCAGAACAAGGTCCAGTTACTCACACATCCCTTCTTACTTTGAGTGAAAGCCATCACCTGATGCCTGGAATTATTTTTTAGGAGAAAAAAGAAGACAGGACTATCTCAAGTGACCTTAATTATAAAACATTAGTTTCAGTCCAATTGACTATAATCCTTAGAGAATTTCTGTTGCCTTACAAATTTATTCTCAACAGGTTTTGTCCTACTATAGAATTAACAAAAATAAATTTTACTTGGAATGAAAGCTGCCATTTGACATAAAGTGACACTTCATTATAATATGATGAAAACGTGTCCAGAATGCCTTTTTGATCTATAAATGTTAGTCTGCTCTGATTAACATCCACAGGCAAAGCTGTGTTTCTATGGAACATGTTGGAATGCATTCTAACCACTTCACTAAGAAAACCTCTGCCCACCATTGTCAGAGGGAACAAGATAAAACAAGAATTTGAGACAGGAGAAGGAGGTGTGTGTGTGTGTGTGTGTGTGTGTGTGTGTGTGTGTGTGTGTGTGTGTGTGTGTGTGTGTGTGTGTGGTGTGTGTGTGTGTGGTGTGTGTGTGCATATGTTTTTGTGTGCCTGTGTGTGTGTATGTGTGTGTGTGTGTGTGTGTGTGTGTGTGTGTGTGTGTGGTGTGTGCATATGTTTTTGTGTGCCTGTCCTGGGGCTTGACCCCTTGGTTTGCTTGTTCCTAGTTGGTGCTCTACTATTTGAGCCATGTCTCAAGACCGTCATTTTTCAGGTTAATTGGAGTCTTGTGAACTTTTTT
Organism: Dipodomys merriami; assembly: GCF_024711535.1. Lineage (NCBI taxonomy): Eukaryota > Metazoa > Chordata > Mammalia > Rodentia > Heteromyidae > Dipodomys > Dipodomys merriami. The sequence continues at coordinate 20,053,798 of NW_027202826.1, forward strand.
GCCCAAAGTGGCTTCAGACTGAGCTTTTCAAGCTGGAATATACAGTTTTACAAGCATATGCCACTGGCACCAGCTTCACCTACTTTTATAGTGTTCCCTTTTTGTCCCTGATACTATTTCTTCCCTTGAACTCTACCTTGTCTGATATTATGACCTGGTATTGTTGTGGGTTTTTGTCCTTATATTTGTGATATAACTAGCACAATTTCGCAGCTTTATGTGTTTTACATATCTGGGTCCTTCGTATTAAAATGCAGTTCTTATGAAAAGCATTTCCTTAGCTCTTGGTTTTTCTAGTCCTGTCAGACCATTTCTGCTTTTTGTAGGTGAATTTAGTCTATTTCCACTTAACAAAATCACTGATACATTTGACTTCAACTTTCTTATCTTGGTAACTATTGTCTAGCTGGATCACTTCTTTATTCTCTTTTCCTGTTTCATTGCCATCCTTTAAACAAGTGTAGGTTCTTTATTCCATTGTATCAGCTTCATTGCTTGTTTTCTAAAATGGTTTAGAGACTACAACATGCACCCCAAAGTTCTACGATGAATTAATATGAAAGCATTTAGATATTACGTAAAAACTTGACAGTGGTATACTTTGTTTTGTTCTCTTCACTCCCTGTCTGTTGTGATGCATTTTACTTCTGCATAGCCTATAAACTCCAAAACATATTGCATTTGTTTTGGTTTAAATGCCCAATTATCTGTTAAAAAATTAAGAAACCAGAATAAAAAGCCTCATACATGCCCACAATTTTAGCATGTTTAGTGCTTTTTATTCCTTCTAGTAGGTCTGGTGTCTGTTCTCTTCAACATGAATCATTTTCTTCAGCATGTCTTCTTGATATCATCCCATAGATTACTGAAGTTATCATCATTTCCTTCCTGCCTTTTTCAGTTTGGATAATTTTTTTTAATTGAGCTTCCTTCTAGTTTATTGATAGTCCTATATCATTCAATGTACTAAATCTGTCTGGTGAAATTTCATTTCAGTTCCAGAATTTTCATTTTGTTCTTTCTTTTCTTTTCTTTTCTTAAAAAGTTTGCATTTCGGGGCTGGGAAGGTGGCTCAGTGGTAGAGTGCTTGCCTTACATGCATGAGGCCCTGGGTTCGATCCCTCAGCACCACATAAGCAAAAAGAAAAAAGCTGGAAGTGGTGCTGTGGCTCAAGTGGTAGAGTGCTAGCCTTGAGCTGAAGGGCTGAGGGACAGCCCAATCCCAGAGTTCAGGCTCCACAACTGGAACAAAAAAAAAAATAATAAGTTTGCATTTCACTGTTTTCACTGGTGAAATTGCCTGGCTGTTCACTCCTAGCGCCCCTCTTTTTCTCCCTATTATAGAATATATTACTGCTGGCTGTTTAGAAACCACCAGTGGCTGATTCCATCATTTGTGTCATATTTTTTTCCTTCTGCGTCATCTGCTCCTGTTTCTTTGCAGTCTTTACCATTTTTTATTATACATTATGGGTATTATAGAGTGTGCTTTGTGTTTCTGTCTCCCTTTGTACAGCTTTGTTATATGGTAATAGACAGTAAATATAGTGTTGCATTACCTGGTTTTTATTAAGATAGGTTTAGAGTAGCCCTCATTGTAGGGTGTGTTCCAACTCAAATTGCATGGTCTTTTCTCCCTGATTGCTAAGGGTGAATGTCTCTTAACCCTGGATGATTCAATTTCAGTGACTGGCAATGTTGTCCAATCTCTTACATCTCCATGCAAGTCTTATATCCCCAGAATTGTGCTTTCTCCTGGTTTTTACAGGGTCTTGTCCTGTACTAGCACAGCTTAATATTTGACCAATAACCAGAGGTGACCTGTATGCAGATTTCTGAGGCTTTAGCTGCTTGTGTAAGTCATTTCTGACTAGCGGCCAAGTACGATTATTATACTCATTTTGGATTCTATTTCCTTGTTTCACGGTCTAGCAAATCCCTTCAGACAAAAAGTAAGGGTGAACTTGGGTTTTACCTCAAGTACAGAACCTATGGTATTCTGCAGTTCAGTGCCTTAAACTAGTTTTAATTTTTTTTTAATTCTGCAGTTCAATATGGCATGGGTATGTTCAAATAGCTCAATCTGAAACCAAGTCTATACTTTTTTGAAATGGGTGTTGAAATGTTTCTTACAATTAATACATTAGTAAAAAAAATACCTCATCTGTATCAATATGGAAACATAACAAACAAACCTCCCATCTCTACTTTTTAGGTACTCATATTCACTTAAAAAGATGACAGGGTTACAGTGGAACAATAGGTTGTGAAGGACAAAACCACTAAGACATGTAACTATTTACAGACTTTATGTGGGCTACAGAGGGCTATGCATTACAAAAGAAAATACAGGGTTTTATGTGGAGGCTGAACTTTGGAGTGGAGTTATGAAGAGCAGGTAATACTTAAGAAAATGGCACTTCCAGATGTAGGACATACCATGAACAAATACATAGATGGAAAAATGAACAATTGGCCTGTAGTAAAGATCATGGGTTGAACCATCCTAATAGAGACTAATACATTTTTATGCTTATAATATGATTTAATATAACAATATGTGAAGCAGTTAAGTCTTGGACGTTCTTTTGTAAGTACTAAGGCAATAATATGAAAGATACTTGGGGAGGAAGAAATACTGCCCTGAGGAATCACAGTAAGGGAGGGTTTGTTGTCATTCTGGGAGAGGAAATACAGGTCTGTCCTAGGTGCCATAGTTGAACTGTAAGGAAGGGCAGATCTCAGGTACAACATGAAAAACAATCAGTAGAGATTGGTTATTGACAGCATATGTTTAAGAATGAAATCATGCCAGAAATTAGAAAGCCAAGAATGGGACTTATAAATTTGCCCTACCGATGAGATATTTGAAGGAATTTAAACCATCATTACCTTGTTTTATAATGGTATCTATTACTTAATGCTAACAATGACTTAATAATAAATATTTTCTCTTTGAAATTTTTTTTGGGGGGGTCCGGTTGTGGGGCCTGAACTCTGGGCCTGGGCGCTGTCCCTTAGCTCTTCAGCTCAAGGCTAGCGCTCTACCACATGAGCCACAGCGTCACTTCAGGCTTTTTCTTTTTGCTTATGTGGTGCTGAGGAATCTAACCCAGGGCCTCATGTATGCAAGGCAAGTGCTCTACCACTGAGCCACCTTCCCAGCTCCATGCACTTTGAAATTTTTAATAGCTCTAACTTTGTGCCTATACCACAATATTTTGAGGGCTAATGTATGTATTTCTTTTGTTCAGATAGGAATTCAGTAAACCAATACAGAAGAAAATAAGTGCCAACAGGACTATGACTAGGAATGTAATTACTGTGCTGAATTACCAAGATAACTAAACTATGTCTTACACACCCTCCGTTTTCCAAGACACAAGATTGCGTTGTTTTTTCTATTTGTCTTCCTGAGTACTAAATCGTTGGATTAGTTAGTTCTTGCCGCATAAAGGAAAAAAGTCCCTACTAAGCAAACAGAAATATAGACATGCATTATTTCTTACAAGTCTGTGCCTGTATGATCATGTCTGAGCTGAAGTGGCTGATCTGTGAAATAAGTCTCTGAGCTACGTTGCTCTGCTCTTTGGCTTTAGGTAGCCCTTTCCTCTCTGCTTCACAGTGGCTCATCTACTAGTAAGCTAGCCTAGAAGAAGAGTCATTGCAAGGCCCTTTGAAAAACCTGTGCCCCATGCAGAATAAAAGACCAACTTCCCCCAGAATTCGTGAATCAAATCAATTCAAATACATATTTACAGTAGCTTTTTGTCAAAGATCAAGATGTAATATTTTATTCATTTTTTAATTTAAGTGTTCTTAAAGCCCATCTAACCAGTTGGGAAAATGTGGTTGTGGACTGAGTGTTAAATAAGATACATAGAAAAAAGGCAGAGGTTCTTGACTTTAAAGCGCAAATAGCAAAATGCCACATATGAACTCATTCTCAGAATAAAAATACATATATAAATAATCGGAGGGAATGTAGGTAAACTGACAATAAAAATTAGCAGGAATCATCTCTGAATAACAAAAATTGTTTCTCTAAAAACAAAAAACAAACGAAGAATTCCTGTGTTCATTAGTCATAGTTTTACCTCATTCTGTTGGTCACAGCTCATTATGAACCTGCCAGGATTAATGGAAAATTGATTCCCACCCCCTTTGGTTGGGTAAAATTTATAAAGAGAAATTGTGGCTCTTGTTTCCAGTCTACCAAACTGTAAGCTCTGAGTCTAGGGACAATGTCACACTAAGGATACTTTGTAGGTGTAACATTGTAGGTGTAACTTGTTTTTAGTGAATGACAAAGCACTTGAGTGACATTTCAAACATTTTATGTGTGGTGTAGGATATGGGTCTGCACATACTGTGAGGCATTGCAGTTTTCAATGTATGCATACTTTGTTCATATGATCAGTGTGTGTGTGTGTGTGTGTGTGTGTGTGTGTGTGTGTGTGTAACAGACATGCTTGGAAAAGAATCTCTTTAATTTTCCTTTCTCCTTTGAAAGGTACCAAAGGAAATATGGAGTCGTGGCTGCAGCCACCTTCTTTTGGGAGGTGGTGATTAAAGTTCAAGTCTCTTTGTGAATCGATGCACTCTAGTGATGCAATGGCATTTGTCGGGGTTTCTCCCCTGATGTCAGCATTATGACTTCTGGGGTTGCATAATTCTTTGTTGTCAGAGACTGTCCTGAGTATTATAGGATGTTCAGAGCATCTCTAATCTCTAGATTCTGCATGCTAGAAGTCACCGTCACCCAGTATGTCAGTCCAGAGCAACTCTAGACATTGCCAAATGTCTCATGAGGTCAAAATATAAACATTTAGTTATAGTGACCTATAACTACTTCAGCGAGGGAAGTGGCAATGTACTTGTCCATTGGTTCTCTGTCTTCTTTTTTCTGTAGTTTATTTTGAGCATCTTATTTCTTATGCTATCTAATAAGATGGCTTACACTTGCTGTGTATTATTGTTGGGTTAAGGAACTGACTGTTTTATGTGTCTGCCATTCCTGTTATACCCCTTCTCTTTACCAGCCCTGAACACAGCATAGTTATCTTAGGCAGCTATTTTATATATTAATTAGTCACACTGTACCTAGTGAAACAGTATTAAAACTGGAATGAGGAGGAGAGAAAAGGGAAAAGTCAGTTTATACAAATCTGGTAGTAGCATACAGATATTGATTCCTCTTCAGTTTTTTTCAGAACTTGCTCTTCTGAAAACAGCAAAAAGGCCTAAAGTACTTTCATCATCACTAGTGTAATATACGATGAGAAAGAAAGCAGCCTCTTTCAAGGTTTTTCTTACTGTCTTTCTTATGAAGAGGATTCTGGTGTACTTAGAAATTTTTATTGAATCATACATGTGTTATTATTCACTATCTTGTCATTATTGTGAATGGTATATCAATAAACAATTTTTTACTTACAATTTTTTGGTTAGGAAGTAGTACCCTTTGTGTTTAGTTTATTTTTAAAAAGAAACAAAATAGAGGTGGAAAAGATATTCATGTATTATAAAGTTATAGAAATTGAATGCTAAAAAAAGGTAATGGAAAACCTTGAGTATACCTGAAAGAACATTCTGGAACTCTTCCCTTTTTATTCACTTTTAGACTATGATTTATTTACAATTTTTGACACTTGGATAATAGTTAAGATTCCTCATGATAGTCTTTCTGTCAAAGGCATTGAGATTGGTTCTAGGTTTTTCTATTTTTTGCACACTTGCTCAGGTAATTTACTTATTTATTGTGGTGTGGAGGATCAGTCAGTAAGCACTGTACCAATTACACTGAGATACACCTCCCACCTGCTTCTTATTCTTCCACCCACATTCCTGAAAATAGAGTCTGAGGAGCAAAAGTTACTCTTCCTTTGCGTAGTTTCATTCATCTTTCTTCTGTAATGTTTCTTCCACAGCTTTTCTCTATGAAAAGTTTGAGTGTATTTTTATTTGATGTATTCTATGACAGAAAAGTGGTGAAAGTTACTCTTACCTTGGAGTTTTATTACTCCTAGTATTAGATGAAGTAATCAAATTATACCTATTGGGGTAGAAGAAGAGTGAGAGAAGGGGCGACATTATCCAAAAAGAAATGCCTACCCCATGCAGTGGGAACCTCTGTGTACATCACCTGTATAATAGCAATTAAAAACTTAATTACTTCTAAGTATATGCCTGCAGTAGCTATATACAATCTTGGAAAGAGAGACACTTCATCCTTGCTTCCTAACTGTACCCTCTTGAGAAAACCTAAAATTCTGTTTTTCAGACTATTAATTTTGATCTTCAGTGAGCCATAAAATCATTTTCATGAGATTGAAAAGTTAGAATTTTTTATACATGAAATCTCTCTAATAAAAATAATATATTTTTTACTGTGGGTCATGGTAAAAAATAAAGAGGGAAGAGGAGGAGGAGGAGGAGGAGGAGGAGGAGGAGGAGGAGGAGGAGGAGGAGGAGGAGGAGGAGGAGGAGGAGGGAAAAGAAAAGAAAAGAAAAGAACACATCTCTAATCTAAGTGATCCCTTGAGTCCCTCACTCAATCCTTAATGGTTCACCAGAGGCTAACCCTTCATGGCTTGGAAGATGATCTGCTTGGTCTAGCTGTTTTCACCGAGAACTTCATGTGCCAGACTTGGGTGTTGGTAAGGGGATTATCATCGGAGTGCAGAAAATAGCACATCTGGCATTTCATAGAACATCAACTATCCAAAACTAGTCTGGTTGTAATGTTATGATTTCAAGTGAAAAACACAGTTCACTGGATATTTTAATCGATGCAAACTAGCTATGTTTTATCTTTGTCTTTCCATGGCCTGAAAACCTGTCTCTTGGGGAGGAGAGAGATGAAGAGAATAGACCCAATTCACTCCCCAATTAACGCAGTAGCTCCTTCTCTGTCTCAAAGTCCTTCCTCAAAAGCACAGAACTGAACAAAAAGAAAGTGAAGGGAAGAGCTGGGGTAATTGGGGGGGGGGGTGAATGGGGGGGAGGAAGGGGCTTTCCCTGCTCATTTCTTATCCTCTAGTTCCAAATGCTCAGTGGGTATTTCAATACTGCAGAAATAAAACATGCTTTTTACAATGAATGCAAATATTACTCAGTGATTCACACTTTCCAAATGATTCTTGGTTTCTTTTGACATTTCATTTTTTGAATTATAGATTACCATTGACATCACACTAGAGTTACTCTTACCCCGCAACTCTTCAGTCACACCAAGTGTATATACGTTCCAATTTTAACCACTTACCATGTTCCTTAGCCTCTAACAAATTGTAAAAACCTTTTTTTAGATGCACATGGGTGTGGAACTCTTAGGGGGATGGTATTACTGAAGTGAAGATTGTTTGTCCCTGCTACAATTTAGAGACCTCTCATCAGGCTTGTCTACAGCACTGGCTCATGATAATAACTTTGTATCCATCCTAATAAAGGTGGTTTAGTTGAGTTTTTAAATCCTAGTGAGAGCAACTTTATGTTAAATCCCTACACTTAACGGTCTACAAAACCATCCTGTGTTCCTACACGTGCAAACAGTGACGTATAGATACTGAGTGACTTCCATCCTAAGTCCCATTTTGGAAGACTGTGGGCTAAGAAGGGGGGAAAAGAAATCACATCAGTTTAATGGAAAACCTAAACTCAATAAAAATGGTTTCAAATGTTTTCATGGAAGTTTGGGCTCCTGTGATTTTCTTACAATAAGGGTTTTTCACATAGACTGTCAGTCCTTCATGCTTTGAGGGTGATGAGAAGCAATGGCCTCAAGAATCTAATTGCACGTAATTTTCAAACAGAGAATAAGGACCAGTTGTGCCCAACTCAGAGTACTGTCTGAGTTAAGCATGAGTTTTGGATCATAAGTAATTGGTAATTCCTTGATTGTGCAATCTCCCTGCTGTTATCTTTAGGTGCCAAAGAGGAACTGTACCATGTTCTCCTTTCTAAGGTCTATTTGAAAAAGGACTGCGTTTGATCTTAACTAGCATAACTCCATTTACTTGTACATGAATTCTGTGGTAATAGTATATTTAAGGATCATTCCAAAGTTACAGTTTTGTTTTGTTTTCATACACAGCTCCAGAATGGCTGAAGACAATCCATATGGAGGGACTGGACAAGTAAGTGCTATCACCCATGGATAGTTTTATTCAAATGTATTAATATTGCAAGATATTTAGATAATGTACTAGTAACTCAAGGTTAGGAGAGCTCTAAAATTAGTTTTAGAAAAAGCTTTAGGATTTTTTTCTCCCATTTTTTCCTGTTCCTACAAGTAAGGTTGCAAAGGACACAGTCACAGAAAAAGGAGGAACTAAAACCCCATCACACACATTATTGCGTGAAAATTGTATAAACCACAGGTCAAATGAGAGCCACTGTGTTCGCTTCCTGGGGCTACTGTAAGAAATTCCTACATTTCTGTGGCTGGAAGCAGCCCTACAGAGAAGAAGCTGATATTAAGGTGATATTGACAGGGTTGCCAAGGGGCAGTTTCCATTCCTCTTGCATAGCTTCAAGTGGTGGCTGGCAATGCGTGGCATCCCTTGGCTTGTAGCTGCATCACTCCCATGTCAGACTCTGTTGTATGATTTCCTTCTTCCCTGGTGGCTCCTACGTGTCCACAGCCAAAGCTCTTCTCTTTCTTTATCTAAAAACATCAGGCATTGGCCCACCCTCATCTAGTGTGATTTCATCTTATCTTGTAAAGAGTATTATTTCCAAAGTCCCATTTGTAAGCATCTGTTTAAAAAGGAGCATGGATGACTCAGTACAGCTCCTTAAAATGGTTACTTGTAGCTCTTTCTAATGAGGAGGCAGATTGGCATGTTGGGATGGTGACAAGACTCGAGAACTTGGAATTCCGAGGTAGTTATATAAACACTGATTGCTACTGATCAGCTCTTCCAGCTTGAGTCCCCTCAGCCTGTTTTTCTCACAAAATACAAGTGTGAGCTTCACATACACAGGGGCTTAAAATGACTACTTGGGTGATGAGTGTGCTTTGTGAGCATTAAATTGCTATTATTTTAATAAGCTGCAGTTATGAAGAGATACCGAAGTCCTTTCTTTTCTCTCCCCATTGCGATTTGGGCTTAAATTCAAGGTGATTCAGATTCTTCATTGGTCTGGTGCTCTACCATTTGAGCAATGGCTCCTGCCCAGTATTTTTGCTGGTTAATTAGAGATTAAGTTTTGTAGACCCTGCTAGCATGAGCTAGCTTTGAACTTTGGTCTTACAGGTATCAGCCTCTGGAGTAGCCAGGATTATGAGTTTGAGTCACTGTTGGTATCCAGCTCTTCCTAGTTTTTTACTTGAAAAAAAAAAAAACCCAAGTCTATGGAAATGTTGAATAGACTAACAAATCCCTGTTGGCAATTAACATGTTTCTTTTTCTTCTTCTCTATATGTATGTATTCAGAGGGCCACTAGAAAACAGCTTTCAAAGTGATTACAATGGCAATACTAAAGTTGGAATATAATAATTTTGACAAATGGTTATTCCATAGCTGTTTCATCCATAGCATAATTAGCTAGCAGAATATTGACAAGGTAGTGATCCAGAATAAGCCATATGAAGTCTCTAATTTCAGGATGCTGCCTTTCAAGTTGAAGAGGCAGAAACATAATTTTTCCAGATAGTAATAGAAAGCTATGGTAGTGGCCTGCACAGAACTGTTGAGAGAAATTACTAGTTGCTATCTGGAGGAGAAGAGCAGCGTTAGGAAGGACTTCCCAAAAGAAGTCTAGGTAAGCTGAGATTTGAAAGACATACTTTGCTAGGCCTATCAATGAAAGGGAATAGGACCTACCCTGATATCCAGACCAAGATTCATGATAAAAATCATTTTGCATTTAAATTTTGTTGGCCACCATGTGAAACAACAGGATTATCAAATATATTCATACCAAAAAAATCATCCAGACTCTTTCCATTCCCCACCCTCAGAGAAAGCTGAAATTCAAGTCTTTTAGGGAGTCTGATGTTGCTATAACTAAAACAAGAAACCTGGCACCAATAGCTCATGCCTGTAATCCTAGCTATTCAAGAGGCTGAGACCTGAAGATAACAGTCTGAAGCTAATCTGGGAAAGCAAGTCCCTGAGACTCATCTCCAATGAGCTACCAAAAAAAGCCAGAAACAGAGCTGTGGCTCAAATGGTAGAGTAATAGCCTTGAGCAAGAAAGCTCAGGAATGGTGCCCAGGCCCTGGCATCAAGCTTCAGAACTGGCACAAAAATAAAATAAATAAATACATAAATAAAAGGCATAAGAACTGTGTAATATTCTGATTGACTTGAAAAGAATGAATATGCATTACTTCTCACATGATGATGCGCCTTTGCATGTTTGTTATAAAAAGTGGTGATACTGGATTCATCTAGGGACATTTTTTTTTGATTGCAGGGTGTGAGACATTATCAAAACCCTTTGTTTTACCTTTCACTTTTAATACACTATATCTAACCATTTAAAGGCCAACTGTAACCAACATGAGGGGTGTTTCAGCTTGGTTTTATACCACGCTTTGCTGTCTACACACAGGAAATCTTATCAACCGGAGATGGCCCTTTATGCCACACCAGAGGAAAACCTGCTGAAAACATTCATTCTGAAAGTTTCTTATGTGGGCCATTTTTTGCTCAGCAGTAACAAGGGTGAAGTGTGTTCTGCTATTTCCATTTTTAAGAGGTCCTTGAAGTTTTTGTAATCCCTTATCTTGAGGTTTAAAGACATCCTCAGAGTTTTGGTGTGTGCTAGACTTTGTTCTCCTGCCCTGCCCTAGTAAAACAGCATTAACCTTTAGCACAGGGCAACACAGCACCTGAGCCCTGGCACTTAGGCCTCCGGATGGTCATTGTAACTACTGCAGGGCCACAGGAAATACAGGAGCTCTTTTTCTTCTTCATCAGCTGACACTGGTAGATGTCTTTGTACCATGGGGCACATTGTTGTGGAATGTATTTTCTAATTTCTTCATTTCCTTCACAGTTAAGTGATTAACAGCCGTGTTAATGAGCCTTATTTATTGTTGAACACTGGAATGGAGCACATTTTTTTATGAATTAGTTATTGATCTGGAGCCGAAATGTTCAAATGTTCTTCATTTAAACATAGTGTTCTTTTCTGCCCCCCCCCCCATTTGGTGCCAGTCCTGGGGTTTGAACTAAGTTTCTCAAGCCCTTGCTTGTCTCTTCCACTGTAGGTTATCATTTTGACACTTGAGCTACAGCTCCACTTAAGGCTTTTTGATGGTTAAATGGAGATAAGAGTCTTGACTTTTCTGTGGGATTCAAACGTTGATCTTCAGATCTCAGCTTCCTGAGTAGCTCGGATTACAGGTGTGAGCCACCAGTGCCCCAACCCTTTCTTCCTCTTGATTGAACTAGAAATACTAGGTTATTTTTTTTGGTCAGCTGTGGGGCTTGAACTCTGGGCCTGAGCACTGTCCCTGAGCTCCTCAGCTCAAGGTGAGTACTCTATCACTTGAGCCACAGTGCCACTTCCAGTTTTCTGGTGGTCAATTGGAGATAAGAGTCTCATGTACTTTCCTTGCCCGAGTTGGCTTTGAACCATGATCCTCAGATACTAGGTTCTTAAGAGACCAAGAACCTCCTTCCTAATAAGGACAGGAGGCCATGTTGGTGATTAAAAATAAAGTATATTTTAATATAATAAACTGGCTTCTAGCACACATACTAGCCTATCCAAAAAAAAGAAAAGCCCCAAAACATAAACAACTTGAAATATTGTCAGGTTCTGTGCTGCCAACAAGCATTTCAAACAGATAGGATAAAAGAAATGGTAAGATCAGAAATATGAATTAAAGTCCTAAATGACCTAAATGGGGAAAAAATTCTTTTGGAATAATAAATGTTACCTTCTTAAGCTAGAGTTTAATTCTATCCGAATATATTGCTTGCCTACTGCTTTAGTTTTCTGTCTTATTTTTCTGTTGGTGCTATAACAAATTACTGCAAACTTGGAACTTATTAACAACATAAACTCCTCCTCTTATAGTCTAGATGTCAGAATTCTAAAATCGGGGTGTTGTCAGGACCGCTGTCCTGGTGGCTCTCATTTCTTGCTTATTTGAACTTGTAGAGAAAGCTGCCTATAGTCCTTGGCTGTGAGCCCAACCCCCACTCCAGCCTCTTGCTTCCATATTACTGATTTCCTAAATCTCTTTTATCCTATCCCTCTAGGATAAGAGAATCCAGAGTAATCTCTTACTTTAGGATCTTTTCCTTCATAATATATGAAAAGTTGTCTTTGCTGTCTTAGTAGCATTCCTAAATTCTGAGATCTGGGCTATCCACATTTTAGGAGGCCATTGTTCAGTCTAACACTGCCACCACCAAGTTCTAGGTATTTTGCAACGTGTTAGGAAAAGAGAGGTGAAAATATAAATGAGTGAGCTCAGTGCTCAGTTATCTGCTCTGTGAACTGTCAATTAAATACTTATAGGCCTTGAAGCTGGATTAGGGATACATAATCTGGTATATCCATACTAGGAATACATTTACCACTAAAAAAAGAACAATATATTTGTAGGATTCTTTTCATATACATCTAAGAGAGTATGTACCTCAAATCATGCATTCACTCAGTATTTGTTCAGCATCTACTCTGAGTAGGTACTTGTCCTGGAAGGTGTGTTAGTAAGCATACCACCCCAGGCCCTTGCTCTTGGTGACTTCACCTACTTGATATCTCCAAGTCTCTCCTAACATAAACCCCATGCACATGAGACTTAACCAAGTCTCCCATGGGAATTTTAAAATCTTAATTTCATGAATCCTATTTGTAGAGTTTTGTCTTTGTCTCAAAAAAAAAAAGTAGTTTTCCTTCTTGCAACTAGTTATTAAGTGTTCAGACTTCACATTTTTATATGGTATAAAAGCATTGACTAAGAGATTTCACTGTTCTCCTTTGCAGATCTTTCATTTGAATACTTTATCACATACAATGTTTAACACAGAATTATTTCCACCTGAGATGCCACTGTCAACAGGTAAGAAAACTATCCCTTTGGCCTCTTGTTTTGTTGTCAAGGTTTAAAAAATACTCAGGATTTGCCAATAGTACCTTCTAGAAGTTCAGGGATGTACCTAAGAAGGAAATGGTGGTTCATGTTCTAAATATACTTTCATGTTCAATATACTTTCTTGAAAAGTATTCAAACAAAAAATGTTGTACACCCTCATCCTTTTTAGTAACAGGGGTGAATGTCTGGCAGGACAACTCAGTAGCAGTTTCTTTATTCAAGACAAGCATTTTCTTTTGTTTCCAGTTGTACTACCTCTGAGTTCTTTTTAAATTCCTCCCTGTTATTTCCCATATGTGTGCAAACCAGCCTGAACTTCTTAGTCTGTTCCAGAAACATTTATCTGAAGGCCTGTTGTAGGCTGGCCAATATACTTAGCATCAGACCAACAGTGTAAAAAAAAAATCAATATCATCTTTTTTTTTTAAGAGCCTTTGTATAATGGGTGTGGTGGTACACATCTGTGATCCCAGCTGTTCAACAGCTAGAGATTGGGAGGATCGTGGTTTGAGACAAGTACAAAAAGGTAGTGACAATATCTCAATAAACAGGCTGGATAGGGTGGTTCACTTCTATCATTCCCATGAGCAAGAAGTCTAGGTAGAAGGATCATGGTTCAAAGTTGACTCTAAGAAAAAGTGAAAGCCTATCTGAAAAATAACAAAAGCAAAAAAAAGAGCTGGGGGCATGGCTCAAGCAATAGATCGTCTGTCTAGGAAGCATGAAGCCCTGAGGTCAAATTCCAGTACAAAATAAATAAATAAAAGCTTTTAGCTTTGCATTCTGAGCAATGAGATAAAACTTTCGATAGGGATCCCCAGATTGCTTAATCTTGTATTGACAATTGAACTTATCTAGCCTCTTTTTCAATTGATTGATATATTGGCTGGGAACTTACAGAAGCAATGCTGGCGACTTTCAGAGAGATGTGGAAACCAGGGTCAGAGTTGACAGCAGGGGTCAGTTCACTGTGGATTTACTTGCCTGTCTCCTGGGAGACTGCCCCTCCTCTTCTAATTCTCATTTAGAATGACCTGTGCCATGCTGGCTCTTACCTTTCACGGCTGATAGCAGAATGTTTTTCTGCATGCACACGGTTAGTGTTTCCAGAGGTCCTGGGAGGGGAGAAACTGCATCTGCCCACATCCACCTTCAGCAGCCGCAGGTCATCACAGTGGCCTGCCTTTCTGTCCTGCCCACATAGCCCAGGTTTCTGGGCTAGCGTTTATCTGAGGCTGGGTGAACCCTGCCCCATGAGAGCCCTGGGTTACCTTCCTGTGAAGAAGGGGCATTTGTGCTAGGGGCATTTGTGTTTGCTGTGAACTTTTTAAATTCTAAGGTTCCAAGCACTTTTGTTAGTATTCATGCTGAGTTGAAAATAATAATAATAATAATAATAATAATAATAATAATAATAATAATAATAATAATAAAAAAATAAGAACTCAGTTCCACCCATAGGAAATACACATTTTTTTTCTATTTCATGTGGATACCAAACAGGGTCCTGAGGCAAATTTTGTTTCTACACATGTTTTCTTTTTCTTTACATTTATAGGCGTAGAAATGAGATTATCAGAAGAACCATCAATATTCTGTGGTCACAGCTGCATGTTGTAGGAAGTGTCTTACCTTATCATTTTAAAAAAACCCTTGAAAGTATACCTAAGCATCTTATTTTCTACCTGTAATCTCCCCCAACATATTTTTGAGTCTATGATTTTCACCTTTAGTGGTGATGCCATAGTCCATTTTATATACACCACAATACATGGGATGTTTTATTCAGATTCTAAAGAAGTAGGGAGGTTGTGTAAGCCACTATTAAAGTGTAATTTTCATGTGGATTTTTCTTTCAGGTGTGTTGGAATCTAAGACCAATAGCAGGCATACGATGAGTTGAAAGCAATATGGGATATAGTATAGATGCTAGGTCTGTAACACTATGCATTAACTTCATGCTCTGCATAGTGGGATATCATTTTCATGGCACAGAAATGGGGCCGAATGAAAGTTGGCCTCAAAACAAATACATCCATATCAAATCGAATTTTCTAGGTAATTTAACCTTGAATATGTGTTTTGCAAGAGAAAGACGGTCCTGTTTCATGAGGAATTTCACATACTTAAGTCCTACAGAAAAAAAAAAAAAATGATACCCAAAAGGCAACTATTGCTAAAAGAGTAAGAATAGAGAAATTAAGGTTTACTGTCAGTGTTTTCTCTCCCCTGTATTTTGCATAAAGTTTTCTCCGTATATTGCTTTTTTTACAGGGCTATCTTCTTGATGTGTTCTTTTAGAATTCTGGATGAAATGTTTCTATATTCTATTGCCAAACATGCGCTTGCTTGCACACTCTCTCTCTCTCTCTCTCCCTCTCTCTCCCTCTCTCTCCCTCCCTCCCTCCCTCCTCCTCTCTCTCTCTCTCTATATATATATATCCTTAGTGAAAATTAAAGTAAAATTTTTAATTAGAGGTTTTTCTCGTTTTAATATTATAGTTAATTATAAAAGTACCTTAAAATGTCCTAAGATGACCCGGGCACTGGTGGCTCACGCCTGTAATCCTCACTACTCAGGAGACTGAGATCTCAGGATCACAGTTTGGAGCCAATTCAGGCAAGAGAGTCTGTCGGTACTCTTATCTCCAATAAACTACTCAGAAACAGCTGGAAGTTGAGCTGTGGCTCAAGTAGTAGAGTGCTAGCCTTGAGCAAAAAGAAGCTCAGGAACAGTGCTCAGGCCCTGCATTCCAGCCCCAGGTTTGGCAGGCAAATACACACGTGCGCATGCACGTGCGCGCGCGCGCATGCGCACACACACACACACACACACACACACACACACACACACACACACACACACACACACACACACACACACACACACACACACACACACACTGTCCAAAGATGGCTCATACCTATAATCAGCTACTCAGAAGGCTAAGATGTGAGTATCATAGTCCAAAATCAGCCCAGGCAGAAAAGTTCATGAGACTCTATCTCCAATTGATCAGCAAAATACCTGGCTAGAGGTATGGTTCAAATGTTAGAAGACCAGCTGAGCAAATTTGAGTCCTTAAGTTTAAACCTGATTACTTTCCCTCAAAAATGAATGCCTAAGGATGAATTTAATACAGAAAAAAATATAATTAACTACATACTACTTGGCCACTGATAGTCTATTTTTCCTTTCTCTTCTATGTTTCACTTTAGACTTTCCAACTGACCTCCTGGTATATTTCTTGAATAATAGGAAATAATTTTAACTTTGTTGCCTGTTGTTCTCTAATATATCTTGGTTCATCATGATAAATGAATTGATAAAATTCTACTTTAACTTACAGTTTCTTTTAACTTCTAACCTCAAGCTTTATCTCTTCTTTACAAATTTATCCACCTGAAGTAAGTTCTAGTAAGCTAGGAAACAAGCAAGATTCAAATGGGAAGAGCTTTCTGTATTTCAGACCTGTGGACTTCCTCATAGTGAACATATTAATATTTATCCTGTCAGAGTTCCTGATTTTCCTTTTGATGTAGATTTACCTTCTCCCTTGCTTTATGTTTTTACAATAATGAATTGGCGTGTACTTGTGTTCAGTTAAATTCTTTGCAGAATTTTATTTTAAAAGTCTTTGTACTATTTATATTTGCTGTAGATTTAATTTTTATTAAGTTAGTGTCCTTTGCATGTGCTGTTTTAGGGCAGTCTTTATCCAGGAACACAATACTCAGAACTTTTACAGAAAATAAAAGGTGATGATTTAATAAGAAAAGACCAGGTGAAATTATTATTATAAAGGTGATATTTACTTGACTCAGTAAGGGAAAAGAACAGAAACCTTAGTGCAGAGAGAAGCAGGCAGCGTGGGCTCTTTATTTGTGTCTCCCACGTGGTAGGTTGCTAGCTCCATCTCTCTTAATTTCACCCAGAGCACATTCTCTGTGGAGAGTGAAGGCTCCTGTCTTCATGATGTGAAGGCAAAGGGAACTGTCATAACACTCGGGAAGTGCTCGCTGCTCATTGTTGGTGTATGTGTTGCCCTGAAAAGTACTCTGTTGGGAGACAAGATTGTGAAGGCTGTTGGCACTAATTCTCGCCTCTGCCTGTGGTGGTCTAGGCAATGTACCATCAGCACTCAACCAACATTGACTTATTGTGGTCCTCTAAACTGTAAAGAAAGCTATTGTTTAATGAACAAGAGTAAATTTAACATTTCAAAGGAGGAAAAGGAATTCTATACTTGTGGAACTTCAGCTAGAAAAATTGATTTGAAACCCCAATTTAACAACATACTTTCAGTCTTTTACTTGCTTTACCTTT
Organism: Dipodomys merriami; assembly: GCF_024711535.1. Taxonomy (NCBI): domain Eukaryota; kingdom Metazoa; phylum Chordata; class Mammalia; order Rodentia; family Heteromyidae; genus Dipodomys; species Dipodomys merriami. Next base: position 20,071,192 of record NW_027202826.1, read on the forward strand.
TTTTTTTAAAAAAAAAAAAACAAAACAAAACAAAATAATGATTTTGAGAATCTTCACAGTTTCTTTTGATTTCTGTTTGTTGTTTTGTTTTAGATGGCCCATTCCTTCAAATATTAGAACAACCTAAACAGGTAAGAAGTCTAAAGGGATGGGAATTTTGTGTTTGGGTTTTTGTTCTTTTTTTTTTGCATTCTTGGATTCCTACACATTACAAAACATCAAGACATCAAACTTTGAATAATAGTAAATAAATTTTATGAAGGAAATAGCTTATCTGAGTGATGATCAGCCTGCCAAATTACATAATAACTGCGTTCATCTACTTTACATGTCTTAGTCATTCTTCAAATGGTCTTGAGCCTTGGTACACAGTTCTGTGAAACTCCAGTTAATTATAGATCCTTGGTTATTGTGCTGTCTCTGCCAGCTTAGCTTATCAGCCATTCCCAGGAAAGACTCAGGTTATTTCCATGCATTTTCTTTACAAAGGAAATATGCATGCATGCAGTTCATATTCACTGAGCTTTATCCATTTGTCATGCCCATTCTCACCTATGACTTCCTGATTTCCTCCTTCCTCACCCACTCCAGTATTTTCTGTTTGGTGAAATATGTTGCCTAAGACAGTGCAAACACTCCATGGGTTTGTAGTTGAATAATCTTCCCTCTGGTGTTAGCGTTAGACTCACCCTTGCCAGAACAAGGAGAGAAGTATATCTCTTTCTTCCCACTGGATTCTGTAGAATATAGCTCAGAATTAAAGTAATCCTAGCCACTCAAGAGGTGGAGATCTGAGGATTTAGGTACGAAGCCACTCTGGGTAGCAAGTCTGTGAGATTCTTATCTCGAATAACCTACTCAGAAAAAGCCAAAAGTGGTGCTGTGTCTCCAGCCCTGAGCAAAAAAAGCTCAGGGACAGAGGTCAGGCTCTAAGTTCAAGCCCCAGGACCAGCCCCCAAACAGAATTAAAATGGCCTAAAGCCATTCCCCAACTCTGGATAAACAAATATTCATTGGATGCTGCTTGAGTCAAGTGCTATGAAAGAGGAGGAAAGAAAAATTTTTATTATCCGTCTATTGGACATTTCAGTAGCATCTGACAGAATATGAACAGTCACTACACTGCAAATGGATGGGCTTACCCCACCTGTGTGAGGCTGAGGCTATGCGTATCTTTCCGCTTGCAATGTGTGTTGTTTATGTAATGGTGAGTAACTCAGATGTGTGCATGGTTGGGCCCTGTTGTATTGGGGAAGCATCAACCAAGTGCTGAAGAACTTCAATGCCATCATTGCAGGGAGGTTCCCAGAGTCATATCATGCAATAGATTTGGTCAACACTTAAAGAATAGGGGTGCGTGAATGATGACCAGGTTATCTTGATAGGGTGGAAATTAGACCCAAGTTTTTGTTGCATGGACAGAAATTCCACATGAGAGTCAGGGCACTATTGCAGTTGCTCAAAAGAGGCTCATCCTGACCACACTTTCCTTTGCTTCATTTCTATGACCAACTCTGTAGGAAGGATTTCTCTCATGAATTTATCAGCTCTCTCAAAGATCATCCCGATGGAGTTCTGCTTCCTGAAATTCTCTATGCAATAATCTGGCATCCTGGAAAATTCCCTAGCTTGTAAATATCCATGAAACTGATAAGTCAACTAAAAATGTGTCTGCACCTGTATTTTTTAAATACTTGTGTTTTTTAAATAAACATAATAAGAATTTTAACAAGCAAGTCCTTATCCTCGACCCAAAAAGTCATAATGAAAAACTGACATTCATTTATGATTTACCTGAAAGATTACTTTCAGGTAGTTCAATAATTCAAAACTTAATTCATTATGCATAAACACATTAAAAATTTACATGAGTAAAACAGTATGTTTGTTTTCCAAGCTGGTCTTATTTTGATGTGTGACTTCAGTGAAAGTAATATGGCTATATTTAAGTCAGACTTTCTTTTTTGGGGGTCCAGTCGTGGGGCCTGAACTCTGGGCCTGGTCGCTGTCCCTCAACTCTTCCGCTCAAGGATAGCACTCTACCACTTGAGCCACAGTGCCACTTCCGGCTTTTTTTTCCTGCTTATGTGGTGCTGAGGAATCAAACCCAGGGTCTTATGCATGCAAGGCAAACGCTCCACTGAGCCACCTTCCCAGCCCTTAAGTCAGACTTTCTGACTAGAAAGATGTAGACTTGCCTTTGGAGGTGATGATTCATTTTAAGCAAATGGAGTTACTGAGATGAGTGACTATGGATTGGCAAACTTTTAATCTCAGGAAAACTCAAATCAGAAGTGCATCCACATTGTGCATTTGAAGGTATCACATCTTCTTGAAAAAAGGATTTGACTTCGGAGTCAGAATGACTTCGTGTAGAACATCAGATGCAAATTCAACCAATAATAATGCAATGATATACATTGTTTTACACACTGTAAGCACACCGTTTAACACATGCCTATTTACTTTTTATTTGACACCAATCTCCATAAGATGTAAAACTATACATGTGTATATTTTTCCAACTGCCCCAAAGGAGTTTGGTATTAATTAAGTTAGGGAAAAAAATGTCCTTTTTCTTAGGGGCCTTTTTAGTATAGACTTCCCCAGCTCTGAGAGAGATGCATCATATTATATTCTTTTATATATTCCATCGGTTGCATGCTGATACTGTCTTAAAACTGAAATGTGTTTGAATTGATTTGCAGTCAAGTAAGTCTCATTTTGATGCTTAGCTCTTGCTAGAAGCTGGTTCTTGAACATGCTTTTGTTTTTTGATGTTCTTAGAAACTTCACTTACTGTTAAAAATAAACCATCAGCCATTGCTTATAAAAGATACTGAGCTGATTTTGTAACTTCATTGTTTTAATTTGAATTTTATAAAAAGCAAAACAGAAGAATTGTTTTAAAATTTTTTACCTCCCTTCAGAAGATCTTTTTTTTGTGGCATCCAGGTTTGGAGTTCCCTGTGGAGCTCTTTTCAGTTTTTTAGATTTTTTTTAAAATGAGTTTCACCTACACTGTGGATCTGTGCTTGCCTTGAAGAAATTTCTCATGCTGGGGAATTGACCTCAGGGCTTTCTCACTCAGTGAAATGTGCTTTAGGACAATCTTCTTTGGAAATCAGGAAGTCCTTAGAGAATACAGAGACAGTCACAGAGATTTAAATGAGTTCATAGCACTGAGCCAACTCGGAGATAAAATCCTTACCAGGAAGCGGGTAGCAGTGCTCAACAAAAAATGTACTCATTAATTTACTCATGTAACTATAACTCCTCTGTACAACATCTTTACAATAAAATAAAATTAAAAAATATCCTTACCAGGCCTAATGAAATACAGCAAAATCTAACATGGCAAGTGTTTTACATTGGTGCATGAGCTCAAAGCAATTAAAACCGTTGTGTCCTCTGGAGTTTTATGTGTTTGAGGTTGTAAAGTAGAAACCCCTCACCAGCAATTAGTGGTTATGGGATGTTCCCAATAGTCTAGTGATCTAATGCTGGTTCTATGAAGTCTAGCCCACACTAGAAATAAATGGAAGGTGAGGTTGTTTCTTAAAAATATGTTAGCATATTGTTCTTTTCACCCTGAGGTGAAAAGAAAAAAAAAACATCCAGTTAAGTGATGGTTTAGTTATAAACTATGAGTACTACCACAAATTGGCATCATTATAAAGTTAAATGATTCAGAAAATATAGCAGAAGTGCCCTTAATATGATGAGCTCCCTTAATTTGCATAATTGTTTATGCAGTATTCTTTGTCTACAGATATGCATAATTGTATGATTGGATTATAATTAAATTCACTCCAAATAAATAATTTAGTTAGAACTAGAATAAACCTTAAAGATAGTCTGGTATAATTGTCCCATGTGGATAGGTAACAAAACATAGCACTTGGGTATTGATTGGTTTATAATGGTTCATGTAGTTAACTTCATTGGTTACTAACAGCTGTAAAATTCCTGGATCAGATTTTTTAAAAAAAGAAACAAAAAGAACTATCTGGTTTTGGATTCCTTCAGGCCAGTTAGTCTTCAAGCTTGAGCTCAATTACATCAATAACTCAAAAATGAAAGACTTTATCCTTTGAACTAAGAGGCCCATCAGGTGTCTGGTGTAACAGATGGCAAAGTATTGGGGGGGGGAGGAGGGGGGTAACAACTCCTGCCATAAGAGAAAAGAGAGGAATTCCTCTGAGTAGCAGGTAGAAAAACAGAACTTCTACCAGTCAACCAACGTTCAGGGCTTAGCAACAGCAATTTGAGAGGAGGGAGCTCCAATTCAGACAAGCCGTAACACATCGCATCCAAAGACTCAGACCTGCGTCTTGCAGAAGAGCTACTGCAGGCTTGCATGTGTGGCTTCTCAGACACAGCTCAGCACACAAGTAGTAGTTCATGATCATTTGCGGACAGTAATTTTCATTTCCAGAGTACCTTTCACAGTCTCCTATGTGCTCTATCTCTTATCTACTTCACCTAGAAATTATACATTTGAATATAATTTTATCGCTATCATTGTTAATATGTATTTCTCCACTTTACTGGGTCTGTGTTCACCTTTGCAGAGAGGATTTCGTTTCCGTTACGTATGTGAAGGCCCCTCCCACGGTGGACTTCCAGGCGCATCTAGTGAGAAGAACAAGAAGTCCTATCCCCAGGTCAAAGTAAGTCTGAAGTGACAACTTTTTAAAAAAATACTGTTAAGTAGTTGTACAAAGGAGTTTGAATTCAGCGTGTCAGCTTATGAGTAACACTGCATCTTGAACAATGAGAAGCAACACACTTTAAAACTGTTTCCATGTCCACTTAGTTTAAATTTTTTCATCATCAACTAGAACACTTTTACTATTTCTCAGTCATCTTAAAGGGTTTTTCTGGTTTTGGTTTTGGTTTTTGTGCGTCATGGGGCTTGAACTTGGGGCCTAAGTGCTGTCCCTTGAGCCTCTCTGTGCTCAAGGCGATCACTCTACCACTTTGAGCCACAGTGACACTTCCAATTTTTGAGTGGCTAATTGGAGATAAGAGTCTTATGAAGACTTTTCTGCCTGAGCTGGCTTTGAACCATGATCCTCAGATCTCAGCCTCCTGACTGAGCTAAGACTTATAGGCATAAGCCACCAGCACCCAGTTCATCTTAAAAGATTTTTTTTAACCTCTCTGAAACTTTAATAAGTCTTTGAAACAAATGCTTTATTTAGGCTCTGTAGAGATTTAGTGAGAAATGAAATAGATGACTGAGTTTATGAACTGTATGTTATAATATTTAAGATTATGAATTCAGATCTAGACAATAAGAAAAGCTATGTAGGCATTGAATAGGCTTAGCCAATACTTCTAAGCATTGTCCTAAAGTATAAAATACAGAAATATGAATAGCATGTTCTTCATAAAGTCTTTTAGAGGAGTGAGGAAATATATACAAGTGCTCTATAGAAAACCTGTAAGTACCCAAGAGCCTCAGCCCAAGCAGTTATGACTGTGCATTGGTCTCTGTTGGAATGAACAACTTAATTGCCCCTAGATTCTTTTTTATTCATTGACTTAATTGAGAATTTTTTTTCTAAGTGAGTTTGAGTTTTTGATTTTGATAATAGGTTTCCTGGTTTCATTTATGCCGCAGGTAAGTTAGTTAACAATTATAATTTAGTCAAAAGTTTTTATTCATTCAGTCATTTGTATTTTAGGCATAAAAGTTGCCAACACCACTGCAACGAGGTGCACATACCCCTAAGGATACAACATACTTCGGAGCTCATTTGTTTTGTTGGCTTATTTTTATAAACAGATGCTCAACCAATCTGGCCCTTACCAAAATTCTCATGTAAGGGAATTTATCTTTGGTTTTGCCAAACTCATGTTTGTTTCTTCCCTTTCCTCATACCCCACATCCAAGCCCAGGACTTTCTAGTTTCTTATCCTTATTCTAAATGAAAGAAAGAATTACTCTGATCTCATTCTGTGAAACTCACTAATAGCATGGGGGTCCTACTCATCATATTTCCATTCTAAGTCTTATAGCTCCAGTTGTGGAATGAAAGGCGTTACTCCTGTTAAAGGTAATTAGGCAGGTAGATGCAAATGTCTTTAGTCTACAGAAGCAGGCCACAAGGATGTTTTCCAGGTGTTAGTAATATTCATTCCAAGTCCAGTAGTCTCAGAACTAATGAAGCTAATGTTGTAATTCTCAGATCAGAACCAAAGGCATAAGAAATTCAACTTGGGGAAGGGAATTGGGGGGGGTTGCTGTCAATTGTTGATTTAAGTCCTAGAGTCCAAAGGATGGAGAATCTGGAGTTTTGATAGGCTAAGGACAGGAAAAGAGCACTGTTTGAGGTCTGGAGAAAGAGACCAAAGAAGTCTGTCTCTGAATTTTTGTTGTCAGGAGCTCCAGCTGATTGGAGGAAGTCTACGTACACAGAGGGCAGAATTTCCCCTCTCTCATTCCACTGACATGTCAGTCTCTAGACACTCTAACAGACACACATAGAAATAATGCTCCACCACCTCTCCTGGTGTCACCTACTCCACTCAGGTTGGCCTCTAAAAGTAACCATCCCAGCAGTCATGACTTCTGGGATGAAAGAATGAGATCCTGCCTAGGGAATGGGGAGAAGTACCACTAACGAGGGGAAAAGCACGTGCTTACGTCTGTTACATACAATATCTTCACTTCACTAAATAAAAGGTACAATGCCTTTAAAAGAACAGAAACTCAGAAAGGAATCAACTGGCCTTTCTCAAATGCCTGGTGGTTTTCCTATCGTATAGCAGACCACTGAACCTCTCTCATTGATGGTGTGTACTTGCTGGTCACAAGGAGATAAGGAGACACGACCTGGGGAAGGCAATGGTGAAATATATCACTGAGCAGGAAAAGTCTGTCAAAGAAGGAGGAAAGACAGCTTGGGGGAACAAAGGCCATTATATCCAGCACTTTTTTTAAAAGCACATGTGTCTGTAAGACATATGTAAATATCGTGTTTATGTGTCGGTCAAACTGATGGTAATTTTTAAAAATCACATGTGATCAATACTGACATGGCTGGATTATGGGTATTTAGAAACTAGTATTAAGAGATAAACAGGTTTTGTTTGTACTGGCCCTGTTCCCTTCCATTGCTCTTGTGCTTTGTGGCTCAGGGCAGTTCTTGGTGCTAACATAGCATTAACTCTGATAAATTTATGGGCTTCTTTATGTCTCTTCTCCACGTAGTGACTCCACCTACTCAAAACCAATCCTACCCTATAGTTCATTACAATTTAGAAGTGAAACAACTTAATGTTAGTTAGATAGTCTTGCCCAATTTTGTCTATGTGAACAAGTTTTAAACTTAGTGGGAAACATATATATAATATATAACATATATATGTTATATATATATATAAGCAAGTATATAAGGTATTTAAAGCAGAGCAAGTCAAAATACAAAAATAAAGGAGTTGGTGATTATTCAAGTTTATCTAGAGCTACATTGTTTCCCACAATCAGCATATATTTATGAAACATCCAATCACATTGTAAGGAAGTGTGTTTACAGAACATTATAGACAGCCCCTATTCCTTTGGCCCATTCACTAAGACATTAAGTGCTTCCATTGTTCCGGCTATTTATAGATAATATTATTTGTTTTAGAAATGTTTAATCAGAAGGACAGGAAGAGAGAAAGAAGAGACCATCATGAAGTATTTCTTCTCCAAAGCTTTTCCCCTAGTCTAGCTCCTAATTGCCTTCCCCACGTAGGATAGCCATAAACCTTTGAGTTTACAGAGGTGGTTTCAAATGCATTTTTCCTCTAAAATGTAGGACCTGGAAAAGGTTGCTCTCCTCTCTCATCAGGATTTGTCAGTTGTACTTCCTTCTCTGTGGTAATTGACTAAGTACCTGTGCCAGCTGAGGCCAGGAGGGATGAATGACACTTGCTCCCACTTCAGAGTTTATCATACTCTTTACTATTGGCAATTAGGGTCAGAAAATTCTTTGTTATGGGAGGGCGGCTGGTGCATTGCAAAATATTTAGTAACAACTCTGACCTCTCCTCATTAACATTTCAACAACTATGCGAACAAAGTGTCTTTGGACATTATCAAATGTCCCCTAGGCGGGCAAAAACATCTCTTTTGGAGGACAACTGATGTAGGTACAATGCTGAGTGGATTTTTACGTGACTTCTTTGCATACTTTTCTACTCAAAAGCTGTATAATAAACAGGGCATGGAATTGTGTATGTGCATAGTCTATTTTACAAATATATGCACCTGTCCTGATTATTAGCAGATGCTTCTTATTTTCAAAATGAGGTTATACTATCTGAGTCATTTCTCCTAGAGTCCCTGTGTTAATGTACCTGGTTACTAACAAGCATGTTAGCCTTTTTCAGGATGTAACAAAAATAGTTGGGGGAAAAAAAACTGCAATGGAAAACAGATTTACTTTGGCTTACAGTGTCAGAGATGTCAGACCATGAGTTGACTGGCTGCATTGCTTTGGCTTCAGGCAACGCTGAAACATCATAGTCAAAGACTATGGCAGAGGAATGCCTGAGACTTGAACTCAGAGCGTGGATGCTACCCCTGAGCTTTTGTGCTCAAGGCTAGCACTCTACCACTTGAACCACAGCTCCACTTCTGGCTTTTTGTTAGCTAATTCCCTGCTCAGGCTGGCTTTAAACCGCCATCCTCAGATCTCCACCTTTCAAGTAGTTAGGATAACAAGTGTGAGCCACGGTCCCCTAGTGGATGCAGGGACTCTGAAGAGATAGGAAGTGGCCAGGGATATGTTCCACCCTTTAAAGGCATACTCTTTCCATCAACCAAGCACTTCTTCCCAATTACCATTTCCTATGAAGTATTAATGGGTTGATTAATGCTGCCTTCATGTAGCTGTGAAGAATTTCACTTAGCTCTACAAGTCTTCACATTCTTGCATACAGAAAATTGAAGTAACAGGCACCAGCTACCGCAATATAGATTTGATGGTAGTATTCGACTGTATTTCTTTTCTCCCTCTCTCTGTCTCTATTGCATGTCTTTCTTGCTCTGAAATAGAATGTATGATTTCAGCTAAATCCCCACTCATCACTTGCTTTGTTCTTCTTCTTCTTGTCCATTGGGAAAGCCGTGTGCTATATTCTAAACTTGCTTTCTCTGAGATGTTGTTGCATTTTTACTCGATAAGTTTGCATTTGTAAACACTGGCATTTCCTCCCGCCAAAAATAATGTTTACCTGCTTCACCACAAACGTTTGATTTTTATCTGATGACTTCTCTTCAGTCCAAAAGAGAGTTAACACTAGGCCCCATCAAAGCTTAAGCAGTGTGGTCACAGTATTGGTTCCTTTTTACGATCTGAATAAAAATGTGTTCATGAACAGCATGGAGTTATGTTACCTCTTCCAGAGGACTCTCACCTGGACGTGTGTACACATATATACACATATGCATATGGAAATAAATCCAGGGAGAGTATGCCAACTCACTCTTTTGCCTCCCCCTATTTTAAGAAGTTTTCCTGTTAAAGATTTAATCATCCATTATACTGGCCTATAAAGTGTGCCTTGAACATTTGCTCAAGGATTTCATCACGGAGGCTGGCAGGAAAGTACGAGAAACTTCCTCTAGGCTGAGCTTGTCCCTGCCTGTTTTTGACTCAGCAAGGAGTGCCAAGGAAGGCTCCTTGCCCTCTTTTTCCCGAAAGTCTTGCATGAAGAAAAAAAAAATTCAAATCAAAATGCCTTCCTCTTCAAGCAGATGGAAAGAGGCCACGGGGAGAGAGAAGAACCCCATGGGACTTCAGACACAAACTTCTTTCCCAGCTGCTGGAAGGGCCTTCTGCCATCTTCACTGTGCAGAACACAGTCCAACACTAGTGACTTTGTCGCTAAGATACAAATAGTTTAACATTCTTACTTTCTCTTTAGCTATGGATACCAGAGGAGAAAGATTTTGAAATATAACTGATACAAGTGTAACTATTTGTAATCAAACATTCTTGAAAGAAAGGCATGCGTTGAAATATTTAGGTCAACAATACTTTTGCTCCCCCCCCCCTTTTTGTTTAGTTTTAATCCTATTTCTCCACTGATAACAAAGAAAAGTCTCTACTCTCAGTGCCTTTCACTTAAAAATACTGCATGTAAAGTTTCTGTCAGGGTCAGTAAAGACTTGGGCTGTGCCATTTGAGGATATCACATATCTTTGCATAACCTCTTTCTCTTCTGTGTAGACTTGTCTCATTCAGCAGACTTGCCATTCTAAGGATTTAGGTGCACTCCTAATGTAAATAATGTATTCTGACTCAGATACTTAATATACCAGTGGAGATCACCAAGAATCAATTAGGCATGAAACAAGAAAACCTACTTTGTAGCACTTAGAATTTCCATTGGCATTCCTAGACCGTTCACTATGCTCTTAGGGTAATGAGAGAAAATAACCATGATTTTCTGTCTACATTATGCTCGGTGCTCTGTACCTTACAGAAAAAGAGCTGTTTCCCGAAGAGAAGGGTTTATTATCTGCAGTGCATGGCTCCTTCATGATTTTAGAGGATTTTTGAACTCCTGGACTTATGTGGGGACTTTTAGGAGTGTGTGTGTGTGCTTGGGGGGAAATGTGATTTTTCAAAATCAGATTTTCAAAGATTCAAAAATAGTTAAGAGTGAATGCTTTAGGGTATATTGTCACTTTTGGCTTTGTGACAGCAGCTAATTTTAAAAAAACTAGCCTCTGTGCTTTTTTGTTGTAAAACTGTCTCACTGTGTAGCCCAGACTGGCTTCAAGCTTACTTTGTAGCTGAGTCTAGTCTCAAACTTTCTGTTCTCCTTCCTGCCTCTGCCTCTTTAGAGCTGGGATTATAAGCATGTATCACCATGCCCAAGTTGTCTTAAATTATTTCCTTTTGGCATTTATAAAATTTTAGAGTTACATTTTTGCATTTTTAAATCTATTTTTAAGAGAGTTGGCTGCTTCCTGCATAATTCAGGAAAGCCTCCCTTTATTTAGCTTATCAATGGAAAAGAGGTGATCTTGACAAAACATGGAGCTAATAAGCATTACTGGTTAAAGCTAGAGAAGAGAAAAGACAGTTATTTATTCAATGTTCATTGGGCACAATATATCAGGTTTTGCTCAAGCAAAACTCCTATAACCAACGGTCTAGACCTGTAGATCATTTTTCTTTTAAGTAAGAGGTTCTGTATTTGGACACTTGGATAAAATATTATCTTAGAGAATTTTTAAATAGTTCTTTAAATAATAATCACTTTTAATAATGGGAGAAAGCCACTCTTTTGAACAAACATTAAACACAGATCATAGCTGTGAAAATTAACCCTCAGAATTTAAGAGCACTCATAAGCTTCTTGAATTTTATGAATTGTCCTAGCTTGGTGACCTTCCTCTGTTTATTCAGTCTGAATCTAGTCCCTGATTACTTCTTCTAAACTTAGTAGTCTCCATCTAAAGAGAATAGAATCTCTGCATTGTGTTCAGAAATCCTGGTTTTGCAAAGTCACATGCTGGTAATTCTGTTTGATAAGGTAAAGTGAATGCACAGCTGCTCCACACTCTTCAGATATCTTGTTCTTCACAAATGGGTTGTACAGCAACCCATCTGCGGGTCTAGACATGATTTGGCAAGCTTTCCTTAAGTCCCAGTCTTTTCTGCCACCCTCTAGGTGGATTGCAGATCAGAGTCCCTCAGTCTCCCCTCATTTCCTGGGCGTGTCCTGGGGCTGAGCTGAAGGATGCATGCAGACTTACAGATAGTGTGTGTCATGCACAGATCCCTGTGGATCCAAGAGAAGGAGGATAGAAAAAGGCTTGTCCTAGTGTGGAAATGTGGCTAAGTGGCAGAGTGCTTGCCTAGCATGCCTGAGGCCCTGGCTTCAATTCCTCAGTACCACATAAACAAAATAATAGTAATAAAATTATATTTTAAAAAATGCTTATCCTCCTGTTCTTAATAATAGCATCTCCTGTAACCCTCCCAATACTCAAATAGGTTTCAGAGCCCTCCTTTTATATTTATTCCTTATAAAATGTACTACCCAAACTAGAGCTACCACCAGCCGGTGTTACATTTTGAACAAATAAAGCTATCTTTTGCTTGAGTTTAAAAAGTTAAGGGGCTAGGAAGGTGGCTCAGTGGTAGAGCACATGCCTTGCATGCCAGAGGCCCTGGGTTCGATTCCTCAGCACCACATAAGGAAAAAGAAAAAAGCCGGAAGTGGCGCTGTGGCTCAAGTGGTAGAGCTCTAGCCTTGAGCTGAAGAGCTGAGGGACAGTGCCCAGGCCCAGAGTTCAGGCCCCATGACCGGACCCAAAAAACAAAAAACAAAAAATAAATAAATAAAAATAAAAAGTTAAGTGTATAATCTTAATAATAAGAACTTCTAAAAACAGAAGAAAATAAAGAAAAAAGAAACATTGTATGAAGCTGAATGCCAATGGCTTACACCTATAAAATGATAATAATGATAATAGCAATAATAACAGTTTCTAAAAATGACCTTTGTAAAATAGTGGAAGATTCCAGTGACTCATTATGATACTAGGAACTCAAAGTCACTTGGAATCTGATCATTTGAAGCACAATAGATAGATATCTAGAAGCCACAATATTAAGTGTCTTAGAACATTATTAATTATCATACTATTAAGGCTCTGTCTTTACTTGCAGGGGTCTATGATTCTTAATCGTAGTGTGTATCAGAATCATCCAGAAATATTCTAGACCAAGAGACACCTGGGACCCATACCACACCTGCTAAAACACAGCATGTCATTTAGCTAGACTGGGTTTCTGTGAATTGTGTAATCATTTCCAGAAGTTGACTGAATAGACAAATTATGGTATAGCTGTGGCATAGAATATTTTCCATAGTATTTTAAAATTATAATTATGAGGACTCTAAGACATTGACAAGTGCTTATTACCGAATACTAAAAACAAAGAAAAAGGAGGATTCCAAATTATTCCCTCTCACTTGTTACAAATACTAGCTTGTTTCTATAAATGCGACTAGTAGATGAATCTTTAACTTTATTTACCCGTGAGTTAAAAGTAACTCCACAGGGGCTGGGAAGGTGGCTCAGTGGTAGAGCGCTTGCCTTGCATGCCTGAGGCCCTGGGTTCGATTCCTCAGCACCACATAAGCAAAAAGAAAAAAGCCGGAAGTGGTGCTGTGGCTCAAGTGGTAGAGTGCTTGCCTTGAGCTGAAGAGCTGAGGGACAGCGCCCAGGCCCAGAGTTCAGGCCCCACAACCTGACCAAAATAAATAAATAAATAAATAAAGTAACTCCACATAAAAGAGCAAAGCATGGTATTGAAGAAAAATGTGAGACATTCATTTAATAGCTATAATTTTCTGCATGATTTAGTTGAAGATAACAAATTAATTCCTTAAATAGATCTGTACTGTATGGCTACTAAACTATGTATAAAAATTTACTCTTGTTTAAAATGCTGATTCTATTCTATTTCTACAGTCTCCTAATAGACTCGAGAACAGAATCCCACGACTAAGAAATCACCTAGAAATTTACATAGAACAAAAATGTAACACAGGACCAAAGAATACCAAACATTTTCTCTAATGCACAGTTGAGCTTCTGAGAATGTATGAAAACTACTGAAGTACCATGAAATAGGGAATTTGGAAAAACACAATAGTATTTCAATGGAATTTGGGGCATAAAAATATTTACTGACCTGAAGGCAAGTGGAATGGCTCAAGTTGTACAGCACCTGCCTAATAAACAGAGAATTCAAACCCCAGTACTGCAAGAAGGAAGGAAGGAAAAAGGGAAGGGGAGGGGAGGAAAGGCGTTGGGAGAAGGGAACAGCAGGGGTGGGGAAGGGAGAGAAGAAAAGAGGAGATGATGTGAAGATGGAGGAAAGAGGAGAACAAAAGATATTTGCTGATTGGTGTAATTAAGAAGTTTACTTTTAAACAGCTTCTCAGGAAAGCTGGTTAGGCTTTGGGCCTTTCCAGTCTGAGGAACTGGAACTATAGTTCCGCACTGCTGCCATCAGCTCTTCTGGGGCTGGTTCCTGTTAATGGGTAATCCTCAGAGTGGTGATAAATGTCTCCATTTTCAGCCTAGCCTCTGGAGAATCAGTATGTATCATGAGAATCAGGTCTGATTCTCACTTTTCTAGATCTAGAGTTCAAGTTTGCATTTCCTCTGTGATCTAGGAATGCCCAAGTCTAACAATGAATATAGCATGGCTTCAAACTGGTGGGGGGGATCCATCCAGCCTGGCAGGAACAAGCAAAACAGCTAGCTCCATTAAGTATGAATTTCTGACCTCAAATTAAACACATACACAAGCAAGCCCCGGAGATTACAAGAGTGCAGAACAATGAGCGGCAGAAATAAATCCCCAGCACTTTCAGATAATTGAGTTATCCGTTGTTGATATATAAATACAAAAGAAGTTTGCTGATACTACAGAAATGTGGAGGTGAAATCAGGACAAGAAGAATTAAAACCAAGGAAATGATTTAACTCAGTTACTATGTGCAGTGGAAAAATAGCCAACAAATGGAAAAACCAATCTAAGGAAGTTTCACATAGAGAAGATAAGGATAGAACATATAGAGATGGAGAATTTGAAAGACAGGTGAGATGGAGGGAGTGGTGGGTGGGGGAGTAACAGTGTGTAGTAATGTCCTGGAAGCTGCAAATGCACAGGAGCCAAATCTGTGGGACAGTAGGCAGTTTATGAACGATACTTTTAGGACTTGAAGTTTGGGCTCTAAATAAAGTCTCTTGTTCCAGGCCTAGCCATAATACTGATTTCTAGTTTTTCTACTAATTAATTGTCTTACTAAATTTGCTAGGCTTCACCTTCCTTACTTGTAAAGATCAATGTAAAGAATGCCTACTCTACCAGGGATGGGGGTGTAACTCACTGGTTGAGGGCTTGTCTAGTGTGTGCTACACTGGATTCCAGCCCCACGCCACAAAGGGGGCGGGACGGAATTAACAGAATAAGTGTGAGAATTGAGTTGTTCAATGTATGACACACAACACGTGCTTAAAAGTGATCATTGCTTTTATTCTTTTTTTTTTTTTTTTTTTTTTTTGGTCAGTCAGTATGGCTTGAACTCAGCACCTGGCCACTGTCCCTGAGCTTTTTCTGCTCAAGGCTAGCACTCTACCAATTTGAACCACAGCACCACTTCCAGTTTTCTGGTGGTTAATTGGATATAAAAGTCTCATGGACTTTCTTGCCTGGGCTGGCTTTGAACGGTGATCCTTAAAGCTCAGCCTTCTGAGTAGCTAGGATTACAGGTATGAGCCACCAGTGCTCAACTGCTTTTATTCTCCTATACCCAGATATACTTACAAATATTGAAGGGCATTTTTATTGATTGATCTCTAGATATATAGGCCTATACAAAAATGTCATTGATTTGTTCACTGATTTCCAGTAGAAACTCCCTACATTAGTATTTATACCTGATGTCTTTGCCCCTGTCTGAGCTCTTCAGGGAGGAGACTGAAATTGGAAATGTGCCAAAAGCTTAGTTTCCAAAGTAATAATGTCTTAAGAAAATCACACAGGTAGCAGGAGGCCAGAACTAATTTATTAAATTCTTGTTATGCTTCTTAATTATGTTACCTTGGGGACTGTAAGTGTGCTAACTTGCACAAGTATTGTCTTAGTTCCCTGTGGTTGCTGTCACCAATGGTCGTAACCAGGTCATAGGAAGCAATAGGAAGAGATTTATTCTTTCTTGAAGAAGGGCCATGCTGCTCCGAAGGTTCCAGGGAAGATTTGTTTCCTTTTCTCTCTCTAGTTTCTCCAGGTTTCTGACTGTGCTTGTACATTGTTCCATTTTTACCTCTGTTTCTACCTGGCCCTCTCTGTCTCTGTGTCCAAATTCCCCTCCCCTCCCCACTCTCTCTCTCATTTCTTGTAAGGAGACTGGTCAGTCTCCAGTAAAATCTCGTCATAACCAACTGAATCTGCAAAGAGTTTGTATTCAAATAAAGTCACACTCTGGGATTGAGTGGGCATGAGCTCTATGTATCTAGGAAGTTAGAGAAAAAATTTTCAGGTTAAAAAGAGATTTTCCAGTCAGTGTACCAGAGTGGGTGTTTTGTTGGTTTGTTTTGTGGACATTTCGGGGATTTGAACTCAGGAACTTGTATTTCTTTGTGTGTTCCAGTCTTGAGGCTTGAACACAAGGGCCTGTGTGCCATCCCTGAACTACTTTGCTCAAGGCTAGAGCTCTACCACTTAAGCCACAGCTCCATTTCCAGCTTTTTTGTGTGTTTAATTGGAGATAAAAGTCTCAAAAACTTTCCTGCCCAGACTGACTGACTTTGAACCGTGATTCTTAGACCTCAGCCTCCTGAGTAGCAAGGATTACAGGTGTGAGCCACTGGTGCCTAGCTGGGACTTTTGAGGCAGGTGCTCTACCATACCCATAGCCCATTTTACTTTTAGTTCTTTTTCTAAAAGGGTCATGCTTTTTTGTCCTATTTATGCCTCTTACATAGGTGGAACCACAGCTGTATATCCCCTGCCTAGCTGACTGATTTTGATGGTGTTTCACTTTTACTCATGCTGATCTTGAACTATAATCATTCTGATCTATGCTCTCTGAGTGGTTGGGATCATGGACATGAGCCACCATGACTGACTGTTTTATTTAAGCCAGGTAAATTCTTCTGATGTTTCCTTACTGAGTAGATGGTAAGTATGCTAACAAATGTTTCACAATTGGCTCCTAGAGGCAGAGGGCGGGTCAGGGTAGAGAATACCCTTAACTCATAGTGTTTTCTTGCCAATTTCTTTTTTCAAGGTGAGTTTTAAGCTACTAATATGATGTCATTTGGCTCACAAAAGTTGAAAATTTACTATCAACTCTCATGAGCTAGCCACGTCTCTTCTAAGATATCATAGAGAAAACAGATAGGAGATCACATCCTAAAGTTTTTGCCTAATGGTCAGATCAAGGATAACACCATTGCTTCAGTACTCTTGTGTTACATAATACAATTAGTAAAGATTTTGTAGGATCTGAGTAAACCCATTAAGTTGCTTAAGCAGAGGCTTCTGTCATTGGATGGTGAAAAAAAAAGACCTGTGGTTTAGTGGGCAAACACATCATATTTGAAAGCAAAAGCTAGATCTTACTCCAGATTGTGCCATTTGCCAATGGTAAGATCTTCCTTCAAAAAGTTGCTCGATCCCTTCCAGCTCTATTTTCTTCATGCATAAGATGAAAATAAAAATAACATAGAGAGGGCTGGGAAGGTGGCTCAGTGGTAGAGCGCTTGCCTTGCATGCATGAGGCCCTGGGTTCGATTCCTCAGCACTACATAAACAGAAAAAAAAAAAAAAGCTGGAAGTGGCACTGTGGCTCAAGTGGTAGAGCGCTAGCCTTGAGCTGAAGAGCTGAAGGACAGCGCCCAGGCCCGAGTTCAGGCCCACGACCAGACTCCTCCCCACCCCCCTAAAAAAATATAACATAGAGAAATGAGTTAACATTACATACAAATAACTAGTGCAGTCCCTGAGAGCATCTGCTACATGAAACGCTCATCCGGGACATGGTTAAATGCCGAAATATGGTCATATGGTATCTAGTTCCATGAGAACTAGGACTGTCATCTATCTTGTTTACTAGCTCCTGGAACACGCAATAGGTGAAGTGTAGAAGTTGTCTAGGAGTTATTCACCTAATGAATAAATGGTTAGTGTGCAGAAAGCTGTTTGAACCATCTTCCTAAAGAAGCACTAGCCCTACCCTGCTGTAGCTTCTTTAGAAGAAATAGATAACATGATTTTTTTTAGGGCTTGAACTTAGGGCCTAGGTACTATCCCTTAGTGTTTTTGTCAAGGCTGGTCCTCTACCACTTGAGCCACAGCTCCACTTCTACCTTTTTGGTGATTAATTGGAGATAAGTCTCATAAACTTACCTGCCTGGGCTAGCTTCAAACCACAGTCTTCAGATCTCAGCCTCTTGTGTAGATAAGGTTATATCTAGCTGGCTGGATCACCTGACTTAATGGTAGCAGGCTGTTACTGAGGCTGTTCTGACTTCCCTCCACCTGTGACTCCTTCCCATTCTTCCACGTCTCCAGACTGCTTTTCCCGTTCCTCCCCAGACTTCCTTGACTAGCAGTCATGCTACAGTGTCCCAGGCCCAACTCAGGCACCAGAAATCAGGCTTTAGGCATATCACTCTCTTGGGCTGAAATGGGCTGTTGGGCTTTAACTTATCAACCCATTTGGTTCTTACAATGGCAAATTAAGGTTAAACAAAACAAAACAAAACAAAACTGAAGCTAAGCCAAAGGGGCACTTTCTTTTTTTAATCTGAAAATGTGAAGGGATAACTAGCTAGTTTTAAGCTCTAATAAGTTCCAAGCTGGAAGGATCCCTTCTGGCTCCTTTCTCTCTGTCTTTTGGCTTTGACTGGCCGGGTGAGCCTCATAGCCAACTCCAGCAGAGCAGTATTAGCGGCAGCTCTCACTCACTCTTCAGGGCATCAAGCCTCACAGCAATGCGTCTGCCTTTCTGAAGCTGAGACAGAACTTTGAGATGGAGATTCAAGGTGTCTAGGCCCTACTTTGTCTGAGCAGTGTTACTGCCCTTGTGGAAGTGGCCCCGTGGACAGGAGCTATGAACCAAGAATTTGTATTCGCAGTTGCTCCCAGGTCCTGCCACTGCTTCTGGCCATGGAGTTGGTTGCATGTGTGGACTGGATTGGGTTTGTGAATCTCCAAGCATAAGAGCTGTGTACTACTGGTAAAATTCAAAGAGGAGCCAGGCACTGGTGGTACACACCAGTAACTGTAGCTACTCTAGAGGCTGAGATCTGAGAATCACAGCGCAAAACCAGCTTGGGCAGAAAAGTCCATGAGACGCTTATCTCTAATAAATCACCAAAAAAGCCAGAAAGCAGGGATGTGGCCAAGTGTTAGAGCACCAACCTTGAAGAAAAAAGCAAAGGGAAAATGCCCAGGCACTAAGTTTCAGCCTCAGTATCAGCATGAGTGTGTGTGTGTGTGTGTGTGTGTGTGTGTGTGTGCGTGTACACGTGTGCATGCACACGCACACACACAGAATTGTTTTTAAAATTATTACTATCTATAAGTATCATATACATATATGAAAATTAAAGAGACACAAAGACTAATGCAGTAAAAGGTAAATTTCCCTTCTTTCCTTGAAATAAGATCTTTTTCTTCCTTCAAGAGAAACACTGGTATGCATTTCCAAGAATATTCCATGTATTTATGAGTTCATATGTGTATGCTCAGCCTGTAAGCACATGTAGATTGATGTGTCCAACTACATATAAAACATAAACTATAAAATATCTGCATTTGATACATATATATTTAATAATCTATAAAATACTCCACACCTTGCTTTTTTCACTTAATGAACTCTTAAAAGTCTTTTTATTGGCTTACATTAAATTGTACATAATGAGGGGTTTCATCAGGGCATCTCCATACCTGTGTATTTAGAAAATTCTTCATCATCTCTTTGTCCTCTGCAGAGATGAGATCACAAAGTGATTGTAACAGAAAAGCCAACATGGCTTTGAATCCAACTCCCTGCCCCTAGTTTAATCTTGGGTAGGTTGGTTAACTGACTTGCATATCTGTATAACTAGGATTAAAAATAGCATCTCCTTTCCAGTGTTGCTGGGAAAATTAAAGGAGTTAGTATTATAAGCCATGCACTGGTGGCTCATGTTTGTAATCCTAGCTGCACAGGAGGCTGAGGCCTAGAGGGTTCTAGTTCAAAGCCAGCCCTCACAGACAAGTCTGTGAGACTCCATCTCCAATTAACTATCGGACTCCTGAATTGGAAGTGTGACTCAAGTGGTAGAGTGCCAACAATAAGAAAGCAAGCAGAGCAAGAGCTGAAAGCTCTTGAGTTCAAGTCCCCAAAAGAGTTGGTACTCTTCAGGAACAGTATCTGGCACAAGGCAGGCGCTCTGGGAGGTTTATGCATCTCATGTGGTCTGTATAAGGATCCTTGTCATTGCATGGCTAATGTGCTGCTTTGCACATGCCATCAGTTCTAGCCTCTGAATCCATCTCCTGTTCTCTCTTCTGTCAAAAACATATTCCAAAAGGCTGTTTCAATCATCACTCTCGATCCCTGATTTCTGCTTATCCTGGGTCTTTGTAGGCTTAGAATATGTTTTGTCATTCAGTTACCTTTTAATATTCATCAGTTGTTGCTCAGTCTCATGGATTGTTGTTTACTTTCATCCTTATTTTATTTTCACTCTTTTTTGTCATATCGTTTATTTCTTTTTTTGGGGGGGGGGGTCCGGTCATGGGGCCTGAACTCTGGGCCTGGGCACTGTCCCTCAGCTCTTCAGCTCAAGGCTAGCGCTCTACCACTTGAGCCACAGCACCACTTCCGGCTTTTTTCTTTTTGCTTATGTGGTGCTGAGGAATCGAACCCAGGACCTCATGCATGCAAGGCAAGCGCTCTACCACTGAGCCACCTTCCCAGCCCCACATATCGTTTATTTCTTTTTTTTTTTTTTTTTTTGGTCCAGTCGTGGGGCCTGAACTCTGGGCCTGGGCGCTGTCCCTCAGCTCTTCAGCTCAAGGCTAGCGCTCTACCACTTGAGCCACAGCGCCACTTCTGGCTTTTTTCTTTTTGCTTATGTGGTGCTGAGGAATCGAACCCAGGGCCTGAGGCATGCAAGGCAAGCACTCTACCACTGACCCACCTTCCCAGCCCCTCGTTTATTTCTTAAGATGTATTCTAGTTAGTTTTCTGTGTCACTACTCCTTCGGGAGATCTGCTTTGATTTCCTCCCATCCATCTACCTGTGGTGGATAGCCTTTTAGGATCCCTTCTTTGTTTCCCATGATGCCTGTTCATCTTTATTACTCTGATCACTTGGTTTCAATTACTTCATTCTGACTTCACATCTCTAGATTACTTGAGAGCAGACACCAGGTTTTATGCTTCCTTATATAATCCCCTACACATCGCAGTACAGTAAACACTCCATTATAATCTCTTGTCTTTATTTGAGTACTTAATTGTTGCCTAAGGTAACAGAAACATATTTTGTTGTTCTTGTTTGCCATTTGTTCTTGCTATGTCACATGTTGCATACTCCTTATAGCTACTCAAAGAGACATTAGTATTCCCAAGCTTAGTTTAAGAATTGGGCTTGGATCAGGTGTGATGTTGCAGAATTATAATCCCAGCTATCCAAAAACATAGGTAGGAGGATTATGGTTCAAGACTGAACTGGGCAAAAACTCTATCCAAAAAGTAATTAAAAGCAAAAAAAAAAAACTTAAGGATATGGCTGAAGTAATAGAGTGCCTAGCTAGGAAGCGTGAGGTCCTGAGTTCAAACCCAGTACCACCAAAGAGAGAGCAAGGGAGAAAGAGAGGAAAGGAAGGAAAGGGGCCAGCAGGGAAAGGGAGGGAGGTGAGATTAAGTACTTGACAAAACAGCTTCTCTTTTATTTTTATTTCCTTTACACACAGATCAAGGTAGATCTACAAGGTAGATCTTTTCTCTACCCCGGGACCTCTATGCAGAAATCTAGACTCCAGATGGGTTTCTCTGGCCAGCATAGCATGTCCAAAACTAAATTCCAAATTTTTCACTCAGCTGATCTTTTTACTAGCTTTCCATGAATAATTCTCCACTATGTATGTATATATATATATATATATATATATATATATATATGCTGTATATATATACATATATATAATCTTCTAAATTCACTAAGTGATACACAGTTACGGAGATGTCCTGCTGAAACCCCTCATTATGTACAATTTAATGTAAGCCAATAAAAAGATTTTTAAGAGTTCATTAAGTGATAAAAATAAGGCATGGACTATTTTATAGATAAATAAATATAATAGATATACATACCTTGTGGAGAATGATTCAGGGAATTGTTCAAACATGCATGTACACACACACACACACACACACACACACACATACACATACACACACCACTATTGTCTTTAACTGTTCCTCTATTGAGAGGAGGCTGATTCTATAACTTGGCTAAGATGTATAGTGTAACAACATGTGGGTAAGTCTCTTGTATATTGACTTGCATTCCTGGCCAAGAGTGGTGTGTGTGTGTGTGTGTGTGTGTGTGTGTGTGTGTGTGTGTGTGTGTGTGTGTGTGTGTGTGTGTCTGTCTGTCTGTCTGTCTGTCTGTCTGTCTGTGTGTTTTGCTTGAGGTCACTTCTAACTAGGTAGCCCCTCACTCACACTCACCCTTCCTGAGGGTGATTGGGCCCTCATGACCCATTGGTGGGTGCACTGTCTGACCTGGAGACTGGAGAGCTGAGCATGTGTGTCAGGCACTGCGGTGAATGCTTCCACCATGCCTGCCCTACTGGCATCTGTGACAGGGCTTCTACAGCGGCAGGTGGTGAGAAGCCAGAGATGCAGCACCTGGATTTCAGAGGTCAGCAGAATCTTCTGTACTTGAGCTGTCAACCGGCAGGGATATTTTCAGTGCTGAGCCCCAGGAACCGTTCCCTAGTCATTTTAATATATGTTGTCATTCTCACATAGAAGTTTTTAAGGTTCTTATCGAGTTTTCAAGTAGCATGAAGTGATAGATAACAAATTTAAATTCAGATTAATCTTGAAATGCTAAGGCAATAGGCCAGATTCTTAAGCAGTGACACTGAAAAGAGATGCATGCATCCAGAAACCCAGTTAGTACAGGGACAGGGCAAGAGAGATGACTTAGCAGCAGCGCAGGCAAAGGGATTGAGAGGTTCAAGTTAATAAGGGCTGGGAAGGTGGCTCAGTGGTAGAGCGCTTGCCTTGCATGCCTGAGGCCCTGGGTTCAATTCCTCAGCACCACATAAGCAAAAAGAAAAAAGCTGGAAGTGGCGCTGTGGCTCAAGTTGTAGAGTGCTAGCCTTGAGCTGAAGAGCTGAGGGACAGCGCCCAGGCCCAGAGTTCAGGCCCCACAACCGGACCCCCCCTACAAAAAAAAATAGATTTACCATGCACCAGCCAGGCCATGTGGCTGCCAAATCACAAATTCTCCCATTTGGCTGCATTAATCTAATAAATATGATCTAGAAGAACAAGGAGATGGTGGTTCTGGTCCCACTTGGTTAAAAGATCACTCCTGGAATATATGTACACCGCTGGACCCCATTTTAGCAGAGAAGAAAAACGAACTTGAGTGTGTTTAGGGCAGAATAGTGACATGACTCAAATTTTCTTCTAATTACTAAACTTGAGAATGTCGACAGCCCAAAGAACGGTCTACTTATCTCCAAATACTTGGATGGCTGTCATCTGAAGAAGGCTGACATGTGACTTGTGTGTCACAAAATAGAAAGGAATGAGTGGAAGCCCCAGGAGAGATTCTTCTGGGCCGGGGATGGGGGTAGAGGTGCCTGGGGGTGGAAGGCTCAGCATTAGGATGGGTGTCATTAGACTAGTTCTAAAGCAAACTGGAAGCTGGGCACTGGTGTCTCATTCTCATGATCCTAGCTATTTAGGAGGCTGAGCTCTGAGGACCCAGATTCAAAGCCAACTCTCAAAGGAAAATCCAGGAGATATTTTATTTCCAATAAACTAGCAAAAAGATGGAAGTGGACCTGTGACTCAAGTGGTAAAGGACCAACCTTGAGCAGAATCAGCTAAGCAAGAGCATGAGGCCCTGAGTTTAAACTCCAGTACACACACACACACACACACACACACACAGACACAGACACACACACACACACACACACACACACACACACACACACACACACACACACACACACACACACACACACACACACACACACACACACACACACACACACACACCCTTGGAGGACTCCAAGACAGGGACAGTAACTTGTACTGAGACTTGAGTCCCCTTTACAATTTGGAAATCTATTCTCCCTCCTCCCTTCCTTTCTTTCTGTCTTCCTTTTTCTTCCTTGATATGCCTTCAGAAAGATTGTTTATAACAAAAACTAATCAAGAGGGCTGGGAAGGTAGCTCAGTGGTAGAGTGCATGCCTTGCAAGCATGAGGCCCTGGGTTTGATTCCTCAGCACCACATAAACAGAAAAAGCTGGAAGTGGCGCTGTGGCTCCAGTGGTAGAGCACTAGCCTTGAGCTGAAGAGCTGAGGGACAGCACCCAGACCCAGAGTTCAGGCCCCATGACCAGCAAAAAAAAAAACAACAAAAAAAAACTAATCAAGATTTGGCTTTAGGGCAGTTATAATTTCCTGATAGATCCCCAAACATATAGAAAATTAGATTTCAGCCCACTTTATCTAGAGCTCAAAGTGTATAACTTATTTAACATACATAGTGTACGTGTCAGTTTATACATGCTGAGCAATATAAAATTATGACAAGAAAGAGTCGTGGGATTTTTTTAGACAAGTTTTAAGTATTGCCATCTTTCCAAATTACTGGTTGATGTCATCCTAGAAATTGGTAGAAATTTTGGTGTTTCCCCTTTTCTACTTTTGTTTATATCATAGTGTTCAGATGGTATAATACTTGGACTAACCTCAGTCTAACACTTGGATTGTGTTTTCTCTTTTGCCCTGTTAATGTCTGGAGGTATAACATAACCAATAAAGTCACACACACACACACACACACACACACAAAATCAGACAAAGAACATTTCCCAGTTCTATTCACTTGTAATTCTTCTCACTGAGTAGGGATTTTCCACAGGAAATGACAGGAGAATGGTTGAATGGCTAGGTGGAGTAGCGTGTGTACTTTCCTTATGAAGGAAGAAACTGTTATCTTCTTCCCAGAATGGCCCAAAATCTTCTATAGAGCAGCTGTATTCACTACAAATTAAATTCTGCATGGACTGTCCTTAGGTAGAAGTCTAATTGTTCCTTTAACCAGTTAGCTTCCATGAATGTCAGGTAATAGGCTTTATAAGCAAGAAAAATATGTCATATGCCTCTAAAAAGAAATAAATCAGTGGTTCTTAATCTCAGATAAAATTGGGCATCACAGAGTTATGAGTATTCCTAATTATCTCAATAAGTTTAGAGGATTTAAACCCATTTTAAAGCAATGTTAGAAATTTGTATGAATAACTGCTGCTTTCAAGGAATAAGTAAATCAGGGACCAAAAAGTTTAATTTGGGACATACTTTCATCATACCAAACAAGTATTTTAATTCTATGAATTTTTTAAAGTTTTTAAATTAAAGTATCTCATTATATCTTTATTTCATTGTCACACTTTCTCCCTCTACTTGTGTAATTGAGGTATTTCTATCTTATGTCCAGAACAGATTATTATCAGAACTTAATGACCCAAGGCAGGATCTTCTGGATTTACTGAAAATACATTGAGTATACAATCTCAGCTTTAATGATAAAAGTTGAAATCTTTGCCTAACATAAAGGTTTATCTTTATCTCTAAATTTTGATTTTCCATGCTATCAGAGGCCCCCTTGCAACAGGTAATTTGAGTGTTGATTGTGTGTTTTTTCTCAGTTTGTAACTGTGGTTTAAAATGTATTTAAAATTGTTCACAGTTTTAAAATTAAGTTTGCCTGTAAGGTTCCTTCCAACTCAAAAATTCTGTGATGTTAAACCGCTTTTCTCTTTTACTTTGTTTTTGTTTCCGTTTGAATTTGTGACTTTTGCATATTGTCCTGTGTGTCTTCTACTTATAACAGGCAACTAACTGTAGAATTTTAGAGCTGGAAGGCATGTTAGACATTATCTAGTGATTCTAGAAGAACTGAGCTGTATTCTAGACGAATTGAGAGTCTCCAGGTGGTTAGGTGACTCATGCAAGATCTCAACAGTAAACACTAGAGACTAGAATTCTACCCATTGGAACACTGAGACCCAAAATGTTCTTATCTGAAAATTGTGAAGGTTTCAGGCAAAATATGTTAAGAAACAGTCAAGAATAAAATATTTGTGGAGAAGGTAAGCTCGGTATGCCATATTAGGGAAAATAACCTACTTGACACAAATACTTTTGCTATAAACATCATTGAGATTGGTATAAAACAACATTGAGATTCCACCCAGTTAGAATGGCCATTATCAAGAAATCTAATAACAACAGATCCTGGTAGGGATGTGGCCAGAAGGAATGCTACTACACTGTTGGTGGAAGTGTAAACTTCTTCAACCACTTTGGAAAGCAGTATGGAGGTTCCTCAAAAGACTAAACATAGAGCTCCCTTATGACCCAGCAATCCCACTCCTGGACACTTACCCAAATGACCACAACCAAGACTATACTAAAGCTACAGGCACAACCATGTTCATTGCAGCATTATTTACCATAGCTAAGATATGGAACCAACCCAGATGCCTCTCAGTAGATTAATGGATTCAGATGTGGTATATATACACAATGGTGTTCTATGCTTCCATCAGAAAGAATGACATCACCCCATTCATAAGGAAATGGAAAGACCTGGAGAAATGTATATTAAGTGAAGCAAGCCAGGCCCAGAGAAATATAGGTTTCATGGTTTCCCTTACTTGTAATAAGTAGAATATGTCTATGATATTCTTAGCAGGGGATCTCAATAGTCCAATCGCTAAGTGCATAGGACCATGAAGCATATCAACATGAACTCCAAGAATTGGAAACAAGAGGTTCTTATTATGTACTATATGCAGTTATTTCTATTTTTCTTTCTATTTTAGTTTTCTGTACTTTTTGTCTTGTATATAAGATTAGCTGATTAGTGGAGGGTAAGGGAACCACAGAAACAGCAGGACAAAAGAACTAATACAACAATGATACTCATTAGACACTGTGTCGGAAATGAACTTTATAACAGGAGGGAGGGTAGAATGGGAAGCAGGAAAAAATGAGGGAGGGGGATAACAGTGTTTAAAAAGAAATGTACTCATTACCTTCCTTATGTAACTGCAACCCCCCCCCCGTTTATTACTTTTACAATCATTTTTTTAAAAAAAAGAAGATCATGCTCCCATTATGCCAAGATGGGAATTTTCAACCATCTCAGAATTTGAGAATGCTGAGGTACTTATTATATGAAACCCAGCTTATGCAGACTCTATATTGACATCCCTGGGATTTTCTCTTCTTGCCTGGAATCATATTTGAAAATATAACAGAACTTTGGGCAGGTTAGTGCTTCCGGATCTTGCACATCTAGATTTTTCTGTGAAGTTGTGACTCTTTTCCACTGGGAGAGTGACAGCTTGACTCTGGGATACTGGTGGAAAGCCAGTTTCGGGCGCTGTCCTGGCAGAGTTCAGTGGGGGTCACTTGTGAGATGACCCAGGGCCTCAGCCCAGGAAAGACTCATCCGCCATCCACTCTCACTTCTGTTTTATCTAGAACCAACTCTTGATGTTCATTTTCCACCCTTTGCTGCCATCTTGGCCAGACCTCACCACAATTAGGAAATTGCGTCTCAGGGTTGGATTTTCTCTGAAAGTTGAATTTGTGAAACTTACAGATGGTCAGGCATTTCTGCCGCTCGTCTGTCTGTAAGTTATTTTTCGAAGTAGGATGGCTCGAGGGATGAAAAGAGGTTCAGAAAGTCACCCTCTGAGAAATTGTACTGCCAGTGTGATTGCAGACCCAGGACTTTGCCAAACTTCACAAGTAAATTGGCTTTATCCATTCACCTTTGCTAGGACTTTTCTACAGTTGGAGGAGTAAGATAAACCCTATCAGGACAGGAATGTTCCAGAAGTCCCCAGTGTGAGACCGCTGACTCCCCCATCAGCACCCTTTCCTCAGGCTACCCTAAGCTGGTCAGCTTTTCTCTGTTCCTTCCTTCCTCCTTTATCCATTCAGTAGGTTTTTTTAAACCAAGTACTCTGATGCAGTAGAACTGGTTTTGTGCTGCATGTTAGGGAAATAGAAAACGTGAGGTGATGTTTGTTTTTTTCCTCCAGGATAAAGGAATTCAATAAAGAACTAAATACCTGAAGGGCAGTGATGGTTTCTTCTTGTTATACTCATTATTGTAGTACTAGTGGCTGCTGGGTAAGAATTGTTGAGTAAAACATGTTTTTTGAATAAAGGAATAAATGATCCAGTGGCTCTAAGGTAAAGATAAATTTCTATGAGTGTTTGTAGGAGAATTCAAGGGAATTCTGAGAAAAGGCAACTGAAATCATAGATCTACACAAAGAAAAGAGCACCAACAATACCACTAGTAGCCAAGGCTCAAAAATAGAAATTTATGGGGCTGAAGAGGCAATAGTAATTCTGTTGGAGTGATGACTACATCAGAGGGACAGATAGTAATAAGGGTAAGAAGATAAGAGTAGGGAGAAATCATGCAGGAATTTATAATGAGCTTTTTGAGAACATGGGTAGGCAATAGAAGTTTTACTATAGGAATGATACATCAGAGCCAATGTCATGTTTCAGGAATATAGGAAGCCAAGGCCCAGGGAATACCAGTAAGAATTGCAGTGATTCCTCAGGAGTTAAATTTGCGTCTAAGCTGACATGGATAAACTTAGAAAATGAGAATGGAGGAAAAGAACAGACAGAGGTGGAGATTTTGGAGATTTTTTCACATGGCTGAGTTTTTGCAAGTGATTATAAAGATCAGAAGACAAACAACAGCAATTCAAACTGATAAGAGTTTCCCTTGACATTACATAGAAGGTGATACCTCTCTTTATCAAGTAGAGTTGAGAAGGAAGGTGATTAATCCAGCCTTAGACACATGGAGTTGTAAAAGTGGTGTGGACAGAAAGATGCCTGGAAAGCAGACGGATATATCTACTCTGCTTTAAAGAATGGTGACAACAGAGACTAAAATTGTTAGTCATTTGTATGGGGAGTTAATTGATGAGGCTCAGAGGTGATCACTGACAAGAGACCAGAGAGGAAGGACCAATCAATGTCTGTTGAGACTTCTCTTTGGGAAGAAGATGGAGAGCATCTTAGTCAAAGCTAGGAAAGATACCAGAAGGGAATGGCTAGACATCTCAGCCTTCAGCAAGGTTAAGGAAACTGAGATATGATTAAAGGGTTTTGAAACATGAAGTCATTCATGACCTTTAAACATTTTTATAATTTGGAGACTAGGGGAATCAATTTATTTGCAAAAGGCTACAGATTAAGTAGCCTTACTCACATTGGTAAGTTGGGAATTTTTTTTTCATACCTTGTAAGAAGAAAGAGAATGGCATTCAGACCAAGTATGAGTAGAATCTTTTAAGAAAGAACCTTTCCCTCATTTGATGCTATTTCTCAGTATAGAGAACATCAAAGGAGAGAGTGGTTCTGTTTTCTTGGGGTAGTACATGGTCCCCTTGGTTTCAATAAATGCTAACCTTCACAGATACCAGCATCATTATCAGGAAAGAGTTGTTATTTTTAGAATAAGGAAGAAGAATACATATGTCTATAACCTAAGGGGAAACATCTTTTACAATAGGAGGGAGGAGGGTAATTTAGGGTAATCTAGAGTAAATATTAAGGGCAAAAACAGTGGTTTTCTGGGGGAAAAAGGAACAGGAATTACATTTCTCTGAATCAGAGAAAGATACATGAAGTAACAGGAATGTTTTGAGCCTCCATACCAGTAAGGAGAAGAGAAGCTGGAGGAACTCAAATGCAGCTGCTTCTCCCTTTCCATTGAAGTCAGAGGAAATCTAACTGCAGATATCTGTTAAGGCAGGAAGAGATAAATAAGAACTGCTGTCATTTATCTTGGGCCTGGTCTACATTTTTTTAAAAAAGGAAAGACACTCAAAGCTTTAAATTATCTCTTATCCTCATGAAAATTCAGAGATTACATATTTGTGTTTACTTTTTTTTTTTTTAGTGGCAGTCCTGGGACTTGAATTCAGGGCCTAGGAACTATCCCTGGAGCCTTTTTGTTCAAGGTTAGCACTCTACCACTTGAACTACTTCAGCTCCATTTTTAGTTTTCTCAGTGATTAATTGGAGAAAGTCTCACAGATTTTTCTTTCCCAGGCTGGCTCTGCACTGCAATCCTCAAATCTCTGCTTCTTGAGTAGCTAGGAGTACAGGTGTGAACCATCACCAGCGCCCGGCACCACAGTTATTTGTTTATTTATTCAGATGAAAAAATAAATAAAAAAGGTTAAGCAATTTTCCCAAGGTTACTCATCAAAGAATGGTGTGGCCAAGATTCATAGCAAGTCTGTCTTACTCTTTATGAAAAGAGAAGCACTAGTTTGAGCTATTGGAAGTACTCCACATTGTGATTAGATCCTTTGAGTTGGTTATTCCTTGTCTGTCAGAGCAGGGTCCCCTCATCTGAGGATGAAGAACTAGGAAACTGAAGTGGATGAGAAACCTGAATCTGGATCCCAAGGGAAGCAACAAGACCAGGTGTAGAGAAAGCATACAAGGGAGAATGAATACCTTACGGGCCAACAGCAGGCAGGGTAGCAAGAGCAGAGTTTTGGGAGTGGCTTGACTTTCAGTGGAGTGTTACTGCCTTTGTTTCCCTACAGATGATTCAAGGGTCACCTCCCCTTCCCTTACCCACAGCTGCTGGGATTCCTATCTGTGCAAGACAGGCTCCTTACTGCAAGACCAGGGGCACCAGCTAAACAACCCTCTTCCAACCTAAGCTAATGAATTCCCTGTTGAATGCCCACAGTAGAGCAAGTGTTATTCCAGGCACCAGGAAATAGCAAGGAAGAACTCAGTTTGTTTCCACTCTGACTGAGGCAATAATAAAATATATCATATATATATATGATAAATAATAACTATATTTATATACTATGAAGTGATAATGAATATATAATGTAAAGAAAGGAATGATCTCATTTTTGTTGTTTAACCTGAAAACTTTACACACACACACACACACACACACACACACACACACACACACACACACACAGGCTCCTGCGTGTGCGCATTACAGGATAATAAGCCACCCTTGTGCTAATCTCTCAGCTTTCAATAACTTCAGTTTCCTGAGCGTTTTGAGCCAGACAAGTGATAAGACTTGGCACAAGCTGACGATTCATTGCTTAGGCAAATAGATCTTGGGAACAGGACAAGCCTAACAAAAATAGGAGCAAAACTTAAGAGACAAACGATGTTGTCTTGAAATAGAGGACAAGTAGTAAAGATGGTAAGAAGTGGTCAGACTCAAAGTACTCTCTGAATGTCTTGAATGTATGCATGCATGTAAACTACTTTGTTCAAAAGAAGAATTTGAATATATATATGTATATATAGATATCACATAGACAGGAGAGTAAGAAAGATACAGAAAGAAGCGGTGCCAGCTGGGCACCAGTGGTCATGCCTGTAATCCTCGTTTCACAGCCAGCAGCAGCAGGAAAGTCTGTGAGACTCTTTCTCTCCAACTAACCACCAAAAAACCAGAAATGGAGCTATGGTTCAAGTGGTAGCAAGATAGCCTTGAGGAGAAAGTTGAAGGACAATACCTAGGCCCTGAGTTCAAGGCCCAGGACTGGCAGAAAGAAAACTAAAAGGAAAGCAGGAAGGAAAAGAGGGAGGGAGGGCAGAAAGGGAAGGAAAGGGAAGAGAAAGAGAAGGGAAAGGGATGAGAAGGGAAGGGGCCAGCATATCACTTTTAAACTTGACTTCCTGTTTAAGAAGGCACCCAATTGTCAAAATAAAATTAAATAAAAACCTGGCCTATCTAGGACTATTTCTAATGGAATTCTTACCCTGATGACACACTTTCTCCCCCCCCCCTCCCCTTTGGCAGTCATGAATGATGTTGCCTTGCAAAGGTGAAGACTCCTTTGTAGTTTGCTATTGAAGTATTGACTCTTGTTGAGAAGCTGGTCCCTTGGCCCTGGTATATTTCCTGCCTTGATTTTTCTGAAGGAAGCGTAATTGATCGGCAGATCTGATGTGATAAAAAATAAAATAAAACTGAAAACTAAAATGAAACTAGAAAAACAAAAGCCTAGGTCAAAGTTTAACAGGGGAAAAAAAAGTCCCACTTTGGAGAGCTGCATTGGCACAGAGGTAGACGCTGGGCTGTCCCCTCCAGCTTGCTTTATCGGTGGTTGGCCGTTGTGGTTACAGGGAGGTCTTGAGCCCCCATGAACTCAGTGCTCAGTGAGCAAAAGAACGTCAGTGATTCAGCGGGAGAAGCACAGTCTCATCAACACTGGATGCACCAGCGGGTGTTGTCCAGTCTCGCCATCGCTTACAGAGAGCATTGATACTCTGAAAACTAAAGATGAGCTCCACCGGGCTCGGGTTGAGTCGGTCTCAACAGTTTCTTATCTATAAATAGTGCAAACTGTACTAATCTCACAGGGCCACGGGGGGAGGGAAGGGGGCTTAACAAATACAGAGAGCAGAAGAAGCTGGCGCTTCCATGGTACTTAACATATAGCAGCACTGTACCATCCTCACAATAGCCCTGTGCTGTTACAATCGTGGCCCATTTTGTAAGCATGGAAGTTGAGGCTCAGAGACGTTACCCAACTTGTCTAAGGCCACAGAGCTAGAGTGGATCTATGCTAGGATTAGATCCCCGATTAGATCAACTTGAAATCCCCAGAAGGAAGGAAGGGACGCAATGAGTGACTTCTCATGTCAACGTGTACTATCTCCTTTAGGAAAGGTTAAACTCTATTTCCTGATCGCTCAGATAATAAATCATAGATAGCAACTAAACCTGACTTAACTTTCATCCTTGAGAGACGCTATATTATTAAAGAAAGATTCTTCTCTTTATTTTTTTGCATTTCTCCTTTTAATCTGACTTGAAAACTAAGCATGAATGCATGGTTTAATCATATCATAGCATGATTTTTTTTTATGAAGGCCATTTGCAAAGGGATAAGAGCACTTCTATTATTTTTTTTTTGGGGGGGGGGTCGGTCATGGGGCCTGAACTCTGGGCCTGGGCGCTGTCCCTCAGCTCTTCAGCTCAAGGCTAGCCACTCTACCACTTGAGCCATAGCACAGTTTTTCTGGTGGTTTATTGGAGATGAGTCCCACAGACTCTCCTGCCCAGCCTGGGGACACCTGGCTAGTGCTAGCACCACTTGAAGGTGCTGGTGAGCTAGCCTGGGACACTCCAAGGAGAACTGATACCTTCCAGTCCTGGCACACACTGCTCTTCCTGCCAGCACAGGCCTAGCTGCCTCACCCCCTACCTGCTACCTCTTCTTGGAACGATTCTATTGGTCAGCTTCATTCTCCTCTGGAAGAGAGCTTGTTTTCACTTTCTGTCCAGCTCAAGATCCTATCACATCGTAAGAGTTACATATACTTCTGTGTGTCTGTGAGATTATTTGATCGTTCTAGTCCCCAAATTCCACTTCCCCTAACAAGAGGAATCATACCTGTTCTGTAGGTACTGCGTGCCTTTTCCCTTCACTGTTACTTTCTGCAGTGTGGGGGTGGTTACAGGGGTCTACACCAAATATACACCAAATAAATGGATGGATATTGGTTGTCCATGAAGTAATGGACCAGACAGAAGAGAGGCTTTCTAGTTCAGCTTGCTAATCTCACTCAGAGGCAGACATTGGAGTCTTTGGAGTCTAAAAGCTATCCTGTGCAAATGTTTTTGTTCAGTTGGCATAGTTTTTGTTTGTTTTTGGTGGCAGTGCTGGGGCTTGAACTCAGGGCCTGGGGTGCTAGTTCCATGCCACTTGAGCCACAGCTCCATTTCCAGCATTTGGGTAGTTTATGGAAGATAAGAGTCTCACAGACTTCCCTGCCTGGGTTGTCTTTGAACCACGATCCTCAGATCTCAGTCTCCTGAGTAGCTTGGATTACAGGCATGAGCCACCAGCACCCAGTGTTTTAAAGATGGGGAAATTGAAAGATGGTATCAGCCATCATTCCTGGTTGCCATGGTGAATTAAATATCAACCAGAAATTGGAGCCTAGCAGCATGGTTCCAGGAGCTCTCAAGCTGCTTCATTCTACTGCTCTGGGGTAGAGAACCAAGTCAGGACAGACTGGTTTTAAGTTGGGAAATTATGGATATTTTTCCCTTTCTCCTCTTCTTTATCATCATCATCATCATCATTGTTCCTGGGGAAAATGCAAGCAGAAATGAACAATTTTGTATATCACATCTTACACTCACATTGCTTCTTTCTGTCAGAGTGATTTGGCCAAATTTACCTGAAGAGGAAACTGGATGTTTCAAATTGTAATTCTTAGAAACTTCTAGATGACTTCTTTTAACTTTAACCTCTGAGAAATAGCATGTACTTTTCTGCAGCATGACAGTTCAGTAAAAGTAGGTGATCTGACTGAGACCACGATTACCTGGATCCCCTTCCTTTCTAAATCTTACTCACAAAGCATATCTGGCCTATGGTCATCAGCAGGTGCTGATTCACAAGGCTTCTGGAAGAAAGTCTTTTTTTTTCCTTATGACTATTTTTGCTGGTAGTAGGGTCCAAACTCAGGGCTCGTACTTAGTAAGCAGGTGTTCTACTACTTGAGTCATACCTCCAGCTTATTTTTACTTTAGCATGATTCTTTTACTTATCTGAACATGATTCTTTTACTTATGGATCTCTCATAACTGGGATTACAAGTATGAAGCACTATGTCAGTCTTGTTTGTTGAGAGGAAAATATCTCAAAAAATGTGGGGTTTTTTTTGGCCTGGGCTGACCTTGAACTACAATCCTCCCAGTTGCCTCCCAAGTAGTTGGAATTATAGGTATAAGTCATGATGCCATGCTATCATTAAGTCTTAAATTTAATCAGGGAAGCCAAGAAAGCCTGAGTACTCCCAAGAATGAGTTGTTGCCATGAGAACATAATTATTACTAGAAAAATAACAAACCCTGGTCACATATGGCACTCTGAAAATAAAACTTTTCCTCGGAATAGAAGTGGCTGGAATTGACCATTTCTTCCACCACCTGCTCTAAGCAAAATGATTGTGTTGGTGGTGGTAATGATGTTTGGCTTCAGATTTTTTGTCGGTTTGTTTTGAAGAAAGAGCTCACTGTTTAACCCAATTAGTCTTGAACTCTGGATCCTCCTACCTTTGCCTCCTTTCTATATGCTGGATTACAAGCATGAGGTACCATGCCTGGCTTTAAGAAGCGGGGAAGGGATGTTCTTTAAAGCATCATGTCAGGTTAGGAATGTACAGGGCAATGATAAACAAGACGATGGTTTAAATAATAGCATACAGCTGTTATTTGCCAAACATACTAGCTCATACCTAGAAATCCCAGCTGCTTGAGAGGCAGAAATTGGAAGGATTACAGTTTGAGACCAGCACTGGCAAAAAGTTAACAAGTCTCTATCTCAACAAATAGGCTGAGCCTAGTGGCTCATCTTCAATCCCAGCTACTCCAAAGGCTATCTATAGTTAGGAGGAAAAATAATGAATGTCTGAAAAATAATGTAGCTAATTGCCTGTCTAGCAAGCATCCAATCTGAGTTCAACCACCAGTGCCATCAAAAGGAAAAAGAAAACAAACAAACAAGACTTTATGTGCCTTCATGAAGCTTTGAACTGTCATCCACCCCATTTTACAGATGAAGAAACTGAGTGTCACTCAGCCAGTAAATGCGGAACTGTCTTTACACCTGGCCAGCCACTGACCCCTACCACTCCCTTGATAGTTTAGACAATTTTGTGCCTTTGTCTAACCTTGGCTGTGGCTGAAAGCTGAGCCTGAGTTTTAAGCTAGTCGTGCTTAAGGGTGCTCTGTTCAGACTCTTACAGAAAAACCTTCAGAACAGAGGAAGTTGCTCTTCCTACGCTTCATTTGCAAGGAAATCGCTGTTCGGTGAAGCGAAGGAGAGGCTGAGTAAAAAGAATCCCCTCTCTCCATAGAACAAATCTGAATGGGCTGCAGGGAACTGTCAGTCAGGGGCCCTAGGGAGAGGCGCTCTCCTGTAGACTAGCCTGCCAGAGTCCACATGTGCCATGCACCTTGCATGGAGCTTTGCTTTGCTTTCTCCACACAGCCTTCGCCTTCCAATCAGTACTCTGGAAAGTCCACAGACCCAGGGACCTGCCTGCGCCTGTTCTGTGGTCTGTGTAAAAACCGAATGATGCCGTGGTGACTCGGACTCTATTCACACGGATCAAACAACACATTAGTCACTGGCGAATCTTTCAGGTCCTTCACCTCAGAGAAACCCCAGTTCCTCTTTCTTGCCACCCCATCCGTCTTGAAGGCAGAAGAGAAAACATGCAAGGGCTTTCTGAGCACACCTCCCGCCTCTTTCCTTCCATGCCAATGACTACCCTCTCTCCATGGCAGCGCTGTGGGGCCTAATTAAACAAAGCGATTGGGCTTTCTCAAGGAACTCTTGCTATCCAACAGAACTAAAAAGACTTGCCTGATGGCACCAAGCATCCACTGTGGCCTTCCTGGGCTGACTGCCACTTAAAAGGGTGATCAATTGGTTTAGTTAGTGCTCTCTAGCTGTTTGTTAAGGGCCCCAGAACTGGCATCAGCCTTCCAGAAAATACGTAGAGACAATAGTCAACCATGGGACAGAACCAAAACTTCTTATTCCCCATCCTGCACTAAAGGGCAAAGGCTGTAATAAAAGAGAACACACCAGTGGCTAATGCCTGTAATCCTAGCTACTCAGGAGGCTGAGATCTGAGGATCTCAATTTGAAGCCAGCCTGGGCAGGAAAGTCTACAAGGCTCTGATCTCCAATGGACCACGAGAAAAAAAAAAAAAAAGCCCAAAGTGGAAGTGTGGCTTAAGTGGTAGAGCTTAACCTTGAGTAAAAGAACTGAGGAACAACACCGAGGCTATGAGTTCAAGTCTCAGTACAAGAGAATAAATAAATTAAATAAATAAATAAATAAATGGAATATGCTCAGTTCATATGCCTAAGAAATTGATTTATACTTTGAGGGGATCAAAATCAAGTTTTATACAAAGTACTTTTTAATTAACTTGTTCCACCAAAATTGGAGGCCAGTTCCACTGGTGGCTTTGCTTTCTGTTGTTATTAGCTGAGTATTACAGACTGAATCATTTATACAGAACAAAGGTTCACTGGGCTCATTATTCACACACACACACACACACACACACACACACACACACAGACGTTTGTGTTGGCACTGGGGCTGGGCAGTATTCCTTTGTTTTTTCATTCCAGGCTGGCTCTCAGCCACTGGGACCACAGCCACACCTCCATTTCTACAGATGAGAGTCTCCTGAACTTTCCTGCCCATGCTCGCTTCATACAGAGATCCTCAGATCTCAGCCTCCTGAGTAGCTAACATTACAAGCATGAGCCACCAACACCTGATATATCCTATACTTTCAATGGCCCCCTGGAATCCATTTTCTCACTATATATAGCCACTATCGTATTTCCATCCTGTCTTTTGTTCATTGGACATTAAAAAAATAGATCTGTGGTGATAGACGTACGGGTGTGGACAAGTGTGTATCCCATTGTGTATACTTACTGAGTCACCAGAGACATTTTTCTAGGTTACAGCCAGATAGGCTGATGTTTACAATGTGCTTCTCCTGTAGATTTGCAACTACGTGGGACCTGCCAAGGTGATTGTTCAGCTGGTCACAAATGGGAAAAATATCCACCTGCATGCGCACAGCCTGGTGGGAAAGCACTGCGAAGACGGCATCTGCACGGTGACGGCGGGCCCAAAGGACATGGTCGTGGGGTAAGTGATGGGCGTGCTGCTGGGGGAGCGGGGAGCCCGCAGCACACCGGGTGCCTGAGTGTGGATCCAACATGCCCTTCCCACTAGGCCAGCCAGAGCCTCTCAAGTGTTACAACCTAGCTGGCCTCCGTTGTTTTCCTCTACCCAGATAGAAATTGTGGGGAGGGGTGGGGAATTTCCTCCAGTTCTCTCAGGCCCTTGTGGGTTATTCGCAGACATCGGAGTGGGTAGCAGTGCGTACCAGCCTTCAGCCCTGGGTTTTTAACAACTGAGGTTCAGGCCTCGGTATACAAGCCTGGGTCTCCATTCCCCCACACACACCCTCCAACAGCACAGGACTCAGATCTCAGCTGAAATTTTACTTTCTCCATTGCTCACTCATACTCTCTGCTACCAGTCACTGCCTGCCCCTGATGCTCATCTTTCTGATCTCACTGCTTCAAGGGGCTGCTGCTTCTCTTCCTCGCCTCCCAGCAGAGGTGGGAAAGACCACTCCAGAGACAGTCTGTATTGGAATCTGATGTTATGAACACCAGGGTCAATAGGGAGGGTGTCTCCCAGCTGCTCTTCAATGGGAGTTGAAGAGCCTGCTTATATACCCAGAAGTGGGAGGAGACCAGGATGTCTATACCAATCACAGCAGCCCCCTCATGTTTGCACCAGTCATGGGACAGGTGTTATGCAAATGAAGGGATTTTGAGTTTGCACCATTGCTAGGTCTTCTGCCAGGCCAAAGTCCACTAGAACCCACTTTCTGGGGTCCTGTTTCTTGGGTGTTGGCATGAATGCTGTTTACATGCCTAATTGGTTGAAAGCAACTGGGGCCCCCAAAGAAGCGTCTAACAGATATCAGTGAGAGAGTTAAGGTTCCCTAGCCCCCAACATTTGAGCACATTTAAAGAAGAGAAAAAAAAGAAGGCTTCACATGGGCACCTACAACAAAGGCTCATCAGTAACAGTACTTGGACAATATTTAACACTGCTATGGGGCTGGCAAGGTAGCTCAGTGGTAGAGCGCTTGCCTTGCATGCCTGAGGCCCTGCGTTCAATTCCTCAGCACCACATAAGCAAAAAGAAAAAAGCCGGAAGTGGGGCTGTGGCTCAAGTGGTAGAGCACTAGCCTTGAGCTGAAGAGCTGAGGGACAGCGCCCAGACCCAGAGTTCAGGCCCCACGACCGGACCCAAAACAAAAAACAAACAAACAAAAACACTGCTAGTTAATCCAGGGAGAGATGAGTACTTGCCATGTTTCAAGAGGGCCTCAGGAACGAGGCAAACCAAGCTCAAAAAATAAAGTTGTATGCTTTCATTGTATTTGGAAGCTAGACCTAAAAAACATACATACCCTTGGACATGTGCATATTATGTATTTCTACATATACACTTGTATAGATGTAATATATAAATATATGCATATACTTAGAAACAGGGACATGTATATAAGTGTGTGTATATATACATATACATAATTACATAGATGGTTAAAAATAGAACATGAATCAAGCCAAGAGCCTACTCAGAAGAGGGAGAGGGGGGAAATGGAAAAAGAAAGAGGGTAAATAACTGCATAACATATTGCATGTACATACAAAGTATTACGAGAGCAGCATCACCACAAAAGGTGCTGATCAGTAGAGAAATAGACTTTGCGGGCAGGTGGGGGTGTGGCTGAGAGGAAGATAAAGAAGATGATTGGACAGTGTTGTAATCAGTTATTTGCAACGATGAGAAACAGAACAAGGAAACCTGTTAGGGATGCTGTTTCTCAGAAGGAAAGCTGCAGAGAGCATGGGAAGAGGGTTGGCAGAGATTGGCATGGAGATGTCCCAATGAAATTCTCCACTCCAACTGAGTAACTGTTACAAACCAATTTAAGAGTGGGCAAGAAGAGATTGGGGGGAAGCATGCAAATGTGTGGTCTCACTTGAACTCAAGGAGGAAGGTGACCAGCCATCCGGGTTTACCCAATACAACTCTTGCTCTGTGGTCCTGACCTAATTATATTCAGGCCACTTCCACAATCAAATGTGGCCCAGTTCACATGACCAACGATATGGTCACTTGAGGTGGGAAGCGTTTGTGCCACTTTCAACAATATTTTCCTTCTCCTATAAATCGAGATAAGGGAAAATTCAAAGAAACCTATCTGTAGCAGAAATCAACATTTACTAGGTTATGTTTACATACTTTTGGGGCTTTTTGTTGTTGTATTCTTTTGGGTTTTTTTTTTTTAGTTCTAATCTCACTTTGTAGCCCATGCTGGCTTGAACTCATCAGTAGTCCAAACTGGCCTTGAACTCCTGCATCTCCTGCCTCAACATTCAAAGTATTATGATAACAGGTGTGCATAACCATCCCAATCTCTGACTTTTGCATTCTTGATATACCCTTAATGAATTTATAGTGTGCACATTTAGGGCTTGAAGTAAATAAATATTGTTTCAGGGGATGGGAAGGTGGCTCAGTGGTAGAGCACTTGCCTTACATGCATGAAGCCCTGGGTTCGATTTCTTGCACCACATAAGCAAAAAGAAAAAAGCCGGAAGTGGCACTGTGGCTCAAGTGGTAGAGCGCTAGCCTTGAGCTGAAGAGCTGAGGGACAGCGCCCAGACCCAGAGTTCAGGCCCCACGACCAGACCCAAAAAAAAAAAACAAAAAATAAATATTGTTTCAATTCTGTGCTGCTTCAACAGCATGCAGACAAGAAGCCAAAGAATGCAAATTTGTTATGGAATTCATTCATTAGACTCAAAATGTAAATAGAATTTGACTTTCACTTAAGGTATTTGTTTAAGAGTTGGTGACATAAAACAATAGTTTCCATTATTAGCGTTTAAATTCAAGACCTCTTGCTTGCTCAGCTGGCCCTCCACCGCTTGAGCAACATCTCCATTCTGGCCTTTGCCAGTTATTTTGGAATTGGAGTCTTGAATCACTAGCCTCCAGATATCACTCTCCTGAGAAGCTAGGATTACAACTGTAAGCCATC
Organism: Dipodomys merriami; assembly: GCF_024711535.1. Taxonomy (NCBI): domain Eukaryota; kingdom Metazoa; phylum Chordata; class Mammalia; order Rodentia; family Heteromyidae; genus Dipodomys; species Dipodomys merriami. Next base: position 20,111,797 of record NW_027202826.1, read on the forward strand.
TGTGTGCCCAGCTAAATAAAACTACTTTTAATTATTAAAATTATATTTAATTATTTAACTACTATAGAAATAATTTCAACATAAAAGAATCGAGAAAAATTTTAATAAGACAAGTTTGTTTACATGGAACTTATTTTTTGTTTCCAAAAACACTGAAATAGCCCACAGTGTAGTAATTTGCAATCAATAATCCCCAAAATGGTTGTCATAAGCCCTACTTGGGGCTCCTTAAAAACAGAAGAAGTTAATTTTGCTTAATTTTCAAAATTATTATTCAGGGTTTTTGAATCCTGGTTTGATTCGTTTATAACTGAATTCCCAGTGAATATGGGCTATTCATTCACTCAAGGAATTGTTTAACCCTAGAGTAAAGAAGCTGATGGAATGATCAAGTTTCAAGTTGGTTGGCATTGGGGAGTTTGAGCTTTCATGTTTTTAGATATTTCTTTGTTTGATTCAAAATGTTCAGGTGTGAAAAACGTTTGGGGTGGGAGGGGAGAGAGAGATGGGGGGGAGGGAGGGAGGGAGGATGAGAGAGAGCTTTCTTTTAAGCCACTAAGATAGGATTCTCTTGATGTTTGGGGGAAAATATTCTAGGTTGAAAGAAGTTTAAGGTGATTTGAACATTGGAAGTCTGCTCTCTGTGCACGCATCCTGTTTCCGGTCTGTTTGGGAGTCCTTTTCCACATCCTGACTGTTTTATAGGAGTGTTGAAATGTCACCATTTCAGACAAAGTGATTATTTAACAAATCTGCTTCAGGTGTGAGTAAGTTTATATCATTTTTGAGGTGTTTATTCTCTTGGATCCTGTTTAATCCAATCTGATCATCATACCTCTTGGAACAAATTGTAGGTGAACTTTCTTACTAATGTTACTGCTATTGTAGTGTTGTTACTAAAGTGATAATGTTCTTGTAACACTTCCAGTATGCTGTCTGTAATGTGATACCTCAATGCCTTGGTTTGGTGATCTTGGAGGATTCTAGAAGGAACTGATGGTGGGTGGGGATGTAGCTCTGTGGTAGAGCACTTGACTAGCTGTACAAAGCCTGGAGTTTGACCTTCAGCACCACAAAACAAAAAACAGAGGGGTGGGGACATGAACTATGGTTTTGCAGTTTGTAGTCTGGGGCAGGAGTAGAATTCAACTTCCCCTCCTTGAACAAAGTGTGGCTCTCTTTACTCTCCTGTGGTTTCAGTATGGTATGGTACCCAGGCATTGAGAGTATTCATTATTCACTCAACAAACATTGTGATGATGATCTCAACTCTTGAGTTTGATCAGCATGATGTTGATTTGATTGTAGTTCTATGATATTTTTCTAATCCTCAAAAATTTCACTGAGAGCTAGGTCTGGCACTGAATGACTATAATCCCAGTTACTCGGGAGGCAGTAATCAGGAAGAGCATGGTTCAAGGCCAGCCTGAACAAAAACTTAATGAGATTCATGCTCAACTATCAAGATGAGCATGGTAGGACTGCACACTTATCCTAGGAAGGCAGTAGGTAGAAGGATGGTAGTCGAAAGTCAGCTCTAGGCAAAGAAAAACGTAAAGCAAAAAGAGCTGGGGAAGTGGCACAGGTAGTAGAGCACTCAAGTAGCACTGGTGCTCACATGTGTGCACACTCATTCACACACAAAGGGCTGGGGCATGGCTCAATAGCATGTGAAAGTCAAGGCCCTGAGTTCAATCCCTAGTACCACAATAACAACGATGACAATGATGATGATGGTGGTGGTGGTAGAAAGGAAAGGGAAGAACAGAAAAGAAAAGAAGAAAAGTCTGAGAAATCTGGAAGATGGAATGCCACTCAAAAGTTACAAACACACTCAGTAGCTATTCTTCTTAATGCTCTGTCGAGCATTGGTGCTCTTTTCCCATTTGATTTTTGCCTGTGAAACTTGTGTTCATACTGTTTTCTAAAATATGGTATTTCCTTCAAGTTTTACTTTTCTTTCTCCCCCTGTTCCCATGACTTTTTTTGTGGTTGTTTTGTTTTGTTTTGTTTTTGTTTTATATGGAAAGAACAGCATGCTAGCTGTCTGGAAACCAGAATTCTATTTCCAACTCTATCACTCTCAACTGGGAAAAAAAAGTTCTGGGATTTTCTTGGAAACCTTAATTTCTTTCCTTAGAAAGTGAGAAAATCAGACTACATACTCTATCTTGAGGCTCCTTATTTCTCCATAATTCTAGACTGAGCTAACATTAGAGAATATGAAATACATGAGCAAACTTGCCGCATGGGTCTATGGTATGACATTGATTATTGTTCTTTAGTTCTGACTTGCAGAAGGGTATCGAACAGAGAAATTTAGGCAGGTAGCCAAAGTTATTCCTTAGATTTGTCAATACAATTTTTTATTCTTCCTTTCAGTGCTGAGATTCAAGCCAGGGCCTTCTGCATACTGAGCAGGCAGTATACCAGAGTTGTACCTGTGTCATCTAGAATAACTTTTGTTCAGAGTAGTATCTCTTCGTCTTTCTTTCAGCATGAATTCTCAATAAACTTGTAGTTCTAAAACTTTTATCCACATGAACGCATTGATTTTTTTATTGTCTTGATTATCTTAAATAAGTTTGATTCTAATTCTAAAATTTTTATCCACATTATAGGATTTATTTGTAAGTAAGTCTTGATGTATTTTTAAATAAGACTTGATTATTTTAGTGTGGGGAATTGTTTCTTAATGCTTTGTAAGTAATTTTCTCTTTTATCATTTTACAGCTTAGTCATTTAGTTAGTTAGCATTTACTGTGTTTCTTGATTTAAAGAAAAACCTCATGGTATTTTATTTTTACTTTGAGCAGCAGGGATTTGTTCATTTTGCATTGGAGGTGCTGGTGTTTGAACTCAGGGCCTTGCCCTTGCTTAATATTATTTGGCACTATACCCCTTGAGCCACATCTCCAGCCCTGATTTCTCCTGGTTATTTGGGAGATAGAGTCTCACAGACTTTTCTGCCCAAGTTGGCCTCTAACCATCATTCTGTTTGGAACTCAGCCTCCTAAGTAGCTAAGACTGTAAGCATGGGAGAGACCAGAACCTGATTACTACAGGTTTTGATTTTGTTTTGTTTTTAACATTTTTTGTTCCTTATAATTTTCTTTTTTTGGGGGGGGGGTCCGGTCATGGGGCCTGAACTCTGGGCCTGGGCGCTGTCCCTCAGCTCTTCAGCTCAAGGCTAGCGCTCTACCACTTGAACCACAGCGCCACTTCCGGCTTTTTTCTTTTTGCTTATGTGGTGCTGAGGAATCGAACCCAGGGCCTCTGGCATGCAAGGCAAGCGCTCTACCACTGAGCCACCTTCCCAGCCCCTGTTCCTTATAATTTTCATTCAATGGGAAGAAAACAGCTTTGCTACTTGACTTGCTGTAACCACTTTGCATACCAATAACCACCATGCCCTGTTTGCTCCCTAGTAGCTCAGGTTTGGAAAGATGTGACATTTCTACTTGTTTGTTTTCCTTTGTTCACCTAATACATACAAGCTATCCCCACTGGTAACTACAAGCTGACATGTAAATGTAAAAATACAAAGAAGAAACATTTGGCCTGCCTTAATGAGTTCGTACAGCCCATATTGAATTGTTATGTTGTATATAGGTCTTGAACCAGTTGATTATTGGGAAATTCAGAGGGTTATGCCTTAACACACAGGAAAGGGGCCTCTTGGAAAAGATTGACTCAGTATGAAATGATGTTAGTAGTATCCGGTTTCCAGTGAAGTCTATGATGGAACCCAGAGAAGGAGAAAAGCCACAGAGTGGCTACTTGTTAATCCAACCCAGTGATGGAGACTCGAATGTCCCCAGGGAGCTTCCGCACTTCATCATGGATAACGGATGGCACAGGTGGCATAGGGCAAAGGTCTGAAGCTGCCTGCTCGATGAAGCCACCCTCTGACACTCAAACACAACTGATCCATTGGATGATCATTAGACTCCAGGCTTCACCAGAATCACCTGGAGCCCTGTTAAAGCACTGGTGGCTGAGCCCCTGCCCCCAAGTTGGGGATGGAACCTAAAATTTGTGCTTTAATAAGTTCTAAGGTGATGCCGATTCTGCTTGTGTAGAGACTCCGTGTTAAAAACCACTCACTCATGCAAAGCATTGTGGCACTGGCAGTAAGAAACAGGATCCTAGTTCCAGCCCCTTTATTAGCTGTGCTAACTTTTCATTTGTAAAAGTCATGTATTGAAGCATGATTGAAGTGCTTATAGTATTTATCCTTTGAAGTGTTCATCTCTGGGAGTTCCTACAAATACTTGTATAACAACTGCCACAGTCAAGGAATAGTTCCATAACCCTGAAATCCTTGTTCATGACTCTACAGTCAAGTCGTCTATCCCTTCCAAGCTCTGGCAAATACTAAGGACTTTTGCCAGTTTTCAGAATGTTTCATAAATGGAACCACACAGTTTGGAGCCTTTTCTTTTTGCTGGTTATGGGCTTGAACTCTGGGCCTGAGGGCTGGTTCTGAGCTCCTTTTGCTTAAGGCCAGTACTCTACTACTTGAGCCACAGCACCACTTGTGGATTTTTTGTGATTAATTAGAGATAAGAATCTCACAGACTTTCATTACCTGGCTGGCTTTGAACCAGGATCTAAAGATCTCAGCCTCCTGATTAGCTAGAATTGTATGGTGGCTTTTGAGTCTTGAGCTCTTTTTGAGTCTGGCATTTTTCACTTAACACCATGCCTTAAAGATTTCTCCATGGTGTGCTATGTGGGGGGGGGGGGGGGGGGAGGGAGGAGAGGAGAGGAAACAGACAGACAGACAGACAAAGAGTGACAATAAAAGATATCTGTCTACAGCAAAACCCTGAATGAGATATTGTGGGATTCATATGGGCACATACAAAACAGATGTTACAAAAGCACAAGGAAACAGAAGGTTCACATACTATAATGGAAAGGTATAATCTCATTTAAAGATAAACTAGTAAATTCAAGATACGTAGTTTAAACTCCAAGAAATACAATGCAGTATAAATCAAAAGAGACAGAAATAAAATCCTAACAAATAATCCAAAAAAGGGAAGAGAAAGAAGGAAAGGAAGAACACTAAACATAAGAGACACTAAACATCCCAATTAAAAGTCACAGAATATTTGAAAAGAAAAGATGACTCAACTATATGCATTATATGTTTAATTTGAACTTAAATAGACAATAGGTTCAAACTTAAGAGGATAAAAATATGTTCTATGCACTAGTATATGTCTGAGACAAGCAGAAAAGGTCAGATAAGATGATGTTAGGCAAAATGAACCCCAAGATAAGGACACAGTGATTTTTTTCTTTCTTACTATTGTTTCTAACGCATTTATAAGCTGATTTTTTTGTTGTTTTGTATGTCCCTCCCCACCACAATATAACTCCTGTTTTCACTGTATTTGATGTTGATATAATTTGGGGAGGGGAAGGGAAAAAACAAATTGTTTTAATAGGGATACAGGTGGACCCATTGCAACAATGAGATGTACAAAATTCTATGTCGAAAAATGAACTTTACAGCTTTGGCGCTGGGGGCAGAGGCAGGGGGGGCCAGGGAGGGGGGAGAGTATAGTGGTGCAGATGGGAGGGCAGGGATGGTAGGGGAAAAACAAAGGAGAAGGCAACAATGCTTGATAAGAAATGTACTCATTACCTTGCTCATGTAATTGTAGCCCCTCTGTAGGGTATTTTCACAATAAAAACTTATTTTTAAAAAATGTTCTATGCTAAAAATGATGAAATATATTAACAATATTCAGGTGCATGTTAGAGTAAACATTATTGAAGACAAAAGGGGGCCTTTCATAATGATAAAGGGATCAATTCAAGACATAAGAATCCTCCGTTTATACACCTAATAAAAGAGCTTCACTATATATGAAGCAAAATCTTAAGTGAATGCTAGTGTTTGTGCTTACAATCCAGGCTTACTTAGGAGGCTGAGATCTGAGGATTGAGGATGGAAGTCAGCCTAGGAAAAAGAAGTCTTTGAGACTCTTATTGCCAATTAACTCATAAAAGTGGCAAGTGGAACTGTGGCTCGAGTGGGAGAGCATTAACATTGAGCAAAAAAAGCCAAGTGAGCACTTGAGGCTGTGAGTTCAAACTCCAGTACTCGTACAAACATAAACACAAAGACAGAGTAAGAATATACCTAGAAGCTGGGCGCTGGTGGCTCACACCTGTAATCCTAGCTACTCAGGAGGCTGAGATCTGAGGATCACGGTTCAAAGCCAGCCCGGGCAGGAGAGACTGTGAGACTCCTATCTCCAATAAACCACCAGAAAACCAGAAGTGACGCTGTAGCTCAAGTGGTAGAGCGCTCGCCTTGAGCTGAAGAGCTGAGGGACAGCGCCCAGGCCCAGAGTTCAAGCCCCATGACTGACAAAAAAAAAAGAATATACCTAGAAATTTCAGTCTCCTTTCTATCAATAATTGATAGAACCAGTAAACAGAAAACCAAGAAGCTCATAAAAGATTTGAGTAACACTATCAAATGTGACCCAATCAACACATCATAGAATATCTACTTAGCAAGAGAAAGATAAACATTCTTTTTTTTTTCTTTTTTGTCAGTTGGGAGGCTTGAGCTCTGCCCAGGCCTTTTGCTCAAGGCCCTGTACCACTTTGACCACAGTGCCACTTCCAGTTTTCCCATGGTTAATTGGAGATAAGAGTCTCATAAGGACTCTTCTGCCCAGGCTGGCTTTGAACAGTGATCCTCAGATCTCAGCCTCCTGAGTAGCTAGGATTACAGATGTGAGCCACCAGCATCCAGCAGTTCTTTTTAAGTATTTAAAATAAAATTACCCAGAACCACCACTTTCTTAGCCATAAAACTAGTATTAATAAATTTAAAAGGTTATTAATTGTGCCAAGTATTCTGTTATCACAATGTAGTTCAATCAAGTGGCAATAGCCACTTACTATGCTATTGTTTCTACTTTTATATATGTTTGAAAATGTCTATATAATAAAATGTAAAAGAAAACAAGAGGAAATTAGTAGTAATAGTATATATAAGGGGAAAGATTTAGGATTACAAATATGAATACAAAATGGCTTGGAATGTAATTTTGTGGTTTCTCAACAAATAAATATATTCTTTAGCTATGTCCCTGAAATCCTGCACCTCAATATTTACCCAAGAAAAATGAAAATGTATGCTCACATTGAAAACGTTTTATCATCAAAAATTAGAAAGAAACCAAATGTCCCTCAAAAGGTGATTGGACAAACTGTATTACATTGATAAGATATAAGACTAGTTAACAATGAAAAGGGATCTCTCTCTCTCTCTCTCTCTCTCTCTCTCTGTCTCTCTGTCTCTGTCTGTCTGTCTCTCTCTCTTTCTCTCTCGTACCAATCATAGAACTTGAACACAGGTCCTGGGTACTATCTCTGAGCTTTTGCTTGTTTTCTTCTCAAAGCTAGCACTCTACCACTTGAGCCACAGCTCCACTTCTGGCTTTTGGGTGTTGAATTAGAGATAAGAGTCTCATAGACTTTCCTGCCTGGTCTGGTTTCTAATTGTGATTCTCCAGTGTCCGCCTCCTGAATAGATAGGGTTATTGATGTGAGCAAGAAATTTCTTTTTCGGGCTGGGAAGGTGGCTCAGTGGTAGAGTGCTTGCCTTGCATGCATGAGGCCCTGAGTTCGATTCCTCAGCACCAAAAAGCCGCAAGTGGTACTGTGGCTCACGTGGTAGAGCGCTAGCCTTGAGCTGAAGAGCTGAGGGACAGCACCCAGGCCCAGAGTTCAGGCCCCACGACTGGACCCCCCCCAAAAAAGAAAGAAAGAAAAAAGAAATTTCTTTTTATAATTAGGAAAAAATAGATCTGTCTTTACATACATATTCACCATCTTCAGTGCTCTTCACTCTGCTTTGTAAAAGGTCAAGATTTCTATCAGATATGCTTTTCTTCTGCCTGAAACACTTCCTTTAACTTTCCTGGTGTTGCTGACTTAGTGCTGATGAATTCTTTCAGTGGTTCTGTCTAAAGTTTTTACTTTGTTATTCAAAGATATTTTTGAAGAGTAGAGAATACTAGATGTGGCCAGCAATGTATTGCTTTGCTGTGTGACTTGTCTTGTGTATATAAGGAGTCTTCTTTCTGCCTTATCTTTGTTCTTGTATACGTGTCATTTTTTAATTCTCTAGCAGCTTTTCAGATTTTGTTCTTATCCCACTAGTTTTAAGCAATCTGATTATGATAGAATAGTTTCTTCAACTTCTTTAACTTGGCACTCATTGGAATTTGTAACTGTCTGGGCTTATCTTTTTGTTAAATTTTAAAACTTTTCAGGCTTTTCTTTTTTTGAGTATTTCTCTGTCTACATTTTTTTCTCCTACTTCCCTCTCTCCCTCCCTGCTTTCCTCTTTCCTTTCTTCTTTTTCTTCCCTCCCTTCCCATCTTTTATTCCCATACCTCTCATCCTTTCTACCCTCCTCCTTCCCCTTTTGTACCCTTCCTTCTTCTTTTCCTCCTTCTCCTCCTCTCTCCCTTCTGCTCCTCCTCCATCTCCCCCTCCCATTTTTTTTTTGCCAAGGATTGAGCCCAAGTCCTTCTGAATGCTCAACACACACTCTACTACTACTACTACAACACACACATACACACACACACACACACACACACACACACACACACACACACACACACACATTTCTCTTTGTTGTTTTAAAATAACTTTTATTTGGGATATTTTTATTATGATATCCAGAAGCATATATACTTCTGGATCCCATCTCAGAAATTCTCCATAGCCTTGTTGGGGGTCATTTTGTATCTTTTCTGTCTTTTCTGAGTGTAAGTGCTTTCACTTCAAGCATTTTACCTAGTTGATTGGAGATATGAGTCTCACAGACTTTTCTGCCAAGACTGGCTTCAAACTACTGTCCTCAGGTCTCTGCCTCCTGAGTAACCTCACAGGCATGAGCCACCAGCAGCACGCCTTCCTGAGCTTTTCTACTGTTAAGTGCTGAACCTTTCCTACTAGCTCTCTTGTTCCCTGAATAACTTATATTCTAGATAACACTTTCTACCTCCTAAATAATATTGCATCATTCACTTTTTTCTTTGTGTCTATCTGTCACCTTTGACATATATCTTCTCTGTAGAGATGACTTCACTGTTCTTCAAGCATGGACCTGCATAAATATTTGTTGAATGATTGAGTATCCTTGATAAAATGCTTTTTGTGTATTTGTTTGTTATATTCAATTTAAATACACTTCTCTGATTGTGTGTGTGTGTGTGTGTGTGTGTGTGTGTGTGTGTGTGTGTGTGTGTGTGTGTGTGTGTGTGTGTGTATGAGCACTCAGGGCCTGGATGCAGTCCCTCGGGTTTTTTGCTCAAGGTGGTACTCTACCACTTAAGCTATACCTCCATTCGTAGCTTTTTTTCTTTTCCTTTTTTGGTGGTTAACTGCGAGTAGGAGTTTTATGATCCTTCCTACCTATACTGGCTTCAAACCATGGTCTTCAGATCTCAGCCTCCTGAGTAGCTAGGATTATAGACATTAGTTACCAGCAACAGGCTTGATTCATGTACTTTAAAAAAAGGGTGGGGGGGCTGAGAAGGTGGCTCAGTGGTAGAGCGCTTGCCTTGCATGCCTGAGGCCCTGGGTTCGATTCCTCAGCACCACATAAGCAAAAAGAAAAAAAAGCCGGAAGTGGCGCTGTGGCTCAAGTGGTAGAGCGCTAGCCTTGAGCTGAAGAGCTGAGGGACAGCGCCCAGGTCCAGAGTTCAGGCCCCACGACCGGAAAAAAAAAAAAAAAAGGGATAAATGAAGCATTTTCTATACATTCTTAAAGATCCCTCAACTGTTTGATTCCACTTTATTGATACATTTTGGTCTGCAGATACATAGTTTTCAGGAGATGAAGGGCTCCTTGCTTCGATCATATCTCTACTTCTCAGGCTTGAGTGTCTTGTAGAATCAGATGACAACTAGGGTCCTAATAAACAATTCCAGCCTTATAGTTAATCTGAAGGAAGACGGGGGTCCAGGGTGACCTCAGACCCATCCAGAAACCCAAAGATGAGCCAAAGTAAAATAAATCCAAATACAATATTCCTCTTATTCTTAACAGTAGTACATATTTGGGATTAGGAAAGGGGTTTATTGGCACAATTCCATAGAAAATGTCCTAAGGTCAATCAAGGTACAACTTCCTTATGTAGGTGCAGATACAGGAGTTGGGAGTGTGGCTCAGGTGGGAAAGGGCCTGCCAGTGAGCACAAAGCATTAAATAGAGAGTTCAAATCCCAGTCTCAGACAGAAGGGAAAAAAAGATTTGTATACAAATACCCCCCATTCTCTGAATCAGAATTTGGAAATCTAATAACCTCCAAAACCCAGAAAACTCTTCTCAGTTAACCACAGACCCCCTTCGATAGAAGAATTCAATCTGATTCGCTGTGCAGCTATTGATAGGCATTATTTTTCTAGTTGGTGGATCTACTTATAAGTTTCTCTTCAGAAATGTTGATGTGTTTGATTATATCATGTGCCCCAGACCTGCCAAGAATATTGTGTAATAGGCCGTAAATGCCATATATCGTCTCTGATTAAAAATTAAAATAGCTGAATTCTAAAACGTGTTTAGCCTAATAGATTTGGATAAGACATCAAGGGACTGTGAGGTTTTTTGGTTTTTTTCCCTCTAAGTTCACTTACTCAAAGTGCATCCAGATCTCTGTCATCAGTGATTACCTAACTTCTGCTTCTTGCTGCTGCTGTGCCTGTTGTTCTTCTAGCTTTGCAAACCTGGGAATCCTTCATGTGACAAAGAAAAAAGTATTTGAAACACTGGAAGCGCGAATGACAGATGCATGCATAAGGGGCTACAACCCTGGCCTGTTGGTGCATCCTGAGCTGGCCTACCTGCAAGCAGAAGGTGGAGGAGACCGGCAGCTTACAGGTAAGTCGTCCTTTTGTGCTTTGTATGTGGACTATATGTTCACTCACATGCCGGACCTTTCTTCTTCTCCCTGTCTGTCTGTGTCCCTCACTATTCTCACCCCTTTCCCTGCACAGAATTTTTTTTCCTGGTCCTGAGGCTTGAACTCAGAGCCTGGGTCCTGTCTCTAAGTTTTTGTGCTCAAGGCTAGTGTTCTACCACTTGAACCACAGCTCCACTTCTGGCTTTTTTTATTTTGGTAGTTTATTAGAGATAAGACTCCTACCACTGTCCTGCTCAGGCTAGCTTCAAAACGCAATCTGAAATTGGGTGCTAGTGGCTCTCACTTGTAATCCTAATGCAGGAGGCTGAGATCTGGGATTTGAGTTTCGAAGCCAGCCCAGCCAGGAAAGTAGGTGAGACTCTTACCTCCAATTAATCATGGGAAAAACCAGAAGTGGCACTGTGGCTCAAGTGGTAGAGTGCTAGCCTTGAGCAAAAAGAGTCCAGGCCCAGACTTCAAGCCCCAGGACCAACAACAACAAAAAGGTAATCCTCTGATCTCAGCCTCCTGAGTAGCTAGGATTACAGATGTGAGCCACCGGCACCCAGCATCCCTGCTCAGAATGCTTGCTGACATCTGCCACCTCTGTAGTAAATCAATACCTCTGTGCCCTCAGTGGGCAATGCCTTCCCTACCTGCCCTGTCCCCTTTCTAGCTGTGCCCACCTCTCATCACTGCTTTATAAACGAATATGCATTCGTGCCTTCATGTATCTTTCCCTGCTCAGTGCTCCAAAACATTGCCTTTACAACCTGTCAAACAACAACAATGTATAATTGATACAAATAATGTCCCCACTGTCATACCTCCCCAATTCGAGGGTTTGTAAGGTTTTCTCTCATAGTGCTCTCCAGATAACACTGTAAACTTTTATTTTAGCACAAACAAGCTATGACTTATCATAAAATAGCCGAGTTGCTATATTCCTGCTTTAACCCCATTTCTCATTTGACCACATTTGTTTTTGCTTTTTACCATTTTTTTTCCTTTAACCTGGTGCTGCTGTAGCCATCCCGTACTCAGATAACCCAGAACCAAGCATCATTTTTCCACCAAGTGTGTTGCATCTTCTGACAATCAGACTCAAAGCCTACACATGCTCTAACCCTCCTCCTTTCCCATTGTGCTGTGTCTGCCATCTGTGGTTCGGCTGTTCCTTCCCTGGCATCCTGGAATTCCACTCCTCATTCCAGTGTTCTAGTTATCGCAGTCTGCTCCTGATCTCTGCACATCCTCACTTCTAACCCAGCTCACACTCTGTGGCTGGAACAATCTTAGGAAAGCCTAGAGCTCATGACTAATGGGCCCCTCCAAATGCCATCAGCAGGCACTTTAGACTCTCCAAGAGTTGCCCCAATCTGCAATTCCAGCTCTGTTTCCTGCTCTTGTCCTTGCGTGTCAAACTACACTGCTAATTTACGAAGCAGTTGGGGGTTTCCTCTGTCTTGGCACATTTTTCTATTCTTCCTGGAACACCCTTATCCAGTCTCTTTGCATGTTCAAATTCTACCAGCCCTTTGAGATTTACACCAAGAGTGAGACCTAGTGGTATACGCCCATGATCCCAGCTCCTCAGGGAATGTCAAGGCCTAGCCCCACAAAGTTACTGAGAGACCTTGTCTCAAAACCAAAATACCAGCCACAGGGCTGAGAAGGTGGCTCAGTGGTAGAGCGCTTGCCTTGCATGCATGAGGCCCTGGGTTCAATTCCTCAGCACCACATAAGCAGAAAGAAAAAGGCGGAAGTGGGCTATGGCTCAAGTGGTAGAGTGCTAGCCTTGAGCTGAAGAGCTGAGGGGTAGCGCCCAGGCCCAGAGTTCAGGCCCCATGACCGGACCCAAAAAAAAAAAAAAAAGTTCAAAATACCAGCCACAGGCATGGCTCATGTAAAAGCATTTGCCTAGCATACATGGGGCCTTGGATTTAATCCCTGGGATCTACAAAATAAAAGTTAGGGTAACTACCTTTTCTTTGGACTACAAAGTCTCTGATTCACCCCCTCCTTTTTTATAGCTCTGCTACAACACTTACCATGTGACTTACTACCTTTTATGATACCATAAATTAAGGATGGCCAGGGACCAAATAGGATTGAATCCATCATTCCTCCCTTCCAAAGTCCTTCACTCACACCTGTGTGCCAGGCCCTGTGCTAAGCAGGGGCAGTGCTGGCCAGGCCCTGTGAAGGAAGCACAGGCCCTCTGCTTAAAGAGCTTTTGGGGCTGGGAAGGTGGCTCAGTGGTAAGCGCTTGCCTTGCATGCATGAGGCCCTGGGTTCCATTCCTCAGTACCACATAAGCAGAAAAGGCTGTGGCTCAAGTGGTAGAGCACTAGCCTTGAGCTGAAGAGTTACGGGAGTGCCCAGGCCCAGAGTTCAAGCCCCACGACCAACCAAAAAAAAAAGAACTTTTGGACAATTACTTCTCACAAGGTAGCAATGTAGCTGCTGTGCATGGTAGGCCCCATGCCAATCCTCTCCCTCATGTCCTTCACCGAAGAGAGAAAAGGCAGAATGGAGTGAGAACAGGAGAAGAGAGAGGTCATCTGCTCCATGGAAGACAGTCTTACAGAATCCAGAAAGAAAAACAACAACAATACAGCTCATTTTTGATATCTTCAATGTTGGAAGGCTCCCAAGGAACTCTGGGGTTTCTTTGTGTGTGTTTGTTTTGTTTTGCCAGCAGTATGGCGCATTTTAAGAGAGAAGAGGTGGGTTTTTAACTTCCAAGGTTCTGTTCTTCATTTGGGCTTTATAAACTCAAGGCATGTTCAGTGCTCACTCTGGTGCTGTGACCCTAGATGGGGAGAAGGAGCTTATCCGCCAGGCCGCCCTCCAGCAGACCAAGGAGATGGATCTGAGCGTGGTGCGCCTCATGTTCACAGCTTTCCTTCCTGACAGCACGGGCAGCTTCACCCGGCGCCTGGAACCCGTGATCTCAGACGCCATCTACGACAGCAGTGAGTAGAACAGCAAGAGCCATCCCTAACCCTGCCCTGCCCCTCACCAGCCCGTTCTGAGTGCCACAGAAAGTAACGTAGCCCTTGAAATCCCGGGTTTATATGAAATCCACAAAAATATGAACTACACATTTTACTGAAGTGTTCACTAGCTAGAAGGTTAATGTCTTTAGATTCAACATTTTAAGAAGAATGCATTATGGTCCTCCCTACAATAAATACCAAATCTTTCATTTATGAACATATTACTATAAGAGAAGATCAGTGATGCTCTTAGAGGAGGAAAAAAATGTCTCCTTTGGGGAAAGGCTCTGAAAATTATAAGAAACAACATTATTCTAACCCACTATCATCTCTGGGCAGTGCTGATAAGAACTTCAGATTAGTTGAATGAGCAATATATCCAAATTCTCTGTCAAGACTATAGTTCCTAGAACTTTTAAAGTGTTTGTGATAGTCTTCAGCTTTTACCATTCAACTTTTTTGGTATACATAGTATTTATTAAACAGGTATTTCCAGAGAGCCTGTGAGTATAATACTTCAGCTTACTTAAAGCGTATAGAAGTTGGTGCTCCAGGTACAAAAGCTAACTGATTTCTCTAACTTAAACAAGTTTGACAAGAAGTGAAAGCTTTATAAAATGATACACACTCACATACCACAGCTCATTTTAAAATAAAGCTGGGTTGGAGTTTTTAAAAAATAAGGAAGCTTTACTACTACCACATGAAACTTTTGGCCCCTAACCACACAGAATCTTAACTTAGTTTGGAGAAAAGAAATATATAACATCTCCATTTTCCCTTGTAAAAATAAAAATAAGTAACTTAAGAAAAACATGCTTTTCCTACATGTGTAGGACCCTCACAATGGTGATGGCATAGCATTAGCATGGAAATAAGTTTGGGCTTAATATGTTGACCTAATTGAAATTGCAGAAATCCATTGGTTTGGTACTTCCTGGAACACCAGGAAGGCTTTTTCTCTTTCTGAATCAGTCTCTCTGTGTTAGAAAGAGAAACAAAAGCATTATATATTCTATCTTATCTGATCCCTTCTGCCTTGTCATGATGATAATCATTTTTTAATCAATGGATCAGGCCCCAGAAGTCCTCCAAAGTCCTTGGAAGTCATTAGTTAAATCAGACTAAAAGCACCTTATGACCCATTGCAACAATGATACTCACAAGACACTATAGCTTGGACGGGGAGAAGGGGGAAGGGAAGGGATAGTAGGAGAAAAACAAAGGAGGGGGTAATGATGCTTGACAAGAAATGTACTCATTACCTTGCTCATGTCACCGAAACCCCTCTGTACAGCATCTTTACAGTAAAATACAATTTTTTAAAGCACCTGTTTGAACATTGTTTAGGCCATGTATCTAAGGGGATTAAAACTGAGCATAACCCAGGGTTTTTGTTGGTTTTCCCCCTTTGAACAGAAGCCCCCAATGCATCCAACTTGAAGATTGTAAGGATGGACAGGACGGCCGGATGTGTCACCGGAGGGGAAGAGATCTATCTCCTCTGTGACAAAGTTCAGAAAGGTAAGTTCTGATCTCCAGAGGTGAAACGCTGTTCTCAGTGAGTCACTGTTCAGCAGCAAATCAGAAATGTCTCCTTCTTCTTTTTTTTTTTTTTTGTCGGTCGTGGGGCTTGAACTCTGGGCCTGGGTGCTGTCCCTCAGCTCTTCAGCTCAAGGCGAGCGCTCTACCACTTGAGCTACAGCGCCACTTCTGGTTTTTCTGGTGGTTTATTGGAGATAGGAGTCTCACGGTCTCTCCTGCCCGGGCTGGCTTTGAACCGCGATCCTCAGATCTCAGCCTCCTGAGTAGCTAGGATTACAGGCGTGAGCCACCAGCGCCCGGCTCAAATGTCTCCTTCTTGTCACCAAATTCCTTTAAAACATCTGCATATCTCACCTCTCCCAAGTTTAAATTGTCCGGTGTTTTGTGGTTTTTTTTTTTCTAATTTAAATCCACCTATATCATTCATCTTTGGATTTCCCACAGAAGACAAGAGAAGTAAGAATAGAATAATCATTAAAACCAGTGACTTTGGGCACTCATAATTTAATAAGCATTGTTATCTGCACTTGGTTAGCCTACAATAAATGAATTATCTGTCATTGTATGTGTTTGACACATATATCAATATACCCAGAGAATAATTAAGCGTGACACACAAAATTCTTGATTCTTTTATTTTTCAGTATTGTAACACTAAGAAGGCTTTTCTAAACAACCCACATGCCACTATATGTGCACTAGGAAAAGAAAAGAGAAGGAGTAAAGAGTCCTCAGTTTATACCTTGAGACGAGGTCTTAGCATTGACGATTGTTAGATATGAAACTGATTAGTTAGTAAAAGTTGTCAGAGGTCATGTCATTTTTCTCAAACTTCATTCATGGTTTAAATAAAATGATAAATGAAAAATATAGTATTTAAAATGGGCATTTTCAAAATAAACAGATGCATATCTAGAAATAGTCCTTAAATAAGAAAATATGGCTTTGTAATACATCTTCAAATTTGAGGTTAAATGCTCTGAGACATAAAGTCAGAAAAAAATTAGAAGGTAAATATAAATACACATATGTAAATATAATTTGTTTTAAAAGCTTGTATTTTCTTCATTTGCACTAGTATCTGCCTTCCTCCAACTCACTGTCTATATAATGCTCATTTCTAAATTCCTGGGGTTGTATACCTTGAGTAGTACAACCTGGCTGCCTTTGTTCTTGATCATTGTCATTGTACTGGAAGCGAAGTCTTCTACTCCACTTAAGGAATCTGAATAACTAAAGACCAGGGTTATCTTTTCGAAAGACAGAGAGACAGTGAGACATTTTATCTAGCCCTAATATTGCAAGCATTCTGTTACAATAGAAATATGTACTTAGTTTCATTGGTAAGTAGTATGGTCTTTCCTATGAACTGGGAAGTAAGTCCAGGGAGATACCAGCCTGAGTTATATCATCATATTTCTACCAAAATAGCCTATGACTAGAGTGTGAAACTTAGTCATTCTGAGTTAATGGTAAGGGACTTGACCATTGTGGTATTTTGGCCTACCGTTCATTATGGACTAACGAAGCATTACAGAGCAGTAGTATGATAGAGTATTTAAGAGCCTAGCCACTAAAACATGTCTATGTTCACATCTGGTTTCTTCATTTAGTATCTGTTCAACTTTGCATAAGTTGTTTAGGAAATGTTCTAGACCTCAGGTTCTCTTCTGCAAATAAGGATGATGAGAAGAAGGAAGAGGAGGAGGAGGAGGAAGAGGAGGAGGAGGAGGAGGAGGAATAACATCAGAGAGGCATTTGGGAAACCAAATGAGTTCATATGTATATATAAGGCACTTAGAATGCATCAGTCATATAGCATAGCTTACATTTAGCAAACCATATGTAAGTTTGTTGTTATTCTATAAATTAGGCTAAATCACATTTGGAGATTCTTCTATTACTCCATCATCTGGCATGTTCTCAGGCATTAATGAGTTTAAGGATAAAGAAAGAGAAAAGATTAAATACTGATTAAGTGAAAACTCTCATGGGTTAGGTAAATCTAATATTCTGCCATTGTAAATTGAATTCAGGCTCCATTCCTTCTGCAGGTAACTTTAAAAGTGAATGATTTATGAAAGTTTTCAATGATTCAAAAATGTACTTATACTATTTATTTTCAAAAATAATACCTGGAAAATATCACAGGTAAAGTTTTGTGGACCAGGCTTATTTCTGTTTTGAAACATTATTACACTGTGTGCAATATCCACTTGAATGTCACTTATGCGCAGATGACATCCAGATTCGATTTTATGAAGAGGAGGAAAACGGTGGCGTCTGGGAGGGATTTGGAGATTTTTCTCCCACAGATGTTCATAGACAAGTAAGTGACTGATGATAATAATGATGAGTTTACATTTTCTGCCTTGTTGAAATTCAGTATTCAATGTCCACATACGAAAAAAAGTGTAAAGTATTTACTTAACGTCTATAACCCAGTACTATTTTTAAGGCTTGTAGGAAAATTCCCTCCCGTGGAATTATTTGGCAAGGTTCTACTACACTGCTGAATTGAAGATGCCAGCAAGACATTTCATTTGGTATCTTGCCTCTACTCTTACTTAAGGCAGGTGGCTCTCAGGTCTTGCAGTGACAGGTTGTTTTTTATGTTTGTTTGTTTTTTTTAGAATTCTGTGAAGCAGTTACATTGAGACTTGGAAAAAAGATATCATAGTGAGAAGTATAGAAAGGAGTAGTCTTCAAGCCAAGGCCGATGTCATCCTGACAAATCAGAATTTCCCAACTGATTGTATGACTACAGGGTGGAAAATCTGAGCCTTTACCTTGATAATTACTCCTTCATGAGTGACTAAGAAACACTATTTAAAGAAAAAGAAATTCTGTGAACAATCCAAACGTCAATCAATATGTCTCGTTGCATAATCACATATCTATAGGATGGAATGTCATACAGCCACTAAAGTAAATGAGGCACTCTGTGGACTACCTCAAAGATACAGAGCTAGCACATTTTTAAAGATAAATGTAAAAAAAAAGTGTATGTTCATATGTGCATATGTACAAAGAAAGTGGAAGAGGACATAAGAAACTAACAATGTGTCCTTCTGGAATCAGGAATTATGTTGATGAGAGACGAGGATGGAAAGAATTATCAATGTATATGATTATGTATACCTTTGACATTTTTGAGTTCTTGATCCATGAACTATACTACATAGTTTTTTTAAAAAATCAAACTAAGGGCTGGGAAGGTGGCTCAGTGGTAGAGCGCTTGCCTTGCATGAGGCCCTGGTTTCGATTCCTCAGCACCACATAAGCAGAAAAAAAAATTTTTTTAAATCAAACTAAGACTCTTAAAATGTCTAACTCTTCTGTCATGACCAGGAATGAATGTGCTTTGATTCCTCCCAGGCTGCTTTAGTTTTCTGTCCTTCTTATTGGCCTGTGGGCTGATGATTGTATTCATTGTTCATCTCTTTCCATATCCAGTTTTGCAGATGCTCTGTAAAACATCTTGAGAGCTTTTAAGGCTGAGTTGCAAGGGGACAAAGTATATACAATGAGTTTACATATATATGATATTAACAACTAGAAGACATTTGAAATATCAAGTGAAACAAATTTTTTTGCAATCCGTTAGCATAGTGTTGAATTTCAGTTTCACAGTGAGAATGTAATAAAAATGTGTAGTATAAAACACTGACTTTGGAACTTTCTTTGGAGCTTTGGGATGCTTAGCACAGTTTGTTAATTGTTGGGTATAAATAAAAGCAAACAGACTATATTTAGTATGTAGCATTGATACAAAAAAAAAGTAGTCCTGTACCAACATTTAGACCTTTGTATCCTGCAGTTTGCGATTGTCTTCAAAACTCCAAAGTATAAAGATGTGAACATCACAAAACCAGCTTCTGTGTTTGTCCAGCTTCGAAGGAAATCTGACCTGGAAACTAGTGAACCCAAACCTTTTCTCTACTACCCTGAAATCAAAGGTAATGCCACCGTTGACATTCTTGTGCTTGTTCTGAAGAGGACAAAGGTGATTAGACACCATTAACTGCCACCTCCTTGCCCAGCTTCCTCAATGCTGTTTCTTGGACCCATGCTACTTATTTTTAGAGAAAAGAGATAGCTCATATACTAGCTTGAATTAGTCTGAAATTTGTCCAAACTTGTGTAAGATGTAGTCCTTTGGGAGCCTATCATTGAAGTTGAGAGTCTAACATGTGTTGCATGAGTTGGTGTTCAAACCATTGGGATGAAACAACCAGGCTAGGAATGTGTTGAGTATCGTCCCCAAAGGCTTTAGATATAGATAGAAAACGTTACCCTCTCTTTATCCAGAATCATCCAGACCTGAACGCTAAGTTCTCTACTGTCACTGCATCTCACCAAAACTTCTTAGAGATAGTTGGACCGGGCAAGGCTGCTGAAATAACCAAGTGAGGGCTGATTGGTAAGGGGGGAAGATAGTTGCAGGAGTTCTGTGTGAATACCAATAAAGACCATAGGGACACCTTGATCTGAAAAGACGGAGATTAGGAAGAAACAAAATGATAATCTGTAAGTTATAAATGGTATGATTAGGATATTTTCAGACATCTTAACTGGTAAATCGGAACCCAAAAAGTGGGCATAATTTCATTCTTGAGTTAATCTTTGATTAATCAACTTATTTTTAAAATATCAGGTCTTGCCCTCAAAGGCCTCTTGCTTACCCACTCAGCTTTCTCGCTCATGACTGGTATTCAGCCACTCAAGCCAGACCTGCAGCCCAGCTTTTTGTTGATTAATTGGAGATAGAGTCTTTTGCACTTCTCTTTTGCACTGGTGGAGCTATGATTCCTTAGGTCTCAGTCTCGTAAATAGCTAGGATTCCATGCATGAGACAGTGGTGCCTAGCTTAAAATCATCAACTATAGTCTAAAGTCATTGGTTATTAGACAAATCACTTACAATATAAGGCTATTTTGTTTCCCAAAGAATAAAAATCTAATATAGTAAAGGATCACTGGACTTGGAGTCTGATCTTCACTGTGTCTTGACCTCAAAACCTCTGAGCTTCAGTGTTTTCTTCTGTGAAAGGAGAATTTTGGAGGAAAGTCGATTAGGTCTCTACCCGAACAAGTTGCTGTTTCATAATGAATTCCATAGTGCTGCTGTCAAAGGCCCACCACAGGATGAATATAACAAGTGTGAAAGAATTTCTGTTTCCTTTCTATGGAGTTTGTACTTTGCAGTTCTTTTGTAAAGCTTGTCATATGAAATTTCCTGAGTTAGCTCTTTCTTGCGGGATTCTTATTGGCTATAGTAAAATGTATATTTTACAGAGAGAGAGAGAGAGAGAGAGAGGGAGGGGGGAGGGAAGGAGGGAGAATTCCTTATAGTGAATCTTTCACTTCAGCCAGAATTGCCTCCCCTATCATTGCCTCAGGCATATCCTTCATTACTTTGTAAAATCTGTCCATATCCTCTTCCTGAAACGTCTTCCTTTTCAACTCCTCACATGGGTTTGATGTATCACCAATGTGTACCATGAACTTCACACAGATACAAACAAACCACCTAGCCACCTTCAGTGACAGCAAAGACACCATGCCATGCCCTTTAGTTCACAGTAGAGTCTTCATAAATATTCACTGATTAGTTATAGATGTTTTTGGTGACCAAGGGTGGGGGGGGAGGGAGATTCAGTACATTTTTTATAAAATTCTTTACCTTCCTGGTATCTAAGTCTCTGGCGGGCAAGCGGACAGGCCCCTCCGCAGTTTGACCTGAATTGGGGACTTAGACAATGTTTGCGGAGTGGAATTGGGTGGGGACTGCCCTGTGATCTCTGAGACTCCTTCTGGGCCTTTGTACTCATGGAAATAAATATAGTGCTTCTTGAAATTTGCCAGCTCTTTCTCCTCGAGTGCTGTCTCTTTCCCTTTAAGACGTTTTAATGCCATGAGAATCCATAGTCGTTTTGTGGCTGGGGTGGTGGAACCCAGTCAGTCTTCTCCCCTGTGGTTTCTCTTCCTGTAAATACAGATAAAGAGGAAGTGCAGAGGAAGCGGCAGAAGCTCATGCCCAACTTTTCGGATAGTTTCGGTGGTGGCAGTGCGGGAGCTGGAGGCAGAGGCATGTTTGGGACAGGAGGTGGAGGAGGAAGTTCTGGAAGCCCCGGTCCAGGTACCAATCTATTCTTCATAAAGCCTCTTCCTATCAGAGACAAGACCGGGTTTTTGTTGTTGTACTTTGTGTGTTTCTTCCCTAGGTCTCCAAATGTATTTTGTAGGTTGAGTGACTGTGACATTATTATGGATGAGATTTCAAATCCATTAAAGTTTCCATACAAATATACATGTACTTTCCAAAGACACAACTGTTCCCTCTACAACCCTGGGTGGCCACCGCCCCACCCCATCCCCCACGTATCTTGTAAGTTAACTTATCCCCACTCTTACTTCCTGCACTTTCTGTTAGGCTCAGTCAACATCAGTCTGAAAGAATAATAGTTGTCCTGACTCAAGAAAGAGCTGAGACCACATTCATATAGGTTTTATTACAGTGTGTTGCTATAACTGTTCCATATTATTAATTGCTGTTGTTCATCCTTCCTTTGAATGAATGTCTTGCTTATGAATGGAACCTTCCCATTGGTATGTATGAACCAGAAAAGATGGGGTATATGTAGCATTCAGTACTGTCCCCTGTTCCAAGCACCCACTGAGACCCTAGAATATATCCCTATGGGTATCATATTAAATAATATATTGACATATTAGATACAGTATCAAATATTATTATATATAATATAGATATGATATATAACTATAATATATAATATCAGATATCCATTATTTGATGGATTATCTATAAGAAGAAAAAAAATCATCCAAAGCCAGTTATCCAAAAATGACCTTTTCCAAATATTTTGGGGGAGCAGTTGTTTTCCTTAGCAAACATTGAAAGAATCTTTTGTTATATGCTGAAAATGGTAGATGTATGTGATGCACCTACATACTGTAATATAAATATCTATGCTACATTATAGATTATACACACTGGAAGTGGTGCTGTGTCTCAAGAGGTAGAGCGCTCACCTTGAGCTGAAGAGCTAAGGGACAGCGCCCAGGCCCAGAGTTCAAGCCCCACAACTGACAACAACAACAACAACAACAATTTAGATTATACACACTACATTGCAAAAATTTGAAAGCACAGAAAATCCATCCAAGGTGAACCATCATATACACATTATAATAAATATTTATAAACTTTCTATCTAGAGTACAGCTGTGATGGTGCATGTTATTTCAACTCTTAATAATGTTTAGTATTTATCATCATTGAATCATGATCTGGGTACAGTTATATGTACTGCCTTTACCCAATATTAGCATAAGCATTTTCTCTTGGTAATATAGACTTTACAGAAGCATAATTTGATAACCATCATTTCAGAGATTAAAATATATCATCAGGAATATATGAATTTTTTCTATTTTTAATATAAAATACTGTGCTGAACTCCTTTTTTATTCTAGATTACCTTTAAATTAGGTTATTTGAAATAAAGTTGTCACAGCAAAGGATGTGCCATCTATTAATGCCAGCTATCACCCCAAAGAGTTTCACCAGTTTATTATTCCACCAAAAATGTATGAGAGGGGCTGAGAATGTGGCTTAGTGGTAGAGTGCTTGCCTAGCATTCACGGGGCCCTGGGTTCAATTCCTCAGCACCACAAACAAACAAACAAAAAACTAAAATAAAAAAATGTATGAAGAAAGAACATACTCTTTCCATGGATACATCAGCCTGTTCTTCTGTTTTATTTCTTTCCCTCTGGACTTATTTGGCCAAATACTCTGTAGTCTGAGTCTGAATGTGACTCCATTCACTACTAGTTTCCCCTTTCTAGTTGGAGTGGCAGATTTTCTCAATGTGAACTCCATGCTGCCAGTCCGGGGCACTGCCTAGTGGACAAAGTGGAGTTTAGCTCATCCCTTGGCCCCCACAGTGTGTCTCGGTTACTCTGCAGAATCCCAGTGTGCTCACTAGCCTGGATTTTCCACTCCCATGTCTGAGACCAGTGAATGCTATTTCCTGTTTCCTGATGTTCCCTTTGCTTCACTGGCCATTTCAGGGTATGGCTTTCCACATTATGGATTTCCCACGTATGGAGGGATTACCTTTCATCCTGGATCCACCAAATCCAGTGCTGGGATGAACCATGGTAAGTAATAAATACTTCCATTCCCAGGAAGGAAAAAAATGACAAAAATGATGGATTTGTCTCATCATTATGTATCACAACAACAGTATCATCTCAGGGGAAAAAATCCAGATTAGGCTTTTCCAAATTTGTATTTCCTGAGGATAATATAAACTTGATTCCTGATAGAATGGGAGGGGAGTAGAAAAAAGTATATCAAAAAAAGACATATAAGAGACTTGATAGGCCCTGAATCAAGACCAGTGCTTGCTGTAGCTACTGATTTCAAACAGGAGCCTAGAGTAATATCTTTCTTTGGTCTGTGGGTTATTCATTGTTGCAGTGGGAATGGCCCATTTGTTGGGAGGAAACATAGTGTGTGTGGGGGGGGAGAGACTTGACTATTCAACTATTTTAAAATCACCAGACTTTGTCTCTTTTGTACCAGGTGCTTTACGTGCCTTACATCTACAGGTGTTTTTATTCTTTTTTTTTCTTTTTAAAGATTATGACCGACTTTTTAAATTGTATAGTCAGGCAACACGTCATTCCATAAAATAAGTGTTTCTCCACCTGTAATCTTCATGACTTCTCATCATCCCCATTTCATACACAGAGGTAGAAACAATTCAGTTGCTAACGGCATGTCACTGTTCATGCCAGAAGTGGAATTTAAACTAGTTCTGCCCACGCTCCTGTGGTACCTGTCAGATGGCATGGTTGAACCAGAAAGAGCGTGGACTAAGATGGTGCACTTGAAATCTCACACCACTGACTGTGAATTGAGATTACATTTTGACAGCTTGCCTAATTAGCACAGCTCCTCTGTTTCCAAGAATCCTCCATTTTCCATTTCTCTTCAAGAGTTGTATTTCACTGCTCTCCTTTCCCGATAAGCAGAATCTGTTTTTAAAGGTACGGTTCTAAAAGGCTTCAGAAGTGATCGTGTAAGATACTTCCGAAATGTGTTGTTCGCCTTATGAACCTTTTTTTAAAAGAATTTCAAATTATGATTTTTATTTTCCCTTTGCAGCAGAATTGCCTCCTACCTTTATGCTAGTTACAACTTACAACAGTGAGTTACAACTTAATTAGTGGCTTCTACTGAGAAAACGCTGATGTGTTGCATTTTTCTTAGGAACCATAAACACTGAATACAAAAACAGATCTCAAGATGATGGCAAGTGTGAGGATGGAGAGACTGCACATGTCCCTGGGAAAGAACGTGAAATCCTAGAACAAGATAATGAGCCAGGCAAATCCAGAAGCAGCAATGATGGGGTTACTCTGGCTGACTTGGTGGGAACAAAGGAAGAGGATACTGGTAGGTGTCAAGGTCAGTAGCACCCAGATGACTGCATGGTATTGATTAGCTGGGGAGGAATCAGTTCTGCATGCTGGAAGCTATTTCCAGGTGACAGGTCTCTTCTCTGTTCATCTAAAGATGAAATATCAATGTGCTCGCCAAAGTCCTATGCCCCTCTTGGAAAGTGTGTGTCAGGTTGGGCACAATGGCTCACATGCCAGCTACTCTAGAGGTTAAAATTGAGAGGATCACTTACAAAGCCAACCTGGAGAGAGACTTAGTGAGACCCTCCCCCTCCCATCTTAATCAATAGCTGGATATGCGACACAGAGGCATAAGTAAGAATAAGGCCAAGCTGACCTAGGCAAAAAGTCCAAGAGATCCTACCTGAAAATAGATCGAATTGATAGATAGATAGATAGATAGATAGATAGATAGATAGATAGATAGATAGATAGATAGATAGATAGATAGATAGATAGATAATGGCTGAAGTGGTAGAGCACCTGCTTAGCAAACATAACGCCCTGAGTATTGAGGGAAAAAAAACAGTAAAGCATGTGTCACATCAGTGTATTTGTACAAGATTTCCATTTTTCCAATTGTCTGAATTTAAAATACAGAAGTTTACATGTCTATTTTCCCATCCTAGTCAGATAACTTGGGACTGTTGTGAGAATAATTCCATTTCTGGCACAGGAAATCGAGATGTTTCCCTGTCATTCCTTCTTCCCCTTCTCCAACATCGGGCTTGGCTGTCTTACTGGAGCAGTCCTCCTGTTACTTCTTTGAAGGAGCAGGATTCAAGGGAAGGAACTGCGTTGTTTCCTTTGAACAAATCATGTTAGGGTATGTGTATGAATCTAGGTCATTCTACCTAGCTGGACTCTGAAAGCTTCTTCTAGGAAGGAAAGTGTAAATATTTAGATTTGGCATCCATCTACTCTCTGTGTCACATCTTTCTTTTTTTTCTTTTATACTCTTCAAAAATATACAAGCCATGTCTAACCAGGGAGCCATACAAAAACAGGTTATACATGGCCAGGTTTGGACCGGAAGATCACAATTTGCTCTCCCCTGATCATGAAGGGCACAAACTATACAATATCACCACTGGCTCATTCAGAGTTATCTGTATGGCAGAGCCATATATGTTTATGACACATTTACTAACAAGATAGTTGTAAAGATTCACGCGAAGCCTGGGCAGTTGTGGCTCACGCTTGTAATCCCGGCTATTCAAAAGGTTGAAATCTGAGGATTATGGTTCAAAGCCAGACAGACAGGAAAGTCTGTGAGACTCTTATCTCCAATATACTACTCAGAAACAACCAGAAGTGGAGCTATGGCTCAAGTGGTAAAGCACTAGCCCTGAGCGGCCATCCATGATAACCTCAAAAAAAAAAAAAGATTTAAGTGAAGGATTATTTTTACCAAGGTATTTAAAATGTAACATGCCAAGCACAGGAGCTCACACCTATATATGGGAAGTAGATATAGAAAATTACAGTTTAAGGGCATCCTAGGCCAACCAAAAAAAAAAAAGTTAGCCAGACCTTCTCTTAAAGACCTTCTCACCAAGAAAGGCCTAGTGTTACGTGCCTGTAATCCCAGCTACATAAAAGAGGCTATAGATAGAAAGACCAAGGCTCAAAGCTGGCTTGGGCAAAAACGTACGAGCCTATCTGAAAAATGACTTAAAGAGGAAAAGGTTTAGGGTATGGCTCCAGTAGCAGAGCACCTGCCCAGAAAACACAAATCCCTGAGTTCAAACCCAGTACCAGAAGAAGAAGAGGAAGAGGAGAAGGAGGAGGTGGAGGAAGGAGGGGGGGGAAGAAAAGAAGAGGGAGAAGAAGAGAAAGAATGAAAGAACGAATAAGAAAGCGAAGTTCAATTTGCATTGTTTGAAGATGGATGAGTCCCCTTAAAGTAACATCAACAGTTCTTAAAGTAGCAGACATTTCTCTTTTTTTTCAAATTTTTTATTGTGATTAAGTGGTTACATAATTTCCCAAATTTCACAGTATTGTGGGATAGTGATGCTCAGTTAAAGTCACAAACACATTCTAACTTTCATGGGGCAAATTGTCTATCACGGTCTATAACATTTATGAGTTCTATGAGCTTTGCGATACAGTTATTTCTTCCACAATGGGTGATATGTGCATTTCTTTTGTTTTGCATAGCATCAGCTGTTCCCTCTTTCCCACTCGTTCCCTCCCTCCCATCGCTGCCATTGAGTTGCTTAGTTCATTTTGGTCAATGTCCAGTGCAGCTGAAGGGCCCCGCTGATGCATGTTTTTTCCTGATCCCTTCTAGTTCTGTGTTGTCCTCCTGGTTTCCCTCTGGTGTGCACATATATACCATACATGTGATCAGCAGCATGGGGCTATTTAGTAGTGATTTGACCAGATGAGTGGAAGTCCTTTGTTTCTTAAGTCTTGTAACAGACATTTCTAACTTTCCCCATAACAAGCCAATAGATGTGTTTTTACATCCGTCTGTTTATTTGTTTGCACTTTTTCTGATGAACACAATCCAGAAGCACCCCAAGGAGCATTTTCAACAGAAACAATGTGCTGCCCCCTACCTGTACAAAAAGTATGGGAGCCTCAGCAATGACCCTGGTCCTTGCGTTGCAGATCATCTCTTCCTGGAGAAGGCGATGCAGTTGGCCAAGCGGCATGCCAATGCTCTCTTCAACTACGCGGTGACAGGAGACGTGAAGATGCTGCTAGCTGTCCAGCGCCATCTGACCACAGTGCAGGACGAGAATGGGGACAGGCAAGTCAGAGCTCTTGTGTGGCCAGGGCGGTTTTAGGGTGTGGCTGAGGGGAAAGTATTATATGAGGCATATTGTCTGGAGAGAACAGTGCCGTTCTAAAGTTCTAGTGTCCTGTAGTGAAGCAAACGTGGCCTCTTCTGGCCTGTTGCTGTCACCTACTAAACTCTAATAGTAACTGGAATATTCTTGCAAGAGGACATCTCAGCTGGGTGCCAGTGGCTTATGCCTCTAATCCTAGCTACTCAGGAGGCTGAGATCTGAGGATCGAGGCTCAGAGACAGAAGGCTCAGAGACAGCCCAGACAGCAAAGTCCATGTAACTCTTGTTATCACTGAACTCCTAAAAAAACCAGAAATGGGGCTGTGGTTCAAAGTGGTAAAGCACTAGCCTGAAGCACAAAAAGCTCAGGGACAGTGCCAAGGCCCTGAGTTCAAGCCCCAGGATCAACACTATTTAATTAATTAATGTAAGAGGGCATCTCCCTAGGCAAGGGAACCAGGATATGTGTAGCTAATGGTCATTTTTGAAAGCTTTGCTTTATTTATTAAAATAATAATGGAAGAATTACTGAGCCCCTTCAAATCCCTGGATATTCGTGGTGATCATATACTGGAAAAAATCCTAACGAAGGAGTAAGAGGCAGCTGCTGCTTTCCCCAGTTCCTGATCCTGTCCACCGCCTCTGCACATGGTTCCCAGCGCACCCAGGCCGCGGGGTGGGGAGGTGGGGTGTCCAGTTTTGCAGGCACCACGCTTTCCATTCCTGCCAAGATTGTATTTCCAAAGCCTCCTGGCTTCTTTCTAAAACAGTTCCCCTCCTCCTTTCACTGACACTTCTAAAGTGATCTCAAAAGCCTAGAAAAGCAACAAGAGACCACAGCGCTTAGATTCAAGTCAAGCGCTCTATCTCAAACATTCCTAAAATAGCATCAACCCAGAGAAGTCCTTCTCTGTGGAAGAGCTCTTGAGCGCTGTGCTTCAAGTCTCGGTTTAAATACCAGGCACTTTAGGAAAGTGCCAACCTCAGGGTTTCAAGCAGAAACCTTTGTTCTCTTTCCTTACAGCGTAACCAAGGATGTGGTATAACCACTGGCCTTGTTATACAGTGTGGGGGGAACCGGTACAGCCTTCTCTGTAGAAAGCCACCAACAGCACAGTGTTGTTATTTTTTCAGGGTTAAATAATCTGATTCACATTCAATAACATCGAACCACAAGAGAAAGCAGTTAGTCAAGACAGCCGTGTCTGCAGTAATACTTTTAGACACCTGCTGAATTGATGAGCTTAGGGAAGATGAGCACATGCCGGTTAAGAAAGAGATGCTTGGGCTGGGATGTAGCTCAGTGGCAAAGCACTTGCCTAGCAAGTGCAACGTCCTGGGTTCGATCCCCAGTACCAAAAAAGAAAAGACAAAAAAGAAAAAGAAAGAGATGCTTGCCTCTGGGGGGGGGGGGAGGGTTGGGCAGAGGATGGAGAGCCACTGAGGGGGAAGGAAACTGGACAGACATGGGGAGGAAGAGGAGGTGGCCTTCTGTGCAGGGCCAGAAATGAGTATTTAAGAGTCCTCTCCCAGCTGGGAATACGGCTCAGTGATGGAGTGTTTGCCTAGCAGGCGTGAAGCCCTGGATTCAATTCCTCAGTACTGTATGAACAGAAAAAGCCAGCAGTGGTTCTGTGGCTCAAGTGGTAGAGCACTAGCCTTGAGCAAAAGAAGCTCAGGAACAGTGCCCAAGCCCTGAGGTCAAGCCCCAGGACTGAGGGGGGGAAAAAGGCCTCTCCAAGGACCCCAAACACATACAAGCAGGTTCTCTTAGAAACCAGGTAGATGAGACAAAAAGACACCCTATTAAGAATGTAGAAAGCCAGGCACAGATGGCTTATACCTATAACCCTCGTTACTCAGGAGGCTGAGATCTGAAGCTTAAACTTAAAAGTCCAGCCAGGGCAGGGAAGCCCATGAGACTCTTATTTCCAGTTACCCAGAAAAGAAGCACAGTGGCTCAAGTAGTCCAGTGCTAGCTTTGAGTGAGCTCATGGCCAGCAGCCAGGCCCTGAGCTCAATCCTGAGGACCTACACCCCCCCCAAAAAAGTGTAGACCGAAGCTTGTGGCTGCCACAATTCAGGTCTCTTGCTTTCGGTGAGCTTGTCATATCTGGCAAATACTCTGAGTCCTGTAGCCATTAGTCACCACAGAACAATAAAGAAATACAATACAATAAAGAAAAAAAAAGTAAAACCATCTGGCATTGGGGAAATTCCCATGAGAGTGTGAGGATTTGAGGGGGAGGGGAATGTACTTCTGCTCTGAAATGCACATGGAAATTTTTAGGCAGTTTTGAAGTGTGACCTTTTTTTGTTTAATCTTCATATACATGCCTCCATTCTGCGTCAGGCTTTAAGCACCTTTCAGAAGTTTTCTCCCAGCCTTTCTTTCAAGAGACAAAAAATAATAAAAATTTGAAATCACCCACTTAAAAATATTTCCCCAGTGGTTAAAAAAATCACAATTGAGTTTGTAGGTACTCCTTGGCCAATGTTTATGCCAAATAAGTTATGGATGCTATTGCTAACAAAGCGGCCTGAATGCAGAGGTACCTCGTTCCACGAAATTAGAGGAAACTCAGCCTGCCCAGGCCTTGGGAAGATGGTTTGACAACCAGGCACCAGTGGCTCAGGCCTGAACTCCTAGCTACTCAAGAGGCTGAGATCTGAGGATTATGGTTCAAAGCCAGCCCAGACAGAAATGCCCGTGAGATTCTTATCTCCAGTTAAACCAGCAAAAAGCTGGAAGGAGAGCTGTAGACCAAAATAAAAAATAAAAAGATGGCTTGAATTTCTGCTTCACCATAGTTACGTGACCTTAGCTGAATTCTATTATATCCCTAAGTCCACAACATCATGAGTGATAGGATTGCCGACTTCATAAGCTCATCCTGATGATTATAAAGTTATGTATGGTGCATATTTAGCATGATGTAACTAGAAGCACTGGCCAGATGGTAGCCACTTTTTTATTATTGGTGAGTTGTTTTCAATTAATTTTGTGTGGGTGCCAGTCCTGGAGCACTGTTCCTGAGCTTCTTTGGCTGAAGGCTAGCACTCTACCACTTGAGCTGCAGCATCACTTCTGTTTTTTTCTGAGTAGTTAATTGGAGGTAAGAGTCTCATGGAATTTCCTGCCCAGGCTAACTTCAAACTGTGATCCTCAGATCTCAGCCTTCTGAGTAGCTAGAATTACAAGCATGAACCATCAGCGCTCAGCGTTCAATTCATTTTAATAGATTTTGATAAAAAGTATTGCGCTCCTAAAAGTGATATCTGGCACCAAGCAATATGTTCAGCTCATTATGTAAGCTCTCCATGTTCCGTCACTCTTGAATCGCTACCTAGATTGTGCCAAAGGCTCACTGGGCATAGAGCCTGTCCCAGAGAAGAGGGAGGGCCAGAGAGGGAGAGCAGCCGATAGAAAGCTGCATTTATGTAACTAGCAGCACATTTGGGAGAGGTCAGCTTCCTCTGCTAGAAGCCTTCCCAGGATGCTGGGTTTGAACTGAACATAAAGGAGGATGTAGGAACCATCCCAGCAGAGAGGAAAAAAACAAAACAAAACAAAAAAACAGAACATTCCAGGCAGATGTGAGGGTGGAGGGGAAGGATATAAAATGACTTTGTTTCTTCCAGATTTTTTTTTCTCAGTAGTTAAAAGCCTACTTACATCCTTCTTGACACATAGGAAGATCTTTAAGGAGCTATCATACCAGTCTGGCCGTGATGGTTCATACTTGTAATCCTAGAATTTGGGAAGCTGAGGCAGGATCTCAAGTTCAAAGCCAGCCTGGGCTACTCAGTGAGACCTTTTCTCAAAAACAAAAATAAATGTGTCTGGGCACCGATGGCTGGTGCTTATAATCCTAGCTACTCAGGAATGCTAAGATCGGAGGATTGCCATTCAAAGCCAGCCCAGGTGGGAAAGTCCATGAGTCTCTTATCTCTAATTAACCACTAGAAAATCAGAAGTGGCGCTGTGGCACAAAGTTGAGCATAAAAAGCTCAGGGAAGCCAGGTGCCAGTGACTCACTCCTGTAATCCTAGCTACTCAGGAGGCTGAGATCTGAGGATCGAGGTTCAAAGTCAGCCCGGGCAGAAAAGTCCGTGAGACTCTTATCTCCAGTAAACCACCAGAAAACCGGAAGTGGCTCTGTAGCTCAAGTGGTAGAGCGCTAGCCTTGAGCTGAAGAGCTGAGGGACAGCACTCAGGCCCAGAGTTCAAGCCCCATGACCGACAAAAAAAAAAAAAAGGCTCAGGGACAGCACCCAAACCCTGCCTGGGTTCAAGCCCCACAACAGACATCCATATATACATAATATACATACATACATACATACATACATTCATACATACATACATACACACATGATTGAAAAGCTACTACATAATTCTTTGGAAAAGGCTGGCATGACCAGGTGGCTAAATTTTTCTAAGCAATTCTTAAGGTCAGGCGTTCACGCTATGTGTGCCATCTGCATGCCAGGGAAAGTAAGGGAGAAGGAAGAAGAAGAAATGTGGTGCAAAGGTAGGGCTGGCATTTGAGCTAAGGTCCTCTGGCATTGAAGCCTGGATATGTTTACACCTTAAGGGATCAGTCAGACATGAACACTCCTGGGGCCACGCAAGCACCACAGAGGAGTCTAATAGGAGTCTTGAACAGGCAATTGGGAGCTGTTAGAAGCAATGCATCGGAAGTGGCACTGTGGCTCAAGTGGTAGAGTGCTGGCCTTGAGCTGAATAGCACAGGGACAGCGCCCAAGCCCAGAGTTCAAGCCCCACGACCGACAAAAAAAAAAAAAAAAAGAAGAAGAAGCAATGCATCCTATAGAGACAGTATCTACCTCAAATGAAGACATAATTAAGCCAGGCACCAGAGGATCATGCCTATAATCCTAGTTACTCAGGGGCTGAACAGATCACCCATTGGACCTAGCCCAGGTGAAAATGTCTATGAAGACACCTTCTCAACCCCTAGCTGTGTACAGTGATGAATGCCTATCATCCCAAACTCTTGGTGCTCAGCAAGCACAAGTAGGAAAGTCTGTGATATTTCATCTAGATAGAAGGAAAGGGACGCTGAACATGGTGGTGTCCAACTATGATCAGGCTTAGAGGCATGCCTTTTAGGAAGTGAGGCTCAATCCTAAAAACAATCAGTGAAAAACGGGGCTGGAAAGCATGGCTCAGAGGCATCTCATTCATTTAGCCAGTGTCAGGCCCTGAGTTCAAACCCCAGTACTGTTTTTAAAAAGTTTAATTAATCAGACAAGGTGGCTCATATCTGTAATTCTGGCTTTTGGCTCAAGTGGTAGATTTGCCTAGCAAATGCAAGCCCTGAAGTCATATCCACTGCTACTTTAAAGAAAAACCTAATTAATTATTGCTACCATATTTCAATTTCAGTGTCTTACATTTAGCGATCATCCACCTCCATGCCCAGCTTGTAAGGGATCTGCTAGCAGTTACATCTGGCTTGATTTCTGATGACATTATCAACATGAGAAATGACCTGTACCAGGTAAGCAGAAATCTCCGACACAACTTTAAAAAAAAATTATTTTGTTTTTTAAGCATGTGTCTGGTATTTTTTTTATTCGTGTTAACAATAAAAACAGAGGGGGGAACCACAAAACTACAAAACTTCCTCAAAGTCTGTTCATTGGGAATGTCATTTTGTGAGTTAGGGTCCTTTGATCACTAAGTTTCTAGCACTTCACTCCAAAGTTCTACCATCTACTGGGCGCACACTTGAAACTTTAGAAGTCAGAGAGGTGAGGTGTTTTAGAGGGAGAACCCATGGGGGGAAATATCACATCTGTCAAGGAAAATAAAGTTGAAAAACAATTGTTTCAAACACAGCTTCACATTGTATACGAAATCCACTGAGCCAACCCTGGTAATTAGAGTACATGAAATAAAGAGTGCTGAAATCCAGAGAGAAAAGTGAAAAGTTTCCCGAGAGGGGAAAGACATCTCTCTAAATCAGGAAGACAGTTCAAAATGAGACACACGGGGAGCCCTGGTTTTGCCCCAGTGAGGTTTAAATAGAAGGGAGGCAGGCAATAAAACGAGGGCAGGAGCTCTTCTATGGAGGGAGATGTGCAGGCATGCAAAGAGCGAAGTCCACTGGGGACTCGGTGTGGCTGCTGGGTGGGCACGTGCTGATCTGGAGGGAAGGCCTGGGCTGAAAGACTGGATGTGGGTACTGGGGCTACGCCTGCGGCCAGCGCCATGCGCTACAGTGAAGTGCTGCTTCTCCTTTCCTCCCTGGCCATGCTCCCGGCCCTGCTGTCCTTTTCCCTGTGGTTCATCTTCCCATCTTGCCTTCTTCCTCACTTTCCACCCTGCTCCTCTCATTCGCTTGGTTCAAAGTGTCCTCGTAGTCTTCCATGGCTTGGTTGATGTGTACGGACCTCTAATTCAAGCATATGTATCTTATACTCCAAAATTGTAACTAATACTTTGCGTAATTTTTTACCTAATAAAGGATCCTTCATATTTCATGTCTACTTTTCTTCTTTCTTTCTTTCTTTTCTTTTTTTTTTTTTGGAGGGGGATTGGCTTTGTACACTGTAAGCATGAGATCTACCACTGAGCAACACCCCCAATATTCTCTCTCTCTCTCTCTCTCTCTCTCTCTCTCTCTCTCTCTCTCTCTCTCTCTCTCTCTCTCTCTCTCTCTCTCTCTCTCTCTCTCTCTCTCTCTCTCTCTTGCTCTCTCTCTCTTTTCTTTATACTCGTACTAGAGCTTGAACTCAGGGTCTTGTTTGGCTTTTGCCCTCAAGGCTGGTCTCTACCACTTAAGTCATACCTCCACTTCTGTCTTTTTTTCCAGATAACTGGAGATGAGAGTTTCATGGCTTTTTCTGCCTGGGCTGGCTTCAAACTGTGCTCCTCAGATTTTTAGCCTCCTGAGTAGCTAGAGTGACAACTCTTAAAGCAAGGGATACAAATAATTTTATTTACTTATTTGAAAGGGGGGGAAACCTTACATTTTAATTGTAAAAAATATTTAATTTTTGTTTCCACATCTTAAAAAGGTGCTTTACAACAGTAAAATGGGGACTAGCAGTACAGCTGAGTGGTAGGGACCTGCCTAGGAAACCTCAGGTTCAATCCTCAAATTAAAAAAAAAAAAAGTACTGAACTGTCAACATGTAGCTCTCTGCAGATTTTTATCTGAGAGTAATGCTTCCTGAGAGAAGAAAATAATTGTCTCCCACTTGTTATTAGACATTAGATTTCTTCTCTAGCTGTTGTACTACATGTCAAGGCTAAAAAAAAAAAATTAAAAGGTTAGGGATTCTTTACTGTATCATGCTATAAAATAACTCAGATGAAGTCAAAGAGTTCTCTTCAACATTCTAAATCATCTCGGAGGGAGATTATTGCTATTTGGTGACCCAAAACTTTTAGACTGATCCTTTCTTTTTCATTTTTTTTTTTTTTGCCAGTCCTGGGGCTTGAACTCAGGCCCTGAGCACTGTCCCTGAGCCTTTTTTGCTCAAGGCTAGCACTCTACCATTTGAGCCACAGCACCACTTCTGGCTTTTTCTGTGTATGTAGTACTGAGGAATCAAACCCAGGGCTTTGTGCATGCTAGGCAAGCACTCTACCACTGAGCCACCTTCCCAACCCCTGCTTCTTTCTTTTAACAATCACAAATATACAAAGAAAACGAGGAACAGGATGGGGTAGCCGTCCTTTCAGAGACTCCTCACCCCTTACCTCCACCCCAGAGCCTATAGGTCAGATCCAAGGAAGTACTTACTTGTTTTTCTCGTTATAAATAGGATTGGCAAAGGACCAGGCACCACAGGATTAGAAGCTGTGATTTATTATGTGTGAACCTCCTTTCCGTACTGTTTGGTCACATATATTGAGACTGTCGTGAGTGCTGGAGACAAAAAGCCTTGAAACTGCCACCACTGGCTTTCTGCTCCCTTCTAATATGGGGCCCAGGAGAACACAGCGCCATCTTTTCCTCTGTACCATCACTCTGAATAGTTTTTGTTTTGTTTGTTTTGTGTCAGTCATGGGGCTTTGAACTCAGGGCCTGGACTCTGTCTCTGGTTCTTTTGCTCAAGCGCTCTTCCACTTTGAGCTGCAGCTCTACTTGCAGGTTTTTTTGAGTAGTTAATTGGAGATAAGAGTCTCACGAGGACTATTCCGCCAGGACTGGCTTAGAACCAAGATCCTCAGCTCTCAGCTTCCTAAATAGCTAGGATTACAGGCATGAGCCACCAGCCCCCAGCTAGTTTTTGTTTTTTATTTTTTGAAACAGGGTCTTGCTATGTTGCCCAGGCTAGCTTGAATTTCAGAGCCTAAAGAATCTTCTTACTTCAACTTTCTAAACAGTTGGGATTATAGATATAGGTTTCTTTCTGCCTCTCTGTCTCTCTGTCTCTGTCTGTCTGTCTGTCTGTCTCTCTCTCGCTCTCTTTTTCTTCCTGCCTGCCTACCTGCCTGCCTTCCTCTCCCTCTCTCTCCCTCTTTCCTTAGCCTATTCTTTTGCTCCAGGCCAGTGCCTCAGTTCTGACCCTTTGGTGGTTAATTTTAGAGAAGAGTCTCACAGACTTCCCTGCCCAAGCTAGCTTTGAACCAGGATTCTCAGATCTCAGATCTCAGTTCCCTGAATAACTAGGATTACAGGCATGAGTCACTGGCACCTGGCTCTCATAACTATTCTCGATAGAAAATTAGACAGTTCTCTTTATATGGGAATCATTGTAAACATTTCCCCAAATACCTTTCACTAATCTTAGTACATTGCTGTGAACATCTGTCATGACCAAATCCTCATCCCCACCCACTGTACACTCAAAATAGTCCAAGTTCATACAGTTAGGGTTTTTCTGGAGATGTTCTCTTTATAATCTTCTCTTCTAGTCTCCTTCCTCATAGATGATTGTTCTGATGTGTTTGATGTGGTTTATTTTATTTGTGTATGTTCCCATAAAACATTATTGAGTGGTTTTATGCCTGCATTTTTCTCTTTTTTTAATTATCACAAACATAATATGTTTTTTTGTTTGTTTGGTTGGTTTTTTTGGTCGGTCCTGGGGCCTGAACTCTGGGCCTGGGCGCTGTCCCTCAGCTCTTCTGCTCAAGGCTAGCACTCTACCATTTGAGCCACAGTACTACTTTCGGCTTTTTCTGCTTATGTGGTGTTGAGGAATTGAACCCAGAGCCTCAGGCATGCAAGGCAAGCACTCTACCACTGAGCCACCTTCCCAGCCCAATATGTTATTTTTAAATGGTGCAAAAGGATTGAGAAGCCAACACTGCCTTCTCTGGTAATTCACAAGTCCTTCAGCCTTACTCCCAAATGTAAACATTGTGTTTATAGGCACAGAATGTTCCAAATATGACTGGATGTGTATGGGAACTGGAATTACATTTGTCATGTGGTGTACTTCCTCATATGATTCACATCATTTTACACAGACATCTGCCACCTTGCATTAACCTTTCTCAGAATGTTTAATTTGATATACCTGTGGGTTCATAAAGAACTCTTTAAGTGTACTGAAAGGCCCACCATATTTACTGGGTGGACATTGAAGAAACTATCATGCAGCTCTCCTCAGAGTTGGCATCCTATGTAACTACAGCACAGTACCAAAACCAGGAAATGAACACAGGCATAATCCACAAATGCTCATCAGATGTTGCTCATTGTACACATCCTCATTTTATAGTTTTGTTTTCAAAAGAAACACAGTGGCATGCATCTCGGAAGTTGAAGCAAAGGCCCTGCAGTTAAAAGCTAGCCTGAGGAGCATAGTAAAACTCTGACTCAGGAATAAATAAATTATAGAAATAAAGAAATAAGCCAGACACCATGCTACTAGAAGGAGTAGCTCAAGTTGCTCAGGAAGCCGAGATCTGAGGACTGAGATGGTGATTCAAAGCTAGTCCAGGCAGGAAAGTCTGTGAGACTCTTATCTCCAGTTAGCCACTATAAAGCGAGAAGCGGAGATGTAGCTCAAGGTTAAGTGGTACTGTGCAGTAGCCTTGCACTAAAAAGCTCAAGGACAGTACCCATACCCTCAGTTCAAGCCCCAGGACCAACACAAAAGAAAATGAATGAAAGAAGGAGAGAGAGAGAGAGGAAGGAGAGAGAGAGAAAGAGAATGAGAGGGAGGGAGGGGGAGAAGAAGGAAGGAAGGACGGATGAAGGAAAGAAGGAAGGAAGGAAGGAAGGAAGGAAGGAAAGAGAGAAGAAAAGAGGGAAGGGAAGGAAGAGGGAGAAGCGGAAGCAGAAGGAGAGGAGAGCACTTTTGATATGCAGTTATAGTCCCAATGTTTAGAAAGTTGAAGCAGGATTCAGCCTTAGGCCCTGAAGTTCAAAACTAGTCTATACGCTCCATGGCATTTTATTTCTGCCGTGGCTGTGTGTAAGACTTGTCGATGCAGTTATATGTTTGGCTCGTTCACTGTCATGGCTCCTGAATAGAACCCCATTGCATACTTCCTCAGTCTCTGACTCACTTATTCTCAGTAACAGTTAACCAGCCTCTAACCTCCCACCCAGAGAAAACAGTGCTGCCGTGAGAATCCTTGCCTGTGTTTGTGTTGGAGGTTGCTACGATATTTGAGTTCTTGACTCTCCTGAGAGTCGGCCTCAGTCCCCACACATGCACAGGGTGAAGATGCCTAGCGTCCCACCGATGGAAATCTCCAAGTCTAACATACCATAGAAAGCCTTTGGTGGCACTGTGAGATTAAATTTATGAAAAATTATGGTAAGAGATTTTATACAATATGAAAAATGTATATCAAAACTAATGATTGGTTGTGGGGAATAGCTTAGTATTAGAGCCTAGAGCTAGAGCCTTGCCTGGTATAAATGAAACCCTAGCTTCAACCCCCAGCACCCCTAAATAAATAAACAAAACTAGAGAGAGATTATCCTAATTTTTTTAAATTTTTCTTTTGTCAGTTGTAGGGCTTGAACTCAGGACCTAGATGCTCTCCCTGAGCTCTTTTTGCTCAAGGCTAACACTCCACCACTTTGAGCCACAGCTCAAAGGGTCCCACCTGGACTTTTCTTTCCTGGCTGACTTCAAACCACGATCCTCAGATCTCAGCTTCCTGAGTAGCTAGGATGACAGGCCTGAGCCACCATAGCCTGGCTCTCATTTCTGATCGATCGAACATTCTTCAGTTTCGAATCTTTTTCATAGTCTTCTTCTCTTTCCATTTCCTGTCAGAAAATGAAGATTCGTAAGCAGAACCTTGATTGCGTGATTTGCTGTAGAGAGGAAAACTTACTGATACCCATCTGAAGTTTTGTGGGCATTGTTCCATTTTATGCTAGAAGATGAAAGAAATAATGGAGGATGATAATTTGGTTTTTTAAAAAATCTTGTCTTGTTGCTGCTGTCTTAAATAATCGCTGAATGTGAGATTGTGGTGATCCAGGCCTCATACACCTTGCAGCGGCCAAGTGCTTACATTGCCTATGGCAGCTCCCGTGCTGGTGACTCGCCTGTCATTACAGTAGCCATCAGCAAATGCTTTCTGAAAGAAAACTTAGGCACACTGTCACCAGACTGGCTAGATTTCATAATTAGGTTCCTATGAAACAGACTGAGGGGTGTGTGTGTGTGTGTGTGTGTGTGTGTGTGTGTGTGTGTGTGTGTGTGTGTAATTACTGTTCTCTAATCAGTGATCTCAGTTCTTTGAGCTTTCCTAGTGAGATACTTACATTGTCCTAACTACGCTTCTTAGCAGCCAGTGTAACACCTTTAATGCAATGGAAGTACAACGTAATGATGGGTTTCAAGCCAGTCCATAGAATAGCATTTTGTAATTTAGTAAATTCATTTCTCCTGTTATTGTAAAATGATGTCAGCTTTGTCAGTTGATTTTCTATTTCAAAGTTCATTTTAAATTCCTTATGTAAGGCTAGGTGCCAGTGGTTCACACCTGTAATCTTAGCTGCTCAGGAGGCTGAGACCTGAGGCTCGAGGTTCAAAGCCAGCCCAGGCAGGAAAGTCTGTGAGACTCTTACCTCCAATTAACCACCAGAAAACCAGAAGTGGTACTGTGGCTCAAGCAGTAGAGCACTCACCTTGAGCTGAAGAGTGCAGGGACAGCGTCCAGGTCCAGAGTTCAAGCCCCACGATCAACAACAACAACAACAAAAATGTCCTTACATAAAACCATAGCTTTGGTTTGATTTGCTAGCATACAAAATTAGTAGCTAAGGATAAATCAATACTGGAAACTCAAGAAAGCTAAAAATCGGTTATACTTATGTTAAAATAGCAACCATAGAACTCTGACGTAACAGAAATGAAGCTATTGCAAGGTGTACATGTAAAAGCCATCTAATTATTCTAATTACTAAATGACTGAATCTGAGTGTGTGAGCCTGCCCGACTCACACACAGTACCCGAGAATGGGGAACTCCTCTGCAAAGATTAAGAATTAGTCTGGGAACGGCCAACAGCCCTGCAGACTGAATCTACATACTCCAACGTCAGCTGCTAAGCCATGGTCTGCAGATGCTCACCACTGACTAGCCCATCTCCTGCCTCTTCCTTCCCTAGACACCCTTGCACTTGGCCGTGATCACTAAGCAGGAAGATGTGGTGGAGGACTTGCTGAGGGCCGGGGCTGACCTGAGCCTTCTGGACCGTCTGGGTAACTCTGTCTTGCACCTGGCTGCCAAAGAAGGACATGATCAAATTCTCAATATCTTACTCAAGCACAAGAAGGCAGCTCCTCTTATTGACCACCCCAACGGGGAAGGTAAGAGCCCCTCGCAGTGTTAGCGCAGCCTCTACCACTCAGTTTCTAATTAACCGCTTACTATTTGATAAGTGTGTCTCGGCTTGACTTTCTCTGATCATGTGTAGTTCGTCATGTCTGGTGTGTGTTTCTCTTGCTCGCCATAGCGAATTCCTTTAAAGATGATTTGGAATGGTGACTCGGTAGGAGGAAGAAGCAGAGGCCTGAGCACACAGTGGTCTTGAGAGGTATAAAGCATCAGTCATTCCAAGAATGTGTACCTACTCTGTTTCTCCTGACAGCATACTAGGAGACTATGGCTTTGCAACCCAGAACAATAGACAACAGAGCTTTTAAAGAGTCCCCAAGCAGCAACTACGGGAGCTGGAAGCTCCCAGTCTCCAAGGCTGGGATCTAGTTGTGCTATTCCCTCCAGCTTTGGGGAGAACCATGGCTGGGCAGCATTCCCACCCTGTGCCTGTCCCTGTGCTTGGATCCTAGGTCTGAACGCCATTCACATAGCCGTGCTGAGCAACAGCCTGCCGTGTCTTCTGTTGCTGGTGGCTGCGGGAGCGGACGTCAACGCTCCCGAGCAGAAGGCTGGGCGCACGGCGCTGCACCTGGCTGTGGAACAGGACAACATCTCCTTGGCGGGCTGCCTGCTCCTGGAGGTGAGGGAAGCCTGGGGTGCCCTTGTTGGTTGTTGCATTCGATGCCCAAGGATGATTTAAGGATGTCTTTTCAAAGAAAGATGTCAGCATCAGCTTGACTCCTTCCTACAGCAGTGTATTCAACTTCTGTGCAATGTTCAGAGTAGCATCACCTACTGCTTTTTTTTGGGGGGGGGTCCGGTCGTGGGGCCTGAACTCTGGGCCTGGGCACTGTCCCTCAGCTCTTCAGCTCAAGGCAAGCGCTCTACCACTTGAGCCACAGTGCCACTTCCGGCTTTTTGCTTACGTGGTGCTGAGGAATCGAACCCAGGGCATCAGGCATGCAAAGCAAGCGCTCTACCACTGAGCCAACTTCCCAGCCCCAGCATCACCTACTTCTCTCATTAGGGATTGCTTCCAAGCAGAGCCAGCCCAGAGCAGCAGTGGGACTTGTGAACGGAGAAGCCGTGCACAGGGGTCGTGGGGACAAAAAGGCCAGAGACCCTTCAGCTAACGTTGTCTTTCTGTGCACACTGGGTTTCAGGGCGATGCCCACGTGGATAGTACCACCTTCGATGGAACTACACCCCTGCACATAGCAGCTGGGAGAGGCTCCACCAGGCTGGCAGCGCTCCTCAAAGCAGCAGGTAAGGGGCTTGACATTCATGAAAAAGATGATCACAAATGCAAACTCAACTTCACAGCAGTACTGTCGCCTTCTTTAAGCCAAAGACCTGTTTCTGAACGACAGGTAAGCAAAAACTTCATAGCCAATTTCATTGTAATTAAGGAAAGGCATCATGTAGACTATTACCCTGTCATGTTTTACTCTCTGAATCATCGAGTTTAATTTCTTTTCTTTCCTTTTTTTTTTGGGGGGGGGGGCTTTTTTTGGTAGTTTATTGGGGATAAGAGTCTTAAGGGCTTTCCTCCTCTGGCTGGCTTCAATTCTTAGATCTCAGCCTCCTAAGTAGCTAGGATTATAGGTGTATGAGCTACCAGTGCCCTGTAATTTCTTGTACAGTTCTGAGCTGTATCAGTCTCTGATCACATCACAACTGCCCAAAAGAAAAGATTTGAAAACCTCCTTTCACACAAGGGGTTGAAAAAGCAAATGAGCTGAGTACACTGTTTCTATGAATATGACCCTACACTGGCTCATTATAGGCACTGCCTCCTTGACTGCATTCAATCCACAGAAACACGTTTGAGATAAGTTCCACTACTATTGTTCCTGCCTATGAACAGTCCCATGGCAGAGTCCCCTGTGACAAAGCAGCCTGGGCCTCCACGCTTTATTTTCTCTCCACTTTGCTCAGGGTTTGCAAAGGGCTCGTGGTTCATTTAATACTCCAGCCCTATAAAGTACAGAAAATTATTCTTGTTCATCTTTGAGTCTCCAGTGCCTTGTGAAGTTAGAACCAAGTATAATGAAAATGATACTACAATCCAAGTGCCAGTGGCTCCTGCTTGTAACTCTTAGCTACTCAGGAGGCTGAGATCTGAGGGTTATAGTGTGAAGCCATTTTGGGAAGACAAATCTAAGCGATTTTTTTTTTTTTTTTGTCGGTCGTGGGGCTTGAACTCTGGGCCTGGGCGCTGTCCTTCAGCTCTTCAGCTCAAGGCGAGCGATCTACCACTCGAGCCACAGCGCCACTTCCGGTTTTCTGGTGGTTTATTGGAGATAGGAGTCTCACGGTCTCTCCTGCCCGGGCTGGCTTTGAACTGCGATCCTCAGATCTCAGCCTCCTGAGTAGCTAGGATTACAGGCATGAGCCACCAGCGCCCGGCTTTCTAAGCAATTCTTATCTCCAGTTAAATCACCAAAAAGCTGGAAGTGGAAGTGTGGCTCAAGTGATAGAGTGATAGCCTTGGGATAGCTAGAGGTCCTGCATGCAAGCCCCAGTACACACACACACATACACACACACAGAGAAACCAGACACACACACACACACACACACACACATACACAGAGAAACCAGATATTGGCCCTTCAAGTCTGATAGACATAGAAGTTACTTAAAATTTTTATAAGATTTTTTTTAACTGACGCATAAGTTCAAGAAAACAGAGCAGGTTAAGGCAGTCACTAAAAGATATGAGAACTTTTTCCTGGACAGTATCATATTTTTTCTGATAAGTAAATTATACGTTAAGTAAACAGTAGCCTGCCTGCTTGCCTGCCCCCCCCCCTCTCTCTCTCTCTCTTCCTTTCTTTCCTTTTGTCAAATTGAGCTTTTCCTTATATGAGAGGCGCTGGCTGTAGTGTGAGTGAACCATTTTGGAAGGCACTGGTTACACTGAAGAAATGTCTTCAGGCAGTATGCTATGATGCTTTCCAAAATGCTTTCTCTTAAACTCTCAGGATCTCATGAAAAAGTAGCAAGTACTGGTGTCTCTGATATAAATAGAGACGCCTCGTGGGGAGATCAGAGCCATGAAGAAGGTCACATGAAAAACAAGTGTGGTTCAGCCTCTCCCATCTTGGGTCCTGTTCCTGTTTCTCTTAGTTTCTCCACTGTTCTCATGGTCAGCTTACACACACATCATACTAGATCGAGCCAGCACTAGCCATGGCAAAGCAAGCAATTGCCTGGTGGCTTTTCTTGGACACTCTTCCATCATTGATTTTGCCCCAAATCAGATGTTCTGCCAACAAAATCAAAATGAGTTCCACATCGAAAAGAGCATCTTATCTTAACACTGTTCGCAAATATCACACCGAGCAAACACTATCCTAAAAGGTCACTAGGACTTTGAGTAGTTATTTGTGAATTACTTTTTGTATTTTTTTCACTGGACACTAAAGAACAGGCTAGCTGGACACCAGTGGCCACACCTGTAATCCTAGCTACTCCAGAGGTTGAGATCTGAGAGTCAGGATTCAAAGCCTGCCCAATTTAATATCAACAAAAGCCAGAAAAGGCGTGGTTCAATTAGTAGAATGCCATTCTTGAGTGAAAAAGTTATAAGGGAGAGTTTCC
Source organism: Dipodomys merriami (assembly GCF_024711535.1). Classification (NCBI taxonomy): domain Eukaryota; kingdom Metazoa; phylum Chordata; class Mammalia; order Rodentia; family Heteromyidae; genus Dipodomys; species Dipodomys merriami. The sequence continues at coordinate 20,155,986 of NW_027202826.1, forward strand.
ATGCTCTGAGTTCAAGCCTCAGTTACCCACACACACACACACACACACACACACACACACACCAGGACAGGTACATCCTAGCAGAAGGTTCTCTTCGTGTTTTGTTTTTAGCTTGTTTAAGGACTGGAGCCCTGGCAATGCTCTCCAAAGAATAAATCTGGCCAGCTGTCACTAGACATGAAGTATGTTCGCTCTTTTCAGCTAGTGAGAGGAGCGGGTGAGAAATGCACATTGGCAGCATACTTGAACATTAGGACATTGATCTTGTCAATGACCCAGTCCCTATGACTCATTATGTCCTGGTCCTCAGGTTAAAGGTACACCATTCAGATGAAAACTATCCTGTAAAGCTACAGGTCAGAAGTATTCAAAGCCTTTTGTTTTTAATAGTTCTTTTGGCGAGATAGGATACTACAAAACAACATTATGAAGTGGTTAACATTTTTTAATGTCTTTTTCTTTTATTTTGTGCCAGTACTAGGGCTTGAACTCAGGGCTTGGCACTACCCCTTAGCGTCTTCATTCAAGACTAGCTCTCTCCCACTTGAGCCACATCTCTGCTTCCAGCTTTGGGCTCATTAATTGAAGATAAGAATCTCACAGACTTTTCCTGCCTGGGCTGGCTTCAAACCTCTATCCTCAGATCTTAGCCTCCTGAGTAGAGAGGACTACAGGTGGGAGTCACCAGCACCCGGCTTAAAATGTCTTTTATGCCTTAAAATGTTTTGTTATTGGAAGTGGCGCTGTGGCTCAAGTGGCAGAGAGCTAGCCTTGAGCTGAAGAGCTGAGGGACAGCGCCCAGGCCCAGAGTTCAGGCCCCACAACTGGAAAAAAAAAATGATAATGTACCATGTGATTTTTTGTTTCTTTTGTATGTTCTTCCCCCGTGGTATAACCCCTGTTTTCACTGTATATGATTCCGGCACCCTGCATCTTGAATATACATTTTTCTAATTTGGGGCGGGGAAGGGAAATAACAAAATGCTGAAACAAGGACACAGGTTGACCCATTGTAACCATGAGATGTACAAGATACTATATTGAAAACGAACTTTACAACTTGGGGGGAGGGGCAGGGGAGGAGTTGGAGAGGTGGAGAGGGAAGGGATGGTAGGGGAAAAACAGAGGAGAAGGTAACAATGCTGGATAGGAAATGTACTCATTCCCTTACTCATGTAACTATAACCCCTCTATACAGTATTTTTACAATAACAATATAAACAAAAATTATTATTATTATTATTATTATTATTATTATTATTATTATTATTATTATTATTAATCTTTCGCATCTAAAGGTACATTGCCTTTGAAAATCTGACCTGGCAAGCAGTTGGGAGCTGACAAGGTTTAGTCTTGCCTAACAGTGTCACCTGACTTCTCAGGAGCAGATCCCCTGGTAGAGAACTTTGAGCCTCTCTATGATCCGGATGACTCTTGGGAGAAGGCTGGAGAGGACGAGGGAGTCGTGCCTGGAACCACACCTCTAGATATGGCTGCCAACTGGCAGGTGAGTGTGAGCTGCTTGGGCTGTATGACAGATGCTCATGTGGGAAGCAGAGGCCGGGAATGTAAGGACAGATGGCTTCCTTTGATTTGGGGCCCTGAATAGCAGGCCTTTTATTTTTAAGAAACTCAGCTTGTCAAGAGCCATATTTATCTTGAATCGCCTATCCATGGAAGATCTAGGTCAGCTGAGCCCTGAGTGTAAAAGTGTCTACCTAATCAGATCAGAGTCGAGATGTTGAGAGGTCAAGAAAACCCAAATTTTACATCGAGGTAGACGTTCTGCGCACACCCCAGAATTATTCCTATCTCAATTTCCTGAGCTCAGAGAAATTGCTATCATTGGTTCAGAACTTAATGTGAGTAATTTCTGATTGCAAAAATTCTTCTGAGGATTTCCCCACAAATATAAACAGATTAAATGTAAATCCTTCCGCAAAACCCCAAGGCACTGAGATCTGAGGAGGTAGATCAATGATGAGATCATTGGGTAAAGAGAAGAGAGAGTGGAGGAGTGGACAATGTACAGATCTTCAACACACAAAATGGAATTGTTTTGTTTTTTATTATGTGTGTGTGTGCCTGTTACCATCAGTTGTGAGGCTGGAACTCAGGGCCTGGGCATTGTCCCTGTGCTTTTTTTGTTTGTCTTCAAGGCTAGCACTCTACCACTTAAGCCACAGCTCCACTTGCAGCTTTTCAGTAGTTAATTGGAACTTTTTGGTAGTGAACTGGGGTAAGAGTCTCATGGACTTTCCTACCTGGACTGACTTTAAACCATGACCCTTAGATCTCAGCCTCCTGAGTAGCATCCAGGATTACAGGTATGAGCTACAGGCACCTAACACAAAATTGAGTTTTGAGGGTTAAGTTCAACTGCGCCTCTCAAAGCTGCTTGTGCGCCTCTCAAAGCTGCTTGTGCGCCTCCTGAAAGGCCTTGTGCATGGTTCCCCTGGTACATTGGCCATTTCTCTAGAACGTTCACAGTCCTCAACCCCATGTTGTCTTTCCCCTGGTCCAGCAGCAGCAAAGGGAGTGCATAGAACACCTAAAAGACCTGCACAGCTATGAGGTTCTTGTTTGTTTTGCTTTCTTTTAACTTAAGACATTTCAGTGTAATGTTTTCCCATGTTTTTTCCTAACCAACAGGTCTTTGAGATATTAAATGGGAAACCCTATGAGCCAGAGGTCACAGCTGATGATTTGCCGCCACAAGGTGGGTTGTGACAGCACCAGATTCTCTCCACCAGTTGCTCTCTTCCACACATGGTTTACATGGGCAAGGGAGAAGCAGCACTGGCCAGGAGGGGGTTATAACAGGCACAGTGTTTATTTCACAATCGAGGGAGATTGCCTGGTCCCCATCCACCAGCTCTGCTCTGCTCTGTTCTGCTGGGCCTCTGCCCTGCTGCGTCCCCTGGGAGTTGGACAACAAGAAAGCAGTAGCCCTGGGAGTGGACAGTCAGTCACCTGGTCCTCCTTTCCTTCAGGAGACATGAAACAGCTGGCTGAAAATGCAAAGCTGCAGCTCTACAAGTTGCTGGAAATTCCTGATCCAGACAAAAACTGGGCTACGCTGGCACAGAAGCTGGGGCTGGGGATCCTTAACAACGCCTTCAGGCTGAGCCCCGCCCCTTCGAAAACACTGATGGACAACTACGAGGTAAAGCATCACTTTCCCCTTTGCAGCTTTTCCGTCCAGCTTCCCTCCAGGGATGTGATTGGTCCAGAGGAACACCCTCTCCCTGCCCCATCATGCTGAGGAAGAAAACCAGTCCTTGCCCAAGGTGTGGGGAGGGGAACCCAGGCCAAGAGAGAAGCCCTATTTTTGAAGAAGTATGTCTTCATGCCCCCCCCAAGCCTTCCCATGAAATGCTACTTGCAAGTCAGAGTGGTCCCTCCGCTGTGATCTCCCCAGCACACAAGAGAGATTGTAAACAGCATGCACCTCTTCCTGCCCCCACGGCCATGTATGAGTCAGTACAGGGCATCGTGAGTCTCTGGGGTGCCTGCTGCTGTCTGCTTTGCTCAAGGTAGGGACACGTAGGGTGAGGCGATTTTTCTACTGTTGTCTCTTAGTGGATTTTGGAGCTTCAGCTCACACCGAGTTCCATTCTACTGCATGGGCTCTCTCTCCCCCTGCCCCTCCTCTCTCTTAGGATAAGCCACTTGTCTGTGATTTCCTGAGTGGCCTTTGAACAGAAACAGGAAGCGTGATTCAAAGACTGTATTTATGATCACAGGCCCTGTGTTTTCTTTCTGCCCTCCCCAGAAGCACTTGGCTCTGGGAGAGAAGACAGAAGGAGGGGACAGTGTTGAGGCTTCGAGCCTGCGCAGAGACTCAAGGACATCCTCTTGACTTTTTCTCCCAGGTCTCTGGAGGGACCGTCAGAGAGCTGGTGGAGGCCCTGCAGCAGATGGGCTACACGGAGGCCATTGAGGTGATCCAGGCGGCTCTCTGCACCTCAGGGACCCCAGCCTCCAGCCCTGTGAAGACCACCAGTCAGGCCCACATGCTGCCTCCCTCACCTTCCTCTGTGAGACAGCACATAGGTAAAGGGGGGAAAAAGACACAAGGGCAGAGGACATGGTCTCTGCTCCCGACACTGGGGTCTATGGTTCTCATAGGATGTGGCCCTTCAGATCTCATCTACCACCTCCTGAATGCGCCTTCCTGAGTAGCATCAGCCCCAGCCTTTTTGCTTTCTTTTTTTCTTTGTTTCTTTCTTTCTTCCTTTCCTTCTTTTTCTTCCTTTCTTCCTTTTTTTTTTTTTCGTCAGTCCTGGGGCTTGAACTCAGGGCTTGGGCACTGTCCCTGAGCTTCTTTTTGTTCAAGGCTCTACCATGTGAGCCACAGTGCCACTTCTGGTTCTTTCTGTGTATATGGTACTGAGGAGTTGAGTCCCAGGGCTTCATGCATGCTAGGCAAACACTACCACTAAGCCACATTCCCAACCCCATCAGCCCTAGCTTTACCTTTGTCCCTGTCACTACCATTTGTCTACAGGGACTGTCCCCACAGGCAGGCCCATTGACAGGCAAGTTACTTAGATTCCTGGGAAACTCTGAAAATGACATGGAGTTAAGGTCAATAATACTTCTCTCATTTCTTATGTTGAAAGAGAGAGAGAGAGCTACTCAGGTAGATTTGAGGATCTCAGTTCAAAGCCAGCCAGCATGGGCAGGAAAGTCCCTGGGACTCTTATCTCCAATTAACCATTAGAAAGCCGGAAGTAGCACTGTGGCTCAAGTGGTAGAGCACTCACCTTGAGCTCAAGAGCTCAGGGACAGTGCCCAGGCCCAGAGTTCAAGCCCTATGATCGACAAAAGAGGGGAGGGGAGAAGAGAGAGAAATTGAGATTCCTTGGGGAAAACATAGAGCATGAGGTTTATAGACTGGGGTCTAGCACATAGACCACAGACGGATGCTGATGTTTTTCCCACCTGAACACTTCAGTCCCTCCTCTACACCCCCCTGCTGTGAGCTCCTCCTTCAGTCCCCTCCCCATGCTCACCTTGCCTGCCCCCCACCATCCCCAGCATCCACCATACCTTGTCATTCCCAACCCACAGAGCGAACGAAGTCTCAGGGCAGCCCACGAAACACACTCTCTCTCCTACACCTCTAGCCCCCTGCCCTCTCCTTTATTTATTTTGTCTAGATGCAGCAGTTTATCCTGCTATAAAATGGGTGATACAGCACCTGGAATAATAAACCCGATTTCTAAGAAACAAAAAGGTCTATTGAGAAAGCATTTGAACAAACAGAAGACGAGGTGGTGACAGCACATGACCATGGATTTTCCTGTCACTCACCTGCACTGTGTAGGAATGGCATAGACGGGCATGGTAACAGGTGGAAGGCAGTGGTCAGATCATCCATGTTGCTATCCAGAGCCAGCCAGAACCCTTGCTGCAGGGAGAGGGGCAGGCGACCATAGGGTAGAAGACCGGCCACACACAGGGTCGGTCCTTGCCCGGCCTCCAGTGAATGCGTGCCTTCTTCCCCCCAGATGAGCTCCAGGACGACAGCATCTGTGACAGCGGTGTGGAGACGTCCTTCCACAAACTCAGCTTCACAGAATCTCTGACCAGCGGCGGTGGCTCATTGCTAACTCTAAACAAAATTCCCCACGAATACCGACAGGAAGGACCCATCGAGGGCAAAATTTAACCCACCAGCCATTTCCCTCACCGGTAAACCAAAGCCCTAAAATGTCACTCTTATCATCCCAAAGAAGGAAGGGAAAGTACATCCAGAGGTGCTCGCGAGGAGCAGACCCACTGCCCGGATCATTCTGGATTTCATTCATGGTCTTCTACACTTGGCTTCCTTCCATGAATTGTAGTGGTTTCACATACAGATAGAATCTAACCATCACAGCCCGCGGCTGAGCTGCAGCTGCATGGAGGTGAGGTCGCTTCCTGAGCTTTTCCAGATGCTTCGGGGGTTCCAGCTGTTTTCTGTTGCTGCTCCTACTGCTCCATCCCATTGTCATTCAGAGGTATCCTGTCCCTACCTGGATTCTTTCTCACCATCCACAGCACGCAGTTATGCATTCAGAATAATGAGAAAGAGAGAGAGAGAGAGAGAGAGAGAGAGAGAGAGAAATAGTTTAAAATGAAAGTCACTGGCCTGCAATTTTTTTTTTTAAAAAGGCTTATTGCTTTTTCTAATGTGCTTGCCACTGGGATTTGAAAAACATGGACTTAGCGATATTTAAACATGGCTACAATCAGTGCTGAAAATGGTATTTTCCCCTTTTTCTGCATTTTTTGCTATTGTAAATATTTTTTTAGATCAAATACTTTAAGGGAAAAAATGTTGGATTTATAAATGCTATTTTTATTTTACTTTTATAATAAAAGGAAAAGCAAATTATTGACCTCACATTTTCGCTTGGTCTCTGCAGAAAAGACGATTCTTTGCCATTTGGGCTATCACTCTGTAGCCCGGTGATCACATTTCCATTCCGGTTTAAACACAATTGAAATGACCAGAACAATATTGAAAGTATTCAAACCTAGGAGGAAAGTTGGGGTTGTCAAATTCTGGCCCAGCACATCTCATTTTCACATATCACCCCTCCCTCTTCACCTTCCAACAACACCTTCTCTATGTATTTGTGATGCATAAAATATCGAAGTTTCATGGGCACTGGTAACTCACACCTGTAATCCTAACTACTAAGGAGGCTGAGATCTGAGAATCACAGTTCAAAGCCAGCCCAGGCAGAAAAGTCCATGAGATTCTTAGCTTCAATTAGCCACCAGAAAACTAGAAGTAACACTGTAGCTCAAAGTGGTAGAGTGCTAACCTTGAGCAAAAAAGAGCTCAGGAACAGCACTTAGGCCCTGAATTCAAGCACCATGAAAGACAGGAAAAGGAAAATTGAAGTTTCAACATACCAGAAGCCCTTGGGGACAAGGACCCTTTCCAGCATGAAGCTGTGTGAACTTTGTTTGGAGTTGGAAACCAAGAAGGTGTGTGGTGGGGGGAGGAAGTGGGTGCAGGAATCAGAAGATTTTGAAGGAAATGCAAATGGTGGATACTGCCATATGCATCCAAAGTCCCTCTTTAACAGAGGCAGAGGCTCTGTCAGCTTGGCCTGGGTGCAGGAAGCCATTACTGACAGCTCTCCAGATGCAAAGAGCCTCCTCCTCGGCTCCGGCTCCCGGGGGGGGGGGGGGGGGGGATTCACGCCTGGCCCACTTGGGACAAGGCTGCTGGGCTATGGGATCTCCAGCTCCCTGTGAGACTGGGTAAGGCTTGGTTACAGTCTTCCCCTCCATACCCATCCTGCCTCCTTCCCCCTCTCAGAGTGCTGCTGCCTCCACAGGCCTAGCCAATCTGTATGGCAGGGTCAATATCCCAGAGGACCTGGCCAGCACAGGTACTGGGGACCACACTGGACAACTCTGCCCATGCTCAGTCACTTAATGTTGGAAATAGCCCAGTAAGATAGTCAGTGTTATCTTCAAAGTCTAGAAAAGGAAAGGGAGGTTTAGAAAGTTCCAGGTGGCCATGGTAAAGTTTACACTCCGCTTTGTCCAGCTCCTGAGTTCACGGATTAGTTCACAGCGAAATACTACTACTACTACTACTAATAATAATAATAGAGTCCTGAAGTAAACTCCAACATATATAGGAATTTAGTATAAGATAAATTTTCAAGCAAGTGAGGAGAGAACAGATGTTCCAGCTGGTTGGGCACTTGGAAAAATAAATAGAAACCTCTTACCTCCCTCTTTTCATTTTAATAATTCCCAGATATATGAAAACATAAACCACAGTAGGATCAGAAGTGCTGGCGTCGTGGATGAATAACCATGAAGTAGAGAAGGCCCTTCTAAGCAAGGGTTCTACATGTTATAGTATGTCACAACAAAAAGTATCTTTTGGTTTTTTTTTGTCGGTCACAGGACTTGAACTCTGGGCCTGAGTGCTGTTCCTCAGCTCTTCAGATCAAGGCTAGCGCTCTACTGCTTGAGCCACAGCACCACTTCCAGTTTTCTAGTGGTTTATTGGAGATAAGAGTCTCACAGACTTTCCTGCCAGGACTGGCTTTGAACCGCAATCCTCAGATCTCAGCCTCCTGAGTAGCTAAGATTACAGGTGTGAGCCATCAGCGCCCGGATTAGTAACTTTTTTTTTTTTTTTTTTTGGGTCCGGTTGTGGGGCCTGAACTCTGGGCCTGGGCACTGTCCCTCAGCTCTTCAGCTCAAGGCTAACGCTCTACCACTTGAGCCACAGTGCCACTTCCGGCTTTTTCCTTTTTGCTTATGTGGTGCTGAGGAATCGAACCCAGGGCCTCAAGCATGCACGGTAAGCGCTCTACCACTGAGCCAACTTCCCAGCCCGACTTTTTTTTTTTTTTAAGACAATACTACTCTTACTTTATTGCCATATTCATGCCCCTACCAATTCTTTCGGAGTAGCCTGTAATCCTAGCTACTTAATAGGCTGTGATAGGAGGATCGAGGTCCAAAGCTAGCCAGTGCAGAAAGGCCCATAAGACTCTTATCCCTAATTAGCCACCAAAAAGCTAGAGGTAGAGGTGTGTGTGGCTCAAGCAGTAGAGTGCCAGCCTTGAACAAAAAGCTAAAGGAGAGTGCTAGGACCTGAATTCAACACACACATACACACATACACACACACACATACACACACACACTAGTTATAATAATAGTATTTGAAGACTTATGTGTGGAGTGAATTGTTACCATTGTTGTAACTTGACCGTTTCCATGCTGGAAATTACATTAGAGAAACTGATTGGAGGAAGAAGGATTCAACAACTCATGCCAACAGAGAAAAATAGCATCCTATGGCACCTGTGGCTCATGCCTTTAATCCCAGCTACTTGGGAAGCTGAGCTCTGAGAATCATGGTTTGAAGCCAGCCAGGGCAGGAAAGCCCCTGAGAGCTGTATCTCCAATTAATCACCAGAAAACTGGAAGTAGCGCTGTGACTCTTAAGTAATAGAGTGCTAGCCTTGAGCAAAAAAGCCTAAGGACAGCACCCAGGCCTTGGATTCAAACAGGACAACTGACAGAAAAGAAAGGAGAGGGGAGGAGAGGAGAGGAGAGGAAGGAAGGAAGGAAGGAAGAAAAAGAACACTCCTCTTCCTTAATAAGAAACCTGTGTCTCCCTTTTTCTATGAACTTACTCTTTCCCCCACTGGGGACCCTGCCTGGCCTGGTCGCTTGCCCCGTGCTACCACCACCTGCCAGAGATTGCCCTGTGTGTGAAAAGAATGCCACTTGGTACCAGCAGATGGGGTTAAATACCCAAAAGAGTTCCGGAGATCAGGTGAACAGCAACAATGGTCCTGAACCAAACTTGCTCGGAGAGCTTGTCTCACAGCAGGAGGCCAGTTAAAAATAGCTTCCCCCGGTCTTCAGTCATCTTTTGAGGTCTTTGTACTCCTCCTCCCTGTGATCCAGAGCTTTTCTTCTCCAGCAGGACCCCCCACGGCGGCTTGTCTCCCTGCCTCCCACCCCCACCCCTTGGGTGTCCTGAAGTCTTTCTTTGCGGTCACCTGCAGGCTGGGCAGCCCCACCAACTGGACTGTCTGTGTATTAGCAGGTGAAGGGAGGGGGAGGCGCCGGCTGGGTGTGCACTTGCTTCGAATAAATGGTTTCTAGGACTAACTCTCTAGACATCTTCAAAGAACACTTATTTAACCTCTGCTTTACAGTAAGGACACCCATTCTGAGGCTTAAGTAACTCATTCTATATCAACTCCAGGTCCCTCTGAGGTCCCAAAGACTTTGATGGTGCCTAACGACTTTTGGAAAAACAAACAAACAAACAAAAAAAACAGATGCTATATTTGAAAGAAAAAGAAGACCCTCATACGGATCTGCCCACCATTTGCAAAGCATACAGTCCCCAACCTAAAAGCAATACAGCCCAAAATATCAAGAAAAGGAATTAACGCTTGGTTAAAATATCTTCATTTCCCCCTACTAACAGGCCAAAATGTCTAAGCATGAATTGTGCATGGATTATAGACTATCACACCTCTTCTCCTACTTTGTGCATTCGGGGTTGGGGAGGGGGCATTTCCTCAGGTAATGGATGTGGGAGGCAGAGTAATCAAAAGAGGATGGAATTAAATTCTGTTTATTTTCTCTAAGAAATCGCAGAACTTAAGACTGGATAGATCTGGGCTGGGAAGGTGGCTCAGTGGTAGAGCACTTGCCTTGCATGCCTGAGGCCCTGGGTTTGATTCCTCAGCACCACATAAGCAAAAAGAAAAAAGCCAGAAGTGGCGCTGTGGCTCAAGTGGTAGAGCGCTAGCCTTGAGCTGAAGAGCTGAGGGACAGCGCCCAGGCCCAGAGTTCAGGGCCCATGACTGAACCCAAAAAAAAAGACTGGATAGATCTGAAAGGCCACTGACCTGAAGGCTTACATGGTAGAGCATACCCCGCATCCAAACAACAAAAATCACTTACCTGACAAGTTTTCCAAATTGATATCCTATGAACAGCAGAGACTCTCCTCCCTGATGCCCTCAATGCTTGCTATGTGCCTGTGCTTTCTTCTGTAAACACCAGGATAAAATACCCACAGGACTTGAGGGAAAATGGAAAAGTGACCAGACAACCACGCGTCCCTTCCTCTCATGCCATCCTGGAGAAAAACTTCAGTCCTGTAGTTAACCAAGAGCTGGAAGATGAGTGGAGGACTATTTCTGTGCCCAAGATTGAGAGGACTGTTGATTTTGGTAAACATTAGGAGACAATACTTTAAGATCCTTTCTAAGCTGCGAGCTGATGGCTCATGCCTGTAATTCAAGCTGCTCAGAAGGCTGAAATATGAGGATCACAGGTTCAAAGCCAGCTCGGGCAGGAAAGAAAGAAAAGAAAGAAAGAAAAGAAAGAAAGAGGAAGGATGGAAGGAAGGAAAGAAGGAAGGAAGGAAGGAAAAGAAAAGAGATCCTTTTTAGTTCCAAACATGATTTCTGAGTCACCTACCATCACTGTACTGAGAGAGCTTAAAGATGTAGCTGAGTGTGGAGTTCTCGCTTAGCATTTGCCAGGCTGTGGGTTCAGTCCCCAGAACAAACTGTCTTCCCCAGTAGAGGCTGTATTGTAAGCACAATTCACAGTCTGAAGGAAATCCTCAAAGACAACCAGGCTGTGTTGCCCTTGCCACAGGCTCCACGGACTCCTGGAGACCCTCCCACTTCCACATTCCAGGGGTCCTTAAAGACAGCATTGCATGAGACATCTTGAGCTTCCAATGACAAGGTTAACATCTTGAAACCATGGCCCTTTTTGGCCTCACTCAAAGGAAAAGTTCCTCGTCTTGTAGTCTGCAGAGAAATGGCAGGACCTGAGTCCTCATTTTCTCAGATGACTGTCAAAGAGAAGTGAGTTCTGGGGACGTACCATTCTCTTGAGGCCAGAAGCAAAGCACCCCAGCACACACAGGCCAGAGGAGTCCCATGGGCCCAGGCTGGTATCTCCCTTCTCACCCATTCTTCCAGAACCTTCCTCTTGCTCTGAGCATCTCAGAAGCTTTTTCTTCAACACCTTACTAGCTCCTGTTTCCTTGTGCCCCCCCAATGATTTTCATAACAGTGGCTCCAGGAAGCCATTCATGGACAACCCAGGTTAATTCAACATCCTTTCTCCCAACCAAAGCATAGGCTGGGCCAGAGAGACCAGAAGACTAGAAATTCCATCCCGGTGATGATTTATTGCAGCCCCACAGACTGGGGCTGCCACTGAGCAGAACGGCCAAGAAGAAACCTTGCTGTTCTCCTTGAAGACTCACAGCTCCTCCGGCTTCTCTGTCACTTGCCTAGGACACTGGGCAGGACTAACTTTCCCTCGCCTAGTACATACACATCTGAGGGGGTCGGGATCACGCATGTGCTCACAGAAGAGGGAGGCAATCAGCTCAAGGCAAAAGGAGCATTCTTCTCCACCTCATCTTGCTCCAGGAAGGTCAAATCCACCATTTGGCCCTGCCTTCTGGCTGCACAGCCAAACACACATCATGAATAATAAGTAGCAGATGCACACAGTATGGGGGCCAGGCGCCATTTTGGTTCTGAAAGGCCAAGGGATTGTAGGTTAAAGCTGCAAAGAGGAGAGAGTTGGTGGGTGATGTATAACAAGACCAGGCAGAAGAGACCAGGGAAACTTCACCCTCCTATTCATCAGAAATCTTTGCACATCGTCATAGTTCACGGTCTCCTTCCTGTCCTTTGCTATGTGCCTTTTCCTAGCTGATCTGACTTCTTCCTCATCAATCATTTCTTAGGAAGGCTTTGTGCCAAGTTTTCATAGATTCATGGTAATTACATTCCAACTAAAAATTGTGGGGCACTGGTGGCTCATGCTAGCTACTCAGAAAGCTGCCTTCTGAAGCATACCCTTCAACCAGCCCAGGCTGGAAAGCTTGTGAGACTGTCATCTCCAATTAACTACCAAAAAAGCTGGAAGTGGAGGTACAGTTCAACTGATAGAACGTTATCCTAAAGCAAAAAAGTTCAGGAGCAGCACCTAGGCCCTGAGTTCAAACCCTAGGACCAACACCACCCACACCCACACCCACACCCACACACACACACACACACACACACACACACACACACACCACACACACACACACACACACACACACACACACACACACACACACACACACACACACACACACACACACCAGCTTCTTCTCCCCTCCCCACCAGAGGGCAGCAGAGCCCAGGTCTCTGTGGACATCTCCCTAAGTCAGCACCCGGCAGTGTTCACCCTGACCCCCACAGGCCTCACTTCCTGTGTGCTAGAGGCCAGTCCTGGAAGAGCCTGAACTTTGCACCGCAGCTGGCTTGCCTCTTCTGTTTTTTTGTGTGTTATTTGTTTGGGTTTTGTTTATAAAACTGCCAAGAGCCACACAGGAACAAAAGGAATTAGAAACATCTTTGGCTTTCTCCTTGAGGTTTTCTCCTTCCACCTAGGTGGTCCTTTTTTTTCTCAGTAAAGAAGACTTACATGGTTCTTTTGCTTTGGGCAAGGAAATAAGGGACACCCTCCCCCAGTGTTCCAGGCATAGCCCGCCTTATCTTTAGAAGAACAACAGTCAGAACCAGCATTTACAGTGTCCTTAACCTGTGTTAGGCACCGGATAGACTTTATCTTACTGAATCCTCACAACAAGGCTTATAGGATAGTTACTGCATTCACCTCAGCCTAAAAATAAGGAAATTGGCTAGGTACCAGTGACTCACCTCTATAATCCTAGCTACTCAGGAGGCTGAGATCTGAGGATCCTGATTCAAAATCAGCCTAGGCAGGAAAGTCCATGAGACTCTTCTATCCAGTTAATCCTAAGAAGCCAGAGGTGGAGCTGTGGCTCAAGTGGTACAGTGCCAGTTTTCGGTGGAAAAGCTAAAGGATAGTGTCCAGGCCCTGTGTTCAAGTGCCAATAACTAGAACCAAAACTTTAAAAAAAAAATAAGGGAATTGAGGCTTAGAGACTGACTGGTCCAATATCAGTTAGATACTGAGACCAAATTAGCAGAAACGCAATCTTAGAACATCAACCCATGGCCACATGAAGCATGTGTATGCACATACACACCCAGAGTCACACACACACACACACACACACACACACACACACACACACACACACACACACACACACACACACACACACACACACATACAATTTGTTCCTTTTTCAAAGGAAAAAAATCTCCTTGTGATTGCAAATTGATTAGTTAAAAATCTTTCAGTTCAAACAACAACAATAACAAAAATGTGGTCACACAGGGATGCCGGTCACCCAACTCTGCGTGGGAAGGGGGTGCGGGGGGGAGGGCTGGGGTGCTTTGCTGGCCCTCTCGGGCAAGGCATCACTCCAAACGCCTTCCTCACCAGAGACACTCACACGCAGGGAAGCAGCATTCCAGCGTCCCTCAGATGACGGGAAACTGAGGTGTCCCCTTCCCCAGCCCAAGTCTAGCCTCATGGCTGACCTCAGCGCACAGGCCTTCAACTGTGAGGTCCCATTTGATTACAAGATGAATGAATGGATGGATGGATGGATGGATGGATGGATGGATGGATGGATGGATGAAATTTACATTTTGTCATTTTCTTTTTTTTTTTTTTTGGTCGGTTGTGGGTCTTGAACTCTGGGTCTGGGCGTTGTCCCTCAGCTCTTCAGCTCAAGGCGAGCGCTCTACCACTTGAGCCACAGAGCCACTTCTGGTCTTCTGGTGGTTTATTGGAAATAAGAGTTTCACGGACTCTCCTGCCCCGGCTGGCTTTGAACCATGATCCTCAGATCTCAGCCTCCTGAGTAGCTAGGATCACAGATGTGAGCCACTGGCGCCGGCACATTTTGTCATTATATGAAGGTCAGAAATAGATGTTTATTTTCTTTGAAATCTTTGCCCTTTTTAAATGATCACAAATAATTTACCTTTAAAAAAAGGGGGGGGGGACTGGGAAGGTGGCTCACTGGTAGAGCACTTGCCTTGTATGCATGAGGCCCTGGGTTCAATTCCTCAGCACCACATAAGCAGAAAAAGCCGGAAGTGGTGCTGTGGCTCAAGTGGTAGAGTGCTAGCCTTGAGCTGAAGAGCTGAGGGACAGCGCCCAGGCCCAGAGTTCAGGCCCCACGACCAATAATATATATATATATATATATATATATACATATATATAATAAATATATTATTAATTTAAAAACATAGCTTGGCTCTTCAGTGATTGACCAAATATTCCCTGGTCATTGCTATGACCAGGCCAGGCTGGGTAGGCAAGGGTCAGTGCCCTGGACTACTGCCTCCTATGCCCTGTGCTTCTGGTTGAGCCTGTTCACTGCTGTGTCCATCCAGGTTCAAATATGCCCACCTCCCTAGGCCTATTTGTTGGCTTAACACCAAAGCAATAATTATAATAGTTCACATTTGTTAAATACTATTAACCTAGAAAGTGAACACTTACTACTTCCAAGGCAGAGAAAGACTCAGTAATTTGTACCAATGCCAAATAGCTTCTGTGCTGGATCTAGAACTCAAAACACAGGGATGTCTGGTGTCAGAGCTCATGCTTTTTAATTTTGGCATCCATTAGATTCTTTTGAAAGTAAAATCAGGAGGCCTGGCTGGAAGTGGACTGAACAAAAAAAGATCTTAAGAAGTCACATTATGTCAGGCATCAGTGATTCACGCCTGTAATCCTAGCTATTCAAGAGGCTGATATCTGAGGATTGCTGTTCAAAGCCAGCCTGAGCAGGAAAGTCTATGAGACTCTTTTCTCTCATAAACCACCAGAAAACTGGACGTGGCCCTGTGGCCCAAGTGGTAGAGCACTAGCCTTGAGCTGGAGAGGTGAAGGTCAGGGCCCAGGCCCAGAGTTCAAGCCCCACAACCAACAACAACAACAAAAAAGTCACATTATAAGAAGACCCTTCAATATGTCTGACATCTCTATTTGTCAACCTTTTTTTTTTAATTCTTCAAGGTCACAGAAAGGTTGCTGCAGCTCCAAGTATCAGATTTTTGTTTTGTTTTGTTTTGTTTTTTTCAAACTTGTTTCTCAACTATTCCAAACAATAAAAAGTTGGGAGTCATTCAGTAGTTCACGTCAGGTATCTCTCTTAGCAGGCAGGAAAATCTACCACATGTCTTTGTCAACTTGGATTTCGTTTTTCAGAATTGTGTCACCTTCCTAAAGCCTCTACCAGTCTCTGACACAGGGCAACAAGATGATTCAATCTTTGAAGCTGGACGTGGCAAACCTCTGGGAGCAGAGAAGACTCTGGACATGGGGTTTTCCGCCAATAGTGTCTGCTCCAACTCCTGACGCCGTGTGGCTTGTCTCCCAGAACCCAATAAAATGTTATAATCAAAAGTTATAATCAATAACAATAGCAGCATCAAAAGGTATTCCCAAATTTATACCAGGTAGAAATGAGTACTAATTCTCATATGGAAATGTACATGATCAGGGCTGGCGGTGTTCTTCAAGGAGCAAAGACACCTGCCCAGCAAGCACAAAGCCCTGAGTTCAAATCCCAGTACTGCCAAAAGAAAGGTCCACGGTCTAGAACATCCCATTTCCTGAGAATTCCAGGGAACATGTCTTGCTCACACTCCGTGGTAAAAACTTGCTTGTCTCATCTTGTGATGTGGCACACAAGGCTCCATAAATCTTCTCTGAAGAGCAAAGGGGTTAAGCTGCCTTGTGTTGGCGATGTTTTCTGTCAGGGAGGATTTAACAGCCCTGTCTGCAGATGTCACGAGAGATATTTATAAAACATGAAGCGGGGATGCCATGCACTTGTTCCTTCTGCAAAGTCCACAAACTGTCTGGATCCTCTTCGAGGGCTTTAAGACATCTTGGCAGGGTGGGTCAGAGCCCAGCCCAGCTGACCAGCAGATCCTCTGCTCTTCCTTCTGAGAGTATGAATTGCACTGAGAACCTTTAAAAACAAACTCAACTCTCTCCTCTCTCCCTCTCCCTCTCTCTCCCTCTCTCTCTCTCTCCCTCTCTCTTCCCCCCCTCTCTCTCTCGTTCTCTGTTCAGTCATGGAGTTTGAACTTGCAGCCTGGGCATTGCCCCTGAGCTGTTTTGTTGAAGGCTAGCACTCTACACTCTCAGCCAGAGCACCACTTCCAGTTTTCTGGTATTTAATTGGAGATAAGAGTCTCCTGGTTTTTCCTGCTGGGGCTGGCTTTGAACCACAATCCTTAGTCCTCAGCCCTGTGAGTAGCTAGAATTACAAGTGTCAGCCACCAGTACCCACTGTATTTTTTTCCACCATTTTTTAAAAATCTTCTGTAACATGCTTTCCAAAATGACTTTTCTAAAGTGCTTAACGAGCCCAGAGCCCGTTCTTGCTTTACCTGCTTATTGTTTGAGTCCTGGGAAACAGAGACTCATCTGCCTTTCCCACTGCCCAAACCCTGCAACAGAATAATGTGGACAGAGCAACCCACCGCAAATGTTTGATAAAGAAATGAACAAATTCTCACACAGCTTTTTGGATCAGAATATAAATGCATATTAAGCCCAACATCTGTGGCTCATACCTGTAAGCCTCAGTACTCAGGAGGCTGAGAGCTGAGGATCGTAGTTGAAAAGCCAGCCAAGGAAGGACAGTTAGTAGGACTCTTATCCCCAATTAATCACCAGAAGTGGTGCTGTGGCTCAAAGTGTAAGGCACTAGCCTCAAGCAAAATTGCTCAGGACCCAGGCCCTGAGTTCAAGTCCCATGAATGAATGAATGAATAAATAAATAAATAAATGCATATTGTCTTTTTGTCTTGGGTATTAAGGGTTTCTGCCTCACTCTAATTAATTAAAAACTAAGGGTTTTTCCATCACCTTTTCTGCACAGTCCTTTTTAATTTAATTTCCTGTGGAATCAAGTTGATAAGATTTTACCCAGTCCAGATTCTGGGAAGTACTTACTGTGAGATGCTTTGAATCTCCTACACAAACAATGCCTGCTTGTTTTCCTAAATCTTACCAAGCTGAGACTACATTTCATATCTGAGAATCATCTTTCTCTCTCCGTCTCTGTTGCTTTGGGAACATTCAGGCAATGTATCTTTAGTTCTCCTGCCCTCCAGTTTACCTTCATTCCAACCGAGAACACAATCTTGCTGTTTTCTTTTCTCAATGACTTTCCAGGGTTCCAAAATGTCTCACAATGAAAAAGTCCAGTAAGAGACAAAGACAGAATAGGAGTTATAGTGAATGTGAATGAGAAAATTACCATTTTTATTGTCCTCTCTGTCCTGAAGTAGGAAGGTACAACCCTGGGAACTGACCTGTCTGCCTGCTCTCTTCGCAAAAGCAACACAGTAAGACCTGATCCTAGTCTTTCTACTCTGTCTATTGCTTGCACAATGTCTAACAAAACACTTCCCAGAAACCCCCGGCAGGTATAAGTCTATCAGACTCAATCACATGAAATGTAGTAAAATCAATCTATCAAAATGCCATCAGTGACTAGCCCCCTTGTCACATCTGGCTTGTGGAAAAGTCTGGCTATTCCATGTTTTATAGAAATACCACATACACAGCTCCTTTCTCTCCTTTTTATATGTTATTGTTAACATATATTTACTTACTTGCTTTTGCCGGTCCTGGGACTTGAATTCGGAACCTGGGCACTGTCACTGAGCTTCTTTTGCTCAAGGCTAGCATTTACCACTCGAGCCACAGTGCCACTTCCGGCCTTTTCTGTTTATGTGGTACCGAGGAACTAAACCCAAGGTTTATGCATGCTAGGCAAGCACTCTACCACTAAGCCACATTCCCAGCCTATATTTATTTTTTCTTTAAAATTATTTTTAGCTGATATCTTTTTCTGTAACAAATTGCCTTTGTTTGTTTTTTTTTTTTTACTTTGTTTCATATATTAGTGAGGTGCTAATTAGTATGTTAAGAAGTACAATGACTATTTCCTTAACATTTACAATGTTCTGTTCCAGACCCTATTGTTTGTGTTGTTGTTTATACTGCTACTAAGGCTTGAACTTGGGACCTAGGTGCAGTCCCTTATCTCTTTTGCTCAAAGCTGGTACTCTACCACTTGCGCCTCAACTCCACTTCCAGCTTCTTTGGTGGTTAACTGGAGATAAGAGTCTCATGAACTTTCTTCCCTGGGCTTGACTCTGAACTCTAATCCTCAGATCTCAGTTTCTGGAGTAGCTGAGATTACAGGTATGAGCTACTGGCATGTACCTCTCCAGACTCTATGTGTTCTCCCAACTACCTGCTAAATTTACCTTTAGCTAAATTAGGTTAATTATTCCAATACAAACAACAGGGTGAGTACTACTATTTCCACTTTACACAAGAAAGTGCACATTGAAGCTAAGCACCTTAGTTCAAATGGTACAACCAGGGAGGACAGAACTGCCATGGAATGTCTGGCCCATCAACTTCAAAGCCCCCCCACCCCCCCCACACACACGGCTTGAGAATGTGTGCTTCTTCCTCTTCCTCCTCCTCCTCAGCAAAGTCTGCTCTGTGTGTGTGTGTGTGTGTGTGTGTGTGTGTGTGTGTGTGTGTGTGTGTGTGTGTGTGTGTGTGTGTGTAAAACGAGGAAACCCTTAGATACTGAAAGAGACAACTGCATCGTTGTATATTAATACAACAATCTTTTGGGGGTTACCAACTCTAACTCATCTTAGTTTCTAAAAGAAAACCATTGAGTCCCAGTTTTATATCAAAACATTAATTGCTGGTCCATTCTGTCACCAAATATGAATTCTTTCCAGGAGAAAAAACTCTCAAATACCTTAGTTGAGGGTCTTTAAGCATTCTCGATTACAAAGCAGAAATTAAAGTCCAGAATAGCATCGGGTATGTATTAGGATAGTTTTAAAATGATTAAATGAACCACAGGGAAAAAAACACAAAACATTGAGTTGCCAGGAGAATTCATAAACTTTTATTTTTACATAATTTCAAACTTACATAAAAGTATAAAAATCTTATAAAATTCTACATACCAGTACCCAAACTAGCTAGCTGCCATATTATCTTTATTATCAGAATATATTTATAAATGTGATGATTTATAATAAAACCATTTTATAGCAACTTATATTTAATCAACATGGGTAAAAATCATTTAAACTCAAGCAAAAGGGAATTTCACTTTTGTCCCAAGGCCAATGAGCCTAGATTGGAAAGCCCATTTGATATTATCACACCTGAAGCCCAAACAAAGCCCAAGGTCAGGACACCTAAAAAATTCCAAACTGACCATGGTGAGGTCCATTTCAATATCAGCTTCCTTTTCAAAGGAAAATACTCTAACACTCTTTACCAAAAAAAAGTATCTATAATGTATTCTAATAAATATAGTATTTTAAAAAATTAAAGCAGTAATTTTTAAAGTAAGTTTCAAATAAGACTTACAATAAAAGAAAATTCCTATATTCAAATGAAAGCTAGGCACCAGTGGTTCACATCTATAATCTTAGCTACTCAGGAAGATGAGATCTGAGGACCATGGTTCAAAGCCAGCCTAAGCAGGAAAGTCCATGAGACTTTTATCTCCAACACCAAACAGCTAGAAGTGGAGGTGTGGTTCAAATGGTAGAGTATCAGCCTTGAGAAAAAAAAAAAAAAGCTCAACAACAGTGTCCAGGCCATGAGTTCAAACTCCAGTACATACACACACACACAGAGTCAAGGGATTGGTTTTGATTCTTCAGTATTTCTCAACACTATCAAAGATCAACATTCCCTCAGAACCTCAGGGTCCACACACCTGCCCCGTTACATTACTGTGGTCCCTGAAAGCAGTGTCATTATAACCAATTGTGTCATGTTAAAACAGCCCTCCCCAAACAAACTCATGACATAGTGATCAGTCAGACAGGCGGTAGAAAGCAGCTAGGTCTCCCGGCCTCTTCAGGCTCTATTCCCTATTTCCCACTGGAAACCCAACCTGGTCTCCTTCAGGAAATATCTGCCAGGGAGGTCACATGAAAAGACTGCTTCAGTTCACTCCTGCTGGTGCGTCCCCAGGGGTAAAACCGCACAGCCCGGGTCCTCTCAGTCATGAGGAAGCCATTGTCACTAAACCTCCCAGCGATGCCTCCAACATCCAACCACACGAAGGGAGCCACAGCTGAGGTTTCCAGATCAAAAACAAATGTGTCACCTTGCTGGGAGATATTGGCCTGGAAAACAACATCAACAACAAAAAGATAAATCAAGGCTAAGGGAAGAGCTATAGAGTGTGTGCAGAATGCCTAGCAGGCATCAGTGGGAGCCTAGGGCATTGGTGTGCACCTGCTCAAGTCCTGTGCTCCATGCAGTTTCAGATACATAACAATTTGTGTGTGTGTGTGTGTGTGTGTGTGTGTGTGTGTGTGTGCATGTGTGCACACACACCAGTATTGATTCATGAACTCAGGACTGAATGTACTCCCTTAGGTTTTTCCACTCAAAGCTAATGTTCTATCACTTAAGCCACAGTTTCACTTCTGGCTTTTTGCTGGTTAACTGGAGATAAGAGTCTCATAGATTTTTCTGCCCAAGGTGGCTTCAAACCTGGATCCTCAGATCCCAGCCTCCTGAGTAGCTAGGATTACAGGTGTGAGTCACCAGCACCCAGCTGCCAGCATTTTTAACCTGTGTGAATTCTGTATGTACAATCTGAGCAAAAAGAGAGATTGACATTTAGACAAGTTGCACCCATTCTTCTTAGCTTGCAGATTAGTATTTGCCCAGGGGGAGGATAAGCTATTCCCCAGCAGGCACAAACTTGTGAGCCTCTCAGGAAGTCCAGACTCCAGTGTCACCTGGTTGTTGAAGCTGTGCATCTGTCATGCAACATGGCCCATCAACACACATACACACCACGCTGCAAGGTTATTTTGTCCATGTAATATGCCACATAAAGAATTTCCAAGGATTGTTTATAGTATATATAACTCAAGTGTATACCCTTGTGTGGGTTATAAACCGAAAATCACTGATAGAAGCAGAAAGGACAACAGATCATGTAACCTTAGATGATCAGAGACTCACGCTTGAAGGTAGATGCAAAATTCCCAAATGACATCCCCCACCCCCCAATCCACTGTTGGCCAAAGGCAGGTGAGTCACATGACTCACTCCAGCCAGTCCCAGTGGCCACTCAAGAAGCTGCTGCTTCCAGGCCAAGGCCAGAAGAGACACTGAAACCTTGTTCACTGTTGCTGTAATCCTCAGATAGGGACCCTCCTATCTGCGTGTGACTGCACTCATCTGCTGATTTCAGGGAGGATTGGATGACCAGTACCCAGCCTATATATTCTCCCAAATGAATGTGAATTGACACTATTTCTATTCCTGTCTCTCTTTAAGAAGGACAGTCTCATTGAAATACAAAGGTGGCAGGACAAATAAAGAAAGCCTTTGAGCTGACTCCCAATTTTTGCCAGGTAAGAAAATTTTTTAAAAAATGCTTTTGTCCAGAATGTAACTGTAGTTTTTAAAATCTGTTATTATTTATTTTGCTGAGAGAAAAAAAAATCTTTGTCATTCCTTTCTATCTGCTCTAGTTCCGTTGTTACAGGTAACTTAGATTTCTTTTCACACAAGAACAGCATGTTCTCAATGAATCTCTTTTGAATAAAATGCACGGATTAAGGGTCAATTTTTAAATCTCCAAGACAGTAAAATCATAAGGCAAATATAAAGTTTGCCAACGACAGAAACTTTGTAGAAAAATGTTGCCGGTTACTATGTGAAGGGTGAAAAGGAAGGAGAGGTTTCCAATGAACAAGACAGATTCCAAATCTTCCAGCTGCGTAGGTTTTGATACTAACACATCCTGATCATGCTAGGATTTTCTTTCCTCACCAATTGTAAGGACCTGCTGATGAAGTTACTTTGAAGTAATCAATCAAAAAGTCAAAATTGGAGTTTTTCAACTGGGCTTCCATGCTACCTCGCTATCCCTAGCTGCTGCTTCACCTCCTCGATTTGTAGATCCAGACAACAACATTTCAGGTTGATGGAAAAGCCAGAGATTTTGTTAATAAGCACCTACAACTGAACCCAGAACCTAACAGAGACATAATGGATGGGGATGACTATTGCGGCCTCTCCCTCCACTGCACCAGCCCCACTAGGCAAGAGGGATGGGACAGGAATCAGTAACTGACAAATCTTACATTAAAAATAGAAACCAGCTGCTGGGTGATGGTGGCTCACACCTGTATTCCTAGCTATTCAGGAGGCTGAGCTCTGAGGATCAAGGTTCAAAGCCAGCCTAGGTAGAAAAGTCCCTGAAGCTCTTATCTCCAACTAACCATCAGAAAACCAGAAATGGCACTGTGGCTCAAAGTGGTAGAGTGCTAGCCTTGAGCGGAAAGCTCAGGGACAGTGTCCAGGCCCCACAACTGACAAAGTAAATAATAAAATGAATAAAAATCAAGGCCAGACATGGTGGCACCCATCTGTAATCTCAGTTTATCAGGAGTCAGAGGTAAGGGGGATCATGCTTTGAGATCCCTGTTAGGTGAAAATAACCTTATCTGAACAACAAACTAAAAGCAAAAGGACTAAGGGCATAGCTCAAGTGGTAGAGCACCTGCCGAGTTCAACTCTCCACTAAACTCAGTATCAGGAGGGAAATTCACAATTGGCAGGATGCAGCATGCTAGCCCAAGAACAGGATCGCTCCCACATGGCCACCAGGATCTGAGACAAAGGATGCTTACAGTGATTTGAGCCTTGCGGAGCCCGGTGGCAGACTTCAGAGAAGACAGGAAGTGATAATTTGTTGGGCTCAAGAGTTTCCGGTCAGTTGAAAGGTAGAAGGAAATCACACAGCTCTGCCTGGTACAGTTCCCGCACGCCAGCAGTTTAGATACTCGCCCCTTATAAAGGAGCACAGACTGTCCTGCTTTAATCACATGACGTCTCATCGAGAGAGAACACAAAGGCTTCAAGGACTGCCATGAATGGACTCTCACCTGAGGAGAACGAAAACAATACAAATGAACTATGAAAAATAAAAAATCTCGGCTACCATATCTCTTTTAGAGGGTAACAGTAGTGACAATCATTGAAAGTCAGAATAGCAGAACTGGTTAAGAGATGGTGAAGCTAGCGTTTTAATCCTGTTCACTAGGCCACTAAGTTATACACGCCTGTGAATCTTCATTTCTTCCTAGGTGAAAATTAGACTAATCACCACATGCTTTCGGCTCATCCTGTAATCCTAGCTACTCAAGAGGTTGAAATCTTTAAGATCTGTGAGATTATTATCTCCAATTAATCAGGAAAAAAAAAAAGCTGGAAGTGGAGATGTTCAACTGGCCAGCCTTGAGCAAAAGTCAAACTAGAACTTGAGGCTCTGAGTTCAAACCCCAGTATTGGCACACATGCGCACATGTGCATACACACACAGACACACACACACATGCACACATTTAATAACAGAATGACCCTCACCAGCTGTTTTGAGAATTAAATTTATAGCCTGAGGCCCTGTGTTCGATTCCTTAGCACCACATAAGCAAAAAGAAAAAAGCTGTAAGTGGCGCTGTGGCTCAAGTGGCAGAGCTCTAGCCTTGAGCTGAAGAGCTGAGGGACAGCGCCCAGGCCCAGAGTTCAGGCCCCACAACCAGACCCAAAACAAAAAACAAAAAAACAAAGAATTAAATTTATAATCTACAGGAAGCACATTGTGATTATTCTATAGGCATGATCTTCAGTATTGATTTCCAAATACACTATAGCATAAGAATTCTACCTTTTCTTTGTAGCTGAACTTGTTTCATTTTTCTACATTCCTATTTGGAATAGTTTTACTGATTACAACTTTAGCATATCATTTTAAACCATTTCTTTGTGTAAATTTAGACTATCCTCGGCTTCTCATACTTATACTCATATTTCTATGACACACAATAGTATGTATAATTCGTTTTTATATCTATCTTCCCTTCACTATTCATGGATGCCTAAAAGGAGACAGGCAGATATCATTGTTTACAGCTGAGGAAACTAAGTCACTAAGATACGTTCAGAGTTTTGCTCAAGTTTCCATAATGAACAGCAGAATTGAACCTGAATACGGTACATATTCTAGCTCCAAGGATAGCCCAATGTCAGGATAGGCCCCAAAACACATTGATGTAAATGAATTTCTTTTTCATGTGTGCCAAAGCCATATAACTGAGCAACTAAGGAAATAGTCTGAGTTCTCCTTTATTTTAGAGAGAGAGAAAAGAAAAAAGGAATCCAAGTAACTTACAGTGAGGGTGACGTTACAGTCTGTGTGAAGATCCGACACGCCATACACATGAAACACATTTTTATCCTCAAAGCCCACTGGCAACAGCGGGGCAAAGAAGCGCTTAGCAAAGTAGTGAAGCATTTTCCACTTTCCTCCGTACTCTGAAATGATTGACAGAGTTAGGAGACTGCTGGGGGTGCAGTCGGAGAGGCCTGTACATGGCTCAACTGGGTGTAACCCCTTAGGATTTTCTACAGTGAATGGGAGAAAATTGGGAGGGTGGGAAACCTTTCTCGTTTGTAATTTTGCTTCTAAGAGCTCAGGGCGGGCATACATGTGGGGCTTGGTTCGTTTGTTGTTTATTTCTGTTGGAGGAACTCCGTATCTTGGGCAGTGAACACTTATTGCAAATATTTATTTATAAGAATTTTGTGCAGGGGCTGAGAAGGTGGTTCAGTGGTAGAGCGCTTGCCTTGCATGCATGAGGCCCTGGGTTCGATTCCTCAGCACCACATAAACAGAAAAAAAAAAAGCGGGAAGTGGCGCTGTGGCTCACATGGTAGAGCGCTAGCCTTGAGCTGAAGAGCTGAAGGACAGCACCCAGGCCCAGAGTTCAGGCCCTATGACCGACAAAAAGAATTTTGTGCAATGGACTGGGCACCAGTGGTTCATGACTGTAGTCCTAACTACTCAGAAGGCTGAGATCTGAGAATCTTGGTTTGAAGCCAACTTAGGCAGAAAAGTTTATGAGGCTCTTCTCTCCAATTAAATAGCAAAAAGCCAAGCAATAGTGCTGGGTCCTGAGTTCAAGCCCCAGTATGAGCCCCAAAAGAAGGAGGAAGAGGAGGAAGAGGAAAGATTATTGTTGTTGTTATTATTATGATTATTATTATATGGAATCTAAAACCTCCTTTTTCCACAGGCACAAAATCTGAGCAAAAACACTAGTATGCAAATATGCTGTTAAAGTCATACTGGAGGAAAACATCCAACAAAATGGTAACTCATCAGAGCTCCTCAAATACAATTAAAAGTAGTCAATAATCGGTGGGATTCTGTGGCTTGTTGGCACAATGGATCTAGTATGCCCAACTCTAAACTTGGGACTTCGTGGGGGGGGGGGAAGAGGTTATGCTTGAACTCAGGGCCTGGACTCTGTCCCTGAGCTCTTTTGTTCAAGGCTAGTGCTCTACAACTTTGAATCACAGCTCCATTTTCCATTTGGGGGTGGTTCATTTGGAGCTAAGAGTCTCATGGACTTTCCTGCCTGGGCTGGCTTTGAATCATGATCCTCAGATCTCAGCTTCCTAGATAGCTAGGATTACAGGCTTACACCACCAATGCCTGGCAAACTCAATCTGATTTTTAGCATATTCCTTTCTTAGCAATAAAGACCCTAACCTATAAAGCATCATCAAACTTGAGCAGGAAAGGAGAGAGACAGACAGAGACAGCTAGAGACAGAGAATAAAAAAGATGATAATCTAAAATTTCTAAAATTAGGGAGTGAACTTTCTTGTTCTAGTTCACTTTCTAATACATGAGCTTTCTAAAAACATTGTCAGGACCATGTGGAAGGGAAACATTTTTTCAGCTAACTAGATGGGTACCAAACGCTCCAGCTCAGTAATTTTTTTCTGACATATGCTGATCATTTCCTCTCGCCCGTGGTGATTATAAAGAGATCTTGTGACTAAGCTACTTTGAAGCAATAAATTAAAGAAAGTAGAGTGATTAATAAATTAGAAAGGAAGATCCAATGCCTCCTAGCCACCGGACCTGGAGCTTGCTTCTTATCTTCTTGGAACTGCTCTGTTTTGTCTTGTTACTTGTAAAACACCACACTTCGGGTGGCTATGAAAGTCAAAGATTACTTGGTAGAAGATCTAGAACAGAACCTGGAACTTAAGGGAGGTGGTGTTTTATAACAAAGAGAGAGGGAGACATGCTAGAATACATAGTGCAGGCTATCAAGATGGAGGAATGAGAAAAAACAACTTCTTCCCAGTGTTGTAGGATTCCAGCTCTTAGTACTGTGTTGTTGGGGTTTTTTTTTTAACCTTTGTTTTGCAGTGCTAGGGACTGAACTCAGGGCCTTGAGTTTTTAGCTTTACCCCACAGTAGAGAACCACACCCCAATAACCATCTACTTTTCTTTTTCTTTTTTTGCCTGCTGTAGAACTTGAACTCGGAGCCTGGGCACTGTCCCTGAGCTCTTTTTACTTGAGGCTAGTGCTCTAACACTATGAGCACAGCTTTCAGTTTTCTAGTGGTTAATTGGAGATAAGAGTCTCACAGACTTTCCTACTGTGGATAACTTTGATCTTCGATCTTCAAATCTCAGCCTCCTGATTAGCTAGAATTACAGGCATGAGCCACCAGCACCCAGCCAACCCTCTACTTTTCTAAGCCTATGAACCAAGCAAAATGCCCAGGTAGATGTCTACATTTGCAAATTTACATCTGTAAGTTAGACTCTGTATGTCTGTGTGTGCCAGTACTGGGGTTTGAACTCAGGGCCTTGGCACTGTCCTTTGGCATTTCCACACAAGATTGTCACTGTACTGCTTGAGTCATGGCTCTAACTTCTGGCTTTTTGGTGGTTAATCAGAGGTAAGGATCTCATGGACTTTCTTGCTCAGGTTGGCTTCAAACTGTGATCCTCAGATCTCAGCCTCCTGAGCAGGATTACAGATGTGAGTCACAGGTGCCTGGCCTTCATTTTTTTAAATGTACCCAAATAAATGAAATCACTGAAACTTCAAGTTCTACACTAGCTATCTCATGGGGCGTTAGTTGAATTGGTTTATGGTACATGTTCCTGTTTGGATTTCTGGCTGTGCTACCTCTCCCCCAGAGGTGAACAGGGCATTTATTATGCCAACGTAATGGACACTGTGTCTCTTCCCTGGAACAACCTTCAACTTGACTGAATTCTCTTACAGAGAAGAAAGGATGCTTAAACTCATCTTCTGCCGGTCCTGGATGTCCCCTTCAATCTACTCAAGAAACTCAAGTCACATAACTGAGATCTGAGTCCTCAAATCTATGCTTTGCTATTTTGCTGTATGACTTATGTGCACAGAACTGACAGGCCACATGCCAGGCTCATGGAGAGACTAAAGTATGACTGGGGTGACCAGATCTCAGACCTGGAGGAGGGAGTGGCTTTTGGCCCCAGTTCTGCTGGAGTTCATCTGTTTCCTCAGGTTGTGTGTGTGTGTGTGTGTGTGTGTGTGTGTGTGTGTGTGTGTGTGTGTGTGTGTGTGTGTGTGTGTGTGTGTGTGTGTGTGTCCCTGTCTTCACAGATAATACTTTTTCTCTATACATAAAGAATGCTGAAAACGCTTACCAAGAGAGGCCCAGGAAGGAGCTTGCCAGATGTCATTCAGCTGCCAATAAAGTGCCCCCATGGTATGACCTTTGCCATCCACTATCTCACTGCGGCTGCGCAGGTAGAATTCAGTTTCTGTTTTGACACACTGGGCCTGCATCACCTGATTTGGGGGAAAACAGTCATGAGAATGTGCATGCAAACACACACACACACACAAAATTAGCAATGCTCCATTGTTTGTTTGCTTTATTTGTTACCAGGTACTTATTAAAAATTATTATCAGAAATTCTATGTTACAGCTAGCACAATATTGGAATTGTGCCACTATGAAGATATTTTAATAGATAATGTGACTATTTTAATGATAATCAGTGTTCCTCTTTTACTTATAAAGTTGGATTCTTTTTTGTTATTTGTAATAAAAAATGATCGCTGCTTTGACTATTGTAAGACATGTTTTCTAATATAACTATGTATTTTAATATGACTTCCAAAAGCAAAGAACAGACCAGGAACTGGTGGCTCACACCTGTAATCCTAGCTCCTCAGGAGGCTGCCATCTGAGGATTGCAGTTCAATGCCAGCCTGGGCAGGAAAGTCCATGAGACTCTAATTTCCAATTAACTAGCAGAAAGCTGGAAGTGGAGCTGTGGCTCAAGTAGTACAGTGCTAGCTTTGCGCAAAGAGGCTCAGAAACAGTGCCCAGGCCCTAAGTTTAAGCCCCAGGACCAGCGCACACATTCCTAGTTTGGGCATTCATGAATAAAACTGCTATCTTTGAACACTATTTTATATGCCTGCCAGTGGACATAGGCACTTGTGTTCCTTAGGTGCATAGCTAGAAAATGTTCTAAGTGCTTATTTAAAAGGAAAACAAATATTTAGTTTTGGTAGAACCTGCCAGAATTATTTCTACCAGGGTTAAACCAATTTCTACTCTTACTAACAAACTGCAAAGCTCCAGTAGCTTTTCCTTCTTACCAACAGTTGCTGATGTCAATCTTCTTAATTTTAGCCATTTTGCTGGATGTGTAGGGTTCCATCCCAAGCTTTTAGGCTGCATTCCTTTGGTTGACAGTCAGATTAAGCACCTGTTCATGGACCATTTGGATATCTTTTATGTGTGTGAATTGCCTATTCAAGAGTTCCATACATTTTAATAGGTTTTTCTGCCTTTCTGTTGTTTTGTAGAAGCTCTTTACTATGGATGACCTGTATAACATCAATATTAAGTGTTAACTCATTGATGGAGCCCAGACACCACAAGGGTCTGGGTTTGAGTCCAGCACACACATGAATTGGATATGTATATGTATATATCTGTTATGTGTTTAAAGATATCATCTACTTTGTTTTTCTCCTCAAATCTCTTCCCACTGGGAGAACCTCATAGATCAAACAATTGCAAGTGTGTGTGTGTGTGTGTGTGTGTGTGTGTGTGTGTGTGTGTGTGTGTGTGTGTGTGTGTGTGTGTGTGTGTGTGTGTGTGTGTGTGTGTGTGTGTGTGTGTGTGTGTGTGTGTGTTGTCATTGTGGGGCTTGAACTCAGGACCTGGCTGCTGTCTCTGAGCTTTTTTGCTCAAGGCTTGAGCTCTACCACTTGGAGCCAAAGCTCCACTTCTGATTTTCTGGTGGTTAACTGGAGATAAGAGTCTCATGGACAATTTGTTTTTGTTTTTTGTTTTTGGTCAGTCATGAGACTTGAACTCTGGGCCTGGACGCTGTCCCTCAGCTCTTCAGCTCAAGGCTAGCACTCTACCAGTTGAGCCATAGCACCACTTCCAGCTTTTGCTGCTTATGTGGTGCTGAGGAATCGAACCCAGGGCCTCATGCATGCAAGGCAAGTACTCTACCACTGAGACACCTTCCCAGCCTGACTATTTGTTTTTGAACTGCATAAGTTGTTCTTTCCAAAGAAACAAATGCTGAGAAAAACAGAAATAAGAACAAAAAGAAGCAAATACTAAGAATCAATCGTTTTAAGTCTTAAGTATTATCAGGACTTATTTTGAATAAGATAAATTCCTTAACTGGTAGAATGGTTTACATCCCATGATGCCTATAGAGAGCTATGGGACCTCACCATGAACTTGACTTACCTGAGTTAGGTAGATGAGATCTTTAAACATGCGTAATGGATCTGTGCTTCTGGGGAGTTTGAAATGATATTCAACCTGTCTAAGCATTTCATTGTTACCATTTTCATGATGTTGTCGATGAAAGGAAAATCTACTATTATAAGACCAGTCGGTGTTAGATGAGACCTTTTGAATAAGGAATAAGAGTTACAGATTTTAGCAGGGAAGCTACTTTTCTTTGTAAGTTCCTGTCAATCATAGAGAATACTGAACACATTAAAAAGAAGAGTCTAACTTGTTTTTTTTTTAATGTGGCTCGAATTTCATGAATGTTTTCCCATCATACTTGTTAGGGTGACATACTAGTCTTGTGCAAAGTAAAATCAGAAAAACAGGATTTGACATTTAGAAGTTAGAAATTTATATTTTGGTATTTCTCTCAAAAGCCTTGCCTTATCAAAACATAGTTTTTAGGACATTCACTATGTATATTTTAAAATACTATCTTATCCATTTGAGTAAATATCATTTTATGCTTATTAGTTTGTCAAAATCAAATAATACAGTGTTATTAGTGCTCTGTTAGAACTGGCTTGGCTCTTAAATAGAATTATAGCACCACAAATACAACAGTGAGTGTTTTATGTGTTCATACTAGTTACTTATTTCTCAGTGAATGCTAAACAAAATTGGTTAGACAAAAGTTTAACTTTCAATAGAGCTGGGGAGACAAGTCAAATAATAACACTTCCCTAAAAATCATTTTTTTTTTTTGTCAGTGCCAGGTCTTAAACTCAGAGCCTTGCACTTGCTGAGCTGGTACTTGACATCTTGAGCCACACACTTTCACCCAGATTATTTTGAAAAATGGAATTTTTTTTCCCAGTCCTGGGGCTGGGACTCAGGGCCTGAGCACTGTCTCTGAACTTCCTTTTGCTCAAGGCTAGTGCTCTACCACTTGAGTCACAGCACACTGCCTTTTTCTGTTATGTGGTGCCGAGACATCAAACCCAGGGCTTTGTGCGTGCTAGGCAAGCGCTGTCCCGCTAAGCCCCTAGCCCCTAGTCCCTAGTCCCTGAAAATGATATTGTTTTTGTCCAGAATTTTTTTTTTGACCAGGTTACCTTTAAACCACAATCCCCTAGATCTAACATTCTTAAGGTTTGAGCCATTGGTGCCTGGCTGAAAATTATTTTTTTAAAGCTATGCAACAATAAATGGCAGTATAACATCCAAAAGTGAACATAAACACTTACCTAGACCACACAGGAAAGAAAAAAAAGCCTTCAAAATGAATCACAACCCTAAATGCAATAGCTAAAACTATATCATTGGTAAAAGACAACATGAGGGTAAATTATCATTTGGATTAGGCAATACATTCTTGGCAATAACACCAAAAGTTCCAGAGACTGTTAAGTAGATATTCATGAAAATTTTCAAAAGTTTGTGCTTTTACTTTGTAAATAACCCATAGATGGAGAGAAAACATTTACAAACCATATATATGATTTTTTTTAAATCTAAAGTATATTTTTGAAAATTGTAACTCAGACAGGTATTGGTGACTCATATCTGTAAGATTAGATACTCAGGATGCTGAGATCTGAGAATTGTGGCTCGAAGCCAGCCTAGGAAAGAAAGTCCATGAGATTCTTATCTCCAATAAAACCAGAAGTGAAATTGTGGCTCAAAGTGATAGAGCATTAGCCTTGGGCAAATGAGCTCAGGACAGAGCCCAGGCCCTGAATTCAAGCCCCGTGACTGACCAAAACAAAAAAGTAACTCAATAATAAAAAGGCAAATAATAAAGCAAATTGAGGGCTACATGTGGTGGCACATGCCTGTAATTCCAGCTACTTAGGAGGAGATAAAAGGACCAGAGTTCAAGGTCAGCCTGGTCAAAAGTTAGGGAGATACCCATTTCAAACAAACAAGTCAAGCATAATGGTTCATGCCTGTGGAAGGAAATAGAGGCAGAAAGGTCTTAGTTTGAGGCTAATCCTGGCTAAAGCTATGAAGATCTCATCTGAAAAATAAACTACAGCCAAAAAAGGGAAAGGGGTATAGCACCTGCATGACAAGCATGAGGCTTTGAGTTAAAACTCCAGTACTGCCAAAATAAGTAAGTACAATGAGCAAATGATCTTATTATGTATCTCTCAAAAAATACATATACTAATAAACCCAGGGAGAGATGCTAGGTCTAACTGGATATCAAAAAAATGTGAAGTTTTTGTAAGTGTATACTTAGAGGGAAATAAAAGGAAAATAACAAGTGTTGGCAGGAATGTAGAAAAACTGGAACCCTCAAAGATGCAAAATGATGTGATCACTATAGAAAACAAATTCAGGTTCCTCAGAGTGCTAAACAGAGGTTCCTTCTGCCTGGGCAAGTCCACAGAAGTATTCACAAGCCCCAAAGTAGACATCGCGCAAATGGTCATCAACAGATGAATGGATAAATAAAATGTGGGAAATCTATTCAACCATATATTATCTAGCAATGGAAAGTCATGGCATTCTAATACATAGCACAACGTGAAGGAGTCTTGTAAATTACTATTTACAAGTTAAAGAAGCAGTCTCCAGACCAGAGAGTGAATGCCTGATTCCAATGATATGGATTTGAAGAATAAGCAAATATACAGTCTGGAGCTCAATGTTAACCCTGCGTAAAGGAGAGACACTGGTAGGGTCTGGGCACTATCCCCTACCTATTTATTTAGCTCGAGACTCCCATTCTACCATGTGAGCCACAGCTCCACTTCTGGCTTTTTACTAGTTAATTGGAGCTAAGAGTGTCACAGACTTTCCTGCCTGGGCTGACTCTGAACTTCAATATTTATATCTTAGCCTCTTGAATAGCTCCAATGACAGGTGTGAGGCACCAGCATGCAGCTAAAATACTAGGGCTTGAAGTAAGTCAGGGCCTTGGCTTAAAGTTATTTTCTTGTGTGATGGTAAGTGTTACTCAACCATCTAACCTTTAAGTGCTCCTGAAGGAATATAATGAAAAAGAATATAGAAAAACCATCATCGTCTAAAGGACAACCATAAGATTTGTTTCCTCAATGGTTAAAAAAAAAGTTATTTTCTCCCATCTTCTTCCTAAATTTTCACATACATAACTCCATTTCATTTCCACTGTCCACTGTTCTAGAAAAACCAAACCAATGCGGGCTCACCTTCTCTATTGTGCTAAATGAAGGCCAGGACTGATAGCCATATTCAGACACAAGCCGTGCCTTGGGGAAAATCTTCCAATCCCAGCAGTCGCTTCTGTAGTCATAAAAATGTACGTCACCGTAATGGTTGCTGTTCGGGTCGTGGGAGACCCAGCCTTCCGCGATGGAGTTGGCTCCATTTGTAGGACTGGATGTGATAAAAGGCCGAGTCTTGTCTCCCTGAGTACAGAAGCAGAAGGATTTTGAGGATAACAATCTCATTGAACAAAGTATAGATTGCTTGCTCTCCTTTAAAAACTCTATTCACAATTGCAGCAGTGATACTCACTAGTCACTATGTTGAAAATGAATTATGTGATTTGTGAGTGGGGATGGGAGGGAAAAAACTGGGAGAAAGCAAGGGAAGAGGTGACATTGTCAAAAAAGAAATGTATTCACTACCTGACGTATAACTGTAACTCCTCTGTATATTGGCTTTATGGTAACAATTAAAAAACAAAAATTTTGACAAATTTCAAACAAAATGAAACCAAACAACCACTATTCAAAGCGGAGCACTGGTGGCTCACACCTGTAATCTTAGCTGCTCAAGAAGATGAGATCTGAAGATTGCAAATCAAAGCCAGCCTGAGCAGAAAAGTCCAAGTGACTTATATCCAAGAAAAGTCCAAGTGACTTATATCCAAGTAACCAGCAAAAAGGCAGAAGCAGAGGTATGGTTCAAGTGGTACAGCACCAATTTTAAGTGAAAAAGCCAATCAAGAGCGTAAGGCTCTGCGTTCAGGTAACAGTACCAGTACAACAAAAACAACTCTGTGAAGTACCCACCATGCACGTAGCTGATAAAAGTGAATAGTACCGTTCATCTCCCTCATCAGCAACCTTTTGCATCCAGAACTAAAACTGAGTCAATCCCTCACCAAGCTCTTGCTAAGATTTTCAATCAAAATATTATAAAATAAGTCAAAACATTATAAAATAAGTGGCTTATAAATATTTACTGGCCTTATAAGTATTAAATATTAATAAACATTTTTCAATAACAAATGACTCAATATATCCAGTAAAGGCACAACTTTGAATCTATGTATTTCTCATTCTCACTGAAGTTTCTTCTCATGAATGGAATAGTAATCTAAGGAGAGTGGCATACACCTGCAGTCCCTGCAGGAGGCAAAAGGATTACAAGTTTAAGGTCAGCCTGGTTAATAGAGGGAAACCTTGCCTCAAAAAATAGAGAGATAGGGCTAGGAATGTCGCTTAGTGGTAGAGTGCTTGCCTAACATGCACGAAGCCCTGGGTTCAATTCTTTAGTACCACATAAGCACAAAAAGCCAGAAGTGAACTCTGGGCCTGGGAGCTGTCCCTCAACTCTTCAGCTCAAGACTAGCACTGTAGTGCTTGAGCCACAGCGCCACTTCTGGCTTTTTCTGAGTAGTTTATTGGAGCTAAGGGTCTCACAGACTTTCCTGCCCGACCTGGCTTTGAACTGCAATCCTCAGATCTCAGCCTCCTGAGTAGCTAGAATTACAGGTGTGAGTCTGGTGCCTGGCTCCACCCTAGTTTTTTAAACAATCTTTCAAGGCATTAACAAAGGTAACGATGCTTTCCTCTCACACAAAGGACAGAATGTATTAATGTTATTAATACCACTGATATTAATATCAGTACCACAAACAGTGGTACTGAGAGGAAGGACCCTAATGGAGAGCTGCGAGCCAAATCTTTCTTCATTCATACACAATATACACCAAAGTCTACATGAACATGTATCATTAATTACAGGACGGTAGAGGTGGCTGGTCCCTAAATCATTGAATGTAGAGATGGTTTACACTGCTG
Organism: Dipodomys merriami; assembly: GCF_024711535.1. Lineage (NCBI taxonomy): Eukaryota > Metazoa > Chordata > Mammalia > Rodentia > Heteromyidae > Dipodomys > Dipodomys merriami. The sequence goes on from NW_027202826.1 coordinate 20,191,176, forward strand.
GATCCACGTATGAACTCAAGTGTGACAATCTTTGATCGAAAGCACAGTCCTGGGCATGCGTGGAGAGTTGGAATTCCAATGATGCTTTTGAAGACTGCTCTAAATAGGAGCATAAAACACACTATACCCATATTTACCTTATTCACTGCAAGAGCACATTCTCTCTTTTGTGTATGTACCAGTACTAGAGCTAGAATTCAAGGCTGGCACTCTACTACTCAAGCCACAGCTCCACTTCTGGCTTTTTGGTGGTTAATTGGAGATAAGAGTCTCAAGGACTTTCCTGCCTGGGCTGGCTTCCAACCACAATCCTCAGATCTCAGCCTCCTGAGTAGCTAGGATTACAGGCGTGAGCCACCAATGCCCAGCTAACGGCACATTATTAAATTCTGCTGCATTACAAACCCACTCCTTACTTCTAGGACAAGTGTCCTGATGTTTCTCACGTAGAGAGTTACGTAGTCTTCAATGTAGGTATGCAACTGACTGGGATTTATAGAATACCAGTTCGTCATGAGTGCCGCCTCGTTCTCATTATTGCCACTCCACAGGATGATAGAAGGATGAGACTTCAGTCTCTTGATCTGAAAATTAAAAACACACAAAATAACTTTCCAGTGCTTAACTGAAGAGCTAGGTATAGCCAGATACTCACTAGAAAATGTTTTGTGGAGATAGTTTATGAATCCTCTGAAGTTCCTCTTACCTAGATTTAACATTGACAAGACAGCATTCCTTTTCTCTGCTGTATTAAAACCTGATGAAAATATAACCTCTTTTAAGACATTAAGAAAAAAAAAAACTGCTGGTGACTGACATCTTAGAATCCTAACTTCTCAGGAGATTGGGATCTTGACTAGTCTGGGAAGAAAGTCCATGCAACTTGATCTCCAATTTGCCAGCAAAATGTTAGACTAGAAGCATGGCTCAGGTGATAAGAGCACCAGCTGAGTTCAAAAGAAGAAACCTGGTACCAACAAAAAGACAGATGTGGAGGGGAAGGGAAAAAACAAATTGTTTAAATAGGGATACAGGTGGACCCATTGTAACAATGAGATGTACAAGTCGTTATGTCGAAAAACGAACTTTACAACTTTGGTGGAGGGTGGGGAGGACCGGTTGGGGCAGGGGTATGGGAAGGGGAAACAAAGGAGGAGGCAACAATGCTTGATAAGAAATGTACTTGTTAATGGAGCACCCAAATTTATCAAAGAAACACTACTTTCCCTCAAATCCCATATAGATCCAAAGACATTAATTGTTGGGGATTTTAACACACCACTCACCCCACTAGATAGATCAACTCGGCAAAAACTCAACAGAGAAACCGCAGATCTAAACAGCTGCATAGATCAACTAGACTTAACAGACATCTACCGAACATTTCACCCAGCAGCATCAGAATACACGTTTTTCTCAGCAGCACATGGAACATTTTCTAAAATAGACCACATTTTAGGCCACAAAGCAAACTTGTCTAAGTTCAGAAACATTGAAGTTATACCTTGCATTCTCTCTGACCACAAGGGACTAAAATTAGAACTCAACACCAAAAGCCACCAAAGAAAGTCCGGTGTCACATGGAGGCTGAACAACACAATGCTGAATCATGAGTGGGTCATGGAAGAGATTAGAAAGGAAATTCAAATGTTCATGCTATTCAACAAAAATGAACACACAAACTACCAGCTCCTCTGGGACACAGCAAAGGCAGTACTCAGAGGCAAGTTTATAGCTCTGAGCTCCTACATCAACAAATGAGAGATCTGAAACTGACAATTTAATGACACATCTAAACCTCCTTGAAAAAGAGCAGCAAGATAAACCCCAATCCAGTAGACGGAAAGAAATAATTAAAATTAAATAAGAATTAAATGAATTAGAATCCAAAAAAACTATAGAAAGAATCAACAAAACAAAGAGTTGGTTCTTCGAAAAACTTAACAAAATTGACAGACCCTTAGCAAATCTTATCAGAAAAAGAAGAGAACACACCCAAATTAATAAACTCAGAGATGAGAATGGAAACATCAGCACGGAAACAATCAAGATTCAGAACATTATAAGGGAATACTTCTCAAAACTTTATGCTAATAAGTTTGAGAACTTGACAGAAATGGACCTTTTCCTAGCAAATATTGACATGCCAAAACTAAACCAAGATGAGTTAAACCAGCTTAACAGGCCCATATCAAGCATTGAAATAGAAACAGCAATAAGAGACCTCCCAGCTAAGAAAAGTCCAGGACCAGATGGTTTTACAGCGGAATTTTACAAGGCCTTCAAAGCAGAGCTTACACCAATACTCCTCCAACTCTTCAATGAAATTGAAAGAGAAAGCTCACTACCGAACACATTCTATGAAGCCATCATAACCCTCATCCCAAAACCAGGCAGGGACTCATCAAAGAAAGAGAACTATAGACCCATTTCTTTGATGAACATTGATGCAAAACTTCTCAACAAAATTTTGGCCAATCGACTTCAACAATTCATCCAAAAAAATCATACACCACGATCAAACAGGATTCATTTCAGGGATGCAAACCTGGTTCAATATATGCAAATCAATTAATATTATTCATCACATCAACAGGAGCAAGAATAAGAACCACATGGTTATCTCAATAGATGCAGAAAAAGCATTCAACAAGATCCAACACCCCTTTATGATGAAGGTTTTGGAAAAATTAGGAATCCATGGAACATTCCTCAATACAATAAAGGCTGTATATGACAAACCTACAGCCAGCATTATACTTAATGGTGAAAAACTAAAGCCATTTCCTCTTAACTCAGGAACAAGACAAGGATGTCCACTCTCTCCACTTCTCTTCAATCTAGTATTAGAATGTCTAGCTACAGCAATAAGACAAGATGCAGACATAAATGGGATCCAAATAGGGAAAGAAGAAATAAAACTCTCCCTCTTTGCAGATAACATGATCTTATATTTAAAGAATCCCACAGACTCCACTCCCAAAGTACTCAAGCTGATTCAAAACTTTGGCAAAGTAGCAGGTTATAAAATTAATCCCCCAAAACCAATGGCTTTTCTGTATGCCAACAATGAGAAAAGTGTGGCTGAAATTAGGAAAGCAACTCCATTTGTAATAGCCCCACAAAAAATAAAATACCTAGGAATTAACTTAACCAAAGAAGTGAAGGACCTCTATGATGAAAACTTTAAAATCTTGAAAAAGGAAATCAACACAGAACTTAAAAAATGGCAAAACATCCCATGCTCCTGGATTGGCAAGATTAACATCGTGAAAATGGCAATACTTCCCAAGGCTATCTACAAATTCAATGCAATACCTATCAAAATTCCAACCTCATTCTTCAAGGAAATAGAAGAGGCAATCCAAAAATTCATATGGAACAACAAAAGACCCCGAATAGCAAAAACGCTCCTCAACGGAAAGAACACTGCTGGAGGAATATCAATACCAAATTTCAAACTCTACTATAAAGCCATAGTAATCAAAACAGCTTGGTATTGGCATAAGAACAGACCTCAGGACCAATGGAATAGAATTGAAAACCCAGAAATGAACCCACAGACCTATCGCCATCTAATCTTCGATAAGGGAGCTAAAACAATAGAATGGAAAAAAGATAGCCTCTTCAGTAAATGGTGCTGGCAAAATTGGTTAACTACATGTAGAAAACTAAAGCTAGATCCTTATATATCACCCTGCACCAGAATCAACTCCAAATGGATCAAAGACCTCGAAGTCAAAGCAGACACTCTGAAAACATTACAGGATGGAATAGGAGAAACCCTAGGTCTCCTTGGCTCAGGCCGAAATTTTCTGAATAGAGACCGGGAAACACAACAAATCAAAGAAAGGTTGGACAAATGGGATTGCATAAAGTTGCAGAGCTTCTGCATGGCAAACGACATAGCTAGGAAGATCAATAGAAAGCCCACAGATTGGGAGAAGATCTTTACTAGCCATACAATGGACAAGGGTCTCATATCTAAAATATACTTGGAACTCAAAAAATTAAATCCCCCAACAACAAATCCTCAAAGAAACAACTGCCCAATAAATAAGTGGGCTAAAGACATAAAGAGAAATTTCTCTGAAGAGGAAAGAAGGATGGCCAATAGACACATGAAGAAATGCTCAACCTCCCTAGCCATAAAAGAAATACAAATCAAAGCAACATTGAGATACCACCTCACTCCAGTTAGAATGGCAAAAATCAAGAACTGTAACAACAACAGATGCTGGAGGGGATGTGGACAGAAGGGAACCTTACTGCATTGTTGGTGGGAATGTAAACTTGTTCAACCACATTGGAAAGAAGTATGGAGGTTCCTCAAAAGACTTCACATAGAGCTCCCCTATGACCCACCAATCCCACTTTTGGGCATTTACCCAAATGTTTACAAATAAGACCCCACTAAAGCTACCAGCACAACTATGTTTATTGCAGCATTATTTACCATAGCTAAGATATGGAACCAACCCAGATGCCCTTCAGTAGATGAATGGATCAAGAAAATGTGGTATATATACACAATGGAATTCTATGCCTCCATCAGAAAGAATGACATTGCCCCATTTGTTAGGGAATGGAAAAACTTGGAAAAAATTATATTAAGTGAAGTAAGCCAGGCCCAAAGAAACTTAGGTCCCATGGTTTCCCTTATTTGCAATATCTAGTATATGTATGAGTCAAGCAGAAAAAGTCAGATAATGTGATGTTAGGAAAATGAATCCTTAGATAGGTATTTTAATGTGTTTTTTTCTTTCATGCATGTGTTTCTAACGCATTTATAAGTTTATTTCTTTGTTGCTTTGTATGTCCCTCCCCCACAGTATAACCCCCGCTTTCAATATATTTGATGTCAATACAACTTATGGAGGAGATGGGGAAAAACAAGTCATTTAAGGATTCAGGTGGACCTGTTGCAACAATGAGAAGTACAAATTGTCATGTCAAAAAGGAGCTTTACAATGTCGGTGGGGGGGAGCGGGGGGGGGGGGGGAGGATTGGGGGGGAGGGGGGAGGCTGGGAAGGGAGGTGAAGGGTAAACAAAGGAGGAGGCTGCAATGCTTGGTAAGAAATGTATGCATTATCCTGCCCATGTAATTGTAACCCCTCTGTACAGTATGTTCACAAATAAAATAAAATTTAAAAAAAAAGAAATGTACTTGTTATCTTGCTCATGTAATTGTAACCCCTCTGTACGGTATTTTCACAATTAAAAAAAAAGAGAGAGAGACAGAGAGGAAAGTAGAAGAAGACTTAGAGAAAGTTTTATAAAACAAGTGAGCATTAGAAGAGTAGAGTGGGACTTTTCCTGAACCAGCTTCCCGTGCCATGTCCCATGGAACCAATTCAAGTTGAGGACATTCACAAAAAGAGCGCAGAAGAGCACACTAGCGAACCCGCTGAGAAGCCGGCCTCCAGAGACACCATCTGGATCTGTTCTTCACAGGATAGGCAAGGCCAAGCCCTGCCTTTCCATACAAGCAGAGGCACACAATTAAGTCTTTGAGAAAGACACAGGAGGGAGTGGCCAGGGGACATTTTTCTGCAGTAGGTTTGGGCCCTATTACATCACTGAGATACCAAAGCTCTTCTTACAGCAAGAAGCTAAAAAACAGATACATGAAACGGAGATATACTATGGCTGTAGGAAGGAGAAATGTTTCCCTTTTCAAAATAACACCTGTATTTTTTGTGGTGTGGAGGTGTTTTTTTGGTTTGTTTGTATTTTGTTGTTTTTTTTTCTTGTGGGTGGTACTTAGGTTTGAACTCTAGACCTTATGCTTGCTAGTTCTTATGCTTGCTGCTGGTTCTCTTTTTCAGATAGGGTTTCATGCTTTGGCAAGGGGCCAGCTCCCAACATGATATCTGCCTCGTGAATACCTAGGATTACAGATATGCATCACCAGGCTTGGCTGATTGTTTTTTCTTGAGATAAAGTCACACTGTGCTGCCCAGGCTGCCTTGAGCTAGAGAGATAAAGTCACACCGTGCTGCCCAGGCTGCCTTGAGCTAGACTCCAGTGATTCCCTTGTCTTAATCTATAAGTAGCTGGAATTACAGGAACACCTCACCACACTTGGCAGAAGCCTTTCTCTTCATAAAAGACTATCTCACTGTAAAGATACTCAGTATCATTAAGTTGACCATTGTTTCTAGGCTTTTTCAATAGGTAGAGACAGCATAGCATCACTTTCTTATGCTCCCATATCTACACATACAAACAGATGTATGTGGAATGCAAAGTGAGACATGGAGTCAAGAAGCACCTTAAAGTTTTGGTCCAGAACAACTCAGGCTGACATTATCATTTGCTATGGCATTATCATTTGGAAGAGCTGTAAACATGAGGCTGGGGAAAGGAGCTAGGTGGAGTTTGAATGGATTCCATTTGTGATGCTCCAAGCAGAGAAGCCAGGTGAACAGGTAGATGGGAGAAGGAAGACAGGGATTCTGGGACTGGTTATAAATCCAGGAGTTGTTCAGCAAAAAGGTGTTGTGGAAAGGCCTAAGGCACCAATTATCTGATGGTGGAACTTTTCATGGGGTTTAGTAAAGATCAAAGAAATAAGGTGACCTTACAAAACTAAAACATGCATGTTTTCTCTGATCACGGGTGATAACAATGTACCTGGTGAGTGACTTCTGCTCCCACTGAGCTCAGGAAGTCCTTCTCCGTTGGATAAAGAGCACAGGCGAACATGAAATCCTGCCACACCTGTAAACCAAAAAAGCAGAAAAAGCACTTCCAGGTTTTCTTACAGGGACAGGAAGGCTTCCTTCTGGACTTGGGACAGTCGCTTTCCACATAAAGGAAATCACAGATCCCTGATGAATGTCACCCACAAAAGAGGCATTTCCAGACCTCAGAATGTTCCAGAACTGAGCTAGGGTTAGAAACCCCAAGCAAACATCAGGTAGGCACAAGAGATAAGAAAGGAGAATTTATAAAGAACAAAGGTGTTGAGGGAAAACAGAATGCAACTTTTCTCAGTTTTCTCTTCATTTCTAATTTCCACCCAGCATTTGTGATTAAGAGACACTTAATAACAGTTCATAAACTTTGTGATTAAGAGACACTTAATAATAGTTAATAAACTTAGCTCAGTTGTTGAGTATCTGTTTCGAACCCTAGTACGTACACACACACACACACACACACACACACACATACACACACATACATACACACACACACACACATACACACACACACGATATACCCGATTATTTAAAAAAAAAAACTCATACTATGGAATTATCTTTCCACAACCAAAATGCTCACTGTAATATTGAAGCAATGAATAATGAAGAAGGCCAGCTGATACAGAAGTTAAAAGCTGGATACTGATGGCTCACACTTGTAATCCTAGCTACTCAGGAGGCTGAGATCTGAGGATCATGGTTTGAAAACATCCCAGTCAAGAAAGTTCATGAGACTCTTATCCTCCAGAGACTGAAACTAAAAGAAGAGCAGTGGCTCAAAGTGGTAGAGCACCAGCCTTGAACAAAAAAGCTCAGGGACAGTGAATAGGACCTGAGTTCAAGCCCCACAACCGACAAAAATAAAAAACAGCAGAGTTGTTGGCTGGGTGTCGGTGGTTCATACCTCACCCCAATAATCCTAGCTACTCTGGAGGCTGAGATCTGTTGACCACAGTTTGAAGCCAGCTTGAGTAGGAAAGCCCATGAGACTCTTAGCTCTAACTTAACCACCAAAAAGCTGTAAGTGGAAGTGTGGCTCAAGCAGTACAATGCCAGCCTTAAAAAGCTAAACGACAGCTCCTCAGCTCTGAATCCAAGCCCCACTGCTCCCCCAACACACACACACACACACACACACACACACACACACACACACACACACACACACACACACACACACACACACACACACACACACACAATCAGAGCCCTGAAACAGTCCATCTTTTTTTTTTTTTTTTTTTGAGCCTGGGAGCTGTCTCTGAGCTCTTCAGCTCAAGGCTTGAGCCATAGCACCACTTCCTGCTTTTTCTGTTTATGTGGTGCTGAAGAATCAAACGCATAACCTCATGCATGCAAGGTAAGCACTCTACCACTAAGCCAACTTCCTAGCCCAGCAGTCCATCTTAATGAGAATTTTGATTCTACCACATATGGACTCTCTGAGTATGGACAAGGCAGCCCAGGCAGGAAAGTCCATGAGATCTTATCTCCAACTAATCACACACACACACACACAAAAGAGCAAAAAGCAGAGCTGTGGCTCATGTGGTAGAGCATTAGCCTTGAGGTGAAAAAGCTTAGGGACAGCACTCAGGCCCTGAGTTTAATCTCAGGACCTTCAAAAATAAACCAACCAAACAAATAAATGCACACATAGATAACCGAATTTGTTATTAATGTGGTTCTGAGTTTAAACCATGTCACTATTCCCCTGACCACGCAGAGAAACAAAGCACAGTGTCTACCCCACGCTGGTGCCATGCTGAGACACCCTAACTTACCCACTACTCACCATGATTCCTAGCTTGTCACACAATTCGTAGAATCTATCCTGCTCATAAATCCCACCTCCCCACACCCGAAGTATATTCATGTTGGCATCCACCACAGACTGTAAAAGGAGCTGCAACCTACAGAAGAAATTATAAAAATAAATCAGCAAATAGCTGTTATTTTAGAAATTTGGTGATATATTTTTAAACAATTTTAGAGAGACATTTTAAATCTCTGTTAAAATTACATACTTAAAAAAAATCGTGATGGTAGCCACATGCCTGTGGCTCACATCTGTAATCCCAGCTACTCAGGAGGCTGAGGTCTGAGGATTGCAGTTTGAAGCCAGCCCAGGCAGACAAGTCTTCAATATTCTTATCTCCAATAAACCAGCAAAAAGCCAGAAGTACAGTTGTGGCTCAAGTAGTAGAGCACTAGCCTTGAGCACAAAAGCTCAGGGGGTAGTGCACAGGCCCTGAGTTCAAGATCCAGGCCTGGCGCGCGCGCACACACACACACACACACACACACACACACACACACACACACACACACACACACACACACACACACACACACACACACACACACACACACACACACACACACACACACACACACACACACAGAGCCAGAAACTTACAAGTCAGAGGTTACTCGATCCTGGAAGGCATCTGCTGGAATCCAGTTGGAGCCTTTCAAGAATATGGGCAATCCATTGATTTTGAAGTAGAAACTGAGACCAGGAGATCCTTTTATAGGCTCTTCTATAAGTTCTACTGTCCTAAAATAAACCTGTCAAGAAAAGAATTAAATATTTGACGTCAAATTTATGAAAGCAAAATTGACTTCTAAAAACGGAAGCACAGTTTTGTAGCAATGCAATAAGTAGTTCAATGTTAATTTTCCTACTTACTACCAAGCAATTTGTGTGGAAATGCAAATTTCACATGTTTTCTCTCTCCTTTTTTCCTCTCTCTGCTGGAAGTGGGGCTTGAACTCACAACTTGGGCACTGGCACTTAGCTTTTTCACTCAAGGCTGTCTTCAATTTCTTTCTCTAGGGTTTTTACAGTTTGCCTTTGAGAGGGTTTTTTTTCACCTCTATGATTAAGTTTATACTTCAGGGCTTTTTTTGTGGCTACTGTGAATGAAATTATTTTCCTGAGTTTTTTTCTTAGCCTTAGGACATTGTTGATATACAGAAAAGCTACTGATTTTGTGTTGACTTGTTTGGTGTATTTTTTCCTGTTACTTTCACTTTGAAATAAGCCTGTTCTGTCTACTTCAAACACTTTCCTGATTCAAACATTTTTCCTGCCCTTTAATTCTTTAATCAATGGAGAAAATGAACTGGACCCTAGATGAACTCAATGCTCTGCTACATTGAAAATTTCAACTTACTCCTCAGAACGTGGCACTGCCTGCCCCAGTGGTATTCCCAGAATCCTCCACTCTATAAGCCTCTATTTCTCTAGAGTGTCCCTTACTTTTTTTTTTTTTTTTTTTTTGCTGCTCATGGGGCCTGAACTCTGGGTCTGGGCGTTGTCCTCTCAGCTCTTCAGCTCAAGGCTAGCGCTCTACCACTTGAGCCACAGCACCACTTCCGGCCTTTTCTGTTTATGTGGTGCTGAGGAATCAAATCCAGGGCCTCATGCTTGCAAGGCATGCACTCTACCGCTAAGCTACCTTCCCAGCCCTCCATTACTTTTTTATTACAAGTGTTTCTTCAATCAATTCCACTTCCCAACCAGAGTATTGGCACTAGTAAGGTCTCATGGAGAAATGAGAGCAATGTCTAATCCCAAGATGTACCAGCATTCTCTGGCACAGGACCCACACACATAGTGTGCTCAATACCGATGACTGAATGAGCCTCCAAAAATAAGGAATGCTTCAACCTCATGTTTCACACGTGTGCCAGGATGCAGGGGGTGGGCAGTACATCTTTTCCACAACTTTTGCCCCTCATTTTCAAGGCTGACATCTTCACATCAACAAACAATGATGCAAGCATATTGGCCTAAGGGCTAAAGAATGAGCTACCACAGGTAGAAGACACATGTTCTCTCCTTTTCTCTGCAGCAAGCTGGAATGACTCCCTACTTTTACCATTCTCATGAAGACCCAGCAAATGAACATGTAAGAGAGCCCACACCCTCTCTGAGACATGGGAATAAATGCCCTTCACACAAGACCAGAACATGGGCCTCCTCCTGCACACACATACACATATACACATGGTCTCAGAAGAAATGGAGCACGAGTGAACAAAAACAGAGAAGGCCAAGTGCTAGTGGCTCATGTCTGTAATCCTAGCTTCTCAGGAGGCTGAGATCTGAGGAAGAAAGTCTAATCTCCAATTAATCACCAAAGAAAAGCTGGAAGTAGAACTGTAGTTCAAGTGTTATTCAAGCACAGGCTTTGAACAAAAAAGCTAAGGGATAGTACCCAGACCAAGTTCAAGTCCCAGTATTGACAAAAGAAAGAGAAAAAGAGGGAGTGGGAAGGAAGGAAGTTAGGAAGGAAGGAAGGAAGGAAGGAAGGAAGGAAGGAAGGAAGGAAGGAAGGAAGGAAGGAAGGAAGGAAGGAAGGAAAGAAGGAAAGAAGGAAGGAAGGGAGGCATTCGGGAAGGAGGAAACATAGTTGCTACTATGCAATGACTATTATAAACCAGACCCATCCGCTCATTTTTGCTGTCCCTAGTCTTTTTATATAAAGAAATACCACTTAATGGCTTAAGCAACCTATAGCTAACAAGTAAAAAAAATGTGCAGATTGTTCCAGTTCTTAGAACCAAATCCCAATCTGGAATAGAAAAATTAGAAAACACTAGTCAGTAGAAGCATGGTATTTTGGAAAATGAAGGTAAATGGCAAAAGAATAAGTAGAAGTTAATGAGGTGGTGTTTTAATTTTCTGGGATTTAGGAAATAGGAATTAGAAGAGTTAAGCTGGTGATCCTATTTTGCATGTGAAACCTCAAGCAATGTTTAAAGTTATACATGTGTATTACTTAGATACAGTGTACAATTTAAAAGGAGAGCATGGGAGTAATGACCATGTAGCTTAATGGTAGAATGCTTGTCTAGCATATGTGAGACCCTGTGTTCAAACTCCAGCACTGGAAAAAAAAGAGAGAAAGAGTGAGAGACAGATAGAAAAAGAAAGAGAGAAAATAAAATACCAAAATAACAGGTAAGGTCCGATCCATTTAAAAATATAAATATAGGGGCTGGGAATGTGGCTTAGTGGTAGAGCATTTGTCTAACATGTATGAAGCCTGGGTTTAAATCCTCTGTACCACATAAACAGAAAAAGCCGAAAGTGGTGCTGTGGTTCAAGTGACAGAGTGCTAGCCCTGAGCAAAAGAAGCTTGGAGACAGTGTCCAGGCCTGAGTTCAAGCCCCAGGACTGGCAAAAAAATAAAAATAAGAAATATAAGCATATACACAGAGAAGCTCTGAGCAGGGATTTTATAAGTTCTGCTAGTTTCTTCTTTTCCTTCAAATGCTTGTATTGCTATTTTATCAAGAAATAAAACTTTAAAAACATTAGTTCAGCTTACCTTAGCTGATTTCTCAATGTTTAAGCCTCCATCCAGGTTAAAAAGAATTGTCATGTTGTACCCCGTCTGGTTCCCATGCCCATGGGGCCACCAAGTTTCCACAGCAATATTCTTTTAAAAAATAGATATGTTACTTCAAGGAAGATCCCATATTTTCAGAAAGAAAGAATCACTGAGAACATTGTAATCATTAGAGCATTTTTCAGAATCAAGTGTAGAAACTCTAGGTTTTAAAACAGTATAACTCTATATTATGCCACATCATGCCAACACACTATCATATTTTAAGGCCAACTTACTTTGAGATAAGTACACTGCAACTGAAGGGGAAAGAACGGAATAACATGGGTATTCAGGGGGAAAAAAAACTGTTCTTCTCACTCTAACTCAGGCTCACATTTACTCTACACTCTGTGTGTGTGCCAATACTGGGACTGGAACTCAGATCCTGGACACTGTTGATTTAGCTGTTTAGCTCAAGACAAATGCTCTATCACTTGAGCTACACTTCTGGCTTTTCTGTTGATTAGAGATCAGAGTCTCACAGGCTTTCCTGCTGTAGCTGGCTTCAAACAGAGATCCTCAGATCTCAGCCTCTTGAGTAGCTAGGCTTACAGGCACAAGCCACCCCCAGTGCTACTACCTGGCAAAAATGATTTCTTGAGAAGCAAGGTGGCCAAGTTAATCCCACTATCACCATTTTCTTCTTTAAATTTGAGAAAAATCAATCCTGAGCTCATACTCACAAAAGGAGAAGTTAAAAATAGAGCAGAAAAGCTGGGCGCCGGTGGCTCACACCTATAATCCTAACTACTCAGGAGGCTGAGATCTGAGGATCGCGGTTCAAAGCCAGCCTGGGCAGGAAAGTCTGTGGAACTCTTATCTCCAATAAACCACCAGAAAACCGGAAGTGGCGCTGTAGCTCAAGTGGTAGAGCACTAGCCTTGAGCTGAAGAGCTGAGGGACAGTGATCAGGCCCAGAGTTCAATCAAGGCCCACAACCGACCAAAAAAAAAAAAAATAGATCAGAAAATGGCTGGACATTGGTGGCTTACATCTGTAATCCTAGCTACTCAGGATGCTGAGATCTGAAAATTGGCCAGGTTGTAAGACTTTTATCTCCAATAAACCACGAGAAACTGGAAGGCCCAGGCCTTGAGTACAAGCCCCATGGCCAACCCCAAAGAGAGAGAGAGAGAGAGAGAGAGAGAGAGAGAGAGAGAGAGGGAAATGAAGGAAAATAACAGAGTGGATTTTTCATAGTCTGTCCCTTCTCTCTCCCCATTTCTGTTGAGCAATGGTTACTTTCATGCACTGCTTGTCAGAAAGTCCAGGTACTAACTTTGTTAATTTTCACAACCAGCTTAACAGTCCTTTTCTCATGTTGCAGTGTGATGTTGTATGTCTTCTGTATTTGTAGTTTAGGGATGGCTACAATCATTTGGCCACCAACTGGTTTTGAACTGACAACATCAAAAGAAGATTCTATTTCAAGACTCCACTCCCGGGCAGTGTTATCTATAGCATAAAGAGAAAAAAAAAAATATATATATATATATGATAAGCATAATCCTGTATTTTTAAAGGATTCATTGAAGATAGGACCAAAACATTTTCTAAACCAGGAAGTGCCCCACAATTCTGTCTTAACAAGTTCAGTGGGAATATTATTTTGGTCTATAGAAATTAACTCTTCATTCTGAACAATAACTAAAATTATATATTTTATATCAACTTCCCTTTTTCCAGTAGCATTTGGAAATTTCACAAAGCACCAGTGTCTAACCTGGATGGAAGGTTCTAGAAAGAATAAGAAGATACCCAGCCCATATAAATAAGTGCTATTCTGCCATCCAAAGGATCAAAGTATCATAAGACAAATCCAGTTTGTGTCAAATGTATTAGACTTTAACATTCTCTAAAGCAAAGCTGAGGACATGGCTCAGTAGTAAAGCACTTGTCTAGCATCTATGAGGAATGCACATCAATATCAACATCTAGTCATAAGATGTCTGACTTCAAGGGAATGAGGTACTTCCACATTGAAACCTGATTGTAAAAAACTATCTAATTTATAAAGTCAAAGAACCCAGAGCCATTAGAAGTTCTCCTTGTAGCTAAGGTAGCTCACCACATTCCTGCTCAGTCTCCTCAGCCAAAGGTCAGGACAAGGACCTGAGCTGCTTGGCTCTAGTGCTCATTTCCTTCCATCTGCCTCTTTTGGAGGCAGCTACTAAAAAACGATGCTAGCATGCCCACACTCATCAGTGGGACCTGGCAAGACTCGTACATGAACAGTTAGGAAAAATAACAGCAAAGGTAGGATTTGCCTTTCACAGTCCAAATTCACACTTCATAGGAAACACAGCCTTTGCTGGGAATTACAAGGAGATGTTGGCCTCTTAATAAGAGAATCTTTAGAAAAAAGGAAAAGACCCTCTACCAACTATAGAATGGCTGTGTAGCAACTCCATGCCTCAAAATCTCGGCTCTGAACCCCAAAGCATGAAAATAGCAATCCTTCCTTCCTTCCTTCCTTCCTCCCTTCCTTCCCTCCTTCCTTCCTTCCTTCCTTCCTTCCTTCCTTCCTTCCTTCCTTCCTCTCTTCCTTCCTTCCTCCCTCCCTCCCTCCCTCCCTCCCTTCCTTCCTTCCTTCCTTCCTTCCTTCCTTCCTTCCTTCCTCCCTTCCTCCCTTCCTTCCTCCCTTCCTTCCTTCCTTCCTTCCTTCCTTCCTTCCTTCCTTCCTTCCTTCCTTCCTTCCTTCCTTCCTTCCTTCTCTTTTATACCAGTACTAAGGCTTGAACTCAGGGTTCTCTTTTAGCATTTTTGCTCAAAGCTGGTATTCTACCATTTAAGCCACAACTCCACTTACGGCTTTTTGGTGGTTAATTGGAGATAGAATCTCAAGGACTTTCCTGCCCAGACTTTGAACCACAATTGGCAGATCTCAGCCTCCTGTGTAGCCAGGATTATAGCGTGGAGCATTTCTGTCTAACAAGGGAAGGACACTTTTGAATAATTACTGTTTGTAAACACTGACAAGCACTATCAATTATTCTCTAGGCCAGAAAACAACAGAATTCTATTTCTATGCACTTAGAGAAAGAATGCACAGCGAAAAGGTCACAGTTAAGAACTGCAGTGGCAGGTGGGGTTTAAGGACAAGCAAAGAAATGGAAGGGCATTGACAGAGACTGCTCAGGTCAGCAGGGGACAGATCTATAAATGCCAGTAGTTTGCTTATGAAAAATGAAAACGAGGCTTCATCCCGTTGGTGGAGAGGGCTGTTCGGAGTGAGCTGCCTAGATTCTCTTTGCCATGCTGAGTTTTTGCAGCTCTCTCCTCTCGGGGGGCGGGGGGGGGGAGCATAGAAAGAAAGAGCAATGGCACCACACTGCCATAACCCAATCATGGAATGTGGAAATCCCGACGTAGATACTGACCCGGACTCCCAACAGAATTCCAAGGCAGATTTAAGCAGCTGCTTCTCAAAGAACTAATAATTGAAATGGCCAGAAAGACAGGCGCATAGTTATAACAGCTGTCTTCCCTTTCTTCAGCGGATGGCAAGAGCTTCTTGTCAGCCGACAAAAAAAAAAAATCCTCAAAATTGAAACAAAGGCAAAAAGACCTAATGAAAAAATCTCCCCCCAAATAAGGATAAGCTGGGAGCTGGTGGCTCACGTCTGTAATTTTAGCTACTCAGGAAGCTGAGAACTGAAGATTGCAGTTCAAAGTCAGCCTGGGCAAGAAAGTCTATGAGACTCTTATTTCCAATTAACCACCAAAAAGCCAGAAATAGAGATGTTCAAGTGGCTGGGCTCTGGGGCAGAGCTCAGAGGCTGGGCTCTGTCTCTGAGTTTTTTCACTCAAGGCTACAACTCTACTACTTTGAGCACAGTGACACATCTGATTTTCCAGTGCTTAATTGGAAATAACAGTCTCAAGAATTTTCCTGCCAGGCTGGCTTTGAATTGAGATCCTCTGATCTCAGCCTCTAGAGTAGTGAGGATTACAGACATGAGCCACTGGTGCCTGGTGTATTATAAACTTTTATGACAAGTCACAGTCTGTATCTATTTCTCTTGTATACATTGGATGTGTCACATTATTTTAAAAACTAGGTCTCTGAAAAGTGTATTTATATATTCAAATTATAAATTTAAATTTAGTAGCAAAGACAAGACTTTAAAAAAAAGGCAAGAAATCGCTATTGTTAGCTTACCATATATTGGGGAAAATGTGAAGTAAGTCAGATGACAAATATTATAGGCTTCAATTCTCACATCTTTCCAGATTCCCTGGGTTGGAAAAGAAGGGCCCCAGTCCCAGCTAAAGGAGCACTGTTCCTATGATTTCAAGGCAAAAAAAAAAAAAAAAGAAGAAGAAGAAGAAGAAAAAGAAGACACATAGATTACTCAGAAGTTTAAACATTATGACAGCACTTTCATTCAAAGATGACCTATGAACCTGCATATGGGTTTGCTAAAGTCACCACAATCACACATATCACCCAATGTGGAAGAAATAGTTGTATAGTCAAAGCTCAAAGAATTCACAACAAACATTATAGACCATGATAATGACCATTTGCCTTGTGAAGGTTAAAATGTGTTTGTGACTTTAAATATCACTATCCCACAATACTGTGAAATGTATGTAATCAATTAATCTCAATAAAAAATTATTGTTAAAAAAAGTTGCCACAACCACACCATCCACTACTTGGCTTTGCCTGGTGAAATTCATCTCGTCTTGGTCAGGAGCCGCAGGTCCCGGATCAAAGCATCTGAAGGTTTGGGTGGTTGAGGTGTTTCTTCGCCTTGGCAGCCATTTTCCCGCTGTCTCTCCTGGTCTTCTGTGCCCAGGTGGCAGCCCTGTTGTCTCCCTGAGCATCCAATTTCCTCTTACAAAGACACCAGTGGTGCTGGGTTAGGGTTCAACCTAACCACCTCATTTTAACTTACGTGCCTTTTTTTAAAGACTGTCTTGAGCCAGGCACTGGTGATTCATGCCTGCAATCTTAGCTACTGTAATTTTAGCTGTGATCTGAGGATCAAGATTCAAAATCAGCCCGGAGAGGAAAAATCTATGAAACTCATATCTCCAATTAACCACCAAAAAAGCAAGAATTGGAGCTGTGGCTAAAGTGGTAGAGCAAAAATGCTCAGGGACATTACCCAGGCCCTGAATTCAACCCTAGTACTGGTGTACACACACACACACACACACACACACACACACACACACACACACACAGACACACACACACACGACTATCCCAAATAGAGTTACATTCTGAAACATGGGAAGTTACAACATGAGAATTTGAGGAACATAGTTGAGTCCCTAACTCTGTGTGTGAGTACATGAGTGTGTGCGCACACACGTGCCATACTGTGACAGCCCATAATTAGCCCCTCCTGGTGCTCACACCATGTGTTCTTCTCTCCCCCAAGTATGTACTGGACACAGAGATCCACTAACTACCAACTGAAGGAGCAGAGATGATGTCATTTCCAAAATTAGATGGGAAAGTCTGCGTGTTCTGCTTTGGACACGCTCTCCTGCCCTCCGCTGGCCTAGGGCAAGCCAGCTGCTGTGTCCTGCAGCAGCACAGAGCCTGCCAAGAACCAATGAGCTCCAGATCAGCCTCAGCCCCAGCTACGGCCCGCGGGGACCACAGCGAGGTCCGAAGCACCTCTCCCCTCAGCAGATGCTGAGAGCCAGAGGCACCCTGCAAAACCACACTTCAGGCGGGACTGGCAGAATCAGGGCCAACAAATGCATCTAGGATCCAAAAACTTGGGTGTAGCTCACAACACACAATAGAAAATGATTACAGTAGTCCAAGTCTCTACCTAGGCAGTGTAGCTCAATTGGACAGTGATGTTCTAAGACCTTGAAATCCAATTACGAAGTTTTATATTCTTCAAAAGCATACTACATTGGAACAATACAGTATCTCTCTCTCTCTCTCTCTCTCTCTCTCTCTCTCTCTCTCTCTCTCTCTCTCTCTCTCTCTCTCTCTGTTTGTCTTCTTGCCTCACTCAGCCTCATGCATGCTGCAAATATAGGCATGAACAACTATGTTTCACTAGTTATTCTTTTCCTATCTCTCTGAAACATCTCTAGACCTATACACTATGCTAAATATAACAATAAAGAATGAGGAACTGTCGGAAATGTTTTAAACAGTTAGCTAGACTTCTTCACCCCTCCCTCTTGAATTATGAATCCAGAAGTCCTTGTTTCTGAACCTAGATGTCAAGACAATCACTGATATGAGTGGCCAGGGCAGAGATTGTAACCAATCTTATTGGCATGATTATCTACCTGAGAATCAAGGAATACCTGAGGAATCAAGACATACAATTTCATATTACACAATTACCAATGTTTCAGCTCAAAGGAAGGAAATGGTTCTTTTGTGTGCATGTGTGTGTGAGCGCACACACGTGTGTGTATGCATGCAGGCACTGGGACTTGAACTCAGAGGCCTGAACTCTCCCTTAGCTTTTTCACTTAAAGCTGGTATCCTAGCACTTGAGTCATGCCTCCATTACAGCTCGTTTGTTTTAAAGTTTTTATTATTATGGTAAAAGTGAGGAATAGAGAGGTTCTAGTTTTTGTTTATTTGTTTGTTTGTTGCCAGTCCTGGGGCTTGAACTCAGGGCCTGCATACTGTCCCTGAGCTTCTTTTGCTTAAGGCTAACCACAGTGCCACTTCTGGCTTTTTCTGTGTATGTGGTACAGAGGAATTGAACCCAGGGCTTCATGCATGCTACACTAACGCTCTACCACTAAGCTAATTTCCCAGCACCAAACTGTTTTTTAATTGAAGGTAAGATTCAAATACCAGTACCATAAAAACTATAAAAATAATAAAAAATAATATATAAAGTGACATAATCAGCCACATTTTTTTTCTCCTTTTCTTGGTGTTATCTATGTTCTGAAACATGCTTCAGGAAGGAAACGGAAACACCGAGTGTCCCTAAATGTCATCTTTTGGGTTCAAATGCAAAAGTTTAAGTCTACTGAGAGATCAGGAGATTCTCTACTGTGTTTTTTGGTGGTTGTTTTGTTTTATGGGTGTCCTGGGGCTTGAATTCAGGGCCTGGGAGCTATCCTTGAGCTTTTTTTGCTCCAGGCTAGTACTCTATCACTTGAGCCACAGCTCTGCTTCTGGATATTTTTGTCAGGGAGAGGGTGTTTAATTGTGACAAGAACTCCACCGAATTACATTTGCAGTTAGTGATGTTTGACCTCAGTTTCTTGAGTAGCTAGGATTATAGGTGTGAGCCGCCAGTGCCCAGGCAGATTCTGTACTGCGTGTGAGAGTCCAAAGCAATACGTCCTAGCCTGAGCAGGTACACCCCAGGCTCAAAGCTAGAGCCTATGCATTCGCAAGAGCAGCATTACCTTTCGCACAAAGTTGACGTGGCACTCGCCTTTCTGCACAGGCGGAGGGCACTCGGGGGGCACCTGGTAGCTGGTGTGAGCTTGGCTCTGCTGCTCTGCGTAGTGGACCGCTGACTGGAAACGCAGCTCGAGGGAGTTCACGTCACTGACGATGTTGGAAACATCAAAGCTCTGAATTGAAAGGAAAGAACAAACAACCCATGATCGAGAAGTCATTCTGCATATGTATTTTGTAGAGAAAGTTAGAATGCATGGAAGATGTAAACGGAATTCAAATCTAGGACTAGCCTCACTGGCTGGAAGCGACCCTCTAGAACACCGCGATAGACCTGAGTGGTCCACTTGTAGTTATATCTAGATGCCTCCATGCATCCAAACCCAGATTTCTAGGTTCCTCTTTCTATTTTTACTGACAGAATAATGGCCCCAGGGAAACAGAGCAGAAAATATCTTTAGTCCTGGAATGTCCGCTTTGGCTATGTGCACGTGGCCTTGAACTGTCAAAAGTCTCTAGACACTTCATGACAACCTGACTCTCAGGAATGCCTAGCATGCATTTCTAAGTCATAAGTTATTTTTGTTGTAAAAAAAAATGTACCCTTGCTGGACATGATGGGGCTTGTTGGTAACTCCAGAGCCTGTAAAGCCAAAGCAGGAGGCTGATGAGCATGAGTTTGAGACTGGTAAGTAGCTAACTATGCAAGTATACATCAAAAAATAAATTACTCGTAATAACTATTGGTCACTTGAAATGTAATGAACTCTTCACCTAAACCAGCCTGGGCTACAGAGCAAGACCCTGTCACAAGGTCGGGGGAGGGAAATGGAGAGAGAAAGGGAAGGAGAGGGGAAGGGGAGCGAGAGAAAGGAAGAGAGGGAAATAGTAAGAAGAGGGGGGAGAGAGGAAAAAAGAGGAGAGAGGAAGGAGGGAAGAGAGGGAAAAGAAGAAAGTAAAGAAAGAGGGAGAGTAAAAAAAAGAAAGAGGGGGAGAGAAGGAGGGAGGGAGGGAAAGGAAAGAAGGAGATAGAGAGATAAGAAAGGAATAGGAAGGAAGGAAAGGGAAGGAAAGAAAGAAGACAGGAAGGAAGGAGGGAAGGACGGAGGAGGAGGGAGGGAGAAAAGAGGACGGAAGGGAAGAAGGGAGGGAGGGGAAGAGAGAGGAAGGAAAGAAGGAAGAGAGGAAGGAGGGAGGGAAGGAGAGAAGGAAAGAAGCAGGGAGAGAAGGAAGGAGAGAGGGAAGGAGGGAGAAAGGAAAGGGAAGGAAAGAAGGAAAAAAGGAAGGAAGGAGGGAAGGAGGAAGGGAGGGAGAGAGGAAGAGGGGGGAAAGGAAAGAAGGAAGAGAAGAAGGAAAAGAAAGACAAAAGGAAGAAGGAAAGGAAAGGAAAGAAGAAAGGAAGGAGGAAAGGAGGGAGGAGAGGAGAGAGGAACAAGAAATGGTTCCAGGTGGTTCACACCTGAAATCCTTGCTATTCAGGAGGCTGAAATCTGAAGATCACAGTTGGAAGCCAGCCAGGACAGGAAAGACTGTGAGACTCTTATCTCCAATTAACCACCAGAAAACCAGATGTGGAGCTGTGGCTCAAGTGGTAGAGTGCTAACCTTAAGTATAAAGGGACAGTGTCCAGGTCCTACATTCAAGCCTCACAACTGACAAGAAAGAAAGAAAGAAAGAAAGAAAGAAAGAAAGAAAGAAAGAAAGAAAGAAAGAAAGAAAGAAAGAAAGAAAGAAAGAAAGAAAGAAAGAAAGAAAGAAAGAAAGAAAGAAAGAAAGAAAGAAAGAAAGGAAAGAAAGAAAGGAAGAAAGAAGGAAAGAAAGGAAGGAAGGAAAAAAGGAAGGAAGGAAGGAAGGAAGGAAGATAAGTACACAATCTAAATGAAATTATTCCAGAAAGAAATACTTTTCAATCATTTGTCAGTTGTCATTTCCTTTGGGACTGGATGGCCAGACTACACAGACATGAGCAGCAAGGTCAGACACTTCCTAGGTGCCAAGAACCTGTCAGCAGTCTCACCCCCATTCATGCCCCACAGCCTCCCAACAGCCCGAGTGATCTGCAATGCTGCCTCCCTTCGGCAGCCACGGCTGGGAAAGCAACTGCAACTCACCCTGGGGCTATGCTAACTGCAGGCCAACTATGCACTTACCCTCACCCTCGCTGCTCACAGGAACACAAACAGGCACCCAGACCCTAGAACCTGGCATCATTGTCTACTTACGTATCTACGGAACATGTTGTCTGTTTTCCCAATAGTGACATTGTTAAATAGGATTTCGGCAACTGTGTCAATCCCTTCAAAAATCAAATTTACTTTTTGCCATTTGCTGGAAAGAAAAAGAGAGAAAGTTAAAACAAGATATATAAAACATTAGCGAGAAAAGTGCTTTTGCAATTAGTTAAGAACTAAAGAAATAAATACTTCACAGAAACTGTACTTTTTTTTTTCTTCTGGTCAATCATGGGGCTCAACCTCAGGGCCTGGGTGCTGTCCTTGAGCTTTTTTTGCTCAAGGCTACAACTCTACCACAACTATGGGCCAACAGCCACAGCTCCCTTTCTAGTTTTCTGGTAGTTAGTTGGAGATAAGAGTCTCATGGACTTTCCTTCCCAGGCTGGGTTTGAACTGTGATTCTCAGATCTCAGCCTCTTGAGCAGATAGGATTACTGGGCAAAATATACATGCTTACACAATTCAGTGCATGTGAAGTTTGAAGACCAGGCAAATCCAGAGACAGAAAGCCAGTTAGTGCTTGCCTATGGCTGGGAGAAGGATGGAGAGGAACAATAACTGCTAATGGACACAGCTTTCTTTTGAAGATAAGAAAAATGTTCTAAAATAGAATATGGTGCTTGTTGCACAACTCTGTGAATATACTAAAACCACCGGATCTTACATTAAACAAGGGACATGTTTTATGTGAATTATATCCCAATAACATATTCCTTTGCTTTAAAAAAAAAAAATCCTGACATCAAATATAGTGAAAGCAGTATAACATGTGGAGGAGATGGGGACAAACAAGTCGTTTAAGGATTCAGGTGGACCTGTTGCAACAATGAGAAGTACAAAATGTCATGTCAAAACCAACTTTACAATGTCGGTGTGGGGGGGGAGGGGGGTATAATTGAGTGGGGGGAGGGGGGAGGCTGGGAAGGGAGGTGAAGGGTAAACAAAGGAGGAGGCTGCAATGCTTGGTAAGAAATGTATGCATTATCCTGCCCATGTAATTGTAGCCCCTCTGTACAGTATGTTCTCAAATAAAATAAAATTAAATTTAAAAAAAAAATCCATGGGCTGGGAAGGTGGCTCAGTGGTAGAGCGCTTGCCTTGCATGCCTGAGGCCCTGGGTTTGATTCCTCAGCACCATATAAGCAGAAAAAAGAAAAAAGCCCAAAGTGGCGCTGTGGCTCAAGTGGTAGAGCGCTAGCCTTGAGCTGAAGAGCTGAGGGACAGCACCCAGGCCCAGAGTTCAGGCCCCACGACTGGACTCGAAAAATAAATAAATAATTAAAAAAAGAAGTTATAAGCCTATTAAATAAGAAATCAGGCAGGCAGAAATGAAATTGTCATTTTGAGTGAAAGGAAAAGGATTTTACTGATTGGAAATGAAAAGGTTAGGCTTAGGAAGAGATTGAATTAAGTCTGTTGCTAGGTGCACTCTTACCTTCTAGGCACAGCTGGAAACTTGGAAATGAGGAGAGAGGGGCCCAAGCAAGAGAAATAACTGAACACAGAGAGAATAATGAGAAGACATGATGAGCCCAAGACACGTTAGACTGGTTCATGGTATGGCAGGAAGAGAAACACTGAGACTACTGGGACACGATGCAGTTTAAGAGGGAACAAGGTGCCAGTAGCTCATGCCTATAATCTTAGCTACTTAGAAGGTTGAGATCTGAAAATCAACGTGCAAAGTCAGCCCAGGCAGGAAAGTCCAGGAGACTTTCATCTCCAATTGGCCAAAAACATATAAAAAACAAAACCAAAAACGTATTTTAAAAAAACAACTAACAAAGAAACAAACAGAACTAGACCTATGGTCCAACTAGTAGAGCATCAGCCTTGAGAGAAAAAGCTAAGGGACAGTGCTCTGGCCTTGAGTTCAAATCCCTGTACTAGTACACACACACACACACACACACACACACACACACACACACACACACACACACACACACACACACACACACACACACACACACACACACACACACACACACACACACACACACACACACACACACGAGGATTTTTTTTTTTTTGCAAGTCCAGGGGCTTGAACTCAGGGCCTGGGCACTGTCCCTGAGTTTCTTTTGCTCAAGGCCAGCACTCTACCACTTGACCCACAGCACCACTTCGGGCTTTTTCTGTTTATGTGCTACTGAGGAATAGAACTCAGGGCTTCATGCAAGCTAGGCAAGCACTCCACCACTAAGCCACATTCTCGACCCAAAATAGAAGAATTTTTGAAGTTAGTAACAATGGTGATGATTATCCTTGGGCTACATTCTGTTTTATATAGACATACTTGTTTATAATGGCAGAGAACACTATTGAAAGCAATGCATACACTTCTCCTTATGGTCTCATGAAGTGCAAGATCACAGTCAATGGCTGGTTAGCACCACACGAGACAAACCATGTACTATAAATATGTACTCTCTCTTGGTTACTGGGGGAGGAAAAACAGCAAAGAAAGAAAATTATAGGAGAGACCTGACTGGATCAAAGTGACTCTAGTATAACTACTGGAAAAATAATTCCCTAAGGCCCAATTCATGACTACTGACCAGTGCCACCATCTTTACACATGGAACGAAACATCCATCATGCATTCTTCTTTACAATACATGCTTTCACCCAACTCAACTCTCTGATATATACTGCAAACAACAATAAAAGAAATGTTCAAATAATAGTAAGTACGGTATATACAAACACATACATACCTAGTATTAAAAGGGATTTTAAATTCCTTGCTATAGACCCAGTTATCTAAGGAAATCCATCTGTAGTTAAGGTCATTAAATCTGTAGTAAGGATCCTGTTGATATAAAATAAAAAGTATGGTAGGTAAAGATATGCAAACATAAATAATTAAATTACTGAGTGATGAAAGGGGTGACATTGATCACGATACATTATATTCCTATTGATTTGTTGAGTGGTAGGTAACTCCTTTATACAACTTTATACAACAGTATAACTTAAAAAATTACTATAGCTATTGATCACCTAAAAATGAATGAACTCACGGGGCTGGGAAGGTGGCTCAATGCTAAGAGTGTTTGCCTCACATGCATGAGGCGCTGGGTTTGATTCCTCAGCCACAGAAGCAGAAAAGGCCGGAAGTGGCACTGTGGCCCAAGTGGCAGAGTGCTAGCTTTGAGCTGAAGAGCTGTGAGGGACAGCGCCCAGGCCCAGAGTTCAGGCCCCACAACCGACAAAAAAGAAAAAAAAAAAAGAATGAACTCTGACTCATAAATATACAGGTCAGTTAACAAAAAAAAGTGGGTAGAAGTGGGGCAAAGCCTGTCTGATGCGTAAAAACCTGGGTCTGACCCCCAACACTGTAAAACAACAACAAAAATTGAAGATAGAGGGATGAATTCCAATGAATACTTAAAATGAAGGTATTCTGAGATATAAATAATATGGATGCATTATCAAAGAATATGTGCACAGATTAAGAGTGGCTGTTCTGGTTTTTTTCATAAGTCCACAAAAACATTCACTCCTTGGAGTCAGTTACATTTCCAGAGTTATTTTCCACGTGGTTTTACTGAGTGGGCACACCAAGGATCTCCACAGAGAATCAGTAAATCTGTTAGAAAAAAAAAAGAGCTCCCCAAAATGGCAAAAGGGTTGCCACCCAGAACACAGAAATAAAGAGCACTCTGGGCAAGGCAAATCTGTACTTCTGCAGAAGGGTACAAGTGCACCACTGTAGAGGTAACAGACAACATGAGGAGAGTAAGGTCAGTTCCTGTTTAAACCTAACCCTAAAGGCCCTCCCCTTCATTCCTACTGGCCAGAGTCTCAAGGTTACAATCTTCACAATTGGCTGACACTTGATTTTGAACCAGAGGAGGGACTAACATTTACAGTTTGGGCAGTCAAGTTTTGCCAAGAAGAATCCAGAAGAGCCCTAACTTTAGACCCTTAAGATGATGACTCACTTTTGTAGAAAAGACTGTTTTTCTCACAAATCTTACAAACTTCAGGTTTTCATGATTACCCATACCGGGCCAGCAATCTGAGGCCCACAGACCCAAATACAGCTCACCAATGCAGCTGACTGCCTGTTTGTGTGGCCAGCGAGTCAAGAATGGCCCTGGCTCATAAATAAGAGTCATACTGGAGCTCAGCCATGCCCATTCCCTTAAGTACCACTCATGGCTGCTTTTGAGATGCAATGGCAGGGTTCAATAGACCAATGGCCCCCAAAGTCATGGTTGGTACCCAACCCTCTACTGAGAATGTCAGTCACCCCCTTGCCTTAGAAGGCAAACCTCCTGTGAGTCAGTTACACTCCATTTGAGTGCCCTCGGTGGTCCCTCTCAACACCCCGGATTTTCCTTCTCCTGACCCTTTTCTACCCTACAGCGTTCAGCCAGGAGGCAGAATGGAAGGCAGTTTCTCTGTAAATGTCACCACAGCTACAGAGAGGAAAATGGTGCAAGAAGGAGCTTCTTCCACCATCAGGGACAGGGCCAAAGGCCATTTCCTTAGGGACTGTAACACCAGAAGGACAAAGGAAAAAGCCAACTTCATCTACATTCTACACAGGGAAGAGCTGGATGACCACATTAGGCTGGCAGTGGCCAGTGGGGCAACTGTATGGACACCAGCCTACAAGATGCACTACAACCACTGGCTTGTATTATGATGAAGAAGAATATACTGAAAGTGGAGGTGCTGCTCAAGCGGTAGAGTGCCAGTCCTGACTGAAAAATAAAAACAAACAAACAAACAAGAGCACCAGGTCCCAATATAGATACCCAAAAAAAAAAAAAAAATAGCCAAGTACCAATGGCTCAAACCTGTAATCTTAGATACTCAGGAGGCTGAGATCTGAGGGTCCCATTCAAAGCCCAGCCTGGACAGCAATGTCCCTGAGACTCTTATTTCCAATGAACCACCAAAAAGCCAGAAGTGGAACTGTGGCTCAAGTGGTAGAAAAAAGAAAAATACACGGGTCCTAATGGGAAGAAATACTTTAATGTTACCCAGAAAGGAAGTAATTGATGAGATTTACTAACAACAGATAATCATCAAATTGATTTTCAAGTTCTGGTTAACAATAAGATTTTGATCCGTTAAATGGTGTGTAGCAGGCCCAGCTAACTTGTCTCAGTTTCTGGTCTTCCCATACGCAGAATTTGGCCTCACCAGTGAATAAACACGAAATAAATATTTAAGGACACTGCTTTGATTGTTAGTTTGACCAACCAAGCGTCTCTGCTCAGCCTATTTATAACTCTACACTTTGGACATAGTCCAAGAGAGTTAAATATACCACAGGGGGAAGTGTGAGGGCCACACCCCCATACCTCTACAGGCCAATGGGGGGGGGGTCTCACCATCTGACTGGCAGAGCTCAGTCTTGTCACGCCCACCCCTCCTACTTGCAGGCTGATGCTGACTGAGCCGCAGTAGGCAATCACCCTGTGTATATTTTCTCTACACAAACAAAATTTACAGCTTAATTTTTTCCCCCTCTGATTCAAAGAATTCTGAAAGCTTCATACTGCATGACTCCAAATAGATGCTATTCTGGATGTTTACAGACTAAACCCCAGACCCAGCCAAAATGAAGACATTCATGTTCAGTGCCACATCATCAAACAAACCTTAAGGATGCAGGCAGAACCCCCAAAGAGACAAGCATTTTTGTGAAAATAGAAGATTCTGGTCCAGCTGAATATGTCACAAAATTAACATATCATTTATTGACACATTTTAGAATGTATCAGCTACTATAGAGTTGGCAGCTACAGTCTGATCCTCAAACATGAACAGTTAGTACCATTTTAAAATGGTACTAACCAGTAGTCATGCCTATAATCCTTGCT
Source organism: Dipodomys merriami (assembly GCF_024711535.1). NCBI lineage: Eukaryota > Metazoa > Chordata > Mammalia > Rodentia > Heteromyidae > Dipodomys > Dipodomys merriami. Next base: position 20,218,729 of record NW_027202826.1, read on the forward strand.
ACTCTGGCGACTGAGATCTGAGGATTGTGGTTTAAAACCAGCTGGGTCAAGAGAGTCCACAAGACTCTTATCTTTTGTTAACCACCAAACAGCCAGAAGTAGAGGTGTGGCTCAAGTAGTAGAGCACCAGCCTTGAGAAAAAAAAAAAAAAATGAGAGTGCTCAGGCCTTAAGTTCAAGCTCTCAGTACCAGCACAAATTAATTAACTAAATTTAAAATGGAAGAAATCAGCTGGGCACTAGTGGCTCACATCTGTAATCCAACCTACTCAGTAGGCTGGGATCTGAGGATCACAGTTCAAACCTAGCCTGTGTGACTTTCATCTTCAATTAATTGCAGAAAAAGCCAAAAATGGAGCTGTGGCTCGAGTGGTAGAGTGTTAGCCTTGAACAAAAGAGTTCAAGAACCAGGACCAGCAACAAAAAAAAAAGAAAGAAAGAAAGAAAGAAAATAAAAAAGAAGAAGAGAAGACGGAAGGAAGAAACCCCAAAAGGTGAAATAGGTTTCCCCAAGTCCCACCACTAAGTCCAGCTGCATCCCAGTGATGGCCCCCCCGCCACATATGCTCTCCTATAGGACAACAAGGAAATTATCCCATTGGACCTGGATGTGGGGATGTGACCCCACTGGAAGTTGTTATTGCTCCCATTTACCAACAGAGTTCAGGGGGCAAAGTTCATATGGCTATTTAAATAATGCTGAAGCAGTGACTCAGACCCAGGAGATCCAGCTGAGTGATCACACACTTGCTCATTAGCCAACGCTTGTGACATGTCACAAACCCTGTCCACAGTGACAGCATCAGAGCTACTGACTGAGTAAGCAGCTGGAGACTAGCGTGTCACGGGTGCAACCCTCCTGCTGATATTTATAACTTACATTTACCCTTCTTACCACACATCAACAAATCATGGGTCATCAGCACCTACAAACAGCATGATTATCATGTATAATTGTCAGGGAGCTTCTGGATTCCATTAATTACCCCTACTTATCCAAGATAAGCAGACTACTTAGTGAGACGGACCTCTTCTACTTCTTCCAGGAGCTAGGAAGTGGAAAACTTGAGGTGACTCGTGTGGGGAGAAGTAGGTTGGAGGAGACTGATGGAACAGGTGACTCTGATTCAAGGTGCACTGAGCAGCCGGGCGCCGGTGACTCGCACCTGTAATCCTAGCTACTCAGGAGGCTGAGATCTGACAATCACCGTTCAAAGCCAGCCCGAGCAGGAAAGTCTGTGAGACTCTTACCTCCAATTAAATCACAGAAAAAGCCAGAAATGGAGCTATGGATCCAGTGGTAGAGCACTAACCTTGAGCAAAAGGAGCTCAAGGACAGTGCCCAGGTCCTGAGTTCAAGACTCGGGATGAGCAACGCAACACACACACACACACACACACACACACACACAAACACACACACACACACTATCTGCATGCCTTTCTTCTTGCTCACCAGTCAGTTGTTGCTCTGTTTTACAGGCTTTGATTATTCAGCCTTGAAGAATGGGAAGACATTAGGGATTCTGTACAGAAAACACAGATAGTCACCTGCGAAACAGCCAAGGCGGGTCACAGAGCCTCTCAGTAAACGCAAATTCCATTTGATCATCATCTCAAATCAAAACTCCTTCTTTACCTAGCCTCCTCTTCCTCTTACTTGCCACATGAAATCTATCAACACGTGCAACGAAATAATTCCTATTGTTTCTGCATTCAACACGTGTTCTCATAACCATTCTCACAACTTCACTGCTTCAGCCCCAGACAATAGAACTGTGATGGTCCTTCCCCTGCGATCTATGCTTCTACTCTCCTGTGCCCTCATCTTCACACTTGGCAGTGACCTTCTAAAAGGTAACTGATCACTGGATGCTGGTGGCTCCTGCCTGTAATCCTACCTACCTAGGAGACTGAGAGCTAAGGATCACCGTTGGAAGCTAGCTCAGGCAGAAAAGTCTGTGAGACCCTTATCTCCAATGAACCAGCCAAAAGCCAGAAGTGGAGGCATGGCTCAAGTGGTAGACAGCCTTGAGTAGAAGAGACAAGTGACAATACAAGGACCTGAGTTTAAGTGCCAGTCCTGCAACAAAAGAAGGGGAAAAGGAGCCAGGCCCTGGTGGCTCACACCTGTAATCCCAGCTACTCAAGAGGGTGAGATCTGAGGATCTCAATTCAAAGTCAGACTGGGCAGGAAAGTCTGTAAGACTTTCATCTCCAATTAACTTATTTCATGATATGAGCAACCTTTCTCAGTGACTCGTGACCTATATTCTTTCTTGGTAAGTAACTCTAGGCAATAATCTGACTTGCTGCAGTCATTGTTTCTCATTGGCTTCATTCAAGAAGTAAAATGAGGCACACAGGGACTAGGAAAAACAAACCAGGCTTCCTCCAAACAGGCCCAAGTGAAGCCTCGGGGCACTAAGGGCAGCTCACAGTCTATGTCACAGGTAGCTGGTTAACTGAACATAAAGCACTTACATTTGAGATTGCTTACCCAAACATATACATAGGACAGTGCTCACTGTCAGTTATAACCTGCTCTTTCTTTCTGACACACACTTTGACAAAAAGAGAAGAAAGCAACTCCTGAATACCGGATAGGAAATTTTGCATAACCCTGGTTGATAACTTGTGGTTAAATTAAACTGAGATAATCTTGATGGTGGATCCTAATGTTTCACAGACACAAGGCTTTCCAAGACACCATGACTAAGCCTAGCACAGGACAGAATCCAGGTTATGGAGTCAGGGCCATCTGGGTTCCAATGGCCTGTCAACTAAGTTGCTGTAGGGTCTTGGGCATGCACTCTCTAACTTGTCCTGGCTCCAATCTCATCCACTCCTGCTCTGTTGAGCTGTTATGAGCATTGAGGACAACAAGTACAGCTCAGGAGTGCGTGGTGTTCTGGTACATTGTCTCCCAACAAAGAGAAGATGGGAGACAATGATAACACAGCAGGTGTGAAGCCCAGGTGGAGAAAAATGGAAGAAAGATAAAGGAAGAAGCAAGTCTGTTTGCAAAACTCTGTGCACAGGCTGCAGACAGGAAATAGGTCCTCAAGCTATGTGTATACTGAGGCTTGGACCCTCCCCCCCAACCCACCTCCGGGCACAACTACACTTACTTATATCTCAGCCTTAAAAAGTGATTTAGGCGCCAGGTGCAGTAGCTCAGGCCTGTAATCCTAGCTACTCTGTAGGCTGAGATCGAGGTTCAAAGCCAGGCCGGGCAGGAAAGTCTGTGAGACTCTTATCTCCAATAAACCACCAGAAAACCAGAATTGGTGCTGTGGCTCAAATGGTAGAGCGCTACTCTTGAGCTGAAGAGCTGAGGGACAGCGCCCAGGCCCAGAGTTCAAGCCCCACAACCAACAAAAAAATAAAAATAGAAATAATTTAGGCCTATCACCCGTGGTTTGTAATCCTAGCTATTCAGAAGGTTGAGATCTGAGAAGCCACTTGAAAACCAGCCTGTGCTGAAGTCTGTAGGATTCACTTCCAATTAACCTGCAAAAAGCCAGAAGTGGTGCTGTGGTTCAAGTCTTTAAACTGAAAAAGTCAAGGGAAAGCAAAAGCCCCCAAGTTCAATCCCCAGAACCTGAACCAAAATTAATGTTTTTAAAACAAATTAGGATTTACAAAAAAGAAAAAGTTTGCAATATACAGTACAAATTCAGAAATACAGAAAATAATAGAGCACATACCTAGGCAACTCAACATTTTTTTTCATTTTTGCTATATTTTGAGAATTGATTGTGATGGTATTACACAGTATTTGATAACTTGCTTTCCTTCATGTGCTAAGAATTAATTTTATTGGTATCTAGTGATCTAGTTTGTTCAACTTAACTCCTATAGGACATTTCAGCATAGAAACACATTAAATTTATCTCTAAAAAGAAAAAAAGTATTTAGGCTTAGGGCTGGGTGTACAGCTTATTGGTATAGGCCCTGGATTCTAACCTAGCACACAGCCAATCCTAGTATTTAAAGTTTGTGCTAACACTGACAATTCCAACTTTTAATCTTGCCAGTCTCCTCCTCTGCTCCCATCAGGACTCCACTAAATTTTGCAATTGCAAAAGAAAGAAAGAAAGAAAAGAGAAGGAAAGAAAAGAAAAGGAAAGGAAAGGAAAGGAAAGAAAATCAACCCTGAGACGTGACGTGGGGCAGTGCAAACTGACTTTACTAAAGATTACTGTCTCCAGCAAGCGTCCAGGTTAACTTTCCTTGTTTTAATTCTCTTTAATGTTTCTTTCCAGCTCACACTGGCAGAGAAAATTCTCCATGGGTAATAACTAAGTCGTTAACTCCCATCCCCAGTGTGCATGACAACGTATCTTTAGGCTTCGTTTTGTGGTTTGGCAGACTTGCTGCCACTGCAGGTATCTTTTAGGAGGAAATAATTGGTTATGTTCATGTTCTTTTTTTCTTTTAACAGCGACCACGGCGTTCGCTTTCTCAACTTCCTCCTTCCTGAGTGACTGGGGTCCTCAGCTTGGGTCGATGTCTCTCCATCCAGCCTGTACCCCCCTAGCTGGGCTCCCTCCCCCCCCCCCCCCAGATCACCAGATGTGAGGGGAAGTTGGCGCCAAACCCACGAGCAAGGGCCGGAGTTTGGGGGTTGCCGGGCAGTCCTGGGGCTCCAGCACCGCGGAAAGGGGAGCGGGAGGGGCGCGGGGGGCCGCGCGGGCCGCGCCTCGTACCTGGATCAGGCCCTGCCGGATCAAGGCGCTGTGCACGCAGCCCGGGACCGCGCCGGGCAGCTGCAGCGAGCCGTTCCCGCTGCGCAGCCGCCAGTCTCCGCGCAAGCTGAGGCTGCTCGTCGCGGCCGCCCAGCCCGCGGGGCCCACGGCCAGCAGCACGAGCAGGTGCATTCGCATCTCGGGAGCCCACGCCGCGGAGACCCACACACACACACACACACCTCTCGACCAAAGCCACGCGTCCTCCGCCAGGCAGCGCTGGCTTTGGCTGTCCCCGCCCCGGAACCCCGGGCCCCGCCCTCCCTCGGGACCTGAGCCAGCCCCCCGGGTCAGCTGAGCGCCGGGCCCCACGCCCCCCCCCCCGGTCCCGCCCGTCCGCCAGGCTCCGCGGATTTCTCCATCCACCGTGGGGAGGGCCATGGAGTCCATCCGAGGTCAGGGACACGACGAGCGGCTCCTCCCCCCCCCCCCCGGACCCCGCAGAGAACCGAAGCGGGGAGACGCACCCCGCCTCGGTCCCCGGCCTCCGTCCACAGCCTGCGCGCGCGCAGCAGTGATCTGCGGGTGCCCGGGTCCCCGCACAGCCCGCCCCGTAAAGAATAAACAAGATCGCGGGACGCTGGTGGCTCAGGCCTGTCATCCTAGCCACTCAGGAGGCTGAGATCTGAGGATTGCGGTTCGAAGTCAATCCCGGGCAGGAAAGGCTGTGAGACTCTTATCTCCAATTAATCCCCAGAAAAACAGAAGTTGAGCTGTGTGCAGGTGTGGTTCAAAAGGCAAAGCACCTGTCTTGAGTAAAAGAGATAAGGAAGAATCTAGGCCCAGAGTCTACACACACACAGTTACAGATTACAATTTGATCATCCCATTTAATATTTTACAAACTGTGAATTATTTAGTGCAAATGACAATCTTGGGTTTAAGTCAGAAGACACCCCTCCACCCCACCCCCACTCCTGCCAGGGGCAAAGTGAGGCATAATGAGTATATGTAGTAAGGTATTCTGACCAGCGTCAAGAGCGACATTTTGGTCCTTTGCCATGCAACGATAAATGTCTCCTTCATCGCTGAATATATAAAGTTGTCAAACTGATTAGAACATCGTGGGGCACCAGGGCCAAGAATGTTCTAATCCCACAAGTCGATTACAAAAGCAATAAAGGGAAATTAAGTGTAATCACATGTTGAGTGGATATTTTCTTTATTTCCCTCATCTCCAAATTGGGGAGAATGGAATGTAAGAACTGCCCTCAAAGTCTCACTAAGAGGCAGACAAATACTAGAGCAAAAAGAGGTAGTTGAAACTCTGCCTATCACTAGAACTTTGTGTGTTGAGGTTGCATGACTTTTATGTAAACCAACTCTGTGGAAGGTCATTAGGCTTAAACTAGTAAAATAGGGCCCTGCCCAAGACAATCCATGAAATCAGTCAGAGGACCTAGGCATATGTCAAGAAACAAAGACATCTAGCAATCCAAAGGACTCCCACCATTCCTTATTAAGTGTGATAATCTGGGAAGGAAGGAAGACCAGAAGCATTGGAGTAAGAGGGCTGTGGAAAAGCAGGAAGGGGTATAAAAAGAGATGGTCACTCCCTTCTCCATTGTATTATGCAACTATCAAGTTGATCATGATCTGTGTGGTTGGAGAAGCTAAAATTAATTATACATTGAACTGGACTTTTGTGTGCGTGTTGGTGTTGGGCTTGAATTCAGGAGCTGGGCACTGTCTCTGCATTTTTGCTGATGGCTGATGGGCTCTACCACTTGAACCATATTTCTACTTCTGGCGTTTTAGTGGTTCATTGGAGATGAGAGTCTTACAGACTTTTTGGTTGGCTTTGAACTGTAATCTTCAGATCTCAACCGCCTGAGTAGCTAGAGCTATAGGCATGAGACACTGGTGCCTGGCTGAACTGGACTTTTTTTGGTCAGTCATGGGGCTTGGGTGCTGTCCCTGAGCTCTCTCACTTTGAGCCACAGCATCTCTCCAGTTGGTTGGAGATAAGAGTCTCACCAACTTTCCTGCCTGGGCTGGCTTTGAACCTCAATCCTCAGATCTCAGCTTCCTGAGTAGCTAAGATTACCAATGCATGTCAGAATTGGACTTGTTAAAACCCAAGGATGGGAAAAATAAAATGTGAGGTTGAAGTGAAATATCATTGAGAAGAAAAGAGGCCAAACACATGTATAACTGAGGAAGGTAGGTACAGTAGGTACAGTAAAGTAGGTAGGTACAGTAGGTAGGTAGGTACAGTAAAGTGGTTGTAAAACAAGATGTATTTGGTGGCCTGGGAAGGTGGCTTAGTGGTAGAGTGCTTACCTTGCATGCATGAGGCTCTAGGTTGGATTCCTCAGCACCATATAAGCAGAAAAGGCCAGAAGTGGCGCTGTGGCTCAAGTGGTAGATAGCTAGCCTTGATCTGAAGAGCTGAGGGACAGAGTTCAGGCCCCACAACTGACAAAAAAAAAAAAGAGAGATGCATTTGGTATTCCTTAAACTCTCTGGAGAACTGTGCCTGTTTCTTCTATAGCAATATTTATGATAACCTAAGACGAGTTCTCCATGATGCAAATGGAAAATAAAATTTGTATTTGAGTATTGTGACGCCCGCATTCCCAGGTCACCTGGCTGGTGGGGTAGGGGCTGGAAGGGTGAGGAGCAGTGATTGGGTTTCAGCCACAGAACATGAGGTATGGGCCATTTAATTAAAACTTTTATATCTAACAGGCCTACCAACCTCATTTCGCCTTCACAACACTGAAAAAAAAAAAAAGCCACAGAGAAAATATCAACAAACTCCAAAAAAGAAAGAAATGTCATTCTCTGACCATATATAATAAAAAGATATTTCTTTCTACCTAAATACCATTCACTTGTAATGTTACAAACATATCTATAAAAACCTATAGGTCAAAGAATTAATAGGTTGCTTGTTTCTGATCTGGAATGTAAAAAACTTGGAAGTCATCCACCATCATAAATAAATAAATAAAAGATAGCAAACAAAACCAACAATTTTTAGACCTGTCAGAGAAATGAGGCCACAGGGCAACCCGCTGACCCCTAAACTTGAGAGATAAACAGGTATCCACTGCTTAGCTGGGTAGACTCTCCCCTCCCAGCTGAATTTTCTGGGCACCAGAATATAGTTGGAAAACCTGGAATATAATAGGATCAGTACAGATCAGCTGAAAAATTTGCCTTCAGGAGTTTTTTTTTAAAGAGAAAAATCTTTGCAGTGTGTGTGTGTGTGTGTGTGTGTGTGCCGTAATCTTTGCAGTGTGTGTGTGTGTGTGTGTGTGTGCCGTGATCATATAATAGGATCAGTACAGATCAGCTGAAAATTTTGCCTTCAGTTTTTTTTTAAAGAGAAAAATCTTTGCAGTGTGTGTGTGTGTATGTGTGTGTGTGTGTGTGAGTGAGTGTGTGTGTGTGTGTGTGTGTGTGTGTGTGCCGTGATCTTCAGATTCCAACGTTCTGTATAGGATTACAAGTGTGAAGAACCAGCACCTGGCTTTCTCTATACTTCTTGTAAGAGAGGGGCAATAATCTATTTTGAATGTGTCTGTAATTTTGTTGTGCCAGTGATTTTGTTAACAAGACTTGAACTCAGAAGAAATTATTATCAAGGCCAAGCATACTGAGGCTGACCAACCTGGGAGAAGGGAAATGCCCAAATCCATTTTACCCATCTGAGGTGTTGAAATAACACCTAAAAGACTGTAAAGTCCCTAGACCGGCAACAGGAGCTCACTAAAAATCACTGTTTTGTCCAGAAAAGTGCTTCCTTGTCTCCATACCTTCTTACCACATTCTGAAAGGCCTACTTACTGTAATTCCTTTTCACTTAGTATATCAGATGTGGTTTTCAACAACAAATTACATAGTGAAGTAAGAGAGCAAGTACAGAGCAAAGTACCCCAGCTATACTCACATATGACAGGAACATTGAAATGATCACACCAGGAATTTTCTACTGCTGGGTTCATACAGTACTAGATATGATGGGAAATACAGAACATCTGCAAAAACAGATGAAAGATGGAAATGCTAGAGATCAAGAGTTCTGAAACAGAATTGAAGGATGCCTTTTAAGGACTCATCAGTAGCTGAAACATAGCTGAGAAAAAGAAATCTGAATTTGAGGATATGGTGTGAACTATTTAAAGTATTGGGGGGGAGGGACTATACCTATCAAAAAATGGAGTTATGCAGACTTTCAATTTAATTTTTTTTTTTGCCAATAGACTTGCCTTGCAAAGAATGTTATTTAAAAAGGAAAATTAGAGTGATAGTCTTGAAGACTCTCAGGTCTACAAAATGAAACCTATTAGAAGACTTTGTAAAAGCTGAATAAAAACTTTTCTTATACTTCCTAGATATTACTTTTTTTGGGGGGGGGAGGTCCGGTCATGGAGCCTGAACTCTGGGCCTGGGCGCTGTCCCTCAGCTCTTCAGCTCAAGGCTAGCGCTCTACCACTTGAGCCACAGCACCACTTCCGGCTTTTTTCTTTTTGCTTATGTGGTGCTGAGGAATCGAACCCAGGGCCTCAGGCATGCAAGGCAAACGCTCTACCACTGAGCCACCTTCCCAGCCCCTACTTTTTTTTTTTTTTAAAGGAGCAATAAGGTGCCTTGGTATAAATGAAAAGAATGGTAGCAATGGCACAGGCACATGAGGCCAGGATTAGGAATACATGGTGGAACAATACAGAGCCAAGTAGACCAACTTTTAACAAGCAAAGGCAACATCATGGGTAAAGTCTTTTCACAAATGGTAGAACATCAGGACACCCATACACTCAAAAACACAACTAGTAGTTTCAAGCCAAGTATTATTACTAAAACCATGTACTTCGGTTGATAATGTGGTTCAATTGTAAGAAATATATCACTAGTGTGGGATAATTTCTGGAGGCATACACATGTGCAAAAATATATAGGAACTCTCCATACCTGTTTCCTGCAACTAGTGTAGTAATCTTCCATTTTCCCATCTCTCCTGTATTTGTTGAATTTGTAAAGAAGAGACTTTTTTTTTTTTTTTACCCCTTTTCCCTTCATTTTTTGGTGCTAGGACTCAAATTCAGAGCTCATGCCTGCCAGGTAAATGCTCTACCAGTGAGCTATATTCCAGCCCCCAAAACTATACATTTTAATAAGCCTGTTTAACTTGCTAATCATTTTTAATAACTAAAGATTAATCTGGGATAGTCCCCAGGCCCAGAGTTCAACATTATATGCTCTTCGTAAAGGCACCGTCCAAATCAACTTTGCATACCTTGGCAAATCTCTATCCTTGTGTAATCATACCAATTCAGAACATTTTTATTCTAAAGTTCCTTATGCTTCTAATTAATTCCTCCCCACCTCAAGTATGTTGCCTTCTACCTCTTCTTGAATAACACTGTATACTATCTTGCATTATTTTCTAATACAGTGTTAAGTTTACATCATTCATTAATTCCTAAAGGAGATATTTTTTTTTGCCAGTCCTGGGGCTTGAACTCAGGGCCTGGGCACTGTCCCCGAGCTTCTTTTGCTCAAGGCTAGCTCTATACCACTTGAGCCACAGTACCACTTCCAGCTTTTTCTGTATGTGGTACTGAGGAATCAAACCCAGGGCTTCATGCATGCTAGGCACTCTACTACTAAGCCACCTTCCCAGCCTCCTAAAGGATATTTTCTTTGATGTGGAAATAGTCCAGTATCTTGTTTCCATTGTTGCTTTCTTTTTTTTTTTAATCTTAAGACTGGGACTCAAACTTGCTGATGCTAGCTTCTGCCCATTGTCTGGCACTCCACCACCTGAGGCACACCTCCAGCATCCATTGCTGCTCCCAAGTCAAGCTCCCTTATTGTTTGTTGTTGTTGTTTGTGGGGCCTGAACTCTGGGCCTGGGCACTGTCCCTGTCAGCTCTTCAGCTCAAGGCTAGCACTCTACCACTTGAGCCACAGCACCACTTCGGGCTATTTCTGCTTATGTGGTGCTGAGGAATCGAACCCAGAGCCTCATGCATGCAAGGCAAGCGCTCTACCACTGAGACACCTTCCCAGTCCCTCCTTATTCTCTGAAGGCAATCTACTTGTTTTACTTTTCTACTCTTTCCCATTTTGCCATATTTGTGTATTTTTTGTATATATTTTCTCGTTTCAACTTCAATGGGTATATTCAATCTGCCTGCAGCTTAGTCTCTTTTGTTTTAGAAATGTTACCATTTCAAAAACTTTTGCTCCAGCTTCCTTTGTAATAGTTTAGGTCCAATCAGGAGAGAAGCACCACACAGATTAAGCAGAAGCAATTTATCATTGACTGTAAAAGAATGACCAGTAAAAAGAATTCTGTCAGCCCAGGGCTGGGAGAGAAAAACAAACTTAAAAGGTGTTCAGGTGTCGCTGGAGCAGCTGTGGCTTCTCCAAAGTTAACAAATACTTTGCTGGCTCAGATTCTTGAATTGCTGTAATAGACTACCCTGTACATTTAAGTATGGAAGCAGGTGATCACAACTGATACTGCAGACCTTCACTGGGTGCCATCAGATCTCTTCAGAGCATTCAGACTAGCAGGAGTGGGCAGTTTGGACCCCTATGCCACAGGTAAGCTGTGCAGAGGCTTATAAAATGCACGTTTACACATGTGGTTTCCCAGGAGTCCTGTATATCTAGCTACTCAGATCCTCAAAATCTGAGGATTGAGGTTGGGACTAATCCTGGGAAAAAGTCTTGAGAATCTATCCTAAAATATCCAATAAAAAGCCAACATGTAATGCTGGATACCCGCTGCTACAATCTATAATTGTAGCTTGAATTGTAGTGTGTTTGAAACCAGCCTGGGCAGGAAGTCTGACTCTATTAACCACTAAAAAAGTCTAAAATGGAGCTGTGGCTCAAGTGAGAGCACCACAGCCTTGATGGAAAGCTCAGGAACAGCATCCAGGCCCTAAATTCAAGCTCCAGGACTGTGGTGCTTGAGTGCACTAGTGCAGGATGTAGGTGTGGCTCAAGTGGTGTAGGCACGGACCTAGCAAGCATACATACCAAGCAAGCACAGGCCCTAAATTAAAACCAGTACTGGCAAACACTAACAGGAAAAAAATGTATGTACATACATATGTACCCACATGCACACACCACTGGAACACACCTTCAGCCCTTACATTTTTCCCCCACCACTGACTGTCATGTCTTAAAAAATTCCCATTCTAAATAACTTACATTTTCCACTACATTGGGGGGGAAAAAAAACAAGTTGCCTAATGTGGAGACACAGAATGAGATATGGGTTCAAATCTTTATTCAAACTATTTAGCACACTCAGCAAGTACATCTTTGAACCTGCTTAATATTTAACCATTGGTTAAACTATACATAGCAGAATTAAATGATTTATGTACTATTTCAAGGGTCAATGGGGAAATCAACCTAGTCTTACAATTCAAAATACTGTTAGGTAATCTGTTTTACAGTGTTAACAAAAACATGTCCTCTGTAACCACAGTTTTAACTAGCTTCAAAGAATCACTGGCTGTAGCTATAAGGGATGCTTGGAAGAGACTTAAAAAATTATTTTTATCATATAGAACCACTTAAAACACATCATTAATACAAGGGGCTCTCGTATTTTAATTAGAACTGGGGTTTATCACAACTTGTATTTTAAGGAATTTCCCAAGGGATATTCTCATTTTGAAAAATCCTACTAAATTTTTGAAAACCATGAAAAATACCCAAAATCCAACTCAAGTTATTAAATTCAATTGTGTACTTCATGTTATCTGGAATGAGTAAGACCATAGTGTGTTTAAACACAGACTTTAATGGTAACAATTCCTTTAAGTTCACTTAAGTTTAGCTATTACAAGTCTTATGCAGATGTCACTATTAAAACATTTAGTTACTTGCACTGGGTTCCTCTTAAGACAATTTCACTTAAAGTGTTTCCATCATTTAACAGTTTGTTGACACAAAACATGACTAATTTAAAGCCACACATCCCATCTTTAACACAGCAGGATCAGTATCCTAATTATACTTCAACTAAACCATTAAAGTGAGTGTTTCACTACCCCTGAGACCCACTAGTTAACTGTGGTTCATACTTACATTAAATGTGAGTACACCCACATAAGAAAGCAAACTCAGTTAAAAAAAAATTGATTATCACACTGCAAACCTGTGGTAGGGGGCAGAACAAAATAAATTTACTTACAGGCCAAATGGACTTTTATGCATTAGAAAGTATAGGGAACATCAGTCCAGAGTCAGAACTTAATGAGCTAATGCTCACTTAGCACTAGCCATTTCAAATTGCTGAGTGGGGTGGGGAAGGCAAATTATTTCAAAAATTTCATTGTAGATGATTCTTATGTCCAGTGTCTATACATTCAAAAAGGGTGGTTTTCCAGGTACTTTAAACTTCTGTTCTCTCAAACCTGGAGAAGCCTCTATGGCTTATTCCCTTAGAAGCAACATATGAAATGTTATATATAAAGCATCAAGTCAAAGATAAAGACAACTGGACACTGTTTATAAAGAGAACTGGACATACCCACTGTTATTTTAAAGGCTTAAGGAAGCCATCTTTGAAAATACCTTAAATCACCTAAGGTTAAAAAATGCATCCATTTGAAAATCAATTAGGAATTCACTGTTCTGTGAAAAGTGCATTTTATTTGTTTGGCTTTTCAAGAAATACTGCCTACTAAAGCTGTTGAGAATTAAAGAGTCCCAGGAATAATTTTAAAAGCAGAGCCAAAGAAGAGTTATTTCTTACCTTGTGGGGCAACTATGTTACTAGTTTCTCATTCATAATTTTAATCAAAAGGTTTAACACAGCATGACATCTCCCCTGAAGAACCCATGATTTTTAAGCAAAAAGGAAAAAAATCACTCATTGGAAAAGTTATACTTAGTTATGTTGGTATTTCCAATGAAAAGTATTTTACAGAAATAACAAAGCCAGAACATCTTCAGAAAGCATGCATTTCACTTCTGGTTTAGAGAAAAACCTTGTCAACAAATCATGTCCAAACTACATATTAAAACGTTTCATAAACAATTAAACTTTTAACATTTACTTCTAGCTTTCCGCATCTGTGTCAAACAAGGAATGAGTTGCACATCAAGTGTAAGCAGTGCGAAAATGTGGACGTGGAGACATATGCTAGAAATTGAATACAAGACTTTTAAGAAATAAAGCAATGGGAGTGTCAAAACCAGGAAAAAAAAGTAAAACTACAAGATTAGGAAGTGTAAAGAATGATAATGCCCTTGTTACTACAGAAGTTTAATGGCACAAATAGCACTTGTCAAGGGAATTAAAAAAAAAAAAGAAAACCCCAATACAATAGCATTGACTTTTATTCATTCATGTTAAGTCACCTGAAATGGTATCTGCTGCATTTAAATGCTCATTAATGTAAATGGCTGAACAAACCTATTTCCATGGATGCCCAATATCTCATGGTTAAGTCACTTCAACACAGCCTCATGACAACTCCCACACCAACAGTACTTTATTTGTAAATTGTGACCCACTATCACTCCCACTTTTCCCCCAGCTATCAAGTGGTACATGATAAAGAGAAGTTTTAGTTAGGGGATGCACCTGGAAAATAATAAAAGTTCCACATACACGTTCCAGAACTGCTAGGTCCCAAGTCCATTTATGAACTATAGGGCTGCCAGTATCATGTGCAGCATATTAAAGCTACACTATTTGAATAGCTTATTAATTCTGCATAAATCAGGTTAAACAATGTGTCAACCTGTAACAGACTGTGCACTTTAACTGAACATGGCAAAATATTCACTCTCTGAACTTTACATCATCATTTGATGTCAAACAATGAAGCAAATCCCATCAGTATATACAAAAAACAGCTTTCCATTTACAAAACATTGTTTCCCATACTGATTAATCCAGGCAGCTAACTCATTGGTTTATGCAACTTTATTGAAGAAAAATAAATCAATTACTAGCAGAGCTATTAGTTGATCACTCATCCATTAACAACTTGCATCATTTATTCAGTGCTATATTAAACAGTGTATTGGAAGATAGATTAACTAATAGCTCCAAGCCTCCTAACAATTTAAATGAAAATTACAAAATGTTTGAGACCCTATTTTGGAATACAAAGGGTGTTTGACTTCCAATTTCCATTCTCTGTAGAACAAGAACAGGTCATTCCTTTATTGACATGCATAAAATACATCACATTTTCTGTTCTGCTGATGCTATAAATTCAATACCAATTCTCCAGCCACATCAGTTATGAGCATAAAGTATATCATGTAACCTCAAATCTCTAACAGTGGAAGGCTTAAACAAGAATGGATGCTGCAAGAATGTTGTTTCCTTTGATGTGACAACTGAGCATCCATCTCCCTCCCCCTCAGATGGCTTCTTCAGCATGTTAGAGCAGTGAGGAATGGTTTAGTCTCATAACCGAGTTAAGAGTGAAGATATTGGCCACATAATACACATGCTCCATTTTTTAAAAAAATTTCTGAATCTTGGGCAACTGTTCTCTTGTAACTACTTTACAGTTTCTAAAAGCAGTTATTGTCCAAAGCTGGAAGAACTTAAGTCTTCTCAGATGAGCATGTGAATGAATGGAGGGAGGTAAACAAAAAATAAAATTAAAAAAAAAAAAAAAAAAAAAAAGATGAGGTCTGATAGGGGGAGCAGCCGGATAAGAAATCAAAAAAGGAACAGTAATTTAAAGTTTATTCCAGCTATAATGCAGGTTATTCTGACTTTAAGGTAGCATCACATGGCATACTTCTGAGTCCATTCCCGAGATATTCTGTTGTACCTATAAATAAAGAAGTTATTTTTTAAAATGAAGTTTAAAATCAGTATTTTAAACAGAAAAAAAATTTCTACTTTTCCCCAGACTTGTCTTTCAAGTCACTTGTCATAGTTATGAGTAGGAGGAATAGCATGGGTACTCAAAGCAGAGAAATGAGACCTCATGCTTTGAAAGCAGTATTATTTTAATAAATATAAAGCAGCACTGAGACTGGAAAACTAAGAAACTTCACTACCACTGAAGTAATATAATGCTCTAGTAGAAACTTCCAAGTGGTTGGTTATTCACTCTGACAAACTTAACACTAAAAAATTATTTTACATGTTGAAACCCATTTGTACAAGTACATAAAGAAATACTTTACATTCAACAGGATGCTTGTCAAAGTTAACATGTCATAGTAAAAATATAAATAGTAATTCCCAAAGGTAAAGCCAATAAGCTATTTCTAAAAAACTGTATCCTTATCCTAAATTTTGAGTTGTTACTTCATCTTGCTTTCTGTGCTTCTGAGATCTGTGCGGGTGTATGAAGACATCAGGAAAGGGTGACTTAGGAACAGCTGGGATAGAGGTATAATTGGGCATGTTACTCAAAGAAGCGTGGTGACTGAGACTTGCTGGGCAAGCTCATCTCTACAATGGCAAACAGATCATCTTCATTAGAAGATCCACAGGAATTCACCCGAGAGCCAGATTATTTCTGAGGAAGACCACTAATTTTGACAAATGCTATCAATTTCCCCTTAGTACATCCAAAACCAACAAAAATACAGGTGTAGCCTTAAGATATATGAGTATAAATCAAAGGGTCACAGGAAAACTTTAGATTTCTGTTTATCTTTTAGAGTTTAAAAAGATTATCACCAGCTTAATTGTAAACCAAAACAGTTGTTTTTCTCAAATGTAATGTTCTTTTGCCCAATTCAGAGTTAAGTTGTTTAGGATACCCCTCTCTTCAAAAAGCCAGCACTTTAAAAACAAAGGCTTTATTTAGCATACAGGGAGCCACAAAATATAGCTAAGATTAATGCATGCTTGTCAGTAATAAACACTTAGTTTAGCTGCTTATGCTTGAGTGTTTTTCCATTAATATTACCTACTGGAAAATTAAATAACAAACCAGTATCAACCCACATACCCCAATTCCATATAGTATTTTAAAAAACAATTTATTGCTATTATAAAGGTGATGTTACAGAGAGATTATAATTACATGAGTCAGGTAATGTGTGGGTAACCAAATTTCAAGCTGATGTTTGAACACCATATTTGGTTAAAAAAAAAAAAGTCTTATTTTTTAGGTGGTACTGGGTTTGAATTCAGAGCTTTGCTCAAATTCCTTTGAGCCATTCCTCCAAGCCTTTTGTTGTTGGGTACTTTCCAGATAGGGTTAACAATGCTGGGGGGTCAAGCCTGGATTTGTGCCTTTCTGTTACTTAGATTTGGACAAGCGCATGCTACTGTGACTAGTCACCAACAGAGGTAGAGTCTTGAGGATTTTTTATGCATGTGCTGCTTTTGAATGAGGAGTCCCTAACCTCAGCCTCCCAAATGGATAGGATTACAGGCTTGTGCCTAGCCACCATGATTGGCTTAAATTTTCACTTACTACTGCTGCATAACTGTTTTGCCATGCAAGAATGCTTTCAAAGCAATAATGACTACTGAGTATACTTGCACACTAGATATCAAGCAGTTAAAACAGTTTTCAGAAAACTGCCGTATCTGTTACCTTTTGTTAGTTAATACAGTGCCTTAAAGCATGCAGCACTCAAGTGCTGGCAGTACCATGAATAAGCGCACCAGAGTGCAGATCCTCTTACCCTACAACATAGCGTATTTCTCTGTCCACTCTCTCGCTAACCTATTGTACCTAATTGAACAAGTACACTTAGCATTAATTATAACATACGAAAGTTATGATGGTTAGGTTGAACATGAAAATAACTCAAATATTTGAGATATTAAGATGCAAGACTAATTTCCACATTTTTAAGACAATATATATATATATATATATATATATATTTAGAAAACCACTTAAGACAAGTGCTTTCTTCTGTCAAACTTGAGAATCAAGTGACAGTTGAATGCATTGGAAAAAAAAATCCTTCCAGAAGGACAATTCACTGTTATTTATGCTAAAATGTAGATTAATTTTTTCTCCTAGGGGCCAACCTGGGTGCTGTCCCTGAGTTGCTTCTGCTCAAGGCTGTACTCTACCTCTTGAGCCCAAAGTGCCACTTCTGGCCATTTCTGAGTTTATTGAAGATGACAGTCTCACTGACCTTCGTGCCCTCACCTCTCAGGATTACAGGCCTGAGCCTCTGGAACCTGGCTAGGTTTTGTCTTGTTGAGACAAGATCTCATTATATATCCCATGCTGGCTGCAAACTTAGAATCTCCTCTAGCCTCAGTCTCTTGACTGCTGGGATTATAAGCATTTACCACCATACTTGGCCCCTAGTAATTTTTTTCAATAACTGCATTTTAGTAATTAGCTTACCAGAAACAAACACCAAGCCTTCCTAGCACTGCTTCAATTTAACTCTAAATAGACTACTTTTATATACTGTAACTACTGAATACTTACTTATCTCTGTCTGTTTTATAGATCCGTGCAATCTCTGGCACTAGGGGGTCATCTGGGTTCGGATCACATAGCAGTGAACAAATGGATAAAAGAACTGCAAGAAAACAAATGTCTGTTACTTAGATGGATGTCATGGTCTTTCTCAAAAGACACAAATGGAGGGCTGGGAAGGTGGCTCAGTGGTAGAGCGTTTGCCTTGCATGCCTGAGGCCCTGGGTTCGATTCCTCAGCACCACATAAGCAAAAAGAAAAAAGCCAGAAGTGGAGCTGTGGCCCAAGTGGTAGAGCGCTAGCCTTGAGCTGAAGAGCTGAGGGACAGCGCCCAGGCCCAGAGTTCAGCCCCACGACCGAACCCCCCCCCCCAAAAAAAAGACACAAATGGCATTAGAATTTATTGGTACTCTGTACAGGAAATGAGGGGACTAGCATTTTTATGTAGCGCATATCCATGCCATATTATACACTAAGCAAGAAAACATGATGAATAACCCAGTCTTTGCTTCTTCTTAGGTAAGATTTTTCTGTACTTTCAAGAACTCCACTGAATGTTTTTATCTTGAATCTACAAGGTAAAGATCATACTACCAAGAGGACTGTTAACATAAAGCAATGACAAAATTTCACTATAAGCATTAGTTAAGCATTAGTTCTTTACAGCTCTGGTTTTTCTTTTTTTTGGGGGGGTCTGGCTGTGGGGCCTGAACTCTGGGCCTGGGCGCTGTCCCTCAGCTCTTCAGCTCAAGGCTAGCGCTCTACCACTTGAGCCACAGCACCACTTCCGGCTTTTTTCTTTTTGCTTATGTGGTGCTGAGGAATCGAATCCAGGGCCTCATGCATGCAAGGCAAGCGCTCTACCACTGAGCCACCTTCCCAGCCCCAGTTCTTACTCTTTGCCACAATTAACGATCTCATCTTGAGAACCTGCTAATATACCAGACACCATTAAAGCTTTTGATAAAAGACTATAGAGGAGATTGACAACAGTTGGATGGGGAGGGGGAGGGAGGAAACAGCAACGGTCACATAAGCTAAATATTAACTGTCAAGGGCAAATACAACTGCAAAACCAAATGCAAAGAGTTGGAATAAGCACACATAAGAATAAAGACGACTGAGCTAGGGATGTGGTTTAAGTGGAGGAGCTTTGTCATAAGAAGCATAAAACCTCTCATTCAAACCACAGTTCCAGTAACAAATTAATTATATGTAAATATTTGGCTACATGTAATTCAGAAAAAGGGTTAATAGCTTTGTGATGCTGCCCTTATAAGTAAGCAAATTATAAGGGTCACAAAACCAAGTCACTTTACAAACCATTACTTCATTCTCTATTTTTGGTATTAGTTTTTTGTCATTACAGTGATTCCTACCAATAATATTTGAATTTGGCATTTAAGTAATAAAGTGTGAATTTAAAATAAAAGGAATAAGAAAGTGTTCTAAAATTTTTAACCATGTGAATTATGGCTGAACTTACTTCTCTCCCCTTGAAATAATTAATAGTTTAAAAAATCTAGAAACAGAATCCTTCCAACAGGCCTGTATGCACTATATAAGCATATCCTGTCATTAAGTAAACATTTCGGTTTGGTTTGCATTTATCTAACTCAGAAATCATGCAAAATAGTTCTGGAAATGCTGCACTTAAGTTATTGACCTAGAAAATGATGTGAGAGGTACTCTTGTCAAATACCCTTAATATCATAATTAGCAATGCTAAAAACCAAGTTTCACGTACTTCATATACAAAATAGAAAACAATAAAAGGCAGATAATAGTCTTGTGTGTGGGTGAATTTGTGAATTGAAAGTGACACAAAGGACACTGGACAATCAAATAGAAGTAGAGGAAATATATCCATCTAGGATATTCCTACTGAGGCTTGACAATATTAGATATGTTTCATAATGGAATTCTATTTTTAAAGCAGATCATTATTCACTGATCTAGATACCTTTCCAAGATTCTACAATTTGAAGCACCATTAATGCATAGCAATAATCCATCATGGTTTTACTATCACGTTACTAAGTTTGTTTAAAAAAGAAAAACAAACTCAATTTTTCTAAGAGTGAAACTTCAACATGGCATATCATATCATTCTTGCTAAAAAAGAAAAGTTGAGAATGTATGTCAAGTAATTTGAAGCTGAAAAGTAGCACTGGTGCCTCACACCTATAAAATCCTAGCTACTCAAGAGGCTGAGACCTGAGAATCACAGTTCAGACAGACCAGGCAGGAAGGTCCATGAGACTCTTATCATCAATTAACCACCAGAAAACCGAAAGTGGCACTATGGCTCAAAGTGGTAAGAGTGGTAGCCTTGAGCAAAAGAGCTCAGGGACAGTGCCCAAACCCAGAGTTCAAGCCCCACAAGAAAAAAAAAAATCCACCAATTTAGCCTCAAACTTCTCCCACAAAAACTTTAGCTTTTCCCACAAAATCTCTTTATAAAGATTTTTTTAAGGGCTGGGAGGTGGCTCAGTGGTAGAGCACTTGCCTTGCATGCTCGAGGCCCTGGGTTCGATTCCTCAGCACCACATAAGAAAAAAGCCG
This sequence comes from Dipodomys merriami, assembly GCF_024711535.1. NCBI lineage: Eukaryota > Metazoa > Chordata > Mammalia > Rodentia > Heteromyidae > Dipodomys > Dipodomys merriami. The sequence continues at coordinate 20,239,411 of NW_027202826.1, forward strand.
GAAGTGGTGCTGTGGCTCAAGTGGTAGAGTGCTAGCCTTGAGCTGAAGAGCTGAGGTACAGCGCCCAGGCCCAGAGTTCAGGCCCCACGACTGGACCCAAAAAAAAAAAAAAAAAAAAAAAAAAAAAAGATTTTTTAAAAAAACTAACAGTATATAGGACAAGTCCTTTTTCTTTCCCCATTCTAACCAAAACACTGGCATAATAAAAATAACATGTACAGCCAGATAAAACTCATAAAAATCAAAATATTAAAGATTATTAAAGATTATTCCATTAGAAGTACTTACCTTTAGAAATAGTTAAAGCAGGAGACCACTGTGACCTTAGAATATCAAGACAAATGCTGCCATTACTGTTAATATTTGGATGGTAAATTCTTGTTGTAAATGCAACCTAAAATAAATTTACAAAAAAAAACTTTAATGTTGTACAAATAAAAAACTTAAGTCTTTAAAAAATTTCATGAATACACAGGTCTATATTTATTTCCACTATACATTTTACATTTATTCATCCACAGAAGTTGAATTTGTTAACAGTCCTAAATCAAAAACTGTTTTAAGATAATTTTACTATGTAGTCCAGATTACCTCTAACTTTTGAGTGAAATTACAGGCAAGTAAAACTATGCTGACACTACACATTTAATACCTATAAACCAGTCACACTTCAGTTTTACCATTATGAATACAAAGTAAATGGTAAAGTCTAAGTTATAGCATCACATGCAATATATACTGAAATGAACAACTGGTACCTACCATTACAATAGTGCCAATAACCCAAAATGTTCTAAGACTAATACAGAAGGGGGTGAGCTTCCATATGGTACCGGATATATGTCTTCCAACTTTAATATGTGGCGTTATCTCCTCATTCACAAAGTTCAAGTCCATGTCTAGGTTCTTTTAACTAGAGGATAGGAGTCAGCTATGCATAGGTCATGCAATTCCATGTTTCAATTACTTTTAAGCTCAATTACAGAGACTGCTTTCAAAAATACTGTATTCTTTTTTTTTTTTTTTGTCGGTCGTGGGGCTTGAACTGTGGGCCTGGGTGCTGTCCCTCAGCTCTTCAGCTCAAGGCAAGCGCTCTACCACTTGAACTACAGTACCACTTCCGGTTTTCTGGTGGTTTATTGGAGATAGGAGTCTCACGGTCTCTCCTGCCCGGGCTGGCTTTGAACTGCGATCCTCAGATCTCAGCCTCCTGAGTAGCTAGGATTACAGGCGTGAGCCACCAGCGCCTGGCTAAAAATACTATATTCTTCTGAAACAAGTATAAATCTACATATAAATATATGATTTTGAGGGACAATACTTGCCTTAGGTGGTTTGAAGGGGTAGTCTGTAGGAAAATGAATTGTCAAAAAGAATACACCGCCTTGATATGGGCTGTCATTCTGTGAAGAGACAAATGCACTTTAGTATTTAAAAACATCATTGCTAAATATTTCCATGTTTTAAGCAATGGACATATCTTTAGCATGGAATAAAAATCACCTACATAACTGCAATGAAGAATCTAAATTCAAGAAAAATCAGCTCATATTAATAGACCAACTATCAAAACTAACTAGAAAATAATGAACTCTAATTTACTGTGATTCCATTTTTCAAGTTACAAAAACTTTGAAAAATGTCACCCAAAAAACGCATTACAAATTCTCACAATTGAAAAAGTAAACTTAGCAAGTTTATGTATTGCTATAAAATTTACATTTTCACATACAGAATTTTTAAATAGCAGCACATTATATACGAATGTCTTGGCAATTCAAAAGGCCATTCTACCTACTAACACACCTAGGTAACACCCAAGTTTTCTAATGAACTCAAACATCTCCGTGACATTATAATTAGGGTGGGACTGAGGTGGACTAATATACTATTGCATACATGATAAATATCAAGACTCCAAATTCAATAAGCCTTCTCAAGAACACTTAAGAGGTAACCCTAAGAAGTAATAAAACTAACACTCTAGGATTTTATGTTAAAAAACACAAAACTATTTGTTTCTGATTTCAGAGCTAATTTAAAAACATGCTTTAAAATTTACAGTAATTGGTCAAGCACCAGTGGCACACACCTGCAGCCCTACCTACTCAGGAAACTGAAATCTGAGGATTAAGGTTCCAAGCCAGCACAGGCAGGAAAAGTCCTGAGACACTATATCGAATTAGCCAGCAAAGAGCTAGAAGTGCATCTGCAGCTCAAGTGGCAGAACACCAAAAAAACAAAAAAAAAACAAAAAAACAAAAAAACAAAAAAAACAAAAATCAAAAAACCAAACCAACAACAAAGCTAATGGTTAGCCCCTAGACCCTGAGAGTTCAACTCCCAGTACTGGCACAAGAAAAAAAACTTGACACTATGATGTTATCAATATACACCTCCTCTAAATATATCTGTTGTATATTTTATTAGTCTTCATTATGTTTTTCTATATTGTCAAGCAAATAAGACTTATACATCTTCACAAGCAAACAAATTTGACATCTTTAATTCCCACCTCTCTGTAGAACTCAATCTAATGCCCTACTACTACATGCTAAGGTTCACAAAAGGGACACACACACACAATTTTATAAAATCTGGGTATAAGGGTATAAATATAAAAGACATAAGATACATCAAGAGTTAAAACATTTTTAAAATGAAGAGTCAGGTTCAAAGCAATATACAACTGTCAATTGAAGAGCTACTATTTAAATTGAGTCCTACAGTTTTAATTAACAAAGACTATACAGCAGAATCTGGCAACCGAGTAGATGAAAAAAAAAACAAGGCACCCAGAATTTGAAATAAATTAAATGGTTATATCTGTGTTCTATAATATGGCTACCTTAATTCAAAACAGTGGCTCCCCCAGTGTTTATACTCCTTCCTCCTCACAGCATCCTAAGATATTAGTATTCTCACAGGCCTACTTTCTGCTTCTAACATCTGCCCCTTATATATTTTACAAAGTCCCGAACTTTATTATTCTAAGCATATGTTCTAATATCTACTGAACATATTTGGATATCTTATCACATATATCAAAACTCCTACTCTATGGGTCCTCAATCACATTTTTCATAATAGAAAGCCATAAGCCAGGATCCTTGCTAGATATAATTGCTTATGCCTGTAAGTCCCAGCAAACAGAGGTACAAGCTCACATGTTCAGGGTCAACCTGAGCTACGTAGTGAGACCCTGTATTGAAAATCCAAGGGCTTGGAATGTAGCTCATTGGAGAGCACTTAGTAGCATCCAGAATGGGCCTAGAGGATTCTATCCCCACCACTGCAAAAATTACACAAATGAAACATCTACCAGGCCAACCCAGTAAATTGTTCCATTTTCATCTAACTCTGAATCTAAATGCTAACAAACTTGAACTTTCTTCATTATTCCCACTGCCATTATTAACTCAAAATGTTTTGTTTATGTATGCCAATGGTTTACTATGAATATTCCTGCCCTTTCCTTCTAATTTATTTCTTCATCCCAATGCAAGTCTTGGTTGGGGCTTGAACTCAAGGCCAGGGTGTTATCCCTGAGCTTTTCTGCACTCAAAGCTAGTATTCTACCACATGAGCCACAGGCTACACTTCCAGCCTTGGAGATAAGAGTGTCATGGACTTTCCTGCCCAGGCTGGCTTCAAACTGCAATCCTTTGATCTCAGCCTTTTAATTAGCTCTGATTACAAGTGTGGCCATTGGTGTGCAGTTGAAGTCCTATTTTTTTTTTTTTGTCGTGGGGCCTGAACTCTTGGCCTGGGTGCCGTCCCTCAGCTCCTCAGCTCAAGGCTAGTGCTCTACCACTTGAGCCACAGTGCCACTTCTGGCTTTTGCTGCTTATGTGTGGTGCTGAGGAATCAAGCCCAGGGCCTCATGCATGCAAGGTAAGCACTCTAATACTGAGCCACCTTCTCAGCCAGTTCTTCGTTTTTTGTTGTTGTTGTTTTGTTTTGCCAGAACCTTCTCTTGTTGTTTTTGCCAGTCCTGGGGCTTTGAACTCAGGGCCTGGGCACTGTCCCTAAGCTTCTTGTACTCAGGGCTAGCACTCTGCTGCCTGAGCCACAGCACCACTTCCATACTTTCTGTGTATGTGGTGCTGAGGAATCGAACTCAGGGCTTCATACATGGGAGATAAGCACTCTACCACTGAGCCACCTTCCCAGCCCCTGAAGTCATATTTTTTAAGAACGCTTACTCACTGCCTGAAATATGGATGTAGGTCTAAGTAACTAAAACCTGATATTCCATAGTTTTTAAAATTAAAATTCTAAAGTACACAGGGTGCTTTATGATCTTGGCTCTACTAGTCCAATTAAGTTTCATCTTCAACACATTACAATATGCTCGCTACTAAACACAGTATTATACAAATAATTCAATTTTCCTACTTTCAAACAGAAAACGGAATACTTCCTGATATTACTACAGCCTTCCTATCAAGTCTGCTGCTGCAGACTTATATATACCTCTCTATATAGTTAACATTATACATCTCATTGACAATATTTACTTGTACTTTCCTCTTCCATTATACTGTAAAAAGTCCACTAAATGAATAAAGAGGAAGGAAATGTTTTCAAGTATTATTAACTGTGAAGGAAAGAACAATACACTTAAAAATATTACCTATGAGCAAATTATTTTATTTCAGAAGTCTTTTGTAGAATTCCACTTAAGATTATTCCTTATACAGCCCCATTTTTCCTACAACTATAGCATAGGCTATGTGGAATTTACTGTAGTTTTCCCAATCTGATTAAAGAAAAGTTAAGCATGTAAGTATCTGAAGCAGTAAAGAAGTTAACGCTTTTGATGGTGTAGTTTTATCTTGGGAACTGCAAATATAGAATAAGAAACAAAAATACAAACTCTAAAACTCAAAACACTGAACACTGAAAAAACAAGTAGCAATCAATTTCTCCCCAAACGCTCAATTTTTATCAGTATTTGTGTTTCCAAAGTGTCTTCATTTAGAATAAGCCAAGTTATTAAACCAAAGCATATCTGATATGTAACTAATGATCCAGGCAATTTCCCAACTACAGCTCACTACAATTCAAGTTCTTCTTATTGAAAGTTAAATCAGATGTTATATCTCTTAGAAAGTAAGGAATTTTTAGTTCTGTGGCTTTTCCATCACCTAAAGCAATCGATTGGTCTTTTTATTGTCAAAATCTCCCACCAAATGTACTGACTGTAATGTTATTATAGCTGCTGTTATTTTATTGATGCATGTAGTTTAATTAATGGTGGAATAAAAATGTATGTGCTTACTTACATGGAAGACAATAGAACAGCCACATTTGGTATATTTATAATTGACTCCTTTCTGAAACTATTTCATCATCATGGAAATGAATCATTTTAGTTGAGAATAAGTACATTAAAAATAATGCTACCAAAGTAAAATGGTAAAGTTCTGGTTTACACTTGTTTCCTTCTGTAATCAGGGAAAACTTGAAATGAGGGTAAAACTGGTTAAGCCGTTGTTTAAATTTGGGTTAAGAATATGCAATTGATGCTGGGCACTAGTGGCTCACACCAGTAATCCTGGCTACTCGAGAGGCTGAGATCTGAGGAGTACAGTTTGCAAGACAGCCAAGGCAGGAAAAACCCATGGAAACTCTGATCTCCAATTAACCAACCAAAAAAGCCAGAAATGGAGCTGAGGCACAAGTGATTGAACAGCAGCCTTGAGCAAAAAAACTCAGGGACAGTGTCCAGTGCCTATACACACCCACACACAAACTGCTGAGTGAAGAGAAGCAAAGCAGCAGCACTTTTAAGGCAAAATAAAATTCAAAAAAAAATTTTGTAAACAGCCAAAAGTTTGCTGGAAGTAACAAAAATACACATATGATCCTGGCATAAGTTATGGTAAGTTATTTCAATTATTAAACAGTATTTGCCTTCTGTCATAATTTGTCTTCCATCTGATCTTTAGCTTAACATTGCAGCCACATATCATGTCAATCTCTCCTATGCAAAACTTCATTAATATATTACATATTTCTCACTTTAATATTTAATTATCTACTACCCAAATTTTTAATCTCCCTCAAGACTGACAAATACGTTACATTCATTCACATTCTTAATAAAGGCATATAGCAGGTGCTCATATTTGTCGATAAAATATTAAAAACAGGAACCACTTAATACTTGTTCACCCAACTCATGCCAGGCCTAACTCTTGCAAAATAATTTTCTTCTTTAGAAACGTTATAGCATCTACTTAATGACCATGTTCTACCTAATGCATTACTGCCATTAAATATAATAAAAGAATAAGTTTTCTGTAATGTACACATGTAATTTAAGCTTAGAAACCCTAAAATGCCTTCTAATTAAAACAAAACAAAAAAAAGTTAAGTATTTGTGCAAGATATAGTCTTACCCCAGGATGTTTTAGTGCGCTCTAATTCTCTGAAATTCTTAGATGGTATCCATAATTCTGAATATTCAATTATCCAGCATATAGTTTCTTATCTACCCAGGATAGAAAGGAATTTTGCTATATTCAAAATATCACTTTCTGCCTAAATATATTCAAATTTTGTATAAAACAAGTTTTGTAAAGATTTAAATATCAAAGTAATACAATTAAGCTATATTCTTGGGAGTTACTGGAATAAGGTAAGGTCTTTTGACTAACAATTTATGTAGAATTAGAGCCAGTATATTGTCTCTTTAAGCAAAAAAAAAAAAAAAAGTTCAATGACTTTTACATTGCTATAAAGGAAAACTGGACCAAGGCAAATAGATAGTAAGTCCAGAGATGTTATTTTCTACAACTGAACACAGGGACAAACACATAAAGTACAATAACAATTGATTAATATAAAATACTGTTTTCTTTCAAAGCAGTACAACTATGGCACATCTTAAAAGTTTTCTACACAGTAAAATAAACTTACAGATAAAAATACAGGATCAGATCAATGCTGGATTAAAAAAAACAAAATGTAAAAAAATAATCTTGATACTTACAGGTCCCATAATTGTGGCTTGCCAGTGAAACACTAGAAAAAGAGGAAAAACTCTTCTTAAAAACATTCTTCTTAGTATCTCAAAATGCAAATTTTATGAAATTATCATAAAAATCAATTCAAAAAAGTTACTTACTGTCATCCCCAACTGGACCTGCAGAGCACTGTGCTGGAGGATCACGGGCCAAATCACTAAGTTCCTACATCAAGACAGAAAATGATTCGTGATACTCAATGTCAAAGAACAAAGCCAACTCTTCTACTACTTTTATTCTATTTTTTAAAGAACACACCAATCACAATTTACACTTAATACAGGCTATACAATTCTTCTGTCTTGTTGTTAAAATATGGTCTAAGCATATTTAACTGACCCATACTTGAGAAAATCACCTTGGTTAGGATTCAGAAAAGTTTATTATTAGTGCCCAGGCCCAGCAACCTTTCTTTTTTTTTTTTTATTAAAATCTGAACTTGGAAAGAGTCTACATCTATAGAAAGATGTCTGCTCTTAGCAAATCATGCAACTTATTCCCAATACATGTAATTTAACCCTTCTATGACTTTGTGGTAGCGCTGCCTGCCACAAGTAAAAACAAAAACAAAACAAAAAAACAAAAAAAAGAACACAAGGCCCTGATATCAAGCGCCAGTACCGGCACATACAGAGACGTTTTATTCTTACTCAGTTTCCTAAATAATTTAAAATAATGTAGCTCCATGTTACCAACAATTCAATTATATTATCAAAATATTAAAGTTAAACCATCCACTACACTACTGCTTTGTACATTTTCAACTCAAAAGTTTGTTTCACCCCTCAGTGCACTATTTTTACAATAAAAATATTTTAAAAAATTGTTTTAGTCTATAGCTTAAGTAAGTAAAAGTTACACCCACCATTTGTTTTGGGTCTCAACATAGAAAAAAAAAATCAAGGGTAATGACTGGGAACAACAGAAACAGACCAATAGGTCTGACTGCCATCATACACAAAACATCAAGTACTAGGAGAAGGAAGTATGCAGAACACAACATCACTTCCAAAGAAATTTGTTTGGATGGTATGCCTATCTTGCCTAATTTGGTCTTGAATTTTCAGTCCTCCTGCCTCAGCTTCCAGAGTGTAGTTGGGATTACAGGCAAGTGTCATGGCCTGCTAAATACCATGGGGGAGGGGGGGAGAAGGCAATCTTGGGACTTGAACTCAGGGCCTGGTCACTGTCCTGAGATGCTTTTGCTCAAGGCTAGCATTCTACCACTTGCACCACAGAGCCACTTTTGGCCTTTTTTGTTTTATGTGGTACTGAGGAATTGAACCCAGTGCTTCATGTATGCTAGAAAAAGCACTCTACCACTTAGCCACATTCCCAACCCTAAATGCCTAATTTAAAAAGGATGAAGAATAATCCTGCCTCACAGCAATAATCAACCAGTTTTATCAGTATCAAATACATCAAACCCAAACATATTACCTTTCATTTCATTCAAATTTACTATTAATTTAATTACTGCTAAGGACAGAAATTTAAGCACATGAAAATAAACTTCTGATCTTTCCTTCTCATTGAAAAGTCCAATATAATGAGTCAAACATACAGAAAACATCCTAGAAGTATGCAGAGAATTCTTAAATTCCAGAACAATCTTATGAATGCAGAATTTCCTAGTGCTAGGAAATATAACATATATCAGCATGCCATTATGGCCATTACAAAAGAATACATTCTATCTTGAATATATACATATAAACCCTATTACTCTTTTTTTTTTTTTTTTTGGGTCCAGTCATGGGGCCTGAACTCTGGGCCTGGGCGCTGTCCCTCAGCTCTTCAGCTCAAGGCCAGCACTCCACCACCTGAGCCACAGCACCACTTCCGGCTTTTTTCTTATGTGGTGCTGAAGAATTGAACCCAGGGCCTCGAGCATGCAAGGCAAGTGCTCTACCACTGAGCCACCTTCCCAGCCCCCAACCCTATTACTCTTAATGTTCTAAAAGTCAGGTGTTTGTTTCTTTATACCACTGAATATCATGAAGACATTTTCATATCCAGTGTGATTTTCTGAAATCTATGATTTGATGTATATGAATAAGAAAAATTCTAGCCTTCATGTTAAACAATGTTTTAACTATATCAAATCCCATATCAAAATCATACACTACTGAAGTTAAAAGTATGCAACAGCTTTCTGGAGCAGCAGTGGCTCACACCTATAGTCCTAGCTACTCAGCAGGCTGAGATCTGAGGATTGCAGTTCAAAACCAGACCGGATAGAAAAGACTTTTCTCCGCTCTAGGACTGGCACAAAAACAACAACAATCCTGTTTTCCCATAAAATATCAAGGATGACTCGTACTCAAGCTAAACCTTTTCAACTCACTGGCTGTTTTTTGTAATTGTTGCTGGTTGGTCTAGGGCCTGGACACTGTCCCTGAGCCTCTCTGTGCTCAAGGCTACTGCTCTACCACTTGAGACATATGCCACTTCTGGCCTTTTCAGTTTATGTGGTACTTAGGAATCGAACCCAGGGCTTCATGTATGTTAGGCAAGCACTCTACCACCAAGCCACATTCCCAGCTCCTGCTTTTTTTTTTTTCCTTTTTTAAAACAAAATACTAATTTGGCATTCTATTGCTCAAGCCACTACCGGATTTGTGATGATTTTAGTTTTGTCTGTCTTCACAGACAGGCCTCAAAGCACATTTCTCAGATCTCAGCCTTCTGAGCAGCTAGAAGCAAGCCACCAGCACTTAGCTGTATTTAAGTTTTGAGAATATGATTGACTTAATGGAGGCACACTAGCCTGGCACAAAACTTACTAGAAATTAATAATAGTCCATTGAAGACCACCCATATCGAAGACAAGACTTCATAGGTAAAGCATGCAATTAATTTGTGGGGAAAAAATCTTTATGCTTAGAGATCTAAAAATCTAGTATTTAAGCATTACCAAAAGGAGGGTTTTAAAAAGTTTCCGAGAACACAATTCAGTTCCTTCTTAACACCTACCCCAAATTACTTAACATTTAAGACTATTATTTTAAATGTAATCAAGATTTAAGATGCTAAAGGTCAGAAAAAAAAGTCATTTTGGATAGAAGAAATGTATTTTTCCCCATACTGATGTCAAATAGCAACATAAACCTTTAATGCTAGCATTAGCATTAAGGGCATAATTTCAGATAGTTAACAATTTCAGATTCCCAGCCCTATTTATTTCAGGCTCTTGTTACTCTTAAAATAATTTTTTTTCTTCTTTTTTTGGGTCTGGTCGGGGGGCCTGAACTCTGGGCCTGGGCGCTGTCCCTCAGCTCTTCAGCTCAAGGCTAGCGCTCTACCACTTGAGCCACAGCGCCACTTCCGGCTTTTTTCTTTTTGCTTATGTGGTGCTGAGGAATCAAACCCAGGGCATCATGCATGCAAGGCAAGCGCTCTACCACTGAGCCACCTTCCCAGCCCCTCTTAAAATAATTTCTAAGAGTCTCATTTTCCAAATTCTCATTAAATAAAAACTGAAGATTAAAAATGTTAAATTCTACTTTTTTCTTGCTATATCTAAGTAGTACTGGACCTTAAACTTAGGCTAGCACTCTACAAATCATACTTCAACTGTTTTGCTTTAGTTGTAACTAGGTGTCCCATGCATTTTGTCCAGGTTAGCCACCCAGACAGCCTCATTCTACCTATACCTGAGACTAGAGTTATCACTGTTATTGGTTTGTACGTTGAGATGAAGGTCTTTGAAGGGCTTTCATCCAGCCTACACTCAAACCATGGCAATCCTCCCCCATCTCTGCAGAGAAGCTGTGATTAACAGGCATAAGCCAATGCTTCTAGCATCTTTCCTGCCCCCCCCCCCCTTTATTTGGCCGGTCATGGGGCTTGAACTCTGGCCTGAACACTGTTCTTCAGCTCTTCTGCTCAGCTCAACCACTTGAGCCACAGCACGACTTCCAGTTTCCTGGTGGTTTATTGGAGATAAGAGTATCAAGGCCTTTCCTGCCTGGGCTGGCTCTGAACCTCGATCCTCAGATCTCAGCCTCCTGAGTAGCTAGGATTACAGGTGTAAGCCATTGGCGCCTGGCTGGCTCTTTTCTGCCTTTTAATACTTCCTCATAATTATAACCAAATCGTGTATCAGCACTTTTCAGAAACTATTATGCTATTACTTATTATGTCCAGAGTATGAGCAAATGAAAAGATAGCTAGGAAAAAAAAATAAGAGAATCACTGTAGATGTTCTTTGGAGCATTTTAAAAAAGTAAACCATTTAATATGGAGCCACTTTACTCACTCCAACTTTGTGGCTGAAATTCTAGTGATTGTCAGACATCATTAACCAATTATTCCAGCCACAGAATTGTTTCCTAGGCTTTAGTGAGTAAAGTGTAGGTAGAGTAACCTAAGCTAGAAAAGACGTTATTAGGCTACCATCCACAATTATGCAAAGTGTCTAAATCAAAGCAGGAGGATATTATTTTCAGAAGCCATTTGGATGTTTTAACCAGAGTTGTTGGCAAGCAATGTGTCCTAAAATTGTATGGGTGAAGCCAAAGTGAGACCACACCAAGCAGAAAGTAACTGAGCTAACTTAGCACATGAATATGCAATTCCAATCTTTGAGATTATAGGGACTGGAACCTCATAGCTCCAAACCACTCCTTTTGATTGCTATCCTGGTTCACTTTCAGTTTAACCCCTAAAATTCAATCAGAATTGTACCATGTCACACATAAATAGGGCAGGAAATGTGATACCTAGCACTCTTGGTCAAGCATATAGATTTGAGGCCAATGCTGGTAGCTCGTACCCTTAATTCTAGTTACTCAGGATGCTGAGATCTGAGCATTAACCTCCAAAAAAAGCCAGAAGAGGTGTGGCTCAAGGAGTAGAGTTCTATCCATCATTAAGTGAAAAAGCTGAACAAGGGAAAGAGCTCTGAGAAAGTTCAAGCCCCAGAACCAGGAAAAAAAAAAAAAGTATGTAGATTCGATACCATTAGAACAATGTAATTCTTGAGTCGATACCATTAGAACAATGTAATTCTTGAGTCTTGCTGGAATCCTTGTAATACAAAGTAAAATCTCAAAATTATATTAGGGAGAACAAGTCATGCATACAATAAAATGACTTTAAAATAAAAGGTATTGAAAAGCATGGTAAGGGTCTCGGAAGGTGGCTCAGTGGTAGTGTTTGCCTCACATGCATGAGGCCCTGGGTTCGATTCCTCAGCACCACATAAGCAGAAAAAGCTGAAAGTGGCACTGTGGCTCAAGTGGTAGAGAGCTAGCCTTAAGCTGAAGAGCTGAGGGACAGGGCTCAGGCCCAAGTTCAGGCCCCACGACTAATTAAAAAAGCATGGTAAATCTTGAAAAATTACTAGCCACCAACTTTGCTTCGGTTTAAAAATCTGAGGTGGCCTTTCTGGAGATAAAATAAGCAAGTATTTATTCAAGAGGGGGAAAAAGAAAGAAGCATCAAATGAACACAGGAGATGTTAGCGACTAAGACAATAGGAAGTAACTTTTTCCCCCCCTCTAGGCGCTAGTCCTGATTTTTGAACTCAGGGCCTGGGCACTGTTCCTGAACTCTTCAGCTCAAGGCGAGCATTTTACCACTTGAGCCACAGCGCCACTTCCAGTTTTCAGGTGGTTAATTGGAGATAAAGAGCCTCATGAACTTTCCTGCAGGGGCTCACTTTGACCAGCAATCCCCAGATCTCAGCCTCCTAAGTAGTTAGGATTACAGGCATGAGCCACCAGCATAGAAGCTACTCCTTGAGCTTTTTTTGATCAAGGCTAGCCCTCTATCACTTGAGCCACAACTCCATTTCCAGCTTTTTGGTAGTTAACTAAATACGGTGACTTTACTTTCTGGGCTTGCCTTGAACCATAATCCTCAGGATCTTAGCCTCCTGAGTAGCTAGGGGTAAAGGTATGAGCCACTGGTGCTGGGCTATAATTGGTACTTTAACAAATTTAACCTTTTTATATTTTCAGAAAAATCAGAGAGGCAGTTGTGATGGTAAATACTACGTAGTCTCAACACTTAGAGTGAAGAAGCAGGACAAGAGCTGAGTCCAGCCAAGACAATAGTGAGACCTTGTCTCAAAAACAAAGCACAAGCCGGGCGCTGGTGGCTCACGCCTGTAATCCTAGCTACTCAGGAGGCTGAGATCTGAGGATCGCGGTTCAAAGCCAGCCCGGGCAGGAGAGACCATGAGACTCCTATCTCCAATAAACCACCAGAAAACCGGAAGTGGCGCTGTAGCTCAAGTGGTAGAGCACTCGCCTTGAGCTGAAGAGCTGAGGGACAGCGCCCAGGCCCAGAGTTCAAGCCCCACGACCGACAAAAAAAAAAAAAAAAAAAAACAAAAAAAAAAACAAAGCACAAAGACCTGGTGCTGGGGGTAGCTTGTGCCTGTAATCCTAGCTACTCTAGAGGTTAAGATAGGAGTTTTAAGCCAGCCTTGGCAAAGTCCTTGAGACTCTTATCTTCTATTAACCACTAAAAAGCTGGAAGTGGAGCTATTGGCTCACATGGTAGAGAACCAGCCTCTAGTGAAAACAATGAAGAGGTAGTACCAGGCTTCAAGTTCAAGTCCCACTACTGGCACAAAAGAAAATGAAGTAAAACTAAACAAAAAAAATCTAGCTGAAAAAACAATGATCTGTTCCATTACAAACGAAAACTATTATAGGTTGAGCTTTCCAGAAACAGTATTGCCCACAATTTATAAAATTATTTGAAAATGCTCATGGCTTCCTTCTAGGAAACAGTGGAAAGGACATGGTATTTCTTATTACCTTACCTTCCGAGGGGAACAGAATTATTCGAGTTTCTTGGCCAATGAAGACCATAGATAGTGAAGACAGTTGATGGCAAGAGGAGTTGGGATACTAAAAATGACATATGATTTAGATATGCCAATAAATGATATGGTCTATAAAAACTTTCCTTTTTCCCTCTTACTGTTCTCTTTAAGAATTTTTCTCCTTTTCAGATGTCTAAATGCTTCTCTTGAACCTTTCGTACAATTTCTATATGAAAATCTAGTCCTTCCATTAGATAAACTTTTCCCTTTAAAAATAAAGATCGCTGGGTGCAGGTGACTCATGCCGGTAATCCTACTCAGGAAGCTGAGATCTATTAATCACAGTTTAAAGCCAGCCTGTGCAGGGAAGTCCAGAAAACCGTAAGTGGGGTTGTGGTAGAGTACCAGCCTTAAGCAAAAGGAGTCCAGGACAGCAGCCAGGTCCAGAGTTCAAGCCCCAGGACTGGCAAAAAAATAAAACACATAAAAAATATCTACAAGAAATGCTTGCTAAGAAATGTACTTATTACCTTGCTCATGTAATTGTAACCCCTCTGTATGGTATTTTTACAATAAAAACTTATTAAAAAATAAAAAAATATCTACAAGCAATCAAGACCACCACTTTTCCTCTTCTTACTCCTAAAATTACGAGATCCTCAGAGCTCTCCTATGTAGCTTCTTAGGTTAAAAACACAACAGATCTTGTATACCAGAACTACCTCGGGTTTCAAGTTTATGAATTAAAACCCTCTAACAGAGAACCACAACCAATACATACAACTTAAACCTTGAGTATTTTCATTTGGGAGTAAAAGATTAAAACAGTAATAAATTAAGCCTTTTTTTTGTCCTGAAAACATGTTTTTCAGGACCTTTGCCTCAATCACTGAGATACAGAACCTTTGACAGATTAGAAAACCACAAAATGGCGGACATTTCAGCCAACTGTTAAGTTATACAGAAGTTGAAACACATTTCTCCCCATATTCTAACTCTCATTCAAGGGATGAGTAGTGCTAACAGTGAAGTGACCAAATGGAATCTACAAGAACAGTAGTTGCAGGGCTGGGAAGTTGGCTCAGTGGTAGAGCGCTTGCCTTGCATGCCTGAGGCCCTGGGTTCGATTCCTCAGCACCACATAAGAAAAAAAGAAAAAAGCCGGAAGTGGCGCTGTGGCTCAAGTGGTAGAGCACTAGCCTTGAGCTGAAGAGCTGAGGGACAGCGCCCAAGCCCAGAGTTCAGGCCCCACGACCAGACCCAAAAAAAAAAAACAAAAACAAAACAAAACAGTAGTTGCAAAGGATGATACCTGGGAAAGGTCTGAGAGATGATCCATTCCTTCAAAGAACTTAGAAATGCAAGATTTATGAACAATAAAGCAGCCATGTTAAAATGAGTCTTTAGGGAGATTTAAGAATTCCTGAAATTCCACAATAAAAAAAAATATATTGCAAGCAAAAAAAAAAAAAAAAGAATTCCTGAAATTCTAAGAACTCCCTTTCAAGTAACAAACACTACTTGTGTACTGGCTCAACACCATAAAAAGAAAAAAAAAAAAGCAAGCCAGGGGACCACGGTTAACACCTGTAATCCCAGCTACTCATTAGACTGATACCTGAGGATCTGTTTGAAGCCAGTGGAGGTACAAATATCCATGAGGATTCTTACTTCTTCCAATATCAAAGCCAGGAGTAGAAATATGGTTCAAGTGGTTGAGTGCTAGTTGAGTGGAAAAAGTTCAAGCCCCACCACTGGCATGTGTATGTATATTTGTGTGTGCCCATGCACACACACAAAAGCAGGAGCACCTATCAGTACCAAGTACTATTATCTATACTATTACTAATCTTAACCCTACAACCTACTTAAGTTTAGCAAACTCCATCATTACCTACAAAAGCTTGTCAAAATTTAACCTTCAAAGGCTTTTGTTCATGATTATACCACTAAACAAAGTAATTACTACCATATTAAAAAATAATGTTATCCTTAATTCTGCCATCTATATTGTACTCTCTGAAATTACAAAATTTAAGATTTCCTATCAACATTTGGCCATTTCTGGAAACTATTTTTTTTGGGGGGGGAGGGGGGTCCGGTCGTGGGGCCTGAACTCTGGGCCTGGGCGCTGTCCCTCAGCTCTTCAGCTCAAGGCTAGTTCTCTACCACTTGAGCCACAGTGCCACTTCTGGCTTTTTTTCTGATGTGGTGCTGAGGAATCGAACCCAGGGCCTCAGGCATGCAAGGCAAGTGCTCTACCACTGAGCCACCTTCCCAGCCCCATGGAAACTAATTTTTTAAGAGTCCATTTGTTCCATTACTAAATCTGACTTAAGATTTAAAACTCAACCAGTACTACAAAGGCAGCCTTTGCCTTAAACCTATTCTGAGTAACACTTCTGGGGTAGATGACGGCATGTCATGGGAAGACGTAAGGAGTTAAGTGCTTTTAAAACATTTAAAGAATCATAGTCAGCTATCTATTAAGCAGATAACAACTGCTTAATCATACAAAGATCATGTTTAACATAATTTTGTCTTTTAGTAAACTTTAATGTCATGTAGATAAAATATTGTTGAAGCAAACAAACTTCTTACAAGTTATTTCAGAAAGATACTTGGCAAAAAGTTGATCCATTTCACAGAATTGTAGATTACAAGAAGATCAAGATGAATTTAATATCTTGAGAAATCCTGAAGGATTTCTTTTAAGGATTAACATGTAGGTTCTGTACCCTGTGTCTTATTACATCATTGACAAAGCATTAACTTCCTGTTTAGTTCTAATTATAGGTGAGACAAGTATGTTTGTTCATTAGCAAGGAACTAAGCATGGCTTGAATGAATAATACTGTAATTTTCTTTCTTTAGATCACCCTTGAGGGTTAAGTCACTTAAAAGATTGATATTCAATCTGGGTATGGTAGTGTCCCAGTAAGGCAGGAATATTACTTCAACTCTTGAGTACTAACAGGAAACACTCATACACAAAACAAAATTAAAGCTGGTTTGGGGAAGAAATTATCTAGAATGGCCAAAAGCAAGACATAAAGTCACATTTAGGTTTAGCAAATAAAGTATTTCATGAACACAAGAAGCAAAAATTGACACTTTAGTTTTAAAAAAATCTAATATTTGATAGAGAAAAATCTTTTTAAACCATGTATAAAGTACTCCAAAGGCAGGTGCCAGTAGCTCACGCCTAGCTACTTCAGGAGACTGAGAATAGAGACAGTACTTAGGTCCTGAGTTCAAGCTTCAGGATGAGCACAGATAAAACATGAGGGAGTGCAGTTGTGGAGATGGAAGGGATGGTAGGGGAAAACCAGAGGAGGAGGCAACAATGCTTGATAAGAAATGTACTCATTACCTTGCTCATGTAATTGTAACCTCTCTGTACAGTGTTTTTACAATAAAAACCTTATTAAAAAAAAGATAATCCATAGTTAAAAAAAGGTCAGGCTCTAGTGGTAGAATGCCAGCCTTGAGCAAACAAGGGTACAGCACCTAGGTCATGAGTTCAAACCCCATTCAGCATCAAAATACAAACATGAAAATGCAGAAGTTATTTATATAAAGCTTTAGAAATGAGGCTGGGAGCGGGTGGCTCACGCCTGTAATCCTAGCTACTCAGGAGGCTGAGATCTAAGGATTGCAGTTCAAAGCCAGCCAGGGCAGGAAAGTCTGTGAAACCAGAAGCGGCGCTGTGGCTCAAGCGGTAGAGCGCTCGCCTTGAGCTGAAGAGCACAGGGACATCGCCCAAGCCTAGAGTATGAATGTTGGTACTTTTAATTCCTTCTAATTATTTCCAAGACTTACATTCTCCAATACTAAGTTATACAAAATGACAAACATCATTCATGCTTGTTTTTTCCACAGACAGCATATTCTTATGGGTAATGAGTCATTAAAAAAAAATCTCTTGGGAATGAATACAACACTGAACTTATAATCCAAGTATTGATTAAACAAATATCCAGAAAACAAAACATGTTAACCAGAGCCATCAAAATCACCTAGTTAACATTTAAAAGTCCTGTTTCCAAAGAAATCGAATTACTAGGTCCAGATCCCATCTGAACATGATTTTAAAAACCAAGTACAAAAGTCAATCTATGATGTGAGAAACTATTCTAAAACATCTGTCTTAGTGCTAGGATCACAGTTTCTTTTTTTGGTGTGTTGGTACTGGGGGCTTGAACAAGAAGGTCGCCATCTCTTGGCTATCTTTGAGGTTGGCACT
This sequence comes from Dipodomys merriami, assembly GCF_024711535.1. Lineage (NCBI taxonomy): Eukaryota > Metazoa > Chordata > Mammalia > Rodentia > Heteromyidae > Dipodomys > Dipodomys merriami. Next base: position 20,257,472 of record NW_027202826.1, read on the forward strand.
CTACCACATGAGCCAGACCTCCACTTCCAGCTTTTTGTTAGTTAATTGGAGGTTGGAGGTAAATTCTCATGGACTTTTCTGCCTGTGTTGACTTTAAACCAGGATTGTCAGACCTCAGCCTCCTGAGTAGCTAGGATTTATAGGTGTAGCCACTAATATCAGGATCCTGTGTTCTTAATAGTAAGGAACATCTTTGGAGAACCTTCAAGAACTGACTTATCCTGGATAATATACACCTGAACCTAGGAATTAATGGAGAAAGCTTGAAAGTACAATCTAGTTTCAGAAGTAGTTTTTCCTAGTGTTAGAAAGAACAATGAACTTCCTATCTGAGTTACAAAAACTAGAATTAACACAGCAGATGAACACAGTGAAAAAAGTGTCAGTCAACCTGCATTAAATATTGAGCTCATTTTATGATCAGCATCCCTGCCACCCAAGTAGCATACAAAATAAATTAGCTATAATCAAAGCCACAAAAACAAAACAAAACCTACACGTAAGACTTATCAGTTTACAGGCTCATTGAGAGCTAGTATAAGTTTGTTTTGTTCACTTTAAGATACCCTCTTTTCTACCACTTAACTAGCACCAGGGAGTTTCTAACCCTTAAAGGAGACTATCCAAACATGTTTTTAACTCACAAAATAGCTAAAACCTAAAAATAAAACCAAGCCCCACTTACTTAAATATGAAGTGCCTCCATGAACACAATGCCTTAGATAGTGTTTGGTAACACAAGACAATGGCTTAACTATGGTCTATGACAAAAACCTAGTCATATAAAAATTTACTATTAAGAGAACAGATTCTGGAGTCAGATGGTCTGGGTTCTAATTCCAACTGCTACAACATGCAAGTTTTTTTTTTTCCTTTAAACATTCTGTGCCTTAGTTTTCTGATTTCAAGATGGAAATACCTACTGTTTTAAGGTTAAAATGATTAAACCAAGTTATTGTTTCAAATAGTTCTAGAGCACTGCAAACAAAACCATCAGCTACTTTTTTTTTAAGGCCTAGTTCCTGTTAAGAACTTATACAAGAAGAGTTTTCTTCCAAAGTCACCCAAAACACAGGTAAAATATATTTACATTGTTTAATGAAGTGCTAATCTTGTCTATATCTATCCAAACACTAATCTGGAATTTGACCTTTTGAATTTGGGGGTGGGGGAAGAGTCAGTCTGGGAGCTTGAACTCAGGTCCTGGGTAATATGATTTTTTTTTGTTTTTTTTTGCTCAAGGCTAGTGCTCTACCACTTGTACCACAGGTCCATTTCTGGCTTTCTAGTGGTTAACTGAAGATAAAAGAGTTTCAGAGACTTTCCAGCCTGGGCTGGATTCAAACTGCTCAGATCTCAGCCTCCTGAGTAGCCAAGATTACCTTCAGGATGGCCCACAGCGCTTTTTTTTTTTTAAACAGCCCCATTCAAATCTCCAGACTGCCCCCACAATACAACAAAAGACAAGTAGCAAGGTTGATTGGTATAAAAAGCAGCGGAACAGTGGAAAAAAATTAAAAAAGATAAATTCAACCTCTTGAGCATATAAACTATTAAGGGTTAAAATTATTCCAGAAATAAGCATTCCAACAAACTACTAGTGAAGAATATAGACATTGTTTTCCTTGGGGCATCAGATAATATAGTAACACAAAAAAATCACACACCACCAACTCATTTTTAGAGGAAAGGTAACAAAAAAAAAATCTAGTTTCAATCGTGACTACCCTACTACAAGTCAAAGTTCTTTAGTAAGAAACATTTTAAGTATTACACTAAAATATTTAACAATGATTTAAAATGTCATTACTAGGAGCCTGTTCCTAGCTACACATCCCCCAATTTTTCCAAAAAAAAAAAAAAAAAAAAAACTTGAAACATACAGGAAGTGTTTTCATTGCTACCATCCAAATATTCAGAATAGTGGCAAAGATAGTTAGGTTCACAACTGTATTGTTCTTATATAACAAGTATCTTAAGCTGATAAACTTGCTTAGAAAATTCTAACTGAAGCATTTTCTGCTCCTATGTTCACACCCTTTAGCCATTATTGCCTCTCTACAGCTTTTAAATCATTAAAGTGATGTCACTGCGGCTGAGTATCACCTGTAAAAGAAAAAGAAATCAATGAGACCTTCCTATAGTGTTCTTGTCTACATACATAAAAAGCTAAGGATCTGAGATTATTTAATATCATACTGGCCAGAAATAATTTCCATAGGAAAAAGGGTTTGGATTTATACTGAATGTACTCTGTACTAAGTTTGCTAGGAAATACAATGATGCCCATGGTCAGAGTATTTAAAACTAAAAATCTTTTAAGTTTCAAATTCTGTTCTACCTATGCTTTGCTATATCCAAACTAAAGATTTGAATCAGTATTCTTTCTAAATCACATCACCAATACACACGTCCTAAAAATAAAGACTTAAGTCTTCATCTTTCATAAAATACTAGTTTGGCCAGTTAAAGTTTAAGTCACATTTAACAACTGAATTTACTAAGCATCAGGTCTATCCTTCTGCAGAACTCACTTCAAAAAGTATCCTATTAAGCCCGTTTCTAATTTACAACCTTCTCTGTCTAATATCTTCTAGGAAGGCTCAACTTATTTCATGACATTTTTTTCAAGTTAGCTGTAAATACTCCACCCTCCTGGATTGTGCAAGAACCAAATACACCACACACACTCACACAAGTTTTAAAAAAAGGGAGGGGGGACACATTTTGAGATTTTTCAATTTGTAAATCTTGAACATAGGGATCTTAGAGTCCCGTATGATCCGATACAAAGTTAAAACTAAACAACGAACATTACATTTTATTAGGAAAGGAGATGCCGGAAAGAGCCTGAACCAGTTGAAGCAGCCGCCATCTTAAAATGCGGGAGAGAAGTTAAGAGCAAGAAAATGAGACTAAACCACCGGAGGTGGTGATTCCGCTCACACCCACAGCTCCGAAAAATCCTAGCCTTTTAACAACTTAGATCAATAATTTACTATCAAACCACATTTTAAGTCCCGAGACAATTCTCCTTGAGAGCGTTATTAAATATGCCTAAGCAAAAAATAGGTAGACACCTAGCCTTCACTTAATGCCATCCTACCCACCCTCCCCAGCCAAAAAGAGAAGTGGAGCTTCCAGAAAGCATTTACATCCGTTCCCAGTGTCTGAAAAAAAGCTTCGGGTGAAAGCTGCATTACAAAACATACAAGTGGCAACACTGTTTTACTCCACCACCTCCCCACTCATTCCGAAGTAACCAGCCCAAACACATCAAGTTTCTGCGTACCGATTCATGAGCCTTTAAAGGCCAGACGTTTCTACTCTCACTAAGCCCCCAGACCCTGTATTCCGAGTTTTGTTCTTTTCACTTTTAGAAAAAAAGGAAAAGACCCATGGCCTTGATCTGCTGCTAAAACAAACTATGAAAAGGAATCTCATGACATCTTCCAGATTGTGTCTCCACAATTCCCCAAACCGGATTAGCTCTTCTTTAAACAGAAAACCGAGGCGCCTAAATTCATTCTGTTACCCACAATTTGCAGCAATTCCAACGTAAACACTCAGGTTAACGCGTCTCTGGCCACAAGTATTCTGCCCCCCCCCCAACTTTAAACCCCATTTCATGAAGCGCACACACCCGTGTTCACTATCATCTCCCGAGGGAAGACGCGATCAAGGAGAGAGATTCTCAGAATTTCACTTCCCTCCCACGCCCCTCCAATCCCTTCCAGTCCCAGCAGCGTACCTTATTAATCCGTTTCAGCGCCATAGTCTGTGCTTTTCGCTTGGCTCCTCACTCTATCTCGGTGTGTGCTCAAAGGGTCCGGCCAAAACTCTTGATTATCCGGGCGGCTGGGGGAAGGACTGTATCTTCGTCTCACACCGCTTCTGCCAGACACAGGCGCCTTTTGCAAAAACGGATCAGATCAGCCACTCGCCACGGGCCCCGGGGACCCCTGCTGAATCCGAGTCCCTTAGAACGGTCGGTTTCTGGGGTGGGTGGGTGGGTGGGGTGGGGTGGCCGGGCTTCGCGCAAAATAGGGGCGAGGGTGACGGGCGAGGGCGGCCGGCCGACAAGTTTTAACTTCCCGGCTTCGGGGAAGGAAGAGAGCAGGGTGGCAGAGGAAGAGGCTTCGGGAGAGAAAGGGGTGGGTGCGGGGCCGGGGCCCGGCAGAGGAGGAGCCGGGCCTAGTCGGCGCTAGGCCGGCGTCACCGGGGCAAAGAAAGGCAGGGGGAGGGGGAGCCTGCCGGGCCGCTTTCGGTTTCTGCTCCCAGCTCCGGCCGGGAGGACACCGAGGAGGAAGAGGCTCCCAGTGGACCGCCGTCCCCGCAACTGGGGCTATTCTGGGTCGCCCTGACGCCACCGTACACTCCGCCTTCCAGCGCGCTCCCGCGCGGCCGGCCGGCCCCGACCGCCGCCGCCGCCGCCGCCACGCGCCCGGCGGCCCCTCCAGGGCCGGCGCCCGCGCGAGGACGCGCCCATTCCCCCTCCCCTGGAGCGGGGCGGCCCGGCGGCTCGCGGCTTCACGCCCTACCCCACCCAGCCCGGCAGGCTGGCCACCGCGGCCGCGGCGCTGCCCCGCGTACCCCACCGGCCCCGGGCCTCCCCCCCCCCGACCCCATCCTCCCTTCCTCCCCGGGCTGTCCGCACCCGCGCGTACAGAGGGGCCGGGGCCTCCCTGGAGCAGCGGCCTCGGCCTCCTCCCCGCGCGGCAGCTGGTGCCTCCCCGGCCCGAAGGGGCTCACGCGCACGACACAGCCACAAGATGTCCGCTCTGACGGAACTACTGCCAGCTGCCACGCTCCGCCCCTCCCCCCGGCCTCCTCACCGCCCGGATCCGTCCGCCAACGCCGCGCCGCGCGCAGCGCCTCCCCGGCGGAAGGGGGACGGTTTGCTTCCCACGTCCCGGCCGGGCGGAGTCTCGGCCACCCCCTCCCCCGGTATTCGCGTTCCCTTCTCCTTCTCGGAACAGCACCTTCCGACAAAACACTTCCGAGGTTGGACTGGAAGGGCGGGGGACGGAGGCGGGCTGTGGATGAGGAGGGGGAGGGTAAGCCAGCGGCGGAAACCCCTAGGCCCAGAGAAGCATCGAGAACCGGAAGGAGACCGTGGGAAGAAGGTAATGGAAGAGCGGCAGCTGCGCGGTAGAGAGCCCCACGCCCCTCCCAATAGCGTCCCCCCAAGTTCCTCACTTGGTGTCGGGGCGGATCTCGCGAGAACCTCGTGGCCGGCTAACCGGAGCTGGAGCTCTGCAGTGACTTTAAGTCCCAAGTTTTGTGCGCTCTTCCTGGCCGGGGCCCGCCCACCAAGCCGCAGACTCTCGCGAGACGCCCGGGGACGCCGGCTCGCATTGGGCGTGCCGCCGCGGTGGAAGCGCCGCCCCTGGGTGCCGCCGCGGGCGGGAGGGAGGGCGGGAGGGGGCGGAAATGGAATTCCTCCCACTGGTCCGGGCGCGCGCCGCCTCAGCCGTCACTCACGCCCCCGGTCGGGAGTGCGCCGGGAGTTGCCGAAGGTCAATGACGGGCTGCCGCTAGTCGAGGCTGAGCCGGGCAGTGAGGGCTCCGCGGGGCCAGGTGCACCGCCTGGACTGGGCGCCCGGGGCGGGGCGTCTCCACGTACCCGGGCCGGCCGCGGATGGCGGCCCCACGTGCTCGTTTGACCCGGGCCGACCGGAAAGGCGAGGCCGGCCGCCGGTCCTTAGAGTAACCCGGGACGAAGCCCGGCGGCGAGTCGTTTGGAGGCGCGCGGGGCGGGCTGCGTGTGTCGGCGCTCCCGTCACCGTCCGGACAGGTCAGGTGCGGAGCGCGGCGCTCGGCCCTTCCTCTCGGCGCTGCGTCCCGGTCCCTGCGCCAGAAAGGCCGGAACCGTCACCGAGGCGGCTCGGGGTCGGGAAGGACCCGGCACCGGCCGGGGGCCCAGCGGGGTCGCTTGAATCTTCCGGGTCGGGCCGGTTCGGTTCTCCCAAGTCCTGCCTTTCAAAAGGCCAAAAGGTGGTGAGACCTTTACGTTGAAACAGGAATCTGGCGTCACTTAGCGAAGCGGAAGTCTTCCCAGGTTTACATGGAAAATAAACCTTTTTAAAAAATCAGATACAAATGGCCTTGCCCTGGCTTAGTCCGTCAGTGTCGGTTACCAGACGCTAGTGAAACCTTGCTGTGCAGCCGGTGCTCACTGAAATCACCTGACGATTTGCTCCTCGTGGGGGTTTTGGATGTAGTAAGCCAGGTTAGGCTGATCGTTTTCTTTCGTAACCAGAACCATTAGCAAACGAGTGCTCACCTCATGGTCTACTGGACGCCTCTGCCGCCTTTCTTCTCCCTGAACAATCCATTGTTCTATCTCTTTGCTACCTTATTACAGTAAAAGCCCAGGATTAGGCATTAGGGTGGAGAGAAAGCCAGATTTAAGTTCTTGCTTAACGCTTCCCATTTGTGTTATTGGCCTGGTTATTCATCTCCTCTGATTGTTTCTTCACTAAACTAGATGTAATAATAGTTGTCTTTTCTCACAGTTATGTGGTTTAAATGTCATAATGTGAAAGGATAGTGTAGACCACAGTGCTGTATAAAAAAAGTTATTCAGGCAGCCACTCAGACGTTAACTGTCTGTGTGAAATAAATTTACAGTAGTAATAGGCTTAGGAAGTTTTTATGGAAGTGAACCATGTACCAGGTTTTATGCTTATTAGTTCCCTCTGGCATAGGAACTGAGGCACAGATTAAGTTACTGACCCAAGGTGACACAGCTGGTCAGTGGTAAGAGTAGAATTTGAAATCATGAAATTCAGAGTATTTATTGAATGGTGTTTCAATTTATTTAACTTATTTTTCTCTCATCTCTTTTGTTCTTTCAGAAACTAGGTACAGTGATCATGTTCTCACAGATCTAAAGGGGACTCATAATATCCAGGAAGATCCACAAAGAACAACTTCAAAGAAACCAAACTTGGATTCTCCTAATATAAACAAGCTTAGGTATAAAAAAAACAAATGGGACATTACTGTTATGCATTAATAGACAAATTTGAG